>NC_041395.2:141342890-142020390 GCF_900747795.2 Erpetoichthys calabaricus | reverse complement strand
TTTCCGCTGTTTTATAAACAAACGCCATATAAGGTCTTCCTTTTTTCCTTGCTTCGCCAAGGAAAGAGCCTTTTTATTAAATCCAAGGGTTCTTCGCTTTTTTTTTTGTTTGTTTATTACGATTGTTATAGTTCTGTTTGTATACGACGTTGTCAGTTCAGCACTCAGGTTGTAATATGACCAAGCTGTGCAAGCTTACTGTTAAGAATGCAACGTATAGTTGTACATTAGAAAAGCAATCTTGCCTCAAATCAATGGCAAACTTTTGTAGGTCTATGAACTTAATTTAAAGTTTAGGTTTACACGGTGCTTTCTTTCCGAAGTACCTGCACTCATGAATATGTCTGTATGCGTCAGTCGCTCAAATCCCCGCGCTTCGCACCGGCGAAGTACTGCTTTTAAATTTTTATTAAGAAGAAAAGAAAACCTTTTAAAATTGAGGGAAAATATACCAATAACAGGTTGTTAAGGATCTGTTTTTTTGTGAAGCTGCGTTCACTCGAGTGATCACTTCGAGATGACTTGCTGGCTAACCATAAGCGTTACCTGGTAGGTAACCACCCATACAATCAGATTGTGAATCAGACTACGAATGCCGTGAATGTAATTACCCCGATCTACATGCTGTCAAATAAACGAACCACACGCCGTGGCGCAATTTTAGGGGCTTAGCCTCTAGCGCTGACGTCCGAGGTTCAATTCCCGTAAGGGAGTGAAGTGAGCGCTTCGCACCGGCGAAGTACTGCTTTTAAATTTTTATTAAGAAGAAAAGAAAACCTTTTTAAATTAAGTCTTAAAAAGAGCTGTAAAGATATTGACAATAAGCTACGCAAACCCACCAAGACATGCAATCGTTTAAATCAAAGCGCGAGTCGAAAAACACCATCCCATAATATTAGTTAACGATTAACACATTTCTATATGTATTGTAAGCATACAATACAACTGATAATATGTTGCGCTTATTTATCTGGTGTACTGACATTTTTGCGCGTTTAACGGCTGAAATCTAACGTGGTTTGTGCCCTTCAGAATAAAAAGAGTTTGCATTTACCTTTTTAATAAAAGGCGAGCTTTTAAGCCTGAGAAATCACCCCGTAAATGCACACGTTTAATTGCACATGTGTTAATATGTATGCTTACACAGTATTAAAAGACACTCAACAAGTACACAGTATTAAAAGACAGTCAACAATTAACGTCATTTACCTTCGTTCCCGCGTTTGACTTGTGCTGTAAATCTCTTCCTCGTTTTAAGTTCAAGTGATTACGTAGGAGGCGTAATACGTGATGACGCGATACGTGACTCCGCCTCCTCCATTAGAGTATATGGACAAATAACAGGTTCCAGTTATGACCATTACACGTAGAATTTCAAAATGAAACCTACCTAACTTTTGTAAGTAAGCTGTAAGGAATGAGCCTGCCAAATTTCAGACTTCTACCTACACGGGAAGTTGGAGAATTAGTGATGAGTGAGTCAGTCAAACAGGTTCCAGTTATGACCATTACGCGTAGAATTTCGAAATAAAACCTGCCTAACTTTTGTAAGTAAGCTGTAAGGAATGAGCCTGCCAAATTTCAGACTTCTACCTACACGGGAAGTTGGAGAATTAGTGATGAGTGAGTCAGTCAAACAGGTTCCAGTTATGACCATTACGCGTAGAATTTCGAAATAAAACCTGCCTAACTTTTGTAAGTAAGCTGTAAGGAATGAGCCTGCCAAATTTCAGACTTCTACCTACACGGGAAGTTGGAGAATTAGTGATGAGTGAGTCAGTCAGTCAGTCAGTCAGTCAGTGAGTCAGTGAGGGCTTTGCCTTTTATTAGTATAGATATATATATATATATATATATATATATATAGTGATAATTGCCCGGACACCACCAGTCGGAGACCACATCTTTATCCAAATTGCACTCTTTATTGTCTTCCACACAACACAACTCACAGTCCCGCATAACAACACAGTGCCTCTAGCCCCAGTCTCCCTTCTCCTGGGCCTTCTCTCTCCTTGTCCCTGGGCCACCTGCACTCTCTCTCTCCAGGAGCTTCGTCCTGCTCCTGCTCCCGACTCCAGCTCACTGACAGGAGGGAGGCGGCCCCTCTTATCCTCACCCGGATGAGCTCCAGCTGCTCTCCATGACGTCACGTCCTGGTGTGGCAGAAGCGTCAGGAGAACACCTGGAAGCACTCTGGGTGACCCTGGATGGATTGTCCTCCATTTGTGTGGCAGAAGTAAATAAGTCCCGGGCTCCATGAGACTCAGGGCGCCCCCTGGCGGTGACCAGAGGCCCCAACGGTCTTGAGCCTCCCTGCTCTCCTTCCGTGGGCCTCTTCTACTTCAGGGTGGTTGCCCCCCTCGTGGCCCGGAGGACAAATATACTGCCACCTAGTCCTTCCAGGCATCCCGGCCGGGTCTGACCCCCAGCCATGTACGACAATATATATATTATATATATATATATATATATATACAGTAGTTTAAAAAAATTAAATTATTTGAAAAAACTAACATTTCAAAGGCCTCACTTTTTGTGATTTGGTGCCATCTGGGGTCTGTTCACTGTGGCAATCACCTATAGCCATTGCAGCCCACATATTATTGCTGTCAAATTTATTATTGGAGTGTTAGACTCAGGTTGTGCTATTAATTACTTTACTTCACTCAAAGCCTGCACTAAGTCAAAGTGACATTACAAGGATTTATAATTTTCCCAGAAAATGTAGAGGGCCAAACAGCTGAAGTGGGACCAAGTCGGCATCAGTGATCCTCCCAGACCTGTCATTTCATTGCATTACAAAAGTGTCTCAGGTTTTGCATTAACAGTTTTGAATGTTACTCAAAGGACAGCATAGTGAGTGACACACATTTCAGGCAACAATCTATGTATGGCACCTGAGCCAAAGTCATCATCCAGAAGGCTGAGGAGCACTGAGTTACATTTGAAGCCATGTTTCCTTTAGATAAGTAAAAGAACACAAATTTGTAATTGAGAACAAATTGAGAACACTCTGTGGGCAGGTGCTGTCATCGACTTAGCACCAATTCAAATAACATTTCTGAACTTTGGACATAATACAAAGGAGGATTTAAATAATAATATGTCAGACATATTGGATTTCCTTTATAATAGTCATTCAAACCATACAAGGAGTGCAGAGCTGAACTAAAATTGTATTTCTCCAAGCTCTGTGTGTGAACACAAACACAGAGTCAAGTGCACGTTACACAACAACAGACATAATAGATGGCATAAACAGACAGAATAAATGTTTAATCCAACAGACAAATTGGTGAATAGTTATATAGTGTTCAAGTGACAAAAAAACATTAACATAATGCCTAGACATAAGAGCATTTTAGGAGATATGATTTTCCAAGTATATGTGTTCAAAGAGTCTAAGTGTGTGTTCAGGAATTTAACAGTCCCAGTATGTCAGCATGTTGTTAGTGAGAGTTGAGTAGTCTGATAGCCGTTGGTAAGAAACTCCTACTGAGTCTGGCGGGCTTGCACCACATACTGCAGTAGCGTTTGCCAGAGGGTAAAAGTTTGAACAGTCCATGGGCTTGGGGAGGGGTCTCTGACTATCCTAGTAGCTTCTCCTAAGGCAACGTCACAAGTACAGATCTTGTACAGATTGGTTCCGATGATTTCTTCTGCCATCTTCACCAATCTCTGGAGGGACTCCTCATCTGAAATAGTGCAGCTGCCTTACCAGACAGTGAGGTTGCAGGTCAAGATGCTCTCTATAGCGCCTCTGAAGAATGAACAGGAAGGGGAAGGTTTACTCTCCTCATCTGTTGCAGAAAGTGAAGGCGCTGCTGTGCTTTCTTGATAAGGGAGGTGATGTTTGCAGTCCATGTCAGGTTATCTATGATGAAACATGTCAACAACAAAGACACCAGAACATCTGTGGCCACCTCGGTACACAGTATCTTTCTTCTGAATGAAATGTGGTGGAGCCCAGATGTCCTTATTGACACACACCCTGGGCTTCTGTTACGTGTGGCACACTGCAGATTACCCACTGGCACTGCTCAAGCCTGCCATGCCTGTTCTCTGTGTGGCACAGCCAGCAGGCCTTCTTTGCATTTTGCCCTACAGATTGCCCTTTTCTTGACCACATTACACAGGATATATCGTACAAGTAGGGGCATTTAGTTATCTGAATAAGACCCTTTCTTTATACTGAAAAGAAAACTGGGAAACAGTATTTTCCCCATAACACAGTATCTCATTCAACAAGGATACAATTGCATTGTTTGCAATTTATGTACATTATTTGAGTCTTTGATTTAAAAAATAATAGGTTTGCTGTGTTCTAATTTTCTTCTCAGACACTTGTATCTTTAGAGGTGCCAATCATTTCATTTCTTAGGATGTTTTTTTTTTCTTGGGCACATTGATTTCTGGAGCTCTCACATGCTGAGTATCTTTTGTATCGACAGATACGTGTTTGTGTTTACTTGCTGATTGACTATTCTCCTTTAGCCATATTATCTTCCTTGATATTTGGAATAATCCATAATGTTATTTAATGAAGCAACAAACACCGCTGACATATGAAGTCATAGAATCCTGTAAATAACTTTTCTTGGACCTGGAAGCTATTCTGTTTAATAATCCTTTTTTTTTTTTTTTTTTTTTACTATTTAACCATGGCAAAGCTGTCTTTGAAAACAAATTAACAATCATCACTTGTTACCATAACTTTTGAGGTGTCCTCTGTTAGACCAAGCTAGGGACATCCTTTCCTGCAAGTGAATACAGTTCATCATTTCTAGCTGTACCAGTGTGTACCATGTTTGAATGTTACTTTAAAAATAAAGCTTATGACTCATGAGGTTTTTCTTCAGTGACACCCCAGAGTTCTTATGACTCACTGTAAATCAGTTCGTTTTTGGTTAGACATTTTCCTTTGATGTTAATAGGAAAAATGACTTTAAATTCACATTGCTAAATCTCTTTTTCTTTTAAAATGCCAGGCTCTTGGTAAGTCTCCTTCACCATTACAGAATGAGACTGTCATTTTGATACTGACTCCTGGGATAATCCAGCAAACCACAGATGATTTATACTGTCTTCACAGCGTCTATGTGACATAGAATGATGGAGGGCATAATTAAAGGCATGTACACCTACTGTAGCTAAAGTGCATCGCCCATCTTCGGGTGGCTCTTTATAGAATCAATGTGCAATGATTTATTCTCTTGATTTTTAATTTCAGCCTACTTTATTTATTTATCAATGTGCAGAGGCTGATCTCATTATTACTCTGTGGATACCACTATTTGAAGGCATTGTTATCTAAGTTTCAACAATGTTAAAGCTGCTTAATGCTCTGTGTGCTGTGGCGTATCAATCATTCAGCAAGATCTACATAGAGATGTGCACATCTTCTGACACCATCGAGTAGTGCACAACTTTGAATACTCCTTCCAGTGTTAAGCAACATCACACTTGGCTTTATCGAAAATGAACAAGACATGATAAGCATTCATTTGGTGAGTTACCGGTAATTACTGGAGATGAAGAGCAAGATTTTGGAAAAAAAAGAGAGTTTACAAGCTGTGTGTTTAAATTCCAGCCAGAATCAGCTGGAAGGTAATTCAGTCTACAAAATAACAAATAATTCAGTCTTTACTGATCCATCCCACCCATCTGTTTCCTAAATTCACACTTTCCTGGTCGTGACTGTGGGGAAACAGGCTTTCATAATGATGGATATCATGTGTTTTTTCTCTAGTTGTTTTTTTAATTTGGTGGCACAAAATGGTGTAGAAGTTAGTGGAGGTGAAGGAAATAGTAGGTGGCATATTGTATCATAGACTCAGCACTGCTGACAAGCAAGACACAATTTCTATAACACGGCATTCAGACCTTCTTAGTTCAGTTCAGGTTTCCGCAGGGCCAGAGTAACAATCCAGGACAAGGCAGGAGCCCACCCTAGGACCTACTTACGTATACAGCCAGTCAGCAGCTGGGAAAGGTGATGTGACATTACGTGACTTTTTGTCATTCGATTGTCATATTTGCCAATTCCAGTTGCTGATTTCGCCTCTGCACCATGTTAAACGTTATACGACTAAAAATCACAACCCGTGTCACATTTACAGACCGAGCGTTGATCTTCTAGGGCAGTCATACTTGCCTTTTCTTCTGACAGCCAGTAGCGTGTTGCCTGACAGAGTGGTGCTTTATAAAGGGTTAACGGCTGCAGCGAGTTCAGCAGCAATCTCTGCCCTTTAATTCTTTTTTCTGTTCTGTTATGTCATGTAAAATATGAGGCATCAGACAGACAAGCTTCTCTTCCATTTTTGAAGTTCAAATCATATGTGTTTCTTATTCTTTGCATTATACTTCTGGCTGAATGCTCATTGGTTCTCAGCTCTCACACACAAACAGCCCACCCCTCTGACCAAAGCAAAAATCACCTCAGTTTGATTTTATCCAGGCCAATTGCAGTGTACTTGGTCTCAGTTGTTGATTATGTTGCATTAGACGATTGTCTTCACGGGAGTGTGCCGCCAACTGCCTCTGCCTGGCTAAGATTGCGTAAATGAAGCTTATGACTAAAAAGCTCTGAAAAAGTCGTCTAATGTGACATGGGCTTAAGCAGCCTAACCAACACGTCTTATACTGTGTGGCATATAGCTGGGACCCTTGCCCAGCCGGGATGTCTTCACGCTGGAAGGACCAGGGGAGGGAGCATACCCAGAGCACTACCCCCCCTTGGGTTGCAGCAGTGCCTTGGACTTCCACAGGGCTCCATGCAAGTTGGAGAGTGATGCAGCTCCATTGGGTTCCGTGGGCACTGCCAGGGGGTGCTGTAGCTGCTATTGAGTCCTTATGGGCAGCTCTTCCACCTCACCCGGGAGTGCTACCGGAAGTGGAAAAACGAGCACCTAGAGCATTTCCGGGTGCCTTATAAAAGGAGCCAGCAGCCACTACTTTCGGAGTTACAGTGGGCAAGATGTTGACGAAGCTTGCCCAGAGGAGTGGAGAAAAGAAGAAGAGAGAAGGAAGAGATTTGCATTGTGCTGTGGACTGTGCTATACTGGTGGGAAACGGGGGAAGTCGTTTCCCAAGGGAAAAAGAAAGAAAAATAAAAACGAATGCCTTGAACTTGTGTCCCACGTCTGTCTATGTTGGGTTTGGGTGGCGATGCGCCCCCTGGTGGTCCACAACTGCCTCTAAAAGCGGGCGCTGGATTCTTTCTTGTAAGAATAAACAATGCCTGTGACCGATTATTTCTTGCTTGTGTGAAAGGAGAGATGACAACATGTCTGCAGCAAATTCAGATACACAGTACTAGATCCATGTGTAGGTTATTTATTATTTTTTTGTTGAATAAATCTAGACAATACCAATGCAACCACCAGCAAGAGAACAAAAAGCATGCAAGCAGATTTTATAACATAAGTAGTAAAGAGGTGCATAATTTCTGTCCTTGCTGTCTTTATGTCTCCTTCTTGTGATTAGATTACGTAGAAAAGATTATACATAATGTGTTGATATATTTCTTTGCCTACTTAGTTCAGAATGTATTATTATTATTAATATTATTTTTCATATTTTCTGTTTATATCATTTTTGTTTTCACCATGTTTTAGAAAACAAAGAGCTTGATGTAAAACAAGTGGTGTTCAAGCATTGTGACATGAAAACCACAGTACAGTGCAAACCCGGACTATCGCTTCTTTTTTCCAATTTTGTGTATGTTCAGTGTGTACTGCAGTTTGAAAATTCAAAATCGAACTGAAATTTTCAAAAAGGCTTCAAGACTAATGCGACTTTGATAGGACACAGTATGCAACTTTGTGGAGTTTCTCCTGTGTTGTTTGCTTTGTCTGCATTGTGTTCATCATTCAGCCATTTCAGTTTGAAGCACAAACAAGTTACAAAATTTGCTCATAGCATAACTGTTTTGAAAATGTTATTTGTTTTGTCAAAGTAACAGACATGATGCTTTTGTTGATTTTTGATAATTTTTTATATGTTACTTACCCTATGTGGTTTGTAATGATAGCTGAATTTTTTTTTAACCTTATCTTTTCATGGAGAATGGAAAGAAAAAATGTGTTAGAATGGGAGCCAATGGTAATCAACACTGGACAACAACAAACAATATCAAAACATCCATGAGAAGGTCTCACGTTATTTTTTTCTCATAATTCACACGTCATCCACTTGTAGGCTCAGAAAACATATGCATTTTTTACTAATATATTCTAACATATTCTAACATAAATGCCTCCAGAAAATGAAAATAGTCCACAGACAGGAAGCCCCATCACATGGGGTTACACTTTGGTATTGAAGATCTGCCTCTCGCCCCACATTCATTGTTCAGGAGGTCTGTGTTCAATGTAAAAGTTCCATTTTTGAACAGTTGTAGGTTGTGGATGGTTCATAACCAATTGTAGTTCATATTTGGAGCCTATCCCATCTAGCACAGGGTGCAAGGCAGGAACAAACCGTGGACAGAATGCCAGTCTATTACAGGTTGAACTCACACAAACACCCACCCCACACTAGCGACAATTGAGTGTCACCAGTTCACTTAATCTGCAAGCCTTTGGACAGTGTGAAGAATTGGGCGCACCCTGAGGGCACCCACACAGACACAGGGAGAATATGCAAACTCCACACAGGGAGAAACCAGGACACAAACTCTGGTCACCTTACAATGAGGCAGCAGCACAACCAATGCACTACTGTGCTGCCTGTAGTAGTTCATATTTCTTAAACATAAAATTTTTTAAAGATGTACCTGATGGAAATTTAAGCTCTATGGTGAAGTCTGAAGCTAAATTGTTGGCAACATCTAATCTTGAAGCAGAGCAGGTCATTGTTGTGCTTTGACGCTAAAATATTGTGTCAGTGAAAAACAGAATCATCATAAGCTGTAGATAATGCAGCCATGAGATTGTTTGAAGTGTAATGTAAAATTATGACTACATATTTACTCAACACATGCATAACAGCTAGAACTTAAGGAGTTCCTTTCCTCATCCATTCATTTTAACAAGTTCATTGTTTTACTTTTACGGTAATGAATGTCATTTAACTTACCTGAAACAACTTCAAACAGTAGGAGAACAGAGTTGATATTAAAGAGGTTTGTTCAAGCAGCTGATGTAACAACAAGATGCCAGCCCCACACATGACTGTGCTGGTGGTTCTGTAGCTTGTATTGGGGTCTGCTTTCCAGTCAGTATTGGCAATAGGAGAAGTAAAAAGCATTAAAGCAATAATAAAAACATTTCCAAATGTTCAGAGGCAAACGTCTGATGAGAACAGGTTTTCCTTACAGTTCTGAAATTAAATGAATTCCAACACAGGTAAAAGGAAGGGAACCCTTCTGTATGCAGAGCAGGGTTTGAGGATTGAAATAACCAAGCCCTCCATCTCTGAGCCCAGATTCGCAAATGGCAGGCCACTTTGGAATCACGTTAAAGCGCCGTACATGTATGACAGGGGAAGTAGATCATCTGGAGAAGCCTTATGCCAACACAGAGTGGTCATGCCAACTCCATGCAGTTCGCTGGATTTGTATTACTTCATACAAGGCATATCATTCTCATTATTCCATATGTGATAAGTTGACTAGCTTATCAGTTCTAAAGTGTAAACTTTGGTTACTATTTTGATAATTAATGTCACAGAAATGGTTTTATGTTTTAGTCTGCATATAGGTCTACATTCCTTACTAACAAAGCAGTTGGATCCATGTGCCAGCTGAACAGTGCAGTGCTGCTCTTGCCCACCTTTTCTAGAGTGTATTCAATTGTGAGCACCTCATGTCAGTTCCTAGCGGACCATCTGAGATAAAAGGAGCTTTTAGCTATGCATATTTTACCTCATAAATTTAGTTATGTGAAGCGCATACAAAGAGCCTAATTTTGCAGATCTCATCAGATTGCATTGTTCCCCATTCATGCAATTATTTATTAGCAGAACAAGCAATTAACTGCAATTAGCAATATTAAACTAGCTAATTTACAATTTGTATGAAATTGTTTCCTATCTCTAATATTAATATATTCATTTAGGCTACTAAATCTGTGAATAGAAATATTAATTTTATAAAGGTCACACAAGTTTATCTTGCCGTGAAACAGTAGATGATTTTTACTTTTTTCTGTGTTTGCAAATCATTACACTATTCATTTTCCCCCCGCCAACCCTGAACTGAATCTGGGTTTGATGTGAGGATGCCTTTCTTAGAATTACTGCACAAAGTGATATTTTCTGACAGCATATAACGAATCAGACACAATATGCTGAAAGTGGGCCGATCGCTGCCGTTCACCTTCCTAAAATATAAAGTGACTAATATAAAGATAAGCCAGAGAAGCACCCAGCTGTGCATCCTCCTTTCAATATAAACCTTTGATAAAATACATATACTATATAGGTTGTATGTATATATATATATATATATATATATATATATATATATATATATATAGAGGTGACGTCATCATCGGGGCCAGAGGTGAGGACATTGGTGAGGGACCAGAAATGAAGTCATTACGGAGTTGAGATGGACGGAAGGCGGAAGTGGAGTTATTTCTTGTTGTCGGGAGCTTGTCTTCAGAAAATTAACTCACGCTGAGTCGGACCTCGAATCTTCGGATTTTCTGGTAAGGAAGAGAGAAAGGCAATAGTACGCTGTCCCATACTCCCATCCCGTGTCTTTTTGCACTCTGTCAGGCCTGTTGGCTACCCCCTAATTACACGTGTGTGACAATATACAGTACTGTGCAAAAGTTTTAGGCAGGTGTGAAAAAATGCTGTAAACAAAGAATGCTTTCAAAAATGGAAGAGGTAATCATTTATTTTCATCAATCAACAAAATGCAGTGAATGAACAAAAGAGAAATCTAAATCAAATCAATATTTGGTGTGACCACCCTTTGCCTTCAAAACAGCATCAGTTCTTCTAGGTACACTTGCACACAATTTTTGAAGGAACTCGGCTGGTAGGTTGTTCCAAACATCTTGGAGAACTAACCACAGATCTTCTGTGGATGTAGGCTTCCTCACATCCTTCTGTCTCTTCATGTAATCCCAGACACACTCGATGATGTTGAGATCAGGGCTCTGTGGGGGCCATACCATCACTTCCAGGACTTCTTGTTCTTCTTTACGCTGAAGATAGTTCTTAATGACTTTGGCTGTATGTTTGGGGTCATTGTCCTGCTGCAGAATAAATTTGGGGCCAATCATACGCCTCCCTGATGGTTTTGCATGATGGATAAGTATCTGCCTGTATTTCTCAGCATTGAGAACACCATTAATCCTGACCAAATCTCCAACTCCATTTGCAGAAATGCAGCCGCAAACGTTCAAGGAACCTCCACCATGCTTCACTGTTGCCTGCAGACACTCATTATTGTACCACTCTCCAGCCCTTCAACGAACAAACTGCCTTCTGCTACAGAGAAATATTTCAAATTTTGACTCATCAGTCCAGAGCACCTGCTGCCATTTTTCTGCACCCCAGTTCCTATGTTTTCGTGCATACTTGAGTCGCTTGGCCTTGTTTCCACGTCGGAGGTATGGCTTTTTGGCTGCAACTCTTCCATGAAGACTTCTCCGGACAGTAGATGGGTGTACGTGGGTCCCACTGGTTTCTGCAAGTTCTAAGCTGATGGCACTGCTGGACATCTTCCGATTTCGAAGGGTAATAAGCTTGATGTGTCTTTCATCTGCTGCACTAAGTTTCCTTGGCCCACCACTGCGTCAACGATCCTCAACGTTGCCTGTTTCTTTGTGCTTCTTCAAAAGAGCTTGAACAGCACATCTTGAAACCCCAGTCTGCTTTGAAATCTTTGTCTGGGAGAGACCTTGCTGATGCAGTATAACTACCTTGTGTCTTGTTGCTGTGCTCAATCTTGCCATGACATGACACTGTCTTCCCCAACCTCACCTTGGTAGCAGAGTTTGGCTGTTCCTCACCCAGTTTTAAGCCTCCTACACAGCTGTTTCTGTTTCAGTTAATGACTGTGTTTCAACCTACGTGTGACATTGATGATCATTAGCACCTGTTTGGTATAACTGGTTGATCATACACCTGACTATAATCCTACAAAATCCCTGACTTTGTGCAAGTGTACCTATAAGAATTGATGCTGGTTTGAAGGCAAAAGGTAGTAACACCAAATATTGATTTGATTTAGATTTTTCTTTTGTTCGCTCACTTTGCATTTTGTAAATTGATAACAATAAACAATCATTATTTATATTTTTGAAAGCATTCTTTGTTTACAGCATATTTTCACACCTGCCTAAAACTTTTTGCACAGTACTGTATATTTATGTATACACACAGTGGTGCTTTGGACTTTGAACTTAATTGTTTCAGGAGGCTGTTTGAACTCTGAATTGTTCAAAGTCCAAATCAATTTCGCCTTTAGAAATAATGGAAAGTGAACTAATCTGTTCCCAGGTCCTAAACAATACCAATTTCGATAAACCTAAACAGCAAATACACATAATTTAAGGTAAAAATAACACAATTAAATGCCCTTAATAATAAATTAAAACATGAAAGCAATAAAATATGTAAATTCTGTATAATAAAATGAAAATTTAATTTACTGTACCTTAGTGAGGAGTGGTGATGTCCATGTGTGGATGCTAAAGTTATATATATAACCAAACACACCAAAAATAAAGTGAAAAAAGCACTGAAAACACACAAGCAGAATACAAGAGATGCTTTCACAGCAAGAGAGAGCGACAACTTGGGTGCACAACAGATGACGTTTACGCTCACTGCATTTTTTGCTGTGCACGCAGTTTGAACGTAGAAGCATCAATCGAAGTCCAGATCAAATTTCTCTCAAGTTTAGTGTTTGAACTCTGAAACATTTGAAGTTGGAATCATTTGAAGTACGAGACACCACTATATATACAGTATGTGTAAATAGACAGTTTCAAGACCATTTTAGCAAAGCCAGGAAAAATATATTATACATTTACTGTATAAGAAAAGACACAAAGATGAAAACAGCAATGATTTTCACTTATCTTTCTCGCACAACACAATAACCCCTGTGGTGTGAATAAAAATACATAAAGTGAATTACACTCCACAGCCCCTCGTAAAGCTCACACAGTAGTCCAGAGTTCGAACAGTCCTACATTATTGTTGAAGCTGGCCAAAATTTTTTTAAATGTAAAATGTTTCCACAGTCAGCAGTGTGCCATAATGAAAAAAAAAAATCAACAAGCTCACTTGGGACCCCTAGACGTAACAGGGGCTATGCAGAATTCAAGGGATGATTTCCTCTGGAGATGAATACTGATCTTCCCTTATCTAGGCAGGTCTTTGTTGCTGTAGTTTCCTTACATGGCCAATGCAGTTGATGAACAGTTTAAATAGTCTGTAAGTCTTTCCCTCCAATTATTGTTCTCCTTCACCCTTTTGAGAGCGGTGTGATTTATACAAATCACAAATGCCATAAACTGGACATCCTGCCTTCAGGGGTGCCGCTGTCAGTCATAGGTTTACTTCAAGCCAGCATATACAGGTTGTCTACTTTGCCCACATGAGCAGACCAGAAGACAAACAGCAAACACATACCATATCCATGTGTTGGTGCTAGAAGGCTACTGCTGCTGGTGCTGCTTTCACCTAACCACCCACGTTTGTTACCAACATATACGTTTTAGGGTTTCTGAAAATGAGGGCCAATTCCATTTTTGAGCAGGAAGTCATCTTGGAAGGAACACCACTAATACAGTTATGCTGTCAAAGGCATGCCAGGGAAACCCCAACGCTGTCACTCTAAAAGGACTAAGGCTGTGTCGCATGCTGCTTCTGATAGCCCCCGCCATTTCTGCTCCTCCTTTCAAACATGCTTCAAGAGGAAAGCCGCTGCTGGCACCTTGGCATGTCCTACTTTTGTAGTCAACCTTGTCCCCTACCAAGTGTCAGTGGTGCACACCCATGCTTCCTGTTGAAGACAAGTGGGACGTCCAGCCCTCAGGTTCCAACTGCTGAAGACCTTCTTTACTTTATAAATATATGCTCCCCTCATTATACTGTATAGATGCCACATGGGCTGGACGGGAATCTCAGCCAGAAGAGAAGATGATTCCTTACCTGGACAGGAGGCTCCTAGTAGGCAGACCGGCATCTCAGGCAGGGAGGAGAAGGGGATCAGAAGGACCAGAAAGGATGGACGGACAGCCCACTGAAGATGGAAGATGCACAGTTAGGTCCATAAATATTTGAACAGAGGCAACTTTTTTCTAATTTTGGTTCTGTACATTACCACAATGAATTTTAAATGAAACAACTCCGATGCAGTTGAAGTGCAGACTTTCAGCTTTAATTCAGTGGGGTGAACAAAACGATTGCATAAAAATGTGAGGCAACTAAAGCATTTTTTAACACAATCCCTTCATTTCAGGGGCTCAAAAGTAATCGGACAAATTAAATAACTGGTAATAAAATGTTCATTTCTAATACTTGGTTGAAAACCCTTTGCTGGCAATGACAGCCTGAAGTCTTGAACTCATGGACATCACCAGTTGCTGTTTGTTTGTGGGCCTTTCTGTCTGAAGTTTAGTCTTCAACAAGTGAAATGCATGCTCAATTGGGTTAAGATCAGGTGACTGACTTGGCCATTCAAGAATTTTCCACTTCTTTGCTTTAATAAACTCCTGGGTTGCTTTGGCTGTAGGTTTTAGGTCATTGTCCATCTGTATCATGAAACGCCGCCCAATCAATTTGACTGCATTTAGCTGGATTTGAGCAGACAGTATGTCTCTGAACACCTCAGAATTCATTCGGCTGCTTCTGTCCTGTGTCACATCATCAATAAACACTAGTGTCCCAGTGCCACTGGCAGCCATGCACGCCCAAGCCATCACACTGCCTCCACCGTGTATTATAGATGATGTGCTATGCTTTGGATAATGAGCTGTTCCACGCCTTCTCCATACTTTTTTCTTGCCATCATTCTGGTAGAGGTTGATCTTGGTTACATCTGTCCAAAGAATGTTTTTCCAGAACTGTGCTGGCTTTTTTAGATGTTCTTTAGCAAAGTCCAATCTAGCCTTTCTATTCTTGAGGCTTATGAGTAGCTTGCACCTTGCAGTGCACCCTCTGTATTTACTTTCATGCAGTCTTCTCTTTATGGTAGACTTGGATATCGATACGCCTACCCCCTGGAGAGTGTTGTTCACTTGGTTGGCTGTTGTGAAGGGGTTTCTCTTCACAAATGGAAATGATTCTGTGATCATCCACCACTGTTGTCTTCTGTGGATGTCCAGGTCTTTTTGCGTTGCTGAGTTCACCAGTGCTTGTTTTCTTTCTCAGGATGTACCAAACTATAGATTTTGCCACTCGTAATATTGTAGCAATTTCTCAGATGGGTTTTTTCTGTTTTTGCAGCTTAAGGATGGCTTCTTTCACCTGCATGGAGAGCTCCTTTGACCACATTTTGTCTGTTCATAGCAAAATCTTCCACATGCAAGCACTACACCTCAAATCAACTCCAGGCCTTTTATCTGCTTAATTGATAATAACATAACAATGGCCCACACCTGCCCATGAAATAGCCTTTGAGTCAATTGTACAATTACTTTTGAGCCCCTGAAATGAAGGGATTGTGTTAAAAAATGCTTTAGTTGCCTCACATTTTTATGCAATCATTTTGTTCACCCCACTGAATTAAAGCTGAAAGTCTGCACTTCAACTGCATCTGAGTTGTTTCATGTAAAATTCATCGTGGTAATGTACAGAACCAAAATTAGAAAAAAGTTGTCTCTGTCCAAATATTTATGGACCTAACTGTAACTGGGGGCTTTTTACTCCCTCAACATGTTAGATGGCAGCAACCTCAATATATCGGTACCCAGAGGGAAACCAGCAGGGCATGCTTGGAGATGTAGTCCGGCAGAGCAGCCCTGCTGGGGTCACTGGGTGCCGCAAGAGGATGCTGCAGGGAGACAAGCTCCCTGTTGTAATGGACTTTTCCGTGACCTGGAAGTGCTTCCATCGGGCAGTGGCCCTGGCACTGGAAGTACTCCCGGGTCCTTAATAAAAGGGACCACACTCCCTTACCCAGGGTAGGCGGAGCTGGAAGGACGTGGAGCAACACTCGACTGGAGGAGGGCAGTGCAGTGGTTAAAGGAGAGGTATACTGGAGAGAGAAATCATGTTTCTTTGTGCTTGTGCGACTTTGTGGAAGAATTGTGTAATAAAACCTTCCATTATTTGAACCAGGGACTTTGTGTGATCGTGTTTAGAGGTTTGGGGCTTGCTGACACCCCTGCTTTGTATCACAACTGATATATTCATGGAAAGTGCGTAAAAAACCAAGAGGACTGCAATTACAACTGCAAGCATATTTTAAAACTTCATGATTACATTGTGGGTACAGAAATATAGTAGCAAACCCACCATTTCAAGTACCACAACAGAAGGCATTACCAGTTGATAAACAGATAATCTTAGGGTTAGGATTTATGCCATGCCTTTTCTTTTTCATTGTATTATGTGAAATATCATTAAATTAAAAAACATAAGCCAGGATGATTTGGAAAAATCTGGAGCTATGTTCCTGCCTCAGAGTGGTCACAGCACAGGCAGGATAAATCTCAGATATTAAAATGTAATTTGTTCAGAGCTCTGCCTTCAGGGCTAGCAGGAGACACTGCCATCAGCCAGAAAATTTGTGATCTAATTTAGGAGCAGTGAGGCGTTCAGTCTTTTCTCTGAGGACTGGAAGCATTGAACTTTGTTCCCTTTGTGCTATACAGTTGTCGAAATAAAGTAAAGCCCATACTATGATGTATTCAATAACTAAGAGGCAGATTATGCAGACGTCAACATCTTGAGGGCCGTCAAGTGCATTTGTGGATCTAATTTATACCGGGAATGCACCGGATTAAATATTTCAGCCAAATAGCATGTTGTATGCTGCAGCAGTTTTATAATCTGTACTTCTAAATTAATCAAATACTAATTATCTGAAAATATTAATATTGTATTTCATTTGACAGTTACATTTTATTTACCTCTCTTTAAAAACTCCATTTTAGACAGAAGAAAAAGAAAAATGAACTTGTTAAAATGACAGGGTATTTTTTTCTTTTGTGTTGAGCAAGTCCCACTTGTCTCTCATTTACATCTAAAAAATTGATCGGAGCTGTAGAATTCTTTTCTCACATGATAAAAAGTTTGCCGAGAACACAGAATGCAAACTTGATGCATCTTATTATTTTGACTGATGACAGTATTTTAAAATAAAATGACTACATCTCACGCTCAGAGGAAAGTTTTTCAAATTTGCAATAAGATTGGAAATTATTAGTTTAATAATGCATCATGTGCGTGTATCGTACTGGATGCATGCTGGTGGCGTGGAGGTTATGGCTGCTCGTTTGCCATTTTGAAAGAGTGTAGGTGATCTCCATTTGTATTTCATCTGGAGGCTTTTCCTTTAAACTTCATTTTGTTGTCAATAAGGAGTCATGTAGTGACTTTTTTTTTTACTTTTTTTAAAGCGGCTTCTCATCCTTGCAGGAGCAAAGCGTGTATGTGCACAGTTAGGGTCAACTTCAGCGGGTACTTGCATTAGTCCAGTAATGGGTGATGACAATATGGGTTAAGTAATTCAGCTTCATGTAAATTTATAGTCTGAAAAGCATTTTAAGGGCTGTGTGGTATACTGTGCTAGAAAGTAAACCTCAGTGAGCCTTTCTTGAGCAAAACCTTGGATGCTGTTGTGGCAAAACTTAAAGTCTTATTACACATTGAAATGTTTGAATCTGGTAAACAACAAATAGTCATATTTGTTTCATTTAAAATAGACTAGCTGGGCTACCCATCGAAGACAGGTTAAAATGTAAGTAATCAACACAGAGCTGTCAGTTAACATTTGCAGTGCACCACCTATTAGAATGTATTTTGTAATGCATGTAATACCGAATATACTCACATATAAGTCGGGTCTTGAAACCCGAAAAATCGATCATA
This sequence comes from Erpetoichthys calabaricus, assembly GCF_900747795.2. Taxonomy (NCBI): domain Eukaryota; kingdom Metazoa; phylum Chordata; class Cladistia; order Polypteriformes; family Polypteridae; genus Erpetoichthys; species Erpetoichthys calabaricus. Next base: position 142,002,381 of record NC_041395.2, on the reverse strand, counting down.
AAATCAGACCCCGACTTATATGCCCGTTCAAAAATGCGACGCTTAATTTTTTTTTTTTTTACATCTTCTTGCCTCCTCCAATCTCGCACCAGTTTCTAAGACACATTGAAGTTTGTTGCAGCAGCGCGGTTACCAATTTCTTTCACCACTTCAATGACTTTTAATTTAAAACCAGCTTCATATTTTTTTTTCTGATCAAACGTTCCATCGTAGATGAGGGATGCTCTTACAATAAAGGAGTATGAGAGTGTAAGATACAAAAAACACAAAACAGTGCAAACGTCGCTTTGGAATAGTTTGGGTATTACTGTGTGGTCACGTAGGCACAATACATAGAAAAATAAGGCAGTGTGCTCTGTGGTTACTCTCTCAGGTGGGCGTTAGCAAATCATAACCTCTTGGACCAATAGCATGAGTTTTCTGCATTCGACTTATACGACCAACATTATAAAATACCGGAAATTATACGGTAAAATCAAGCCCCGACTTATCCGCAAGTATATACAGTGGTGTGAAAAACTATTTGCCCCCTTCCTGATTTCTTATTCTTTTGCATGTTTGTCACACAAAATGTTTCTGATCATCAAACACATTTAACCATTAGTCAAATATAACACAAGTAAACACAAAATGCAGTTTGTAAATGGTGGTTTTTATTATTTAGGGAGAAAAAATAATCCAAACCTACATGGCCCTGTGTGAAAAAGTAATTGCACCCTGAACCTAATAACTGGTTGGGCCACCCTTAGCAGCAATAACTGCAATCAAGCGTTTGCGATAACTTGCAATGAGTCTATTACAGCGCTCTGGAGGAATTTTGGCCCACTCATCTTTGCAAAATTGTTATAATTCAGCTTTATTTGAGGGTTTTCTAGCATGAACCGCCTTTTTAAGGTCATGCCATAGCATCTCAATTGGATTCAGGTCAGGACTTTGACTAGGCCACTCCAAAGTCTTCATTTTGTTTTTCTTCAGCCATTCAGAGGTGGATTTGCTGGTGTGTTTTGGGTCGTTGTCCTGTTGCAGCACCCAAGATCGCTTCAGCTTGAGTTGAGAAACAGATGGCCGGACATTCTCCTTCAGGATTTTTTGGTAGACAGTAGAATTCATGGTTCCATCTATCACAGCAAGCCTTCCAGGTCCTGAAGCAGCAAAACAACCCCAGACCATCACACTTCCACCACCATATTTTACTGTTGGTATGATGTTCTTTTTCTGAAATGCTGTGTTCCTTTTACGCCAGATGTAACGGGACATTTGCCTTCCAAAAAGTTCAACTTTTGACTCATCAGTCCACAAGGTATTTTCCCAAAAGTCTTGGCAATCATTGAGATGTTTCTTAGCAAAATTGAGACGAGCCCTAATGTTCTTTTTGCTTAACAGTGGTTTACGTCTTGGAAATCTGCCATGCAGGCCGTTTTTGCCCAGTCTCTTTCTTATGGTGGAGTCGTGAACACTGACCTTAATTGAGGCAAGTGAGGCCTGCAGTTCTTTAGACGTTGTCCTGGGGTCTTTTGTGACCTCTCGGATGAGTCGTCTCTGCGCTCTTGGGGTAATTTTGGTCGGCCGGCCACTCCTGGGAAGGTTCACCACTGTTCCATGTTTTTGCCATTTGTGGATAATGGCTCTCACTGTGGTTCGCTGGAGTCCCAAAGCTTTAGAAATGGCTTTATAACCTTTACCAGACTGATAGATCTCAATTACTTCTGTTCTCATTTGTTCCTGAATTTCTTTGGATCTTGGCATGATGTCTAGCTTTTGAGGTGCTTTTGGTCTACTTCTCTGTGTCAGGCAGCTCCTATTTAAGTGATTTCTTGATTGAAACAGGTGTGGCAGTAATCAGGCCTGGGGGTGGCTACGGAAATTGAACTCAGGTGTGATACACCACAGTTAGGTTATTTTTTAACAAGGGGGCAATTACTTTTTCACACAGGGCCATGTAGGTTTGGATTTTTTTTCTCCCTAAATAATAAAAACCATCATTTAAAAACTGCATTTTGTGTTTACTTGTGTTATATTTGACTAATGGTTAAATGTGTTTGATGATCAGAAACATTTTGTGTGACAAACATGCAAAAGAATAAGAAATCAGGAAGGGGGCAAATAGTTTTTCACACCACTGTATAGTAATAAAATTCATCACATTTTTCATTTCAGCAGATGGCGCATCACAAATATTTATAGTCATAAAATGCCTTACTACAAATGTTTGTGGTGCACCATCTGTTGGAATAAAATATGTGATGCATGTGTTTCTGTTATATGCTATTTGATAGGGGATTCATAAAAGCAGTGCCAATGTTTGTGATGCACCATATATGGGAATGACAAATGCAATGCATTTTATTACTAAAATTGTTTGTAATGCACCATCTGTTGAAATGACTGAGACACAGCAACCAGACAGACACACTTACCTTTATTAAGGTGGATACCGTAACATTTCTCCCACAGATAAATTGTAGAAATTGGGACATTGCATTGCTAGTAGACCTTATTTTCTGTTACATTATATTTATAGATGGGTAAACAAAATTGGTGAGGTAGAGTAGTGCAATATTTTTCATGGTAATATTTCAACAGTACACTAAGTAGTTTTTTTTGCTTCATATGTAGGTACAGGAATCTCTGCAGCAGAGCTAATTTTTATGGCAATGTAGAAGCAATACATTTTATTGTTACAAAACAGATCATTTGTGCCAAAAATATCCACGTTGCTATAGAAATTCCAGTAACAAGTGCTCTGTCTGCAATTAAGTCGAGCATTTGTGTCCATTTTGGGTCTTGTAAAGTCACAGAGGAAACAGAACTTATTGTGAAAGGAATATTCCAGCCATAAATGATATTTTGTTTAAATGTTAGTTACCCCATGTGCTTTATAGTGACAGCCAAGAAAAATTCTTGATCTCATGTTTTTATGTTTAAGGAGAGAAAATGTTTTTATCGTACATTGGAACCTAACAGTCAACAGGGAAATTCATAGGAAATAAAAGCCATTATTGGTGTGCTTCAGCTCGAGCAAAATAAAAGGGAATGGAGAATAAGATGATTCTTCTAACAGACAGAAGCTTCAGCTCTCAAATTCAAAGCATGCAACACAACAACAGGCGGGCACCTCCTTACAAATAAAGAACGCAGAAGTGCTTTGACTGCAAATGGCAGCTGGTCCAGCATCTACTTATAAACAAAGAAGCACAGAGAATACACTTCAGGTACAGAAGCAAAATAAAGTAAGTGAGTGAAAACAGAAACCAAATGACATCACAAAAAGGCAAGGTATATCATCAGAGAGCTCCAGTCATTTACTTTTATGGGGAGACTGAAGCATATTCACGTCTGCCTCCAATTGATAATTAATACGACTTGAAAAAGACATGTTAGGAGTGCATCACCTATGGCTTATAGGTTTAATGGCAGGAATACGTCAGGGTCCTTAGGGTTGTACCTGGGCAGTAAATGAGGCTGCTTCAGCTTTGCATTCCTCATGCTCACAGCACAAGACTATTTTAAAAGAATAGCTCAAATGATTGATTCAAAGGAAGACAAGGTTAAATTAAAGAGCACCAGCAGAGCAAAGCCATCAGAAGTCCACGCATGAAGAAGGGGAGATTTCAGTGAGAGTTGTGCAGAACTAGAGAGATAAAGACAAATCCACCAGGCTGCTTCAAGTGTATAATTAACTGAAGCCGTGTGCGTGCCTTTTTTAATCAGAGGTCAAGTAGGTATTAAACAGGTACTGTAGTTCTTTTAAGTTCACAGTTGATTAAAATTTTACATTTAATTTTAAGTGGAGTTAAAAGTCGCCCGGACACATTTTAATAATGTGGTCAATACAATTCAAGTTCTGATGCTCTGCTCAGGCTTTTTAAGGCTGATACCGATCACCGATTTCATGTTACTTGATCGACCAATTCCCTTTAAAAAACTTTTACACTAATCTCCTGCATAACCATACAAATAGAAGACTTATGTTCTATTTTAAAGTTTATTTTTAAAATTAAACTGTAGACCACAGGTGTTTTAACAAAATGAAATTCTGTCGGCTTATTCAGTGCTTAAATGTAAATATAATTGCACTTATAGGTTTTAATCATTTTAAATCATCAGTTGCACTACAGCTTTTTGCCAATAAAATATTCATTTACTATATTTATTCAGGTGTGTTATTTTTTTCTTCAGTGTTTCAGCTAGACATTCATAATTCTTGGTGTAAATAAAAAAATATGGATTACCATTATATGACGTTTATATGTGTGGAGTAGTTGATAATGTCCAAAAGGAAGTGTTCACATGTCAGGAAGTTTATAACCCCTCAGTGGTACCAATGACTACTGTGGAGGCACTGGAGTGAGTTGGAAATTCTAGAGGGAGAAGTGCTGCTTAGATTAGAAAGGCTGAATGAGCTCAAACACATCAACAGTGCCAGACAGCATCTATCCTCGAGTGCTTAAGGAAGTTAGTGAGTGCATTTTTAACACATTGGCCCATTTACCACTGCATACCTAAGGCCTTGAGGCTACTGAATATCACAAGGAGCGATTAGGCTGACCCAAGTAACTGTGGGCGAGTAAGTTTAAGATAGGTACATTAAAGGAAGCAATTATTAAGAAAAAACAGAGCATCCCCTAATAAGAAGAAGTGGGTTCAGGTGGGGAATATTATTAATATTATTAATAAATTCCAAGAAGAAGAAAGAAAAAGATATTATCAAGTAGGTGCATATGATATTTATTTGGATTTGATAAGGTACCACTTAAAAAGTTAAGCAAAAACAAGTGGGAATTCAAGGCATGGTGTGTAGGTGGGTACAAAATTGCCTCAAACACAGCAAGCATAGGGTACAAGCTATGAAGAAAGACTGAAGAACTCAAATCTTTTCAGTGTAAACAAATGGAGAATAAGGGGTGATATGATTAAGTTTTTAAAACTATGAAAGCAATTGACACAGAGGCTCCAGGCTGTTTGTTTAGCAGGAACATGGGAACACAGTTTGAAATGTGTACAGAGCACATTCTGCACAAATGTTAGGAAGGTTTTCTTCATGCATGGAATGCATGACCAAGTAGTGTGGTGAAGATGAGGACTTTAGGGAACTTCAGATCTCAACTTGATGTTATTTTGAAGAAATTTGCTAAATAGTATGTTGGACTTAATGGTCTGTTGTCATCTCACTTGTTCTAATCTTCTGGCATTATCTTAATATTTTAATTTTGTTAGTAACCTCCTCTCACCCCAAGATGGTGCTCATTTGTGACATTGATCAGGTAAATATCTTCAGTCATTGTATGATTATTTTCACACAGTTATGATAGCCCAGGTCCAGGTCCTTGCCCAGGTCAAGGAGGTCACTGCCTCCTGAGAAGAAATGGATTGGTTGATTTAGCGGAGTACAAAAGATCAATGGCTGGTGGCTGTTTCAATTACTACCACCGAATGTTGGATCGCCTACGCTGTTTCCTCTCAGACATTTTTTAAAATGGCAAGATGGCCATTAAATTCATCTTTATTAGGAAATCCTGCGTATCTGTAAAAAGCACCAATTTTATTTGGGAACACAACAAATGAATCGCATCAGCCTATTTCCTGTCTTTTCTAAGAAGAATCTGTTCCAAAGCCATCTCGCAGATAACATCATATAGAAAATGGAGAAGCTTAATAGGTTTTATTGTTACGTTTTAATGGCTTTAGAAGCTAGACAGTGTGGTCTGGTGGCTAAGGACCATGACTGGAAGCCACACGTGTGCAAATTCAGATGGCCTCACTGGAATTTTGAGGTTTAAAATATGTTAATAAATCATCCATCCATTTTCTAACCCACTTAATCCAGAGCAGGGCCAGCTCCTTTCCTGGCCCACACCTACTGTAGACAACGTGCCAGACTATGGCAGACACACTCGAGCCCAGACCCAAACTCACTCATACCAGGGCAGTTTAGATTTAACCTAACATGTGACAGGAAAATCCACATAGACCAAGGGAGAACATGCCAACACCCAGGCCAAGATTCCAACCCAGGACTCTGGGCCTGGTCTGCATACATTTCAACAGCTTACCTCAGGCGAAGTCTTCTCGCAGTTCTGAAGCCTCACCAAGCACTTTGTGCTTTCTTCTCTCCCAGTCTGTCCATTAGTGTAAAAACTGCACTTTCCTGACTTGCAGCCACAGCAGGCTTTTCGTGTTGTGGCTTGTGTCCTGTCTGTGGCCAGCACTCTCTTATTTGCTCATCCCGCTGTTTGTTCTCATGCTTAAATTGTACTTATGACCTTGATAATGAACCTTGTGAAAGTTGCTACACTAAATAAGGATTCATTTTACAGGACTTTTCAAATGTATTCATAATTTGCTAGTTAGCATGTAGCACATTAGGACATATTAGATTGCACAATCCATGTCACTGTTTGTAATATTGTTTTCATAAATAAGATGAACATTCTTGCATTTTCAGTTAATCCAGGTGCTAAAACACCTGGCAACATGGGCACACAACAGGAACTGACCCTGGACAAAAACTTTCATGGAGAGGCTGGTGAGTCTGGTGGCAAATGCGGAGCCTCTGAGACAATAAGGAGAGTGCCATGCTATGATGGTAGAGCTTGAGGGTCGATAATCCCAAGGCCCCAAGTCTCAAGGTGTTGCCCCGAGTGAATTCCTGTACAGAGACAGATTGACACTGTAGCAGTAGGGGGCGCTAGAGCTCCCTTGAACCCTCAGGTACCACTCCAAACACCGGGTAAAATTATAATTATTATTTATTTTATAATAACTATGTGCACAAAGCACCCTCCACTCCACACTACACATATAAGTACACTAATCACCAACAATAACCAATCCTCCACTCCCAGACACTTCGCCACCCTACCTCCCAGCTCAGCTCAATGTCTGGCTTTCCCAGAGTCCTTTTATATTCCCTGACCCGGAAGTGTTTCCCATCCTACAGTCCATGTGATTTCTTATCACTTCCAGGTCAGATAAAAAGTCCTTCTCTTCAACCCGGAAACACGTCGTTCCTTCTGGTCATATGATCATGACGTGCTTCCGGGTTATAGGGCACGTATAAGTCCTTGAGCCTCCCTGCAGCGTCCTCTGGTGGGCCCCACGGTGTCCAACAGGGTTGGGAATAAAAACTCCATTGTCCATAATTCCCTGCTGGTCTTCGGGGCCCTTCCATGCTACAGGGAGGGCTCCATTTAGCGGCCTGGGGGTTTTGGCCGGGATGAACAGCCGGCCATCTTCCACAACACCCACACAGAGGGCCACTGATCCAGCGTATTTGGGATGAAGAAGGAATCCCACAGAGATGGCGGCCAGGGTGGAAATTAGCTGTAGGCCCCACTGTGTCACCCCAAGGAGGAGCCTACCTTTGAAAATATCAGTCCCCTGCAGTATTTGATACATCTTTTACAATCTCTAACAGCGTGCTTCCATTTTTTTTTTTACTTTGCATACAACTAATTGACGTTTTAACAGATATCAAAATCCTTTTCAGACCCTATCTCATCACTTCCAATTCTGGAGGGATTAGACAACATTAAAGAAATCCTATTCTTCATCAATAGGTGGTCTTTTTGGATTTCTGTGCCATTAAATGTCATGAGTGGTGTGTGTTCTGTATTGGGTTACCCTTTTCAGGTTCAAGCATTCACAAAATATAAACCCAACAAGCTATTTAGAGTTTTGCGGCTCAGTGATTTTGTTTCCCTTTCTTCTTCACACATTTCTGGGTCGATTCAGATGTGAAATGCCCCATTCTGAGGCTGTTTCTCATGTTATGTCCAAATGACCAACACCCCACACCCTCCAGTCCTAATGGCTGTAGGTGGTTTTCTAATACCACACTGCAGGTAGGCGGCCGCACTCCTGGCTCCCTAGATCTTCTCTTTGGTTTTCTGGTTGGTTCTGATTGCTGATCACACCACCAATCGGTCAGCGTTTATTGTATTTGGCACGTTAGAATGAGGGCTTTAAGGCCTGCCTGCGATTAGCCGCTTACTGCCGTGGAACACAAATGAAGCTGGGGCTACAAGCGACTTATTGAGGCACTTTAGGTAGCCGCTTTTTAACATTCGTCTTTGCTGCTCTTTAAATCTTACTAAGACCAAAACAGCCTTTGTGAGGCACTTAATGGCAGTGAAAGCAGTAACTACTTATTAACTGTGATGTGCTGAGACCCACAATAAGCTGAAGTGTTGAATTCTATGATGTGATCTTGAGCATTGTGATCAAATCATTAAAAAGGAGCATTGCATGACGTGTCAACACTGAGCTCTCAATGAACGGAATGACAGACGAGCAAAAGTAATGTGCTGTCACCTCTACCTGTTTACGCTGGAATATCCAAACCACAGCCAAATGGCTTATTGCGTGTCCTACAATGGCTTCACTTCTTCAGCACCTCATTCTGGAGGTGATACAAAGTGCACTGCTGCCATCTTGTGGACAGTCCAAGCAAGTACTTCACTTTGTGTGTGTTTGTCACAGCCTTTCTTTTCTTTTTCCTTTATCCATATAGTAGAAGTATTGCGACTGACATGCAACACCTCACCAGTTCTAGAGGAATGATAAACGAGAATTTATTAAAATACAGAACCTCATTTTAATTAAAATAAAACCAGACTCGGCTTGCTTTAATGAGCCCATCTTTTCAGTTTTGCTCCAGTTCCTGTGGGAAAATCCCTAGGAAAAATGGCAGTATATTAAACTGATCAAAAGTGTAACCCAAAATCTAGACAGTACCTCAAAGATTATAGTTTCTCTCCAATCATTATGAATGCCAGCTATGCTGTTAGTTCCTTTAAACTCCGTTGTTGAAAGCGACTTGAACTCGTGAATATTCTACTGCGACCTTTATTGAGGACATCTGTAAATCCTGTAGCGTGCCTGCTGTGTTAAAAGATTTAATGAACAGCCAGGAAACGCAAGGCGTGCTGATGTCTCTGACGGTGACGTTAACTTACAGTATTTGTATCTTCCTGATTTCCTCCATTGTTGCTTATTCATAACATTTCATTGTTTCTGATCCCCAAACAAATTTAGGATAACACATTAGACGAGTAAACGCAATGCACAATTTTAAGTGATCATTTGATTTATTGAACAGCCGTATTACCCATGTGAAAAAGTAATTAGTGACTCAATCAACCAATGACCCAATTTTCAATGATAACAGGTCCAATTAGACTGGACACACTAAACCTTGATGGCGGCCAGCATCACTGTAATAGAATCGTTCCAGCAATATGAAGTCGGCTTAGGTTATCACACCATACCTCAATTAAAAGAAATTCCAGAAACCCTAAGAAAGAGAGCTACTGAAATATATCAGTCATGAAAGGGTTACAGAGCAATCGGCGGAAACCCTGGGACTTCAGTCAGCCACTATGAGAGCCATCATCTCCAAATGGAGAGAACTTGGGACGATGGTAAATCTGCCAAGGAGTGGCTCGCCTTGCAACATTATTTTAAGAGTTGCATAGAACACTCATTGAGGAGGTCACAGAAGAACCCAAATGAACATCTAAGGACTCTCGCAGCTTAGCTAATGTCAGTAGTCATGATTCCTCTATTAGAAAGACAATAGGCAAAAATGATACTCATGGAAGAACTGCAAGGTGATAAGCAGTGCTAAACTAAAGAAACATAAAACCTTGTCTAACATTTGCCAAAAAACACCTTGATTACCCCCCAAATGTTTGGGATAATGTTCTGTGGACTAATGAGTCAAAAACAGAACCCTTTGGAAGACCTGGGTCCTGTTATGTCTGGTGTAAAGCTGACACAGCCCTCCACAATAAGAACAACAAAATAACCGTGGTGGTGGTAGTGGGGTGGTGTGGAGATGCTTTGCTGTTTCAGGGCCTGAGCATAACTGAGGGAGACATGAATTCAGAAAGCACTGAAGGTGGCAGTCTGTGATCTGAAGCCCAGTTGGGTGGTGAAGCAGAACAATGAGAAGCACAAGAGCAAGTCCACCTCTGAATAGCTGAAAAAGAGCAACATTAAGGTTCTGCAGTGGCCTACTCAAAGTTTTGAGTTGAACCTATTGAGATGTTGTGACCAGACCTTAAATGAGCAGTTCATAGTGGAAAACATTCCAGTGTGGCTGAATTAAAACATTTCAGTAGAGCAGAGTGGGTCAGAACTTCTCCACAGTGATGCCAAAGATGGATTTCCTGTTATTGGAGGCGTTTCATTATAGTTGCTGCTGCAAAAGGTGGCACAACCACATATCAAGTATTATGTTGGGGGGGGGGCAATTATTTTTTCATGTAGGTGATATAGGTGTTGAACTTTTTTCCATCAGTTAAACGATCATTTAAAAACTGTGCATTGTGTTTACTCAGGTTGTCTTTTGCATTATACAGAATTTGTTTGGAGATTAACTAACAATTACGTTTTAACGCAAAAGGAGAGGAAATCAGGAAAGGCCAAAGTTACGGCAGCGTAACTAATCATATCTATCCCTGTTCTGCTAAAGACCAGTGATACATGCAAGTTCACGTGCCTTTAACGTCACAGAAGATAAATCAAGCAGTGGGACACTGGTGCTTTGTTTGTCCCAGCAGACATCTGATCATTGTGATACACCCTGTCCCTGTCATCATCTGACAAAATTAAAGGTTAAGTAAGAAGAATTCTTCATAAATGCATGAAGTGTAGTCATCATGAAAAAAATGACTTTCCCTTATTTATGCTTCCATATTTGGAGCATTTTTGGAATAATGAGTGTCTGTGATATGTGACAATATGTGACAATGGAAGGCTGATTCATATGGACAATCTGCACTCGGTGGTCTGATGAGGTTTGGCGTGAGTTGGAGCTTTTAAGTTCAAAGGTTTGAAATGTGGTGGTCCCTGCAGCTCAGTTCTGTTTACACAGAAATGTTGGTTACAGTTTAGGTTTCAAAGTCAGTACCTTCAGTTCTTGAGTTGGGGGTCCTAACCCCAACACCATCCCAACTACATGGTGGAAGGTGTGAGTTCCTACTTCTCCTTCTATAATTCTTAACATCTTAAATGAAACAAACCGGACTTAGGAAAGGAATTAATGTAATATTTATGTAGGTTCAGGTAAATCAATTCATTTATTAATTATTCAAATATATCCTAAACAATTCGTTCCAAATATTTCAGATAAATAAATATCAAACAATATGAACTGAAGGTGCACACTGGGTTTCTAAACTACCAGCCCTGGGTGATGAGGCATTGACACCCTGTATCATTCCAGTATTTGTGGTCCTCTCCCCGGGGCCTCAAACAGCCCTACCGTATCTCAGCTGAGTTTGCCCATTCGTCTTCTTCTATGGTACTTCGTAAGGGGGGGCATGGAGTCTGGACTTCACAGGGCACCACACATCCCATTTCTTTCACACAAACATTTTATGACATCCCAAGGTTCTTTATAAGTATACTTTTATCGTCCTTCTTCAGTGCCTACAGGTTGGCAGTGAGAGTCTGATATCACCAGTCACATCTTCTGCCAACCAATGTCTTAGACTTATGCCAGCCTGCCAGACCTGCAAGACAGGCAGCTGCCTGGTTCTCTCTCTCTCTCTCTCTCTCTCTCTCTGTCTCAGGTTCAACACAAGTCGCACCAGAAAGCCCATAGGCGTTGATGGAGATGCTGACCCTAGTCTTGTTGGCACGATGACACCAGGCAGGCCACGTCACGAACCTGTTGGTCTACCCATATGGTACATGTCTACTGCAACTCCTCAGCCAAGTGCTGTGCTCACCAAAAACTCAAAAAGTTCTCCTAGTCAGAATGCAGCTCCTTGAACATAATATTGGTGTCTCCCTATCCCACCAGACTTTAGCTGGGGGTTTGGTCCTCTCCTGTTTAGTGCAAACAGCAACTCTCTGAATCCTGCCAATGAAGTCAAAGCCCATGGGAAGGGGGATTCCCAGAAGATCTCATTGCAGCATACTGTGCAAGCTAATATGCCAGGCTGACTGGCCACAAAGCAAGTTGAACAACAGCATTTTGGATGGCTTTGTTACTCTAAACTCCCATCTTTTAAACTGCCAGCACATTGGTACTGTTGTGTTTCATTTCTGAAATGTGTTTTATTTGAGTTGATCTTTTTCAGACCCTTCTCTTCTTTTTCTTCCTGCAGGTCCTTACTGAGCAGTATGCTGAGTTTGCCTGGGTGGCATGGGTCACAGAAGTCTTCATTGCAGTCAGTATAACAGTGTCATTTCTGGTGCTTGGATCCACAATGAAGCACACCAGTAAGATTTTGTGTGTCCATTTCCAGACTCTCCTTATCACACATAGAAGTTCAGAAGGTAGCTCTTGTGCTTAGGTAGTAAGGAGCAGTGGTGGGCGCCCAAAACGCAGTGCTTATCTGTATGTATGTACTGACTGGTCCAGTGCTGACCTGTCAGTCAGCTGCCATCACAACACAACAAAGGGAGAGGAAGCCACATCTCAGCTGATAGGTTGAGCAGGACCACTCACCCTGTCACTCGGTGTCACCAGTTGTCATCAACTGTCTCGTACACCCAGTGTACCTTCTGAATCTCCTCCTCTACAAAGCTTGCACATATAGCGCCATGTACATATGTGGAGGCAATGCAGTTGAAGTGCACTGTGTACATTTTGCATGTTGCTGATGTGTCCTTGTATCACATCACACAGACATGGATGGACCAGGTTCAGTGCTGGGTAATGCACTTCGGAAAGGTCATTCTGAAAACAATGTTACCTCAAAGCCACTGCGGTGACAGCAATGAAAAAAAAAAAATCACAACACAAATAGTAACTCAATACTTAGTTCTGATTAAATAATAATTCTGCATATGACTAAGTCAGGCTCTGTTGGGAGACCACCACTGACTATCAGCAGGGTGAATGTTGCTAGTGGTCAGGACGCCTGCTGTTTTTCTGTCTGTCTGGCTTAGCCGAACTCTCTCGATGCTCAGAGTGTCCAGAGGTTTACAGAGAGCGACAGTTGAAAGTTCCAAGGTTGAGCAGGTCACAACGTGCCTGGGGCCAGCTGTTGTGGAGTCTCAGTGCCAGGGGGTGGTAACACTTTTTGTACATTTAGAATAGTCTTGTTTTGGTACAATAAGCCAATCAGTGTCTAACGAGGAGCTTCGTTCCCCTGTGCTTGAAATCAAGGGTAACAAAACTTCCTCCCTGGCCCTCCTTGAAGGCGTTTTCAAACCCAGGTTGTCCGGTGCTGTGTTTTTGAACTCTGGTGACATTTTCTTGAAATGTCCAGTTCTTTTAGGTAGATGTAAACATGTCAGTTGCCCCAGTTTTGTACCTAAACGAGACCCTTTGAAAAGTGAACCCTGGAGAGATTTACAAGAGGTATGAATGTGATCCACCCAGGATCAATCAAACTACAGAAAATACTGGGCATTATGCGTGAAGTTGTGCATGCATGTGACTCGCACAAGTACTAGTCAGTCAGAGCAGCAGCCTCACAGCCTCCAGCAGCTGACCATATTAAAAAAGAAAAAGTGAAATTCACTTGTGATCGGGTTGATCACCACACATACTGAGGTATTGAGAAACAAACAGCAGTGCCCCATGAGACCAATGATCAGATGCCCTAATCGCTCTACACCAGGGGTGGGCGAAGTCAGTCCTGGAGGGCCGCAGTGGCTACAGGTATCTGTTTCAACCCAGTTGCTTAATTAAAAAACAATCCTTGTCAATCGTTTAATTTCATAGCTTGTTAGTGTTTTAACTCTGCCATGTCAAGTAATTCTCATATCCTACACTTATTTCTTCCTTTCTAAGGATATCATCCAAATGATTTGAAGTCTAAAGCTGATGAGTAATTCTCAGTGCTTCACTTTTTTCTCTTCACTTTCCTTCCAAGTATTTAATTAAACCAAATAGTGCCTGATAAATACACACAGGTGTAAATGGTAACAAGCTAAATGGAGAAATGCCGGTCTCTTTTGTCATTTGCATCTTATTGCTGATAAGGAGCAATTAAAAACCAGGAATACAGCTGTTTAAGACTAAAATAAGCAATAAGGGTTCAAAATCTTAATGAGCGAGACAAATAAAATGAAGCAGGAGTGTTACTTGAGCAATAAGGGCTTCTTATTAAACAATTGGGTTGGAGCAAAAACCTGCAGCCACTGCGGCCCTCCAGGAATGACTTTGCCCACTCCTGCTCTACACCACCGAAGTGATGCGCGCTGTGTTGGCCTTTCAATACACGCACTTGTTATGGGGTTATGCTGCCATCTAGTGGAAGACACTATATAAAGAGACGCTGAGTTCTGATGTAGTCAGAATAATGTAGTCTGAGCTGGCTTGTGGAAACCGACTCTGAGCGGTATATACACAAAAAATAAGACTTTCACATGCAGTATGTAGTAAGCACTCCAAAATAAACACCAAATATGCACAAAGGGTTACACAGTAGACATGAGGCTACCATCACATGGTGGCTACTTGCTGGTGGAGAACAAATACGCAATATCATTCAGCTAAAGAAGTTTAGTGTCACCAGTGTTTGCTCCCAGTACAGCAGGCCGTCTGTTGTACACTCGGCTATTTCAAGCAGGTCCTTTAGCGAATAAACTTAGTAGTGCATCATTTTCAAGTCTTCCAGTTAATATTTATGAAGATTGCACCAGTGCTCAAATGCAATTGTCACTGACCCGCCATGATATTTTTTTTTTACCAGGACAGAAAACATTTCTTCTGCCGAATGAAAGAAGTCCACAATGCACCTGTGCAATGTTTATTGAAGTGTTTTGTTCAGTTTAAAGTTTGCAGTGTCAAATGCTGCTGAATGAATTGATAAGTGAAACAGAGTACTGAATCGTCCCCCAAGTCAGAACAAAGCAAACGGACAAAAAGGAGTTTAATAGGATAAATAAAAGAAAGTGTAAGCGATGTAACTCAATAAAACGATAACAACTGGCTCTGGTCAACATTATTGGCACCTTTGCATTTTAGGTATATCGTGTACAACGTCTCTGAAGAAAGCTCCACAGCTTTGGTCTGCAGCACCGGATCAGACGGCAACAGTAATTTGTGTGGGAAAGAGGCTAAAAGTGAAGAAGTCCTCATTATTGGCACCATTTTGATTCAATTTCATTAGAAGAAGTAAGTTTTACTGAAGCGACATGACTCACCCGAGATGAATTGTAATAAATTGATAAATGAATGCTTAAAAAAATGGTTAAAGACAGGAACTGTCTGAGACCATCAGCAAAACTATTGTTATCACCAAACGTAAGAAAGCAAAAGGATACAAGGCCATTTGCAGAGACCTTGACATTCCTGTTCTAACAGTTTGCAGTGTTATTGAGATGTTTTCTGCTCAAGAACCTCCAGTGATCAAAGAAAAATACACCCCATGTTAAACATCCACAGAGCTTAAAGGGGACCTGGAGCTGTCCGGAGAATACCATACGCCGTACACAAAAATGGAGGAGAGCTTTCTGAGGAGGACCAACATGAAAAGGCAAAATTGATGTTTGTCCAGACCTACCTAGAAAACCCAAAATCCTTCTGGGAAGTGTCCTGTGGACTGATGAAACCAAGTACAGACCAGGCAACATGAAAACAGGGTGTTCTTACGGGTTAGATATGGTGGAGACCCCCTAAAGTGCTGGGCTACAACACTGGTTATGGTGCTGGATGTCTTAAATATATTGAGGGAACCATGGAATCAGAGGACTAGCGGAACATTTTACTTAGTGTTAGGTATGGGTCAAAGATGATGGGTTCTACAGCAGGACAATGACACAAAACACACACCTAAAAGTACAAAGAGATGTTAGAAAGAATAAAAAAACAAAAAAAAAAAAACAGATGTCCTGATCTCAATCGGATTCAAAGACCTTTGGAAAGAGCTGAAGTCTGCTGGCCTCCAAATATTCAAGAGCAGTGTGAATGGTTAGAAGTGGGTACATTAACAGTTATTTCTGCTTACGAGATACGCCTAAAACGCCACAGGGTCCCAATACGCTTGAGCACAATTGTATGTCAAACATGGCGTATGTACATACAGTATAGAAGTGTTAAGCCCATTCATTTCACTGATTACTCAGTAGCCACTGAACATCTCCTGCTTCCTACCAGCTTACGAGGAGGGACCTGAAATTTCCCAGAATCAAATGGATTTGTTCCCCATGAACAGGCTGCTGTTAATCAGTGACACCAAGAAATAAACATTTTTTGGAGAATCGGTGCACCCAAAACTGTGTTTTGCACCATGACAGCACAAACCGCATTGTTTGTTGTTTTTGGTTCCAAAAATTAAAATTGAGACTGAAGGGAAAAAGATTTGCTACCATGGTAAGAAAAAAAACGCTGGAGGCTTTAGACACTGAAACAAAAGATGAGTACAGGAAGTGTTAACAGGTAGGGGCATTGCGTCTCAAGGAGGGTACAATGAAGGGGTCTAAAAGGGAATAGCTGTGCGCTTTAGGGTTTTTAGCAATCCTAGGAATATTTTGAAACCCCCTCATGTATGGCAAGCTGAAGTTGATCCACAGTTAGGATGTGTTTCTGTGTCCCGTGATAGGCTGGTGTTTTGACTGCCACTGGTTTGTGCTTTGTTCCCTACACTAGAGACCGTGTTTCCATCTCCCCCCACTTGTATAGTTGATGGTGGGTTATGGAGAACAGACGAACAAACATTTAGAGTGTGAGCAGATTCAGATTTGCGATTCCCTACACACTGTTGACTACTGGGGCCACGTCAGCCTGGCAAGTAAATGCTGCCCCACCATTGCAGAATGGGGATAGCCATTACTTTATTTCTATCACGCTTGAAAGCAGGTGATGCCTGGAGTTGGTGGTTTTTGGCATTCTTGGTCTAATTTTTAGAATTTGCATTTCTCTTTTCGCCCGCCACCGTTTAATAATGGAGCTTGCCCTTACAATCCACTCTGGTTTTGTTTTTATTTGAGTTTGTAAAGTTCTGTTCAGCCACTGTAACTGACCAAATGACGTAAAGTTGTCCATTTGGTTATTCTTTATTTCAAGTCAATTACATCAGTGAACTTCAAGGAGTATCAGAGAGACGTCAGTTTACCCAGAGAGGCTCCAGTGGGCCATGTAGTGCTGGTTTGCTCTCCAAGTGATGCTCTGTTATGGTGACCTGATATCAGCAGATCTTTTACCGTCCATCTTCTCTGTTTCTATTTCCTTGCAGTTGAAGGCTGGGTGAATTCTGTGTGGAGTGTTCCTGATGATGCCATGTCGGGACATTTGCAGAGATGCTCAACATTTGTTTCAAAGTCCTGTAGTCTTAAAAGGTAGGAGGCTCCTTTTACCTTCCCTTATTTCTGAAAACTATTCCGTGAAAAGACATGAGCAAGAGGGTAACAACATCGTCATCAGTGGAGACTGTGAAATCAAAGCAGGCCTCCAGAATATCCTCTGACTTGCTTTGAACGAAAGCCTTCAAAGATGGGTGTTTACCAGAGGCAACCTGGGATTACAAGGAGGAACCTGAACGGTTCTGCCATCTGTGGAAGTGATGGCACCTTCTCACAGTCCCTTCTTGAGATCAACTCTCCCTCACAGTCTTTTCCAGGGTGTTGGCAGCGGACAGGCATTACCTTCACCCTGACCACTTTTTTTCATTTTTTGTCTTTTAGTTTAGCACATCAGTTGCTGTGTCTCCTGGCATTTGGACTCATTTTTATTGTTGCAGTTTGCAATCCAAAGGTAAGGCCAACGTGCCGCCTTCAGTGCTCCTCACTTTATCTGAGAACCTTGTGGTAGGATGCACAGATCTCGAGATGCTCCTCTGGCTGTTTCATGTGTTGTGCTTTGTTTCTGCAGGGGTTTGTGGTGATACTCGATAAAGTTGCCTCATTCACTCTAAACCTTGAAGCCGGACTTTTCATTTTTCTAATGCTGAGGAAGTCCAGATCTGAGCCATTTAAGTAAGTTGTCACATTTTATCTTAGTATCGTCAACAGAAATATGTGTCAAACTCCACTGTATCAGTACAACACACCATCTTCCACCTCCCAAGTGTCATACTTGTCCATAAATGCAAGGCTGTCCTGAGGTGACCAGCAGTGCTGAACTTCCGTCTGGCACGTGTGTCCTTTCTTCACCACTGGAGAGGCTTTGATTTATAACTTAATTATTATTAAGGTTTTTGAAGAGTTGTTAGCTATTCATCACTGGCCGACAAGTGTAAATTCAGTAAATTAATTTGATCATCATCATATTTATATGAATTATGAAAATTGTGCTTAGTAGGCCTCAACCACATTTGTCTCCAAGGAGCACATGGTGCATGTTGTCTGTTTAAAATGTATTGTTTAGGTTTTTAAAATATACAATCATATGAAAAAGTTTGGGAACCCCTCGTAATTCTTAGGATTTTTGTTTATCATTGGCTGAGCTTTCAAAGTAGCAACTTCCTTTTAGTATATGACATGCCTTATGGAAACAGTAGTATTGCAGCAGCGACATTAAGTTTATTGGATTAACAGAAAATATGCAATATGCATCATAACAAAATTAGACAGGTGCATAAATATTGGCACCCCAACAGAGATATTACATCAATACTTAGTTGAGCCTCCTTTTGCAAATCTAAAAGCCTCTAGACGCCTCCTATAGCATTTGATGAGTGTCTGGATTCTGGATGGAGGTATTTTTGACCATTCTTCCATACAAAATCTCTCCAGTTCAGTTAAATTTGATGGCTGCCGAGCATGGACAGCTTGCTTCAAATCATCCCATAGATTTTTGATGACATTCAAGTCAGGGGACTGTGACGGCCATTCTAGAACATTGTACTTCTCTCTCTGCATGAATGCCTTTGTAGATTTCGAACTGTGTTTTGGGTCATTGTCTTGTTGGATTATCCAACCCCTGCATAACTTCTACTTTGTGACTGATGCTTGAACATTATCCTGAAGAATTTGTTGATATTGGGTTGAATTCATCCGACCCTCAACTTTAACAAGGGCTCCAGTCCCTGAACTAACCACACAGCCCCACAGCATGATGGAACCTCCACCAAATTTGACAGCAAGTAGCAGGTGTTTTTCTTGGAATGCGGTGTTCCTCTTCCACCATGCAAAGCGCTTTTTGTTATGACCAAATAACTCAATTTTTGTCTCATCAGTCCAAAGCACTTTGTTGAAAAATGAATCTGGCTTGTCTAAATGAGCATTTGCAACAAGCGACTCTGTTTGTGGCGTGAGTGCAGAAAGGGCTTCTTTCTCATCACCTTGCCATACAGATGTTCTTTGTGCAAATTGCGCGGAATTGTCGAACGATGTACAGATACACCATCTGCAGCAAGATGTTCTTGCAGGTCTTTGGAGGTGATCTGTGGGTTGCCTGTAACCATTCTCACAATTCTGCGCATATGCCGCTCCTGTATTTTTCATTGGCCTGCCAGACCTGGGTTTAACAGCAACTGTGCCTGTGGTCTTCCATTACCTGATTACATTCCTTACAGTTGAAACTGACAGTTTAAGCCTCTGAGATAGCTTTTTGTAGCCTTCCCCTAAACCATGATACTGAACAATCTTTGTTTTCAGATCTTTTGAGAGTTGCTTTGAGGATCCCATGCTGTCACTCTTCAGAGGAGAGTCAAAGGGAAGCACAACTTGAAATTGACCACCTTAAATACCTTTTCTCATGATTGGACACACCTGTCTGTGAAGTTCAAGGCTTAATTAGCTAATCCAACCAATTTGGTGTTGCAAGTAATCAGTATTGAGCAGTTCCATGCATTCAAATCAGCAAAATTATAAGGGGACCCAAATTTTTGCACAGCCAGTTTTTCACATTTGATTTAATTTCGTCCAACTAAATACTGCGTCACTAAAAATCTTTGTTTGGAAAACACCCCAGTACTCAGATGTCTTTCATTTCCTAGGAACATTTCACTGTTATCTTTTTTTGTTGAAAGTAGAGTAAATTATTATGCAGGCTGAGAGGGGTTCCCAAACTTTTTCATATGACTGTATATGGAAGAAGATGATCCGCTGTGGCAACCCCTAACGGGAGCAGCCGAAAGAAGAAGAAGAAGAAGGTTTTTAAAATATAGTAATGGGAAACAAGTTTATACAATTCCATACAATCCAAAAATAAAAAACATTCTGGCGCCACTTGGCTCAGGGTGAGCCTTTAACTGCATGTCAGGAATCTGTCGACCTTACAGATTTGCACCGGTGCCATTTTAGATGATTGCCACTGGTCAGCTTTCAATTCCTGCCAGTTTAGGCAGGCAACTCTTGCAACAGACGGCAGCCATGACACAACCACAGGCCTCTGCTGTTCTGTTATAGTTGATACTGAAAACTCCCATATTCTAAAATGCTAAACCTCCAGTAATAAAACTCAACCGCATGTATTTGTATTTCTACATCACAGTTATCATCCCTTCATCTTAAATATACATATCAAAAAGAGCAGCCTTATATACCGTCAAGTGTAATACACTCATGTATGTTTAAAACTGGATCTGCACCATTTCAGCGTCACCGCATTTCTGAATATAAAGAAGCAAGAAATTCTCGGCCATTTTGCAGATCATGCTGTTCACTAGTGGATCAATGTCAGGGGCCCAAAAAACAGCCGCACAGAAAGGGTGATTTAGTCATGAAATACATAACGTAATATTATTACATGAGCCATGGTACTGTATTTTACATTTAGGCTATTGACAGAACAGTGCAAATGTTAGCAGCACTTTTTAATCTTATCAATGTTTAGTATACAAAAATATATGCAACAGAATTACCCGGTATTAAAAATTGTCCATTACTAATAAATTATCTCATATCATAAAAAACAGTCCCACTTTGTTTTCACACTATTCAGGCCTGTACTGTATATCCAGTTCTTATTGTATCTTCTGTCTGTCAGCCTAATGACATCTTTTCATTTCCTTGCCATTTTCCATGTTCTGTAATGGAAAAGGATTCCATTACCACCGTCCCTAGTGAAATCAGAAAAGCTGCCATTGCTGCCTCTCCTGCATTGTTCGTTATTGGTTCTCAGGCCTGTCTTGCTCCTACACACAGGGCTTTAACTTTAGAATGACAGTTCAGAAGTACTGTACGTCTTTAGTATTCTTTAAACATGTCTGCTCCTGTGTGTTAGCCTCTGCACCGCAAAAAAACAAATGCATGTTTAACTGTATGTTGGTCTGTGTATTATATACAGGGTGGCACAGGGAAACGGGAAACTTTCAACTGACGATCAATGCACAAATAGACACATTACAAAATACATTTAATGATAAAATGTGTTGTACAGGATATGCAATTATTGATGATAATCAATATCCATTCAATATTCATTTTATGTTTTGAAGAAAACATCATGAAGGTGTTGTCCATTTCTCCGTACACATTCTGACAGCCTGTTGTGGAAATTCTGCATTGCTCGATGTAACATGTCAAGGGGAATACCAGTGATTTCCTCTTTAGTCCTCCTTTTTAGTTCAGCCATGGTTGCAGAACGTGTGTTATACACTTGGCTTTGAAGATGTCCTCACAGAAAAAAATCACAAACCGTGAGATCTGGGGATCTCAGAAGCCATGGAATGTCACTGTTGCATGAAACGACGCGCCTTCCAAACAATCGTCGAATAGCTGTCGACCTGTTGAAACCACATGTTTCCGATATTCAGATGTGCAAAGTTTTGCAACCTCCACAAAAAAATGTTTCAAGCATAGCAACATACCGATTGAATGTAACTGTGATTGCAATGCCCTCCTCATTTTCAAAAAAGTAAAGGCCTATGACACTGTGCGATGACACAGCACACCATATTGTAACCTTGGTGCTGTGTAATGGACACTTGTGAAGCTCAGAAGGATTTTCCTGTGCCCAGTAACAGAAAGTCTGTTTGTTGACATATCCGTTAAGGTGAAAATAGGTTTTGTCCAACATCCACAAGTTGTTAAAGAAATTGGCATCCTTGTTTACTTTAGCCGACAATTGTTCACAAAACTGTTGATGCAACACATGGTCATTGGGTTTGCGTTCCTGCACAATCTGTAATTTGTAGGGGTGGAACTTCAACTCGTGAAGTATTTTTTGCCTGCTTCATCACCCCAACTGTAGCAATGATGCATGTTGTCGAACAGAGTGGCGAGGGCTCCTCATGATGGGAGCTCGAACTGCTTCAATATTCTCTGTTGTGTTGGCCATTCGACCATCAACTGGGGACTTCTTTTTTTAAGGCTGAACCTGTTACTTCGAAATTATGCACCCATGTTATAATCACATGAGCGGACAGGACATAATCATGACGTCCTAACTAGTAATGACCCAGAAATTCCCTTTGCGCTGCAGTCACACTATCACCATTCTTATAAGAGGCTTTCACAGCGAATGCTTATTGCGCACCACTCCACTGTTCCATTATAACTAATCGCAAGGGGTTTTAAACGAGGTTGCATTGGTCCCAAACAACTGCCGATGCTGCAGGGTCACCAACACCTAGTTCCAAAATGTCCTGTTTCCCTGCGCCACCCTTTCTATATAATATATATGAGTGTGTGTGTGTGTGTAAGTCCCCTCCACAAATATTGGCACCCTGGTAAGGATGAGTACAATTCTTTATAAACAAATTCACCTTTTGGTGGATTACCTTAATCTCACACTCAAAGAAAGAGGGAAATCCATTTTAATTGCAGTAAATTTATTCAGGGAAAATTTCCTCATCAAGAAATAATTATTTTTTACAAAACCAAACATGCTACACTTATTAATAATACTTTGTACAAGCTCACTTTGTCAATAAAACATCGCCGAGTCTTATAATGTTGGAGAATACAGAGCAGGGAATGGGAGACCATTCTTCTTTTAGGAATCTGTCCAGGTCATCCAGAGTCCTCGCTCCTCTCTCTTTTTAGCTCACCCCATGGGGTTTTGCTCCAGGGAATAAGATGACCATGGCAGAAGCTTAATTTTGTGCTTTTAACCATTTTTGTGTTGATTTTGAACGTGTTTTGGGCCATTGATCTGCTGGAAGTCATAGTGATGACTCAGTATTAGTTTATTGGCAGAGGCAGCCAGATTTCAATTTAAAATCCCCCGGTATTTCATGGTCTCCATGATGCCATGTACCCGAACAAGGCTCCCTGGGCCTTTGAAGGAAAAACAGCCCCACAACAATATAGAATGTCCACCATACTCAGGTTGTTTTTTTGGTGTAGCCATCCTTCATTTTACACCATATCCACCTTGAGTGTTTATTGCCAGAAAGTTCCGTTTTTGTTTAGTCTGACAGTAAAACACGGTTACTATCAAAGTTCCAGCAGCGTTGAGCAGACATCAGCCTCATATGTTTGTGGTTAAATGACAGAACGGGCTTTTTTCTGGCACGCCTTCCAAATCTTTTGGCAATGAAGGTGGTATTTGATGGTAGCTTTGGAGACATGGCGATCCCAAGATACCTTTCTTTCCTTCCTCCTTGCTGTGTGTGGGGGTAAAATAAAGCTGGGTCCTTTTCCAGGTGAGTTGGTAACACATCCAGATGATATGAAAGTTTTCATTATTGCCCTAACTGTAGTTCTGGCCATTTTCAGGTAAGTGAGAATTTTTTATAGCCTTTCCCAAATGTATGAAAGTCAACCCGCTTTTCTCTCATTTTAATGATGTGTTGTCTTAGCCATGTTGGTGAATGAATAAGGGATTTTGGGCTCTGTGCCCCCTCATGTTTATACCTTGATGAAACAGGAAGTCATGGATTACTGCTTGAAAGCTTCAACCCACTCTGACCAACTTATGTAGATAGAAATTCTTATAAACACAGTATAACTAAAGCATTTTCTCTGTGTGCGCCAATAATCTTGGTTTTGTTGAGTGGCAGATCTTCCTCAGAATCAGTTTACTTCAATTAAAGGTTGGATTTCTCTCATTTTTTTTCTGTGAGTGAAACGTAATTCACCAAAAGGTGATTTTTTTTACAAGAATTGTGGAAGGAACTGTATTTCTTATTTATTTAGTATATTCGCATTTATAAAAAATCAGGAGTGGTCTTCCCTAGACAGAAAAAGGGGGATGGATATTTGAGGAGTAAATCGCAAGACAATGATTTTTATATTATGTACTTTAAAGAGCCATCGTCATTACAAATCAAATCAAATTAATAATATATTAAACATTATAAAAGTAAAGTTGAATAAATCGGACTCTGCAGTTGCATGAATAAAAGGTAAAGAACACTTCCGGGTAGCAGAAATAGCCCAAAAGTTGATAGAAATCTACGTTTTTGTACCCAATACTTGTATGCAAAATTTGGTTGACCCAAGTGAAAGTGTACTCAAGCTATCATGTTTACATAAACACACACACACAGACAGTCACAGACACACACACAGACACAGACAGACAGACACACACAGAGACAGACACACACACAGAGACACATGCACACAGACAGACAGACACACACACACAGAGACACACACACAGACACACGCACACACACAGAGACAGACAGACATACAGAGACACACACACAGTCACAGACAGAGACACACAGACACAAACACGCACACACACAGACAGTCACACACACACAGACACAGACAGACACAAACACACACACACACACAGAGACACACACGCGCGCAGACAGTCACAGACACACACACACAGAGACACACACACAGACACACGCACACACACAGAGACAGACAGACATACAGAGACACACACACAGTCACACAGACAGAGTCAGACACAGACAGTCTGTGACTTTTAAAGTAAAGCCACTGATCTTAGTGACACTTCTCTTTCAGATTATAAAAAAATGTCACAATGAGAACAATGAAATTTTGAAACTGGTAAAAAAAAAAATTCAACCCAGTCTAGCCATTTGCAGGTCTTCTCATGGTGTCCTATTTATTCCCCCGACAGACGCCACATCCTGCCTTTGCCAATCAGCGAGCGCCTGTTCTGTCTACGGTGGGCTCTGCCAGTCTACTTCCTCTTCGCAGTGGGCTATGATGTCTTCCAGTCAGTGGCCTACATGGCAAACAGCTGGAGTTCCACGCCGTCTCAGCTCCCCAACAACTCAACTGAAAGAGACTGACAAGTCAAGTAGAAATGCACTGTACATTACCGGAATGTTCTCTGGGACACACTGGGTAACTCACTGACAATCTCTTCTACTCTAGGCCCTGTGTGTAGAACATTTGCACTGTTAGCCTGGAATACTTAAGTTATTAAAAAAAAAAGTAATTTTGCACGTTTTCTGTTTCTATTATTGCACTAAATAAAATATCCTAAAAAGTGAAGTAATTAACCAAATGCAAACAGAAGTGACATTTATAGCATGGCACAAGAAGGTTTCTGATAGCCAGAAGCTAAATGTTGACTACCCTATTAATATTTTTAAATAAAAAGCAAGAGTTTAAGACTTAAAAATTAACAAAAGTCCTTCAACTGCCAAATCTTTACACATTTACTTGAATCTTTAGAATTGACACATGTGCTCGAGTTCCCTGTGTAAGGCTGGCAAAGGTTTTATTTAGACAGTAAAGCCCCTAAATCCCCCCCCCCCCCCGCCAAACCCCCCCATCTGTGCCACCGGGTGCCCCTCAGCGGCTCACTTTACCTGCCTGTGCTCCAGACGTGTCGAGTCGGAGGGCAGCAACACAGTGGCACCACCAGATGTCTGATGGCAAAGCTGTTGTGGGAAGCTTTAGTAACAATAAGGGAACTAGAACGTCATTCCCCCTTTAAATGTCACCAGGGATTATACAGATTTTGTTATTATGTTGCAAAAAAGCTGTCAGGTTAAAACACTAAAGCGATTAAAAACATTAGAAACAATCAGTTAAAAAGAGTCTTTGGCTTTATTTTTTTGTGCACACAAGTTTGTTTTTCAAATTGTATATTGTAAAGGGCAACAGGGACGGTTGTGAGGATTCAGAAACCAAACCTTGCAGACAGTGTTTCAGTTTCATTTAACAGTATAAAGATCATCCATCCAGCCATTTTCCAGTTCTTACATTTGACAGCCTGAGCCTCCCCTAATGGGGACAATCTGTAGCTCCAAATGACCCTAACACACTCAATGCGTGGAGAGGTGGGAGGAAGACCACAGAACCAGGAAAAATGTCCCACATGAAGGTCTCAACTCTTTTCCAGATTCAAAACACTCCACAAAAAATGGAGACAGGTTGAGCATCCCAAATCTGAACTTCCGGGGACCAAAAGTGTTTCAGATATTTTCCGATTTTGGAATATTTGCAAAAACGTAACAGGATATCTTGGGGATGGCACACAAGTCTAAACACAAATTTTATTTAAGTTTCCTATACACCTTCCAAACATAGTCCAGAAGTTAAGTCCATATAATATTTTAATAATTTTGTTCCTAAAACAGTTTGTGCACAGTAGCATTAGTGGAATACCTGAATCAGCTGTTGAACAACAGCAATGACAAACTTTCATTCCCCCCTACGATGCTGTGTTGCGATTAAAAGTTTACTTTACACAAAGGAAAAGAAAAAAAAAGTGAGCAGTACACGTAGATATGGCGGCAATGACGGCCGAGAACAAGCTGGAGCACGTGGAGCTTCAGAGCCAATGAACTTCTGAACTGCCGCACCACTCAACCACCCCACCAAACGCACCGATCATTAATGCACCCGCAGCACCCAACACCACCTCCCGCTCATCGTTTGTGTGTGGGTGCTTTATGGCACTCAACACTTCACAGGGGGTCCCCATCACTCGTGTAGTGCTGCTTTACACCTCTTAAAATTCAAAGGGGGTTTCAAAAAAGTCGTCCATGAAAGGTAAGTAAGTACCAGCTCATCTGCTCAAAAGTCAATCGTGGAACACCAGGAGCCTCATATGGATAACATCATGCGTAGAATTCACACTGAAATATGGAGAACAGACAAAAATGGAAATGTACGTACACACAGAAAAATCCATGCCAAGTTCAATGCACTTCCACTTTATAAATCCCAAGGAACATAAAATGTAATGTACGTGCACGCACCTATAGCCCCATCCGGACGCCTTCCCGAATTTTGCATATTTGAATATGTAAATCAATGGCAAAAGCTATTGGGGGGAAAAAAGAAGAATTTCAGCAAATTTGGAGGCAAAGGAAAAACATACTCTTTGTTGGCTCAAGCAGTGGTATAATTACAAAAGGACATTGTGGAGTGATACAGCATGGCAGAGCCAATCGAAAGTTCAAGTTCAGAAAGTCGCACAGTGCCCGAAATAAATAAGAAGTGGTCAGATATCGAAGTTGACATGAAAAGGCGAGTCACAGCCCACCAAAAGCTATCCCCAACCCATCAACAAGTACAATGATGGTGGTGCTATGCCACCTCTGCCTTGGAATCCACTGGCCGATAGTTGGCTGTGTGTGCTGACAGTTTCTGTGCACTATAGAGGAGCACATTAATACAGTGGAAATGCTTTCTATTTACAGAAACAAATTCAATCTCGGAAGGCGCCTTTATAGCGTGGCATCAGCACCTACATTCTGTGTTGCTTACATGGCTCGTTGAGGTGTCTCACTATCTTTAAAAAGACCACTTGCCTTGGCCACACTAGTTGGAAAAATAATCTGTGACTGTGCAGTTCATAGGCCCTCCTGCTATAGATGATGTAATTCACTCCTGGCTGATGTCAATTGTCCAGTGCTGTTACTGTATCCGTGTGCAAGCAGCTGACCGTTCCATTGGAAAACCAGACGTTGCTGCGAATTGTGCTTTCATGTTTCCCACTTCAACCACAGCGTAAGGAAGTCTGACATATCTTGATGACAACGAGATAATACCACCCTATACAACTGGCATGGTGCGACTCAGTGATGTCTGTGAAATACCCAGTCATGAGGAAGTTCATGTTGAAAAGGTCCTGTGGCAGGTACAGCACAATTCCTCAAAGTTGGCTTTTGTAAAGTCAGTACCAGTTATTATTTTTTTACTGAGAGATCTTTTAATTCACTTCTTTTGTTTTCGTAAATTTTGGGATCACCATAAACTGGTAACAGCAAATGGGAAATTTTAATCAAGCAAGTGTTTCCTTTGATTTTGAGGATTTGCTGAAGTCACCAGTTCTATGATTTTCATTGCAATTCTTTATTAGGCTATTATAAGGTGCTCTACATATTTTGGAACAGGCAATAGACAGTGTTCTCATTTAAAAATCACCAATAAAAAAAATCAACATTAGAAAAGATGATCTTTTCATATACTAGGGGGTACTCAAAAATAACCGGAATCTTTACCTGGCACGCAATCTAGACTTAGTTGCAAATTTCGCCGCTAGGTTGTAGCGGGGCCACATAGTGTTTAAATGTCAGTTCTGAGTGCGTCTCGTTTCATTGTCCCGTTTACTGTTTGTGCATCAGTTTATGCCGTCCCCTTTGGAAGGAGACCACAGCCACAAACCTGGAAAACACCTGTTTACAATCATTCAATCACAGCCGTCACAGGATTATTTAAGCCAGCAGGAGGAGAAGGAAGAGAGAGGAGAGAAGGAGATTTTTCATTCACGACCACGAACCAACGGTACCAGTTATTGTCCACATCGCGCTTGCCAATCCAGTTTGTTTTTCCATCTGCCGGATTTATTTCAAGGACCTCACCACGAAAGACCCCGGGGTAGGACTTAATCATCCACCATACACACGAGGATTCACGGTGAGGCTGTTCCATTTTTTCCGGGGAGATTCAAACAACTCAATATCACTAATTCAGTCATCCGCTTTCAGGACAGTTTCATTATTACCGGACTCACGTTCTCATTCATTTTCAGTTTATCATTCATTGTTGTTTTCGTGTTGTGTGTTTATTTGTTACAGGGACAAGGGAGGGTTTTTGTTGTATATATTTATATATATTTGGTGGTGTTTTGTTATTGCTGGGGTGGAGGGATATTTGTATTTATATATGTTTCTATTTTTTGCATGTCTTGTTTTACTTAATACATATAATCTGTTTAATTTTACATCCTGTTTTTGTGCTCATATTTTTCACCGTCGATTGTGGGGGGAAAAGTTTAATTGGTAAGAAGTACGGCTTGATAGTTAGATTATTTCTCAGTTAATTATCCAGGCCACTGGTCTTGGAGGTGTAGCTGCCGGCTGGGTAAAAGGGGTCGGCCGTTACAAGGTGGTAGCATGCTTGCAGTATTCTGTGGCAGTCTACCAAGTGGCATTGCTCTGCATTGATCATATGACTTTCCGTGTCGTTTTTTCCTGGTGTTTACTGAACGTGTTCTGTGATTTTTGTGATGGGTGATCATAAAGAACAGCCAGTCTGCGTGAAATTTTGTTTTCTCTTAGGGAAAACAGCTGCTGAAACTGTAGTGATGCTTGAAACTGCTTTTAACACTAGAATTACCAGGGCCTATGAAAAAACTTGTAGATTCGGCCCACCTTAAATCCCATTGCACCTCTCCGTCAGCGTCTTTTGTCCTGTAAATGTGCCGATTAAGACGAGCAGCAAGCAGCCTGCTATTCCATCCCCCACATCTGCAGAACGTGCACAAACTTCTCCCAGCTCATGCCTGGATTGATTATCTGGGAGTGAAGTGCTGGAGTTTTACAGTGGAAATAATAGATCGTTATTTGGAACACATGCATTTCATGTGTGTTCTGTTTCTACAGTAATCTGTGTAAACACATTGTTAAAACAGAAACGTTTTTCATATTTTAGTAGTAAATGACAAAATGTTGGCATAAACTATATAATGTGTGAAGCTTGAAATCCACAGATCAAATAAACACTTTCACAAAAGGTTCAAGGACAATACAACAGCTTCTGTGGCATAGCGGTAAGATCTGCTGACTTGTAATCAAGAGTCCCCGGTTCGATCCTGACTTCATCCTATATTTGCCATTTTCAGTAGTGAGCTGCTCTTATTGTTAGTATTATACACTACACACATACATTTGGTTTGCATCTGTAACAGATGGTGTACATTTATAGGACTTGTAAAAGTTACCGTTTTATTTTCACTTTTATTCTCTCAGTCACAATCACGATACATACTACCGCCCCCCCAGGGATCTGACGCGGTTAAGTTTTTATTTGAAAATGGGAATAACTGTAGATGAGAGTGGTGTTTTGAGGCAATGGAACTGGACATTCTCTGATCTGGATAGATAAAAGCTGACACACAAACGCTGGTGAAGCTGCCTTCTTCTTCTTCTATCTCGCCGTCACTTGATTTTTTTTTTATTCAGTTTTATTGAGTGTTCCTGCTCACACTGAATTGGTATGCACCTTTATGGTGTATAGGTATACGTATATGATATTTGGAATTACTGTATTCATTTTATGACCTGTATAGTACATTTTGGAAGACTGTGGTATGGATGCAACATTATTCATATTATTCATATTCATTTGCATAACATCTTGCACTTGTAATCAGTGACCGCGTTTTTTTTTTTTTTTAACGTCAGATCCCTAGGGTGGTAGTATGTATCATGATTGTGACTGAGAGAATAAAAGTGGGAAAAAAAAAAAGGTAACTTTTACAAGTACAGTACTATAAATCTACATCATCTGTTACAGACACAAACCAAATGTATGTGTGTACTGTACAATATTAACAATAAGAGCAGCTCACTACTGAAAACGGTAAATATAGGAGGCAGTTGGGATCGAACCAGGAACTCTTGATTACAAGTCAGCAGATCTTACCGCTATGCCACAGAAGCTGTTGTATTGTCCTTGAACCTTTTGTGAAAGTGTTTATTTGATCTTTGGACTTCAGGCTTCACACATTATATAGTTTATGCTAACATTTTGTCATTTACTACTAAAATATGAAAAATGTTTCGTTTTAACAATGTGTTTACACAGATTATTGTAGAAACGGAATATGCATGAAATGCGTGTGTTCCAAATAACGATCTATTATTTCCACTCTAAAACTCCAGCACTTCACTCCCAGATAATCAAGGCATGAGCTGGGAGTTCTGCGCGGGGATGGAATAGCAGGCTGCTTGTCTTTATCGGCACATTTACAGGACAAAAGACGCTGACGGAGAGGTGCGCTTTACGGTGGGCCGGAGTGTTTTCATAGGCTCTGGTAATTCTAGTGTTAAAGAGGAAGCTTTAAGTAAAACACAGGTCTATGAGTGGTTTTCGTGTTTAAAACGAGGGGAAATGTCACTTGCAGACCAACTAAGACATGGCTGACGTTTCACAATTAGGAATGGCGAAAATCTTGAAAAAGTTTGCAATGCCATTTACAAAGATCATCATCGGACTATTGAAGAGATTTCTGAATTGACTTGTGTGTCTTGGAGATCTTGCCACCTTCCCTACTTTCCAGATCTTGCTCCATGTGACTTTTTCTTGTTCCCGCATATGAAAAAAAGAACTCAAAGGAAAGCATTTTTATACTCTGGAGGAAGTCAAAGAAAAATTGCTGTAGGCATTGGACAACGTTCCTCTTCAGTAATTCCAAAAATGTTTCCACCAGTGGGAAAACCATTGGGACAAGTGCAGTCATTCACACGGGAAAGTTTCAGCAAGTAAAAATTATTAAAACAATTTTTTTTTTCCAATTCCTGTTATTTTTGGGTACCTACTCGTATGCATGAAAAAGGACTGATGTCAAGCCTAGGACAAAAGAGCTTTTGGTTTTCAGAGGTTTTGATTCTGAACTACAGATAAGGGATTGTGGACTCTACAGACTAAAATGGAGTCCTGTATACAATATTTGCAAATATTTCATTGTGTTAACAAACACTTTGATAAGCTGCATCCTTATATAAACCACACACTTCAGAAAAAAACAATAATTTGTGAATTTGTACAACTCAACTCTAAAATGTATTTTAAATAATTAACCCACTCAAACTGCAACTTGGCAAAGAACACAATAAAGCTTTTGGCTCTATTAGTACATCACATACATTGTTAGAATGAGCTTTTACTTCTGCCAGGTTTGTATATGAAGAAATACAGCAACTTTTCAGTCATAATATAAATTGCACCTGTAGTTCTACACCAACTTTACCCATGGCTCATATATCTGACATTGTGAGTGATTCTTTGCTTTGCACTTTAAGGATTTAACTTGAATTAGGTTACCTGTGCAGTGGAGTACAGTAGCTGCTTAAAAGTGTCGATACGTAACAAAGTGTGCTGTGGACTGTTCACTTCTCAGGAAGAAGACGATGGTCAACTGCCCATTAAATGTTTGGTTTCTTTAATGTAATGAGAAAGGATCTCTTGAGAATACTGAAACAATGGTGTACTTCCTGAAAGGAAAATGTTGATCCAAAAACTAGTAAGAAAATTTAAGCACAAATACAAGAAAAATCATATCAAAATATATTTTTATTCTGGACCTTTTTCAGATCTGACTCAAATTACAACTTTCAGATCAATACAATGTAAAGGGAATCTGCAATTAAAGATGTGACTTTAGAGATAACAAAAAGGGTGGGTGTGGGCATTTTAATATATGAAACCCAAATACATTACAGCATGTGGTATTTACATGGTCCAGGACAATATGGAACATCCAAATTATCTTAATTGTATTTTGCTTTAACAGCTACAAACAAAATAAGAACTATAAAACTGTTTAAATAGTACAAAAACTCTCATGGGACTGGATTTCCACATAGGTCATGAATTGAAGAAGAACTGAAAAAAGACTAATGTATACTGGACTGCAGTGTAATCTATGGGTTTAAAAAGTAATTTATAAAATACCATTTTACTGTCACATATGCTGATGAAGACAATGCTATGCAGAATTCAAATCAAGAACAAACCACCGAGGGCTGGTATAATTACTAGTTACATATAATTACAAAGTATTAGACATGTAACTAAATCATCTAATAGTGTTTCTGCTTATTAAGAAATTGGGCATATGACTGATGATGCAGTCTGCACAATACTTTTAGAATTAAAATGTTTAACTCTTCCTACGAAGAATTATAAACATTTAAGCTACTTCATATGCATTTTGGAAAAGTGATAAGACATTATAAGATTATCAAAACAGACAGCATCAAAATTCTTTCACACCACTGAAACATAAGTTTAAACACAGCCACAATATAACGTGATCACCAGTTTACTATGACCGTCTAATGGTATTTTATAAAGATTAATGTTATACTAAGGTGATAGTTTTGCTATTGCATGACAAATAATTGTCCACATAATGCATAATAATCACAGAAAATTTAAAACATAATTCAATTTTTATTTAAAACCACCCTCACATGGGTAGTATATAAAAAGCATATCCTGTGATAACACAGAAATATAATGTTGCTCCATTTTATATTTACTAATGTGAAGTTAAATTTCCCTGCCCAACACCCAGACTTGCTTTAAGTGTCTCTTTCACGTTTATTAAAAAAATAATAGCAATAATTAAAAGCTATCAATATACAGGCAATGTATGGCTCAATAACTGGGAAGGGGAGTAGGAAACAATATTAAACAAGCATTTTTGTAGTTAGCTAGCATTACAATTTTATTGTTAAAAAAAAAGACTAAAGGTACAGTACAGATGCAGTGCTCAGCAAAAACGGAACAAGGCTAGACATTTTGATTGCCGAAGCAACAAGACAGACGGGGATCCAAGTCTATGATGAATGTTAATAAGGTGTTTACACATCCTTATCCCTCTCGGATCTTTTGGATATAACAGGAATTTAACTGAAAGCACAAACTTCAAAATTAAAAGAGAAACTGGAAACTGAAAAAAGACACTTAGAGCAAGTCATCCCTTTAGGAGATTAAAAAAAAAAAACTTTTTTTTTCTTTTTTTTTTTTTTCTTTTTCTTTTTTTAAACAATGCGTTTTGTGGTATTTTCATTGTTTTAATGAATTAAAACTAAAAAAGCAGTATCAGTCAGTAATACTGGAATCTTGTTCCTCAATGAAGCATCTGCAGTTTACTAATGAATGATGCATTCTAGTAATACCTACAGCAGTAAACCTTTGTCCAGAAACTTTTAATGAACATTTCTATATTTTGCTCTATCAATAGTGCACAATTCAACCATAGTTAAATTATGGTCTTAAAACAAAAGGATGCAATGCATCTCCTCTAATTTTGTGCCCATTATTTCCTGTAAAATCGGCAGAACTATGTGTTCTTGGGTAAAAAGGGGTGGGGGCGGGGGATTTACCACCAAACAGTGGAACAGTAAATGTAGAACTGAGCTGCAAGATTCCTGGAAACATTTTTTTTTTGAACCACAAAAATGCACAGTACCAAAGTCAGGTTGATTGTTATTATTTTATTGTTTGGAGGTGAATCTCTCCTACTTCATGCATCTGTAACCTAAATTGTTAAAATGTGTAAAAGGAAATTAACCTACTGCTGCCGCAGGATTATGAAAGCTGATATGTTTGCACACACAAACTGTTCTACCAATAGAATAAAAAATATTTTGTGTTGACTCCCATTTAAAGAAAGAAAAAAATCTTTCTGTTTTGGTACACAAACGGTCCTTTTTTTCTTTCACATGTCCCATCCTGATTTTTGCATCTTCCTCTATTCATGGAAATGCATTCTGCTTCCAAGTCAAGAGGTACTTGCCAGGGTACAGTCACTTGACCACCCCTCCCCACCTGCTTGCTTCTTAATTTGGCTGTAGTGGACTGGCCATGCTCATGGTGGGTCTGTAGCAGTACTTGGGATAGGGACAGTCATTTTGGCTATGTACACATTCATAGTCGGTCCATGGCTTCCAACTAATAGCGTTATTTCCGCAGATCTAATACACAAACCTGACAGGGGAAAAAAAAAGAAACGGGTTAGTAACAGACACATCAATATGTATGTTGTACTTTTGTTTTAACTGCTATAACTAAAACGACGGCTAAAATAGAACCTACTGATCCATCTGATGCACTAGCTCCAACTTTGTCTCCTGCTGCATTCCAGCATACTTCAAAGATACCACCTGTTCCCCTGTAGCTATGGACAAGTGTGCCAGTCTGAACAAAAAAGAAGACTCTGGTAAGTTTAGTTAAATGTTCAATGTTGCAACTGTATGTATTGTATCATTCTGCTCCACTAAAATATATGGCTTAAAATGACCTTTTTATTGTTCAACAAGCAAAGCAACATGAATTTTAATTAAACTTCCTATAAAATATTTATTTTCAAAGTAATGTGAGTCTAGTATTAGAAAGATGGCTTTGTTTGAAACATATCCAGTTGTAAATTGGGGTCAGCTTTTCCAAGAACCAGAAAACTGGCCAGAATATCAAAGTATTAATGGGAACCAAACCACCACACTATGATTTCTTATCATGTTATTGTTTTAGTGTGAAGTATGGCATACTAATTTATCTCTTGATAAACTGTGAAAATATCTGATTGTTGAGAAAACATGGGGCAGGGTTCATGATTTTATATCATGTACCAGTCTTTCTGAGGACTTCTGAGCTACACAGACAAGAAAAAAATAAATAAATATATGTAATTGAACTAAACTAACTTCAGATATTGTTCACTAAAATTTAATTTAAGTAATCTGCACTAGGATCACAGCATTGCATAGTTCAGAAAAATGATCAAGCTGTTGTTCAATGAACTTAAAGACACAACTCACATTATTAGATCAATGACGATTAGTAAAATGAATTGAATATTCAGTTGTTTCTAAATTCCTTATTGTAGCAAACCTAGATTATATGTCTGTTTGTTATATTAGAAAAACATACCTGTGTGTTCCAGATGTGGACACATTTGTCAAAAGAACCACTAGCTAGATATCTTCCATCTGGACTGAAGGCTACACTGTATACAGGTTCCTGATGTTTGGTCAGTGTGTGGATGCAAATTCCTCTGTCTACATCCCATAACCGAACAGTGGAATCAAATGAAGCACTGTAACAAAACAATACTGTTCACAAATTCAATCATTTCATTCTAATTTCAAGGTTTAAATGTATTTGTGCATTTCTAATTACCTTGCTAACATAAGACTAGCATTTGGATTATTAGTGCCGGGTCCTGTTGGGCTCCATTTGATAGTGTATATCTCTTTGCTGTGGGCTTGCAAGTCGTGCACACAACTATCCTGTTTCATGCTCCATATCTTGAATGGATTACAAAAAAAATATATATATATATATATTTATATATAAATACATTTTTACTTTTTTACATTCGAAGGTAATGAGCAGTCAATAATGTAGAGTAAGTGGAGCTGTCCATTAAAAACTTACTTTTAAAGTCATGTCATCAGAGCAGGATGCCAGTAAGTTACCAGTTGGATCCCATTTGATTGCATTAACTTCATTCTAAACCAGAAATAAGGTTTTTCATGATTCATTGTGTATTTCACTGTCTTTACTTTTCACAAAAAAATTACTACTTACTGTGTGGCCTTCAAATGTTTTAATAGGTCTGTCTTGTCCAAGCTTACAGACGTGGATACACATATCCGTACTACAGGATGCAAAGGTATTGTTGCTTTGCCAATCAACATCTAGCGCTGGAGCTGTAAAATGTTTGAAATATTTTGTATTGCTTGACTGTATATAATTAATCTGTGCTAAAAATTAAATGGTGAGGTAAATGTGAAAAAATTAAGTTGCAGAACTGAAAGAAAATAACCTTTTTACCTGAGTGAAAAGGAAACTGCTGCTTAACTTCTCCAGTGTGTACATCCCAAATTATAGTAGTCTACAAAACAAAAAATAACAAGTGAAACTACCATTTGTAACTTGCACTACGGGCCAAAACATACCTCTTAGTTTAAACATACTTACCTTATCAACTCCAGCACTAAGAATAAAATTTCCTTTTTTATTCCATTTCAAAGCAAATATAGGACCTTTATGTTGTCCCAATGTGCTGGCTAGATTACCTAAAAAAATAAACAGATATTACAAAAAACAGGATTTGGACAGCATTAATGACAAGGTTCACCAATATGTGATATTCTTTATTTTATCAAAAACTCCAAATATGGAAAGAAAAAAAATATTTATATGACTACACAAACTCAGTAGTTGACATTTTTCTAGGTTTCACCATCCTGTGCTTTAGATAAATCTAAAACTAGAGTGAGGGTGTAAAAATGAAATCTGTGTGAATAAGTGAAAAATTTACTTTTTTGCCGCTATGTGTAGAGACATGTCACATGACACCATTGCATACTTTTCCACTTCACCTTATTAAATGCAAAATGTCTTTCAGTCAGTAGATGGCAGCAAAGACTCACTTGAATTCTCTTGGTCAGTGTGACAGCACTGATTATTTTAATCTACTGGTTTTAGAAATGGAGTAACAAATGTATTGCCAGAAATCATTAAAAAGTGACCGTTATGAAGTTAAAAAAAATGAATAGTTCTATCAAATCAGTAAAAAGTCAAGTGACCGTTACTAAGTTTAAAAAAGTTAGTTCTATCTGACTTTATTTTCTGGCATTAGTATTCTCCAATAAGACTCCTAGCAATGTGAAATGTTCCAGCACAAAAAGCAACTCCCTTGGCCAGATAGCACTCTGATACAAATATTAATTTATAGATTAAATTGTTCTAGAAACAACATATTGTTAGGATGCACTCTCAAGGACAATCTGCACAACATTCATAAAAAATAATTTTGTTTCTGCTCGTTATTAGTTTTAGAATAGTACATTACACTAAGTAACAACTGAGCATGTAATACGTGATACAATAATTCATATAAAATTCAAATTCAACACCATATCCAATCCATCTGTAGAGCTATGAATCTTATTGAGTGTTACTCGAGATCTTGAAACATTTATATGGTTAACAGTGCCCATCACACTTACTTTGGAATAACATTAATAAATTCTTGCCAAATTCTAAAAATGCTTTGTACGATTCTTCATATTTAATATTAGTATTAAGTATTAGTATTAATATTTTTTTTAAATACAGCAGTCATTTTCAACAAGGTTATAATATGAAGACTGGGATTATTTCAACTGAATAAAATTAGGTGATAAATGA
The DNA here is from genome assembly GCF_900747795.2 of Erpetoichthys calabaricus. Classification (NCBI taxonomy): domain Eukaryota; kingdom Metazoa; phylum Chordata; class Cladistia; order Polypteriformes; family Polypteridae; genus Erpetoichthys; species Erpetoichthys calabaricus. The sequence continues at coordinate 141,964,476 of NC_041395.2, read as the reverse complement.
GCAATGCAATCACAACAGATTTTTTTTTAATATGCAGTATTATCTGACCTAGCAATAATATTCCAAAAACTCCTACAGGGAGACTGGAAGTAGTAGTGACTGAAATAATGTCCGACAGTAAGGCAAAAATTTTTCCCCAATGTGGTCCGAGTATGGGACAATCCCAAAATTTCTGGTGATGCGAGTTAGGTGATTCATGACATTGTTCACAATGTAGAAGGAAAACATACAGTGGTGTGAAAAACTATTTGCCCCCTTCCTGATTTCTTATTCTTTTGCATGTTTGTCACACAAAATGTTTCTGATCATCAACATATTTAACCATTAGTCAAATATAACACAAGTAAACACAAAATGCAGTTTGTAAATGGTGGTTTTTATTATTTAGGGAGAAAAAAAAATCCAAACCTACATGGCCCTGTGTGAAAAAGTAATTGCCCCCTGAACCTAATAACTGGTTGGGCCACCCTTAGCAGCAATAACTGCAATCAAGCGTTTGCGATAACTTGCAATGAGTCTTTTACAGCGCTCTGGAGGAATTTTGGCCCACTCATCTTTGCAAAATTGTTGTAATTCAGCTTTATTTGAGGGTTTTCTAGCATGAACCGCCTTTTTAAGGTCATGCCATAGCATCTCAATTGGATTCAGGTCAGGACTTTGACTAGGCCACTCCAAAGTCTTCATTTTGTTTTTCTTCAGCCATTCAGAGGTGGATTTGCTGGTGTGTTTTGGGTCATTGTCCTGTTGCAGCACCCAAGATCGCTTCAGCTTGAGTTGACGAACAGATGGCCGGACATTCTCCTTCAGGATTTTTTGGTAGACAGTAGAATTCATGGTTCCATCTATCACAGCAAGCCTTCCAGGTCCTGAAGCAGCAAAACAACCCCAGACCATCACACTACCACCACCATATTTTACTGTTGGTATGATGTTCTTTTTCTGAAATGCTGTGTTCCTTTTACGCCAGATGTAACAGGACATTTGCCTTCCAAAAAGTTCAACTTTTGTCTCATCAGTCCACAAGGTATTTTCCCAAAAGTCTTGGCAATCATTGAGATGTTTCTTAGCAAAATTGAGACGAGCCCTAATGTTCTTTTTGCTTAACAGTGGTTTGCGTCTTGGAAATCTGCCATGCAGGCCGTTTTTGCCCAGTCTCTTTCTTATGGTGGAGTCGTGAACACTGACCTTAATTGAGGCAAGTGAGGCCTGCAGTTCTTTAGACGTTGTCCTGGGGTCTTTTGTGACCTCTCGGATGAGTCGTCTCTGCGCTCTTGGGGTAATTTTGGTCGAACGGCCACTCCTAGGAAGGTTCACCACTGTTCCATGTTTTTGCCATTTGTGGATAATGGCTCTCACTGTGGTTCGCTGGAGTCCCAAAGCTTTAGAAATGGCTTTATAACCTTTACCAGACTGATAGATCTCAATTACTTCTGTTCTCATTTGTTCCTGAATTTCTTTGGATCTTGGCATGATGTCTAGCTTTTGAGGTGCTTTTGGTCTACTTCTCTGTGTCAGGCAGCTCCTATTTAAGTGATTTCTTGATTGAAACAGGTGTGGCAGTAATCAGGCCTGGGGGTGGCTACGGAAATTGAACTCGGGTGTGATATACCACAGTTAGGTTATTTTTTAACAAGGGGGCAATTACTTTTTCACACAGGGCCATGTAGGTTTGGATTTTTTTTCTCCCTAAATAATAAAAACCATCATTTAAAAACTGCATTTTGTGTTTACTTGTGTTATATTTGACTAATGGTTAAATGTGTTTGATGATCAGAAACATTTTGTGTGACATACATGCAAAAGAATAAGAAATCAGGAAGGGGGCAAATAGTTTTTCACACCACTGTATGCAAACACAGGAAAACAAGCAAAAACAAAAACAGACAATGACCAATTACCTGATTTGACTCCAGGATTCTGAAACTATTAGGCAACAGCATTAGCCACTGCATGATCCACATTTCAAAGGTCAATCAATTCATATTTTGTTTATTGTTTTCTATTTACACACTGAAGTTGTACTAAAATGTATCTGACACTTGTGTAGTCTGCAGAGTGAATTGTTTTAATAAGAATTACTTATGAACGCTTTGAAATTACTTCAGCTTCTTTTTTCTGGTTTGGTGCCCTATGACTCAACTGTAGGGGTGTGCGATATTGGCAAAAAAATGATGTCTTAATATTTTCTGGGAAGAGGGCAGCACGGTGGCGCAGTGGGTAGCGCTGCTGCCTCGCAGTTGGGAGACCTGGGGACCTGGGTTCGCTTCCCGGGTCCTCCCTGCGTGGAGTTTGCATGTTCTCCCCGTGCCTGCGCAGGTTTCCTCCGGGAGCTCCGGTTTCCTCCCACAGTCCAAAGACATTCTGGTTAGGTGGATTGGCGATTCTAAATTGGCCCTAGTGTGTGCTTGGTGTGTGGGTGTGTTTATGTGTGCCCTGCGGTGGGTTGGCACCCTGCCTGGGATTGGTTCCTGCCTTGTGCCCTGTGTTGGCTGGGATTGGCTCCAGCAGACCCCCGTGACCCTGTGTTCGGATTCAGCGGGTTGGAAAATGGATGGATGGATGGATTTTCTGGGAATTTGACAATAACTATAATTAGGCAATATTTTGCATCCTTTAAAAACATGTTTGTAAAAATGTGTTATTGATCTAGCTTGGTCTTTATAACAGGATATTAATTGTAGCTTACTAATGAGATTAAAGGAAACAACAGTTAAGGAAATCAGGTTTTATTTATTTACATAAAACTGAAGTAAAATAACACAAAAACATTAAAATCACAAGTCAGAGTGTTACTGAAATCAAACAGTGCAAGTAAAAGTAAACCATTTCAAAGTTGTCTACATGATTTACACAAAAAATTGCAGTAACACCAACAAGGCTATTATACTAAGAGCATTTTAAACAGACAAGTACCCTTAATGTAAACAAGATATGAATCCAAAAGGAATAAACTACTAATCATAATTGATATACCAAGCATGAACATTTCAGCCTGGAAAAACATAAGCTACTCTGCCGTAAGGTGAATTGTGCAGCATAGAATCAAGAACAAAAATCTAACATACTGTACTATAGTGTAGAAATTCAAATTTCTGTCAAATACTGCACAGGAAAAATTAAAAATTAAAAAAACAGCATTTGTAAATAACTTCTGTCACATTTTGCCCAAAGATAAAAAAAAACTCCAAACCTGTAACATTTTTCAACAAACTACTAACTTCAAACTCTGTCCAATATTGCATAAAGATATAAAAAAAAAAAATAATACAATTGTAAAATTCTACTGAGGAAGTGTGACAGAAATACCAGTCTGTCCACCGCATCTGGCTACAGAGCAGCATGGTTACATGGTACAACATTTCCTCCGGTTCTGAAAGCCTTCTCAGAAGGGCTGTTTGAGTCAGGGATTCACAGGTACTTCCGTGTTTTCCACCACTCAAGTGAATTTACATCACTGTCCACCTCAGGTATCATCAAGTAGCTCTTGTTCTCTTTTTCAATGGCAGTGTGCATAGACTGCCATTCTCTGAATTCCTGTTTTTTTGGTGTTAGTTGGTACAAAGTAAAAGACGTTTGCATACGTGTGTGTGTTTGCGCATTTCATTTTCAACCAGTCGTCACAGCGGTAACGCTGTTCTGTGTTAGATCTACGCAGATGGCGCTCTGGAAAAGCTACGACTTGGCAATCTCAAGGTAATAGGTTTGAATCTCACATTGTCCTTGAATTTAGCACTTTGAGTAGTGAGCTGCAATTATTATTATTATTATTATTACTATTACATAATAAAAACGTACATTTGATGTCAGTCTGTAACATCCTGTTTAAATTTATGGTACTTGTAAAAGATAGTGTTGAAGGAATAAAAGCAGATGTACAAAGCAGTTCGATCATTTCTTCCTAGTATCTTGTTGAGCAAACAGACACAGCAATGTCTATGGTGGATGATTTGAATGATTTTTTTTTTATTCAGTTTTATTATTGGACTCTTGAATAAAACTGAATTTGAATGAGTTTTTTTATTCAGTTTTACTCTTGAATACAATCACAGTATTTCATTACCTACCGTGTTTCCCCGAAAATAAGACCTACTCCGAAAATAAGCCCTAGCATGATTTTCAGGCTGCTCTGTAATTTAAGCCCTACCCCAAAAATAAGCCCTAGTCAAGATAGTCAGCTGAAAAGCAAGACACCTAAGGCTGGGTTGATACTTCACACCGAAACATCCATTAAATTCCGAGGACATCTTGCCATAATATCTCTGAAAAGGATGTTTAATGATTACATTCATCAATCCAGGGATGCGCCCATTCCAGCAAGCATCAGCACAAGACAGAAACAATCAGGGCATCAGCTCATCGCAAGGTGAACATAAGCATTCACATACACTAACGTCATTTTAGTGTCACCAAATCCCCAAACCTTCATATCTTTGGATGGAAAACGGAGCACACTGTGGTAACCCAAGGCGGAGTGGTGGCTCTGAGGCTAAGGATCTGCGTTGGTATCCAAAAGGTTGCCGGTTCGAATCCCCGTCACTGCCAAAAGAGATCCTACTCTGCAGGGCCCTTGAGCAAGGCCGTTAACCTGTAATTGCTCCAGGGCACTGTACAATGGCTGACCCTGCACTCTGAACCCAAGGGGTATGCGAAAACTAACAAATTCCTAATACAAGAAATTGTATAAGGCAAAATAAAGAACAAAAACCCACCAGGAAAACATGCAAACTCCATAAGGACGTGACTCCCTGCGAGACAGCAGCGCTACCGCTCTGCCACCGTGTCACCCCCACATGTGTAACTATTAACAGTATTCATTATTTAAACAAAGTTAACGATTTATCTGTAAAATGTAACATACATACTTTAATGCATTTCATCATGAAAGTGATATCAAGTATAAATCTAAGGATTCTAAATGTGCAGAGAGCAGGAATATCAAAAATGTAATGTGTTCTGTGTGGCGATTGCTGCTGTCAGCTCAGGAGGAAGTCCCAAAAGCACATAGTGTTTAACAACTGGGTTGGTTTTAAGATGACATTTACGACTGTCTGCTTTAATGATAAAATAAACTACGAGGTTAAAGTGGACATTGAGGTTAAAGCTGAAATTTCCACTTTAATCACAAAACATTCTGATGCTATTGTGAAGGTAAAAAAAAGACAGCACAGAAGATGGTATGTGAGACTTTTAAAATGTACCATGTCATTACGATCAGGAATATGCGACGCTTGAATATAAAAGCACCATGAATGCCGGGTAAGCTCTTAACACTAGAATTAACAAAGCTTATGAGAAAACTCGTAAATCCGGCCCACTTTAAATCTGCTCGCACCTCTCCATTCAGCGTCTTTTGTCTTGTAAATGTGTTGATAATCCCAAGCAGCAAGCTATATTACACCAAGCTATAGAAACTGCAAAAATCTCTCCCAACTGAAGCCTTTTTTATCAGGAAGTCAGGTACGTCTATCTGTATAGGCTAAAAAAAGTATATTGTTATTTGGGACACATGCATTTTATGTGTGTTCCACGTCTACAAAGATCTACTGTCTATAAGTGTAGGATGACAGAAATGTTGAACACATACCTAAAAGACAAACTTTTTCGATGTTTTATTACTAACGACAAAAATTTGACATGAAGTGTATAATGTGTGAAGACTGAAGTCCAAATATCAAATAAGCACTTTCACAAAATGTACAAATAAAACAGAACAAGTGCACTTTTTTTCAAGACTATAACCAAAGAAAAAGAAATCGGGTTAGTGTGGCTTGTTATCTTGAGTTCTTTGTAGTATAGCGGTAACAGCTGCTGAATTCTATTCAGAAGGTACCGGGTTCAAGTCTTATCGTGTCTCAAAATAAACGTTTTGAGTAGTGAGCTGCTCTTAGTGCTACTATTACACAATAAAAACATTTATACAGCCAGTGATGTATAGTATTTGTAAAGGTTAGCATTTCTTTAGTTGTTTTATTCCCTCAGTCGTGTTCACACTCGCCCCGATCTGACACAACTGTTTTCAAATAAAGACAAACTATAACAGACTTGATCTCAGAACGGAGAAAGAGAACAGAAGCCCTCCCTGCAAGAAACGTCCACTCACATGTAAGAACAACGCAGCTGCACCAGACTTAAAGGCGAAAGATGGCACCGTTTGGATAAAGGACGAGGTCCGGCATCATCCTGCCAATCAGTCTGCCCCACACCTGTTCTTTAAAGAAACAGCACGGCTTACAGAGCTCACCAACGTATTGTGCAAACTCCTGTTTCTGCTATGTTTTGTGATGGTCTTTATGTAAGAAGCATTTATATGTTACTTATATAAAAGCCAAATTGAATGTTATTTATCATGATTTATTTATTTATTTTCCTACAGCGTAAAGTCACAAGTAGACTACAGAGCTTCCTGTTTGATCGTCACAAATTACACGTGTTATGCCACGAAAAATGCCTGCTGACACTTTAGTACGTGAGCAATGGTAGAAGAATGCAGATGAGCTTTTTGTTTGGACATATACACCATCGAGAGAGATCGAGAGAGAGAGAGAGAGAGAGAGAGAGAGAGAGAGAGAGAGAGAGATACTTTATTAATCCCAAGGGGAAATTCACATACGATCTAAACACTAGCGTGGAGAGTCGCTTTATAGTGCTTTTCAAAGTTCGCGTTTTTGCTCCCACAACACCTCCCTGCCCCCCCAAACCCCGATCTGACGCTGTTTTCAGATAAAGATGTGTACTTATAATTGTGGATGTCAGTAGAGCAGCTGTTACAGACGCAAATCAAATGTATGTTTTTATTGTATAATAATAACAATAAGAGCAGCTCTCTACTCAAAATGGTAAACTTCAGAAGCTGCCAGCATCAAACCCAGAAGCTCTTGATTGGGAGTCAGCAGTTCTTAGCATTGCACCACGCAAGCTGTCGTATCAACCACCTACCGTAACCTGCTTTCTTTTTTCTTCGGTTATATTCTTGAATAAAAGCACACTTGTTTTGTTATACTTGTACCTTTCGTGACAGTGTTTATTTGATATTTGGACTTCAGGCTTCACACCTTATACACATGTTGTAAATGTAGGAAGGACGGTCCTTGGGTGTGTGTGGGAACTGTTAACATTTGAATATGATGATTGTATATAGCGCGGAACTGACCTCTCTGTACTATTCTGTCCTCTGCATCTCCTGGAGTTCAAAAGAAATACCAACATGCAGCAACATGTGGACACTGGCCAAGATCGGGGGGAAAAAAAAAAAAATGTGGTCACTGACTACAACATGAAGGTATGCAAGTGAATATAATGTTGCATTAGTGCAACAACATTTTCCGAAACGTACAATACAGGTCATAAAATGAATTATTCCAAAAGTCATATATACCCAAGTCTCTCTTTTTTGTCAGGGCGGCTTTGACATCATGGATCAGAAGGTGCATACTAATTCAGCGTGAGCAGGAACACTCAAGAAAAAAGCTGAATAAAAAAAATAACATCCACAGTCATTCTCAGTCATGCATACCACTCACATCCATGTCCACAGCTTTCCCAGTCACAGTCGCACACAAGATCTAACAAGGTTTTCAAATAAAGAGGGGCTATAACAAAACAAGTTTGTTTGTTACACCGCGTCTTTATCTGAAAATGGTGTCAGATCCCGGTTGGGGTGTGTGTGGGAGCTTGAACATGAGTGAGAGAATACAAAAAAAAACACTAACTTTGAAAAGTACTATAAATTTACAGATGCAAATCAAATGTATGTTTTTATTGTATGATATTAACAATAAGAGCAGCTCACTACTCAAAATGGTAAATTTGGGAAGCAGCTGATATTGAAACCGCAACCTCTTGATTGGAAGGCAGCAGTTCTTAGCACTGCACCACGCAAGCTGTCGTATCAACCCCCTACCGTAACCTGCTTTCTTTTTTCTTCAGTTAAATTCTTGAATAAAAGTGCACTTGTTTTGTTATACTTGTACCTTTTATTTCAGGCTTCACACATTATAAATTTCATGTCTACATTTTGTCAATTATTACTAAAACATGAAAAATGATTCTGTGTTAACAACGTTTTTACAAAGATTGTTGTTGACACGGAACACACATGAAATGTATGTATTCCAAATGACGATGTACTTTTTTACCTTATAAAGCTCTAGCACTTCACTCAAAGATAAACACTGAGCACTGACAAACTTCTTTGCGAATTGAACTGTGGCGGTGGGTGGGAGGATGGGAAACCAGGCTGCTTGCTGCTTATCGGCACATTTAAAGGACAAAAGACACTGACGGAGAGGTGAGAAAGGATTTAAGGTGGGCCGGATTTATGAGTTTTCTCGTAGGCTCTGGTAATTCTAGTGTTAAATAAAATTGCCACTGGAAGTTCAGCATCTCACTCCTCAGTTAATTGCACTAATTGCATTTTGTGTGTGCTTTCAGAAGCTCTGGAGTTTTCTTTTGGACTGAAAACAGTTTCTTTTGACCCAATTTTTTAACTTTAGGAAAAAAGTCATATTGATTAAGATCTGCTAAGATCTATTTCTAAGCTGTGTATTTCAGCAGTAATTTTGTTCAGTTTTTTGAAAATATTCATTCTTGATTACGATGAGGAAATAATCAGCAATAATCACAGCAAGTTTCCAATAAAAATATGAAAAAATTATTTAATGCTTTTATTGGCATAATGAAATGCTGTTTGGAAGGCAGCTCTGGAAAGTTTCAGCTGTAACGATATTATTCATTGTTAAAAGTCAATTATGGAGCTTGCTTCAGTCTCAGAATTTAAACTCATCCATACATTATTTCAAATTAATTGAATATTTTTGAGTAGCAGCAATCAAAAACCAGATTACATCTATGGAGAGAATCCAGTAAAAGAAAACCCACACCAATTACAGAAAAACTAATATAAATTAAATAAATAAATTACAGTATGTTTCGTCCAATTTAATATTTCAAAGAAATTTTTACTACTCACCATCTTTAGTCCATATTCTTGCAAAGCCATCATATGAGCCCGTTGCTAAAAGTGTACCCTCACTCTGCAGAGGCAACAACAATCTTAAACATCAATAATATTTTAAAACAGCTTATAATTTGTTCAAAACAAGAATAAAAACAACCAAAGCTGGAATTCCATTAGACAAAAATAAATAATTGTTTGATTAAAAAAAGTCAAAAAAATACTTGGGTTTTTAAATTTCAGTTATCAAAACATTAACAGATAAAGGTAAGGCTGTCACACTAAAGTCAAATACTATATTGTAAAATACATATTATATACGTATACTTTTCCAATAAAATTAAAACCCTCATTTAACTTAAGTTTCGTAAGTTTTTCCCAAACAAATCTCTTTTTTTAAAATAACATTTTGTGTGTTATTGATCACTGCATGATAAAGTCATCTCTGCCCAAGAGAACTAAATGAGGCTTTAAAGTAAGTAATTACAAGCAACTGTATTAAAGCAGAAAATTACTGGTTAATGTCAATATTGATTAATAATGAATTACTGCTTTAAGACCAAAAGATGTCTTTACAGAAATATCAACAGGGAAAAGAACAGATGGTTATCAAAATTGAATCTAAAATTAGCCCTCTTTTTATAATTGCTAAAATGAATTACTGTAATAGTTAAAAAAAGATTTTACATTAAATGAACCACCATTCAATAAATCTCAGAGAACACTAGGAGTACTGGTGATATGCATTCTTTAATTTTTTTTAAGCTGTGAGGGGATTATACCTTCTAGAAAATGTCAAAACATCTGAATACTTTTTGAATAATAAAAGAGACATTATCACTCACATTCCAGTCTAATGAAGTGACATCTTTGTTACTGGGCACATCTTGCCCTCCTTCTCGTATACAATGCCTGAGTACAAGTTGAGTAGAGCTGCTAGTGCTGTTCTCACTGAGGTTCCAGATACGTGCAGTTGAATCACCAGACCTGTTAAACAAATGTCAATAAAGATTTTTACATAATCAACTTACTTACTTTGCATGTATTGTTCCTTTAAATACACTCATAAAGGAAGTATTTAAGATACATATCACATCATTTCACATCCAAAAGCAAAACTGATATTCTTGTTACCTGACAGAGCATGAGAGAATATGAACTCAATGAGGACAAAAGCAATGTCTGGAGAATTGTTCCCAACTCTCTCCAAATTTTTTACATCTGTGTTGACTATACATGTGCTGCAAACAGCACACCAGAGACTTATGTGGAGTAGCAGAAAGATGCATCTACTAACAGAGGAGTAATCACTTAAGCATTAAAAGGTGTGTTTATGATTTCAGAGCTGGTCAATTTTTCGTTTTCATACTTTTACTGATTGCATTCCAGTCTTCTCTCTGTACGCTAGATACAACTGTAACATCATTTTTTCAGTGATTGTGTCCAACATGCACTAATCACTTATTTGGCTGATGAATGTTACCAAATAAAAGTGGCACTAGCAGGATGAACTTATGCGGTCACCTTTTTCTGATCTTTTAAAAAACTGCATGCCCTCTTCGAGATCATAACTTTTATATCTGTAGGTTCATCACTTACAGTATAATTAAGGTTAGCCAATTTCAGAAGAAAACACGTTTCTGTCTACCACACAGCCAGATGAGTGAAGCAAGTTACCATAAACAAATCCATTTTTAGGTTTCCTTTTTTAAGTCGGCATCTCTGTTTCTTCTCATCATCTGCATATTTTTGCAAACACTCCACCTGACTTTCTGTACATACAACAATCGATTTTTTTTTTTATTTTCAAGCATTACATGCCAATCTCAGCATGTGGGAGCAGTGCATTGACAGGCTACACATATACATAACTGACACATATTTGTGTTAGTCTGATCATATTTCTAACCAAAAGTGCACAAACAGTATTTCAGTAATGTAAAGAGATACTTTGTGTCACTTCACATTAAAACAAATGAATGCGAAGTGGCACAATCAAAACCGTTTGAGAATGTATTCCTTACATAATCATCTGTGTTACTAATCAAGTTAACTCCTTTAGACAATTAATGGATATCAATCAATCAATGATCAAAACTAGCATCCCTAACTCCTTCGTTAAACATCAAATGGAGAAGCATCGCAACTTAACAATGACATAATGCCAAGACTTTATAATGCAACTGCGAAGGAATGGTATTGTTCTTTCTTGGTAAATCTTGGAGGGTGAAGAAGCTCTAATTTTTCATTTCTGTTTGATTAAGTATGCAATGGTGCTATACACCACTGCAGCTTATCTGTGTGACAGCTTATAAAAAGCACAAAACCCCATAGGGAAAAAGTAATGACAAGAGGTACACGTTAGTAGAATCACATCTAAAGCCAATTTTCTCACTGTAACTCATTTCCCAATTATGTAAATAATACGGAAGAGCTGTCATTCATTATGCGCCTAGCTTCCTGTAATAACCGAGTCAATCCAACCAAAGAGTATAAAACACCTAGTCACAGGCTGGACAGTTTTTGTAAAGAATTTGCCATTGTATCATAAACTTCAGAGTACAGGATAAGCTCTACATAATACTGTACATATTGAGAGAGATCTCATGTCAAATCTGGGGGACACTTGTAAAATTATTATTTCCATGATACTCCAAAGAAGTACAGCACAGAAGAAACTGTCAGCGTCTTTCAAATGGGTGCTTTCCAGTTTGGTGGTGAGCAATTTCTTAATCAGAGAACCAAGCTCTGCGTCTTTTTACTGAAGATCAGTGCTTCAAGTGGGTCAGTATGCACTGGTATGGCATACCAGATTTATACCATTTCTCTGCATAATGGCAGTAAATGGTTGCATACCCACATCTCCCGCTATGACCATGAAGAGGACCCACCCAAACCCCAAGCTATTCAATCTAAACTACGTATATCATAGTGATCAAAACTCTGAGGGGGACACAAAACCCTCAACTAAACACTCACTCAATTAAAAAAAATTGTAACGCATTGGGAAGACTAAAAAGCTGACAAAACAGAGAGTACTGGCATCTATTTGTTTCCACTTCAGGCACTGCTGAAGATTAATGTTTAAATGACTGTTTATCTGCATTTTTCTATTTTTAGAATATGCAAAGTATTTCCATGAATCACTTGTCTTTTTCTGTAGCATGGAATTATATACATTTAGTATCATACTATACATCAGTCTAAACATAAATATAAAATATTTTTAAATAGTGTGTGTTTTATCTTGGTTTCTCAGTGTACTATACCCATTAAACTTGCTCACAAGATGCTCTTAAGTCTTCTCTAACTCCAAGAAGCACACTGCAACTGCAATTAGTCTTTGTTCACTGCTAGTCTGCAGCTCTAGGGCACAATGAAAACTGTTAAACCTGAAAGGCAGTATGTATTTACAGTAAAAAGATTAAGACCAGATCACCACAGAATTATCCCATGCAATGAAAATGGAGGGGGGAAAAATGTAAAAATCAAGCTACCAATCATCGCAGTTTGATCAGTCGGTCATATGTGTACAGGCAAAACGTATTAATGCAAAGATGGAGATGAGCAGCTTTCTCTAGTAAATGAGCTTGTGGCAAAGAGTGGCTGAAACTTTAATTCAGTTATCTGCAATTGCTTTGGATTAAAAGATCAAATGTCAAACACACAAATATAAAATGCAAAATTTGCTAAATGATGATAACACTTCAAAGTGGCAGTACATCAAGTTTATTTCATCACTTAAATCCAAAAAACCTTGCAAACGAAAGAAATGTGAGTAAGCATAGGACAAAGATAAAGCCTATCCAAAACTGACAGCTACTGCTTTCAGCATGCACCGCACAAGACATGCTCCATATTATATATCTTGTTTGCATGATTATGTTAGGAAGAGATTGTTCCTTGTATGGCGGACAGGGGAAGGGGAAGAATACACTGGACCCTCTTAGCCTGCAGCAGTGGCTAGGCTACGGTGAAAAGAAGAATGAGCAGTCTGTCTGTAAAGGAAGGTAGGAAATTAATCTACAGGCAGGCACTCCAGAGACCTATAGTTGAAGTAGCAAGCTAAACTGTTTGTTTGGGAGGTGTCTAAGGTATAGGGAAATACAATGAGTGGTGCAAGGTTTAAGATTAGTTTATTTATTTATAAAAGCACCTTTAAAACAACAGAGGTTGCGGCAAAGTGCTGTACAAAGAAGCATTAAAATAAATACAATGCAAATGCTCATGCAGAAGCAGATTAATAGAACAACCAATTATAACATCCACCACAATCCCATTATACATAGAAAAAGGCAGATGAAAATAAGTAGGTCTTAAGCCGACTTTTAAAAACCTCGGTAGAGGATGAAGGCCTGATGTGGAAAGGCAGTTTATTCCAAAGCCTAGGAGCAATAACTGAGAAAGCTCTCTGTCTCCCCTAGACTTCTAGACTTCAGCCGAGATCTTGGACTACAAGGAGTAGTTGTCCAGCTGACCTCAATGCTCTCGGTGCCACATAGGGGTGAAGGAGGTCATAGATGTATTTTGGAGCGAGACCATGCAAGGCTTTAAAAACGAACAACAAGATTTTAAAATCAATGTGACACCACACCGGTAGCCAGTGGAGAGAGGTTAAAATAGGGGAGATGAGATATTTTTTTCTAGACCCAATTAACAATCTAGTTGCAGTGTTTTGAAGTAGCTGAAGGAAAGACAGAGCAGATTTGGGCTGTCCCACATATAAGGAATTACAATAATCTAGCCAAGATGTAATAAAGGAATGAATGATTGTTTCTAAGTCCTTCTGTGAAAGAAAGGATTTTAGTTTAGAAATTTGCCTGAGCTGGTAAAAACTGAACTTTACTACCGTGGAGATTTGTTTTTCAAACCTTAATAACAACTCGAAGATGATACCTTGGTTTCTGACATCATAATGAATCATTGCTGCCAAACAGCCTAACTGAGTGCCAATTTTAACTGCAGATGTGGTATCCCCAGAAATAATGACCTCTGTTTAATTTTTGTTTAACTGTAAGAAACTTTGTGCCATCCTATATTTAATATCATCAAAGCATTTCAACAGCTTTTTTACAGATGAAGTGATGTCAGGACTAACTCTGAGGTACCGCTGTGTACCATCAGCATAACAATGATATGCAACATCATGTTTATGAAAGATGACCCTAAAGGTAGCAAAATATCCTCCGATAGCAACTTCTTCCAACCATCCAAGAACAGTTTGGTGATGAACAATGCCTTTCCAGCTGGATGGAGTACCGTGCCATAAGGCAAAAGTGATAACTAAGTGGCTTGGTGAACAAAACATTGAAATTTTAGGTCCATGGTCAGGAAACTCCTCAGACCTTAATCCCATTGACAATTTTTGGTCAATCCTCAAGAGGTGGGTGGACAAACAAAAACCCACAAATTCTGACAAACTCCAAGCATTGATTATGCAAAACTGGACTGCCATCAGTCAGGATTTGGCCCAGAAGTTGGTTGACAGCATGCCAGTGCAAATTGCAGAGGTCTTCAAAAAGAAGGGCCAACACTGCAAATATTGAATATTTGTATAAACTTAATGTAATTGTCAATAAAAGCCTTTGAAACTTATGAAATGCTTGTAATTACTACTACTTCAGTATACCATAGAAACATCTGACAAAAACATCTAAAAACACTGAAGCAGCAAACTTTGTGAAAACCAATACTTGTGTCATTCTCAAAACTTTTGGCCACGACTGTACTGCAAAATAATGCAGTTTTTTTTTTGTTGTTGTTTTATTAAGCTTCCTTATTAATGCTGTAATGCATATGTTTTTTTTTCTGTTTGAAGTAACACAGGTATTTTTACTTAAAAAAATAAGTACTGCATTAGGTTAATCCATAACTAGTTTCATTTTAATTTTTCACATTTGGCTTAATTGCAGCTTAATTTTTCATGATTTGGTTAAACATTTACGAGTATCTACAGTACTTTCTTCACTTTTACTCTACATCTTAATAGTGTTGGGTTTTTTTTCCCATAAAAGAGCAATTTCCCTTTGAAGTGTTTGTTAGTCTTCTCAAGAGTCTATCTGTGTGATTTCATCAAGTGGGAACTTTGAAAGAGGACTGAAACAGACTTTTTATGGGGTTCTTAAACAAGTAGAAATAAGCCCCATTAAAATTTAGCAGGAATAGGGGTACTGGAACTTTACATGGAGATTAATTGCTGAAATTGCTTCAACAGAAGTAAGAAGGTATATATGCTAAAATAAAAGGTTTACCTTTTCCCAGGAGACCACATTCAGAAACAATACAGGTGCTTAAACAATACCTCACAGGGATACTCACAAATTATAATGGATGGGTGGTGAGAAGCTAGGAAAAGTACAGTTGTCTGTAATCTCTGGGGAAAGCAGTTATTTAATTTACTCAACACATTAGATGTATATGTTAAAGATGTGAATAAGAAACGTTTGAACATTTAGCCAATTTGAAGCTGAAAACCATTTAGCATCTGAATGCCCCCCATTGCCCCCTCTTACCACAATGCACTTTACAGAGAAAACAAAATTTCAATATTGTTTCCTTGTCAAAATACATATTAATACAGTGACTCAAAATTGAAAAGCTAAATTTCATATTACAAATAACAAAGTGACGTCTGACAGTCACCAACTCTGTGCCTATTTTTCTGCTGCCTTTGTCACAGAGCAAGTGAGCGTGCAAGAGAAAGAAAAAGAGGAACACATACTGCACATTTGAAATCCCATTTCTCAACATTTAAGTATCAACTAAATACATAAATGAAAATAGATTAAATAACTAGTGACGCCTTCCTGTGCTTAATTATAAAATGCACAAAAATGATGAATATTAAACAGGCAAATTTTGAGATGCTGTAATTTGACATCAAGTTCAGAATTCTGTTTAAACGTTTACATGCTACTGATTTCGGATCCTAATCGTTTAACAAATTCTTTGGATTTTGACATCCCTAATATATATAGCCTTAGGAAAATGGCATTGAATTTGCTTAATACCATAAATCTTTGAATGGTGAGTTAATTCAGAGAGTACATTAGGTTTGTGTGTTGCTTATTGAATGTAAAGTGGCATAAGTTGTGAATAGTCCTGTTTCTGTAATGACTGCATATCGGAAAGGGAAGAGAACAACCAAAAGGAGAAAATACAAAACATTTTTATGGGTTGAATGTAAACATAATCTTATTGTTTAATTGCTAAATTGACAGTAGAAGACAGTAACACATACACATACTAAAATAAAAAGATTATCAATCATCAGCCATAAAAATAAACTTAGATGTATGCAGGGTGTAAAATTAAGATGCAATTAGAGCCTTAACTTAGTTAACTACTTTGAAATATGCAGTTTTTTTATTTACTTTATCAAAAGACAGATACAGTAATCCCTCCTCCATCGCAGGGGTTGCGTTCCAGAGCCACCCGCGAAATAAGAAAATCCGCGAAGTAGAAACCATATGTTTATATGGTTATTTTTATATTGTCACAGATTTGCGCAGAAACACAGGAGGTTATAGAGAGACAGGAACGTTATTCAAACATTGCAAACAAACATTTGTCTCTTTTTCAAAAGTTTAAACTGTGCTCCATGACAAGACAGAGATGACAGTTCTGTCTCACAATTAAAAGAATGCAAACATATCTTCCTCTTCAAAGGAGCAAATAAATCAGTAGGGCTGTTTGCTTTTAAGTATGCGAAGCACCGTGGCACAAAGCTGTTGAAGGCGGCAGCTCACACCCCCTCCGTCAGGAGCAGAGAGAGAGAGAGAGAGAAAAAAATCAATACGTGCCCTTTGAGCTTTTAAGTATGCGAAGCACCGTGCAGCATACTTAAAAGCTGCACACAGAAGGTAGCAAAGTGAAGATAATCTTTCAGCATTTTTAGACGAGCGTCCTTATCGTCTAGGTGTGCGAACAGCCCCCCTGCTCACACCCCCTACATCAGGATCACAGATAGTCAGCGCAAGAGAGAGAGAAAGAAAAGTAAGTTGGGTAGCTTCTCAGCCATCTGCCAATAGCGTCCCTTGTATGAAATCAACTGGGCAAACCAACTGAGGAAGCATGTACCAGAAATTAAAAGACCCATTGCCCTCAAAAACCCGCGAAGCAGCGAAAAATCCGCGATATATATTTAAATATGCTTACATATAAAATCCGCGATGGAGTGAAGCCGCGAAGGGCGAAGCGCGATATAGCGAGGGATTACTGTATAACTTTTTATCTATTAAGATTTTTGTTAACAATGATTTACATTTAAAAATGACAGTAATAATAGAATTTAATTACACATATGGCTAGAGCATACAAAATATACTGTAGTTAAAAACTGGGCCCAAACAAGTTTGTGGTAGATGAAACAGTTTCACAGAAACCAGATTTGAACTCAAGTGATGTACAAATTACACTAATTGATGTACTACTGTTAGTTGTTTTCTGCAAAGGATCTATTGCTAATTGTAGCTCATATATTATATATCAAGTTTTTTTTCCTTCCAAAATGTATACATCATGGTCTATTTAACATCTTATAATGAAAATTGAACTTTCACACATTTCTTTGAAGATAAGGTGCCAAATTCCTATTAAATCAGTCCATTTGGTGAAAAGTTGTTTCATGCAGACACACATCAAGATACCAACAGGTGCTTTCCACATTGCATACAAACAACATAAAGAGACATGCTGTACTTTGACAACATTACAACAACTTACACTTAACCTAAGTAAAGTGTGTACTCTACATTATTCTATCATAACTAAAAGCTAAGATGAACTGTTGTAAAAAATGTCATAATAATGACATTTACTCAGTGTTCTCCCTAGCGTCTTTTAGCTGGGTGAAAATGGTATATGGTGCTCACTGTGCATGAAATATTCAACAAACACCCCCCCAAGGAGGGAGTTACCTTGGGTAAATGTGCCATGCAAAAGAATTCAAAAAGAAAGCTTGTTGGACCATGAAAAAGGTAAAACGCACACTGAGTCTTCTGCTGACCTTTTAGGAAAGCATGTACTAGAGCAAACTGGAATCAGTCAAATTGAAAGATCTTTATCTGTGTTAAATAACTTACAGAGAGATGCCTTTGTGGGAGCTTTAAGATCCATGTATTGGTTGGCAAAAAATGAGTTGCCACATACAACGTTGTTTGAAAAAGCTGTTGGAACACTGTAAAGAAATGGGTTGTTCCTTAATACAACATTTCAATGTTGGTAAAAATGCACATTACACCTCTGAAAGAATAATGCAAGAGCTGCTGGATGTCTTAGCATCAGAAGTAAAGTCTAACATACTGAAAAATATACACGCTGAAACACAGTATTCTGTGTGATGAAACCACAGACATCTCAGTTGTAAAACAATTAATTATTTACATTAAATATGTTTGCCAGGTCACTAAAGAGGTCAGAATTAGTTTTGTATCAACCCACAATATGATTGATGGCAAAGCAGAGACTATAACCAACACACTGAGACTATGGGTCTCTCTAGGATTAAAAACTGGTAATCTGGTTGGACTAGGGTCAGATGGAGTGGCTGTTATGATTAGGAAACAGAAAGGTGTGGCAAAACTGCTTAAAGATAAAACTTCTGGACTCTTGGTCAACTGCCACTGTGTAAACCACTGATTGGCCCTTGCAAGTGCCCAAGCAGCAGCTGCTGTACCTTATTTAACAAAACTGAATGACATCTTAAGGTGGCTGTTCTATTTCTTCCAAAATTCTTCAGTTAGGATGGCTGGTTTAACAGAAATCCAAAATATTCTGAACATTCCCCAGATTGAGCTGAAAATGGCCAGTGACACTAGATGGCTGTCTCATGACTCTGCAGTACAGTCACTACGACAGTGTATGAGGAGTGTCATAGCCGAGGCCACTGAACAAAATAAGAGTGATGTAATGTCATTCAAAACTGCAATATATATGATATATTCCTAGAGACAGCTGTCAAGCACCTAAGATGCAAGATTCCCTGACATGCCAATTATTCCAGCTTTTCAAAAGTTTTCAATGCAGAAACTAACGATTCAATCATGTGAGTCTGCTGAAATTCTTTTCAATCATTACTCCAAAAATGGAAGCCCTCCAATTTTAAAATATGAAAGTAGCATGCAAGAATGGACAGTTGCATCAAAAATTATCAGAAGTCAATCATACAAAGACTTCAGTCCAAAACAGATTTTACTAAAAATGGCAACGACATCAGAGTTTTAAGAGTCATTTCCAAATTTAGTCAAACTAGCTGATGTTGGGCTAGTGATCCCAGTTAGCACAGCTGAATGTGAAAGGGGGGTTTCTGCCCTTAAAAGGATCAAGACATGGTTGAGAAATCGCATGAATCAAAGCACGATAAATAATCTCATGCTGATCTCCTTGGAGGGCCCAGATCCTGGGACTTTGATTATGGGAAAACTGCAGACAACTAGGCTTCATGGAAGAAAAGAAGAATAAATACAGTATTTAACTGAAGACACCTTCTGCATATGCAAGTTGGCTTTGAAGAATATTTAAAAATTTTTCTTCATTAGGTTTCCCATACTTTTTTTTCCATTGTTTTCGCTTTTCTTTCCGACAGCGACAATACTTGTGCCTCTTGGTTTATGTCATAACAATTGTTATTTAAAATTTTTGTTAGGGTTGCAGGATCCTGAATTGGATACTTCTTAAATTTAATATGTGTCAAACCGTTTTTAAAAAGGAAGTCATATTGAGCATTGGAAAATAATTAATAATAATCAACTAATAAAAATAGTGCACATTTAACTTTCCCCACCACCAAATTTCCCCATCCCACCCCACCCGGCTACTTTTTCATGCCACCCGACAAGAAAAAATTTCTGGGGAGAACACTGTTTACTGTATGTGAAAAAATATGCTTAAAGATTACTGCTTTAATATTAGGGGATTTGTTGAAAAAACTCACCAAATGATTATACATTTAAAGCAATATGCCTAAATATACAGTACAAATGCAGTGTTGGAAGACTCACCCTGATGCAAGCAGGTCACTAACTGGATTCCAAGCACAAATAAAAACCTCTGACTCGTGACCTCGTAATACCATAGCTTTATTCTGAGGAATTTCTACATCTCCATCCACCTCCATCATATCTGTATGATTATCTGAAAGGATACAACATCATTTCAGAATTGTGTAAAATATAATTTTTTAGAAAATGTCTTGAAAATTACGTTTACAACCTTATTGATGTTTGTAAACAGACTTGCATTATGATATTAATGTAATACTTACTAGGTAAAGAATGGGCTCCATTTTCCTCGCCATTGGCAGTATTTTCACCATTCTTTGCAGGACCTTGCTGATTGGGTGTGGTAGTAGATGCTGCTGCTGCAGCTGCTGCTTGTTGTTGAGCCAGTTTGTCCCTATAAGCCTGCTGCCGAGTTTGCACCACATCAGGCATTACGGCATCTATTAAAGAAAGGGACTCTATCGGCCTACCATCAAAAAGAGTACCATCCTAAATAAAAAAAAAGAAAACAAAAACAAAAAAGATTAATTAAGAGAAATGCCAAGCTGATTATAAAATTGACCTCGTCTGACTTGTTTATAAAATTCAGAGTTGTACCAAGACAGTGCCTATCATGGGCACCAGCATTATAAGGAGTAGAATTTAAAGAAGGGCATTCTTACTAACAACATACCAATTTACGTTTGAGAATTTAACCAAACTATCTCATTTATATGCGTACACTTCACTTCTATGAGATCTTTTTCTTCACACTTGTCACCTTATTCTACATCTGTAAAAAATAAACTCAAGTAAAGTCTACATAAAAACATAAAATAACCTGTGAATATTTCAAATTGTCAGGAACAGATAGATAGATAGATAGATAGATAGATAGATAGATAGATAGATAGATAGATAGATAGATAGATAGATAGATAGATAGATAGATAGATAGATAGATAGATAGATAGATAGATAGATAGATAGATACTTTATAATCCCAAGGGAACAGAGATGCACATTAAGAAGAGTCAATCTAGTAAGGCAAATATGCAACAACTTCAGAGTAAAAAAGATATGTAATAATAATAAATAATCAAATCATATGTAATATAAATATACCAGGCCTCATATAGAAAGGTATTGAAGAAAAGTACATATAGCCAAGAGTATATACTTCAATTATAGATTTTTCTCTCTCTCTCTCTTTTTTTTTTTTTGCGAATACCTTACCTCATTGATGCTGACTTCAGCCTCCACATACTGTAAGCCTTTTTGTATAATTGAAATGAGAGCAGCAGGGGGCACTAGAGCACCATTTATGTTCGACTGACTAATGTGGCTTTCAATTCCAAAAGTAAATGCTGAATGGGAAAAGCCTAGAAAAAAATAAAATACATTACTTTGAAGGAAAAAAAAACAGACAAATAAAACTTCTAACAAAACCTGCCATCATCAAACCTGTCGCAATATTCCCAAAACTGCTTTAATTCTCCAGTTAAAACAACTACCATGTTCTTCATTAACATGGTCAACAAAGTTGTGATTAATCTATCAAGAATGTGGAAAGAAGTTGAAATAAATGAGAAACCCCAAAAGCACAAGAACATATTCAATGTTGATCTCTTTAACCAATTAATAGTAAATTGTTAAAGACGGACTCACACTATAAAATAAAGAAAATAATACAAGAACAGAGTTCCAAAAAATGTTTTATGAATTATGCATGTGAGAATTTCTTTTAATATTTAAAGAAAAGTGTATCAAATTGTCACTTCCATTACTAAAAAAGGTTTAATGCATTTTAAAAATAAGCAATACTGACATGCTTGAGAGTGAGTTGAATGAACAATCATGGCTCCTCAAAAGCAGCAATGTGGGTCATTTTTATGAAATACACAATGTGGAAACAAAAATAATAATAACAGAGGTGACAAAATAACATACTTTTGCCCATACCAAAGAGGGAAGATCTGAGTATGCTTAAGTATGGACTGGCCTGTATGCTGGCAGCTGAGAAAATTAGCCTCTTAACTATTACTGTTGTTCTGAAGATAATCAAAGAGTTGCTCATCACAGTTTAGACACATGTTAAAAAAGTCACTGACTGAGACTTTCAGTTTATAGGTAGCCACGGTGTCAAGACATATCAAGCTGTTCCTATATTACTAACAAATATCATGCAGTTATGTAGCTGTGATATATATATATTAGTGCTGGGTGGTATACCGGTTCAAACCAAAAACCGTTTTTATTTTTGTTATGATATGGATTTTTTTTATACCGTAACACAGGTTTAAATAGCCAAAATAATGTTCGGAATGTGGCGCAGCGGGAAACTGTTTAACCCCCTTAAACCTTTTTCACTGCTGCACCGCTAAACACACATGCAACGGAGTACATGCGTTAGTGGAGGTATTGAACAGTGAAAATGGACAAAGAACATTCCAAAACGGAAGCTGTAGCAGACGATAAAGTTGAACAAAAAAAAAAGCATTCTAAATTTTCAGAGAGCAGGAATATCATGAAGTGAATGTATTCTGTGCAGCGATTGCTGCCTGTGCCTCCTCTTAGTGCAGAGGAAGTCATTTTAAGAAGCGCATAGCGATTAACAACTGGGTCGGGGAACACTTAACACAAAGCATTTAATGTGCTACATAACTTATGACAGGGTTTGAGAAAATCTAGTAAATTTAACATTGATTTTAGGATGAAGTTTAGTTTACGACATTCTACTTTAATGACAAAATAAACTATGAGAATAAAGCTGAAATGTCAACTTTAATCTCGACATAAACGGCGAGAATAAAGTGGAAATGTCGAGAATAAAGTCAACATGTCGACTTTATTCTCGACATATAGTTTTTTTTTCTTCACTGTGTCCGTATTTTTTTTTTCTTCACCACTTCCCTAATATGCTTCCGTAGGGCTATACTACAAATACCATTATAAATGCAAGTTGTAGTTTTATTATTTATGTGTATAGCTTAGCTTGAAGCAAGTTCCATATTAATGCAGTATGCCTGAATGATGGTTCAGTTGGTAAAGATGTCATCACCAAGTTGCACTTGTTTTATTTTATTTATTTTTAATAGGTGAATACTGTGTAATGCACCTGGGCTTGAAGTCTTGAAATAATAGTATTGTTACTGGAAGTTGCACCATTATTTATTTTATTGTTATTATTTATTAGTTTAAATATTATGCAGTTTAATAATGGTAAAGTTATTTAAAAAGTCACTTTAACGTGTCAGTGGACAGAGATTGTTAACATTAACAGAAAGTGTAGCTGGTTTACAAAAAACATTTACTATTTATTCATTTTCTAAGACATGTTCAGTGCAATACAACTTTTGACAACGCCTCTAGATATTTTACTACGTCTAAATGCCTCTTTGGATGGTTGAAAATATGTTGTCAAAATTTTAGTTTAAGTTGTTTGCAAAATTTGTTCAATAAAAAGATTCTATATTTTGAATGCACCTGTCATGCAATGCGATTCCTTCTCTTTATTAGTGCCACCCCCTTGAAAATTATCACTTTATAGGGCCATGCAAACCTTTATTAATACTTGTGTGCACATTAAAATGTTTTTTTGTACAATGTACAATTCTCATGACAGTGGAATAGGTTATTCTTAGCCAGTCTACTGCAGTAATTGCAGTTGAAAATGTGATTAACATCCACTTATGCATGGGAAAAAAATACCGTTGAATACCGTGAAACCGGTATAATTTTGAAAAATACCATGATATAGAATTTTGGTCATACCGCCCAGCACTAATAAATATATATATATATATATATATATATATATATATATATATATATATACATACACCAATCATCCATAACAATAAAACCATATATTGTGTTTGTCCCACATCGAGATATGGACTCCACAAGATTTCCAAAAGTGTCCAGTGGTATTTGGCAAGTTGTGAGGTGGGGCCTCCATGGATCTGACTTGTTTTTGAGAAGTTTGATTCTTAGTGCAAAAAGAATTATCTGCAGCAAAACCAAGGAACTGGTTATAGACTTTTGCCATAACAAAGAGCCTTCACTACTCATGGAGTGGATGTAGAGGTGATAGAGGCACTCCTACAAGTACTTTTGGGTCCACATCAATGACAGATTGGACTGTAAGGTAGGGCAGAGCAGGTTCCTTTTTCCTTAGGATACTGTATTCCTTTAATGTGAACATCCTTCACATCTTCAACAACTCTGTAAGAGCCAGTGCAGTTTTCTATGTTGTGGTGTCCTGGGCTGGTAACATTTCAAGAGATGCCCACCAAATTGACAACCTAATTAAAAGGGCAGTTTCAGTTATGGAACACACTCTGGACCCCCTGGAGGCAGTAACAAAGGAAAGAATGGAAACAAAACCGAGTGCCATTATGAATAATACCGTGCATCTGCTTTCTAACACACCTTCTTGCACTACTGGAGCTCATTTATACCAACAGCAATACACCTGTATAATTCCTCAACGTGACTGTGACTGCCAAGACAAAAGTTTTCTTTTTCTCTTTTTAAAATTTTCTTCCTTTTCTTCCTCATTCTGGTGTATGTTCAGACCATACTGTGTGTGTATATATTTATCTATCTGTTTATTAATTAATTTATTTAAAGTGCTTCCGTAAAAAAAAAAAACTTCCCCTGGGGACAAATAATGTTCTTCCTTTCTCTTTCTATCTTTCTTTCTTATTTCACAAACCATTTCTGAACAATTTTTGCTATGTGACAGTGTGCATTACACTGCCTCCTACAGCTTCTTTTCTTCCCATACTGTATACTGTTGCCATCTCTTCCCCAGGTAAATGACGAACACACACTGGGCCGTCCACATGCCCTAAAAGAAAACATGATTCATTAGACCCGGCAGCCTTCTTCCATTGCTCCATGATCCAATTCTGACAGTCAAACATGCCCACCATAGGTGATTTCAACAGTGGACAGAGGTCAACATGGGCACACTGACCAGTTTGCAACCCATATGCAAGAAGCTTCAATGCATTCTGTGTTCTGACATCTTTCCCTCATGGCCAGCAATTAGGGTTTTCATCAATTCTGTGGGACTGAACCAAATGGTCTACCCTTTGCTCTCCATATGCATGAATGACATTTAGGCACTCATGACCCTGCTGACATTTCAATGGCTGTCCTTGCTTAGACCATGTTTGGTAGGTACTAACCACTGCATACCAGAACAACTTAGAAGACCTGCCGCTTTGAAGATGCTCTGACCAAGTTGTCTAGCTATCAGAATTGTCTAGCTATCAGAATTTGGCCCTAGCGAAAGTAACTGAGATCTTTTCCTGCTTCCAATGCATCACCTTCAAAAACTATTTACTTGCTGCCTAATATATCAAACCCTTTAAAAGGTGCCATTATAAGAAGATAATCAATGTTACTCGATGGATGGATGGATAGATAGACAAGTATCATCATAATTGTGTCTCTGTTTGCCACCACAATGGACATGAAATAAGCCAATCATTATGTGACTGAATTATAGACTTTCAGGTTTAATTTATAGGGCTTACAAAAATATTGTATGAGCCATTTAGAAATGACAGCCAATTTTCTGCACAGCTCACCCATTTCCAGAGGCTCAAAAGTACTTGGACATTTGAGTCACAAGTTGTTCCATAGCCAGGTGGGAGAAGTTCCCTCATTATTTTATTAACTATTAATAATAATAATAATAATAATAATAAATTTTATTTATATTGCACTTTATATTTTAGCAATCCCAAAGTGCTACAGAGTAAAAATAGAATAATAAAATAAAAAAGAACAGAAGAGTCTATAAAATACTTTAACAAAATGACTTTCTAAAAAGATGAGTTTTTAGGTTTCGCTTAAAGGCCTCAGTCGACTGTGGGGCTCTCAGGTAATCAGGGAGGGCATTCCACAGCCTCGGCGCCACCGATGAAAACGCCCTGTCACCCATGCTGCTGAGCTTAGTTCTGGGGACTTGAAGAGTGTTAGTGAGTACAGAGCGGAGGGAACGTAAGGAGTTATGGGGGGTAAGAAGTTCCTGTAGATAAAGAGGGGCATGTCCATAAATGCACTGATGGGTAAGAAGGGAGACCTTGTACTCTATTCTGAATGAAACAGGGAGCCAGTGAAGGGTTTTCAGGATTGGGGTGATGTGATCATACTTTCGCACCCTCATCAGGATCCTGGCAGCGCTGTTCTGAATATACTGGAGTCTCTGGATACTCTTGCCAGGAATCCCAATGACGAGTGCATTACAGTAATCCAGCCTGGAAGAGACAAAGGCATGGACGAGCTTCTCTGCATCTGCCAGGGTGAGTAATGGGCGGAGTTTGGCGATGTTCTTGAGATGGTAAAAAGATGACTTACAGAGATATTTGATGTGGGTGTCAAAAGTAAGTTGGGAGTCCATTCTAACACCCAAATTAGTAACAGATGTGGAAAGAGGAATATTTTGGCCAGAGAAAGTAATACTGGTGATGGTAGAAGAGCGAAGATGATGTGATGTACCAACTAAGATGGCTTCTGTTTTGGATCTGTTCAACTGAAGAAAATTGAGCCTCATCCATGCCTCTATCTCCTCCAGGCAGGTAGACAATGTAGATGTTGGCAGAGGAGCAGTAGAGGAGGTGGGAGTAGTCCTGAGGTAAAGCTGAGTGTCATCAGCATGGCAATGGAACGATAAACCATGTCTGCCAATGACAGTTCCAAGGGGGAGCATGTAGATAGTAAAAAGGATAGGGCCCAGCACAGAGCCCTGTGGAACACCACAGGCGACGTTGTGGGTGTGGGACTTTGCGCTGCCAAGGGCGACATGCTCAGTTCTGCCAGTCAGGTATGATGTAAACCAATTTAGAACAATTCCTGAGAGTCCAATAGTGTATTGCAGGCGGTGAAGAAGGATGTTATGGTCTATTGTGTCAAAAGCAGCTGTCAGGTCAAGGAGGATAAGTAGATTAAGCAGATAAAAGGTCTGCAGTTGATTCCAAGTGTGGAATTTGCATTTAGAAACGGTCACTGTAAACTCTCAATATGAGATCCAAAGAGCTGTCCATGCAAATAAAAACAGCCCATCATTAGGCTGAGAAAAAAAAAACAAACCCCTTAGAGAGAGAGCAGAAACACCAGGAGTTGTCAGATCAGCCATTTGGTACATTCATAAAAAGAAGGAACACACTGGTAAACTCAGCAACACCAGAAGGTCTGGAAAACTGAAGAAGACAACTGTGCTGGATGATTGCAGAATTCTGTCCTTGGTGAAGAAGAATCCCTTCACAATATTTAGCCAAACCAACAACACTCTCTGGGAGGTAGACCTGGGTAATTCAATGTCAAATTACACTTTTGGACCTCATCATCACAGATTTTAACAAAACTTAGCATGCTGATTTGGTTATGGAACTGAAATTTGCATGTGTCTTAGAACAATATTAAGGGAATTTTAAGTTAACAAAGTTTGAAATTAGAGGTTGGGTGGGGATTATGACTTTGACTTGCTATATCTCCCTAAATATAAGCTGAACAGACGTGGCTCCCATATTGTTTTAAAGCTCTTTTCCACTCTATATTTTGCATAAATACTATGCTATCCCCAAAATGAAAAATTGAATAGCAAAAAAAGAAAAAAAACATATTTTAAAATTGGTCAATTTTTACTAAAGCTATCTTATAATTTCATGAACATCTCCAGAAATTTTGGTTTCTGAGTCGTTGCTGAGATGTTGTTGCTGAGATATCGTTACATACCTGAAGTGGACATCAAAACCACAATTCCTTATAATAGCAGTTAGTGACTAGAGGACAGTACAGGGTTATTAGGGTTCATGAAAACTAAAACTAAAAGCCAGAACTAACAGTGAAAACATCATTTTAATAGAAATAAAGATAAAAATTACAGTTAAAAAAATTTATAAAAAAGGCAATAATGCCAAAGTAACTAAAACAAAACAGAATTAATGGTAAAATCAGAATAGTTTTAGTTTTTCCCTTCAGTTCACACTTTTGACTTCTTGAGAGACCTACTAAAGGCCTACTAAAAAAGGTCTTGAATTAAGTAAATCATACTTCAGATCATGCACTCCTTCACTGTATGTTGTCAGAAAATACAGATCAAGCCTCTCCTCATAAACATGAAAAACTAACACAAAAACTAAACTGAAACTAGATGGGAGTGAGGAAAAAAAATAACTTTGGTGGAATCTTGAATAAGTTACATACAAGCTGTACTGTTTGAATGATAAGGTGGGAATGTAAGAACATAAACAATGGCTACACTCTCAATTTATACTCTATCAGAGACTTATTCAGCAATTGTGTCTTTGCTTGAAATTGTGAATTTATGTCTGTCCTGTTGTCATCACAGGTTCAGCTACTAAAGATGATCCATGACAAGTGTATCAGAATGGTATGGGAATAAGTAGGATGGAAATTATCCATGAGGATGTAAAAAGCACAGCCTCAACTCTCCAGTGCTGGGCATAGTTTCTTCAACACATCCTAGCTATGTCCTCTCCTCTCCAGGGGCCTCATGCATAACGGCGTGCGTAGAATTCGCACTATAACATGACGTAAGCGCAAAAGCCGAAATGTGCTTACGCACAGAAAAATCCAGATGCAGGAATCTGTGCGTTCGCCAACTTCCGTGTTCTTCCACTACATAAATCCCGCTCAGCATGGAAATAAACACACGTGCACGCGCTTGCTGTCCCGCCCCAACTCCTCCCAGAATTATGCATCTTTGAATATGCAAATCAATATAAATACAGTAATCCCTCCTCCATTGCGGGGGTTGCGTTCCAGAGCCACCCGCGAAATAAGAAAATCCGCGAAGTAGAAACCATATGTTTATATGGTTATTTTTAAATTTTCATGCTTGCGTCACAGATTTGCACAGAAACACAGGAGGTTGTAAAGAGACAGGAACGTTATTCAAACACTGCAAACATACATTTGTCTCTTTTTCAAAAGTTTAAACTGTGCTCCATAACAAGACAGAGATGACAGTTCCGTCTCACAATTAAAAGAATGCAAACATATCTTCCTCTTCAAAGGAGTGCGCGTCAGGAGTAGAGCATGTCAGAGAGATAGAGAAAAGCAAACAAATCAATAGGGCTGTTTGGCTTTTAAGTATGCGAAGCACCGCGGCACAAAGCTGTTGAAGGCGGCAGCTCACACCCCCTCCGTCAGGAGCAGAGAGAGAGAGAGAGAAAGACAGAGAAAAACAAACAAGCACAAATCAATACGTGCCCTTCGAGCTTTTAAGTATGCGAAGCACCGTGCAGCATGTCGCTTCACGAAGCAGCTGCACACAGAAGGTAGCAACGTGAAGATAATCTTTCAGCATTTTTAGACGAGCGTCCGTATCGTCTAGGTTTGCGAACAGCCCCCCTGCTCAATCCCCCTACGTCAGGATCAGAGAAAGTCAGCGCAAGAGAGAGAGGGAGAAAAGTAAGTTGGGTAGCTTCTCAGCCATCTGCCAATAGCGTCCCTTGTATGAAATCAACTGGGCAAACCAACTGAGGAAGCATGTACCAGAAATTAAAAGACCCACTGTCCGCAGAAATCCGCGAACCAGCAAAAAATCCGCGATATATATTTAAATATGCTTACATATAAAATCCGTGATGGAGTGAAGCCGCGAAAGGCGAAGCGCGATATAGCGAGGGATTACTGTAGTCCTTAAGCCCAGCGTTCTGTGAAACGGCAATGGCAAAAGTACAAGGAAAAATAAAGAATTTCAGCGAATACCAAATGGAGACAAAGAAAAACGTACTATTTGTTGGTTTAAACAGTTATATAAGCAACAGAAGGAAGCTGATCCGAGTGACATAGTGTGTCACTCAAAAACTCGAAAGGTCAAGTTCACAAAGTCGCACAGTGCCCGAAATAAAAAAAGCTGTCATATATCAAGTCGCCGTGAAAAGGCTACTCGTAGCCCAACGTCTGAATGTCATATGAAAGCTTATTAGGGTATAGTGAAAAAAAGGCACACAGTGTGAAAAAAGCACAAAATGTCAACTTTAATCTCGAAATTTCCACTTTACTCATGTAGTTTATTTTGTCATTAAAGTAGAACATCATAAATTTCATCTTAAAATTGTTTGATTTACTAGTTTCTCAAATCCCATCATAACTAAAGTATCACGTTAAATGCTTTGTTGTGTATTTGATCTTATATGTGCTCTATATGCCTGAATCACTACGTGCTCTTCCTCCGACAGGACACAGAATCCATTACGTTCGTAATATTACAGCTCTCTGAATAATTAAAATACTGAGCAGTATACGTGATATCATTTTCATGATGATATGCGTTAAAGCATGTTATTAAACATGGGAACACGGTGGCGCAGTGATTGTTCATGTCTTACAGCAAGATGCTTGCTGCGCCATACGCGACCTTCAATGAAATGCTTTATTACAGAAGTACTGTCTTTTTCAAAAGTACTAACCCCCAATTCCTGTCCTTACTTTTCTTTCTCCAAATACCCAATCACCACACAATCAGCTCTGTAATAGACGTTAAGCCATCTGTAAGCTTAGAACGCTGATTCTTCAAAACTTTTAAGGAACATCGAAATATCTTCATAATGTTTAATTATTCTATCCATCTATCCTTCCAGTGTCGCGCCAGCCACAGCATGAAAACAGCGTGCGGCAGGAACAATCCGTGAACGGAGAGCCAGCTTCTTGCTAGTACTATGGCACCATGTAGTTAAAGTTAAGTTTTATCTGTATAATATAATCAATATATTTTGCTGCATTTCATCTTAAAAATGATATCGTCATCATATGTAAATACGCGCTTTATAAAGTGGCTCAGGTTGTGCAATATTATAACTATCATAAGTACAATTACCTCACAGTAACTTGCAAGTACAAACAGTTCTACAAAGAGCACTTGATGGACTGATTGAGTGCATGTATAGTTCTTGGGATGAAACTGTGAACTGCGAGGTCCGAACAGGAAAGGCTGTGAAGCGTTGGTCAGATGAGAGCAGTTCAAATATCGAATGGCTGAGGCAGAGAGCGCTTGATGCTGTATACCGATAATTCTCTTTCCAATCGCTGTAGATCTGTGATTCACACTCAGATATAGTGATATAAATACTCCAAGTGGTGTAGTGCGAGTAATATGGAAAAAGATGATCCGCTGTGGCAACCCCTAATGGGAGCAGCTGACAGAAGAAGAAGAAGGTGCAATGAGAGTAACAACGCTAAAGCAGTTATGGTATTTAGAATAGTTTGACCATCCTGTGGACCATTATATTGTTACAGGTTAATTACAATCAGATGCATTAAATTTATGAACGATATGCGGTTAATTTCAGTGTATTTGATAAAGCCGCCGTCGTGGATGTGGATCTAAGAAAGGGTAACCACACAGGAACAGTAGCACTACTTTGACACTGGGTGCCGCCAGTCTGCAAAACCGAGCGGAGAATTTACGTACGACAGGGTATGAGGTACCGTGGAAAAGTGCATGGCTTTACGCCAAGTGTAGGTTTTATACATCACGATTTGAACGTGGAAACGTTCTTACACAACATTTCTGTGCGTACGCACCGTTTATACATGAGGCCCCAGATGTTGAGGGACCAGCCATAGGTTCAGGATCAGGAGAGTCTGCTAAGTCACTACTGGAAGAGTCAGACTGACAGATTGGTTCGTTCTTAGATGTGAGTTTTGATCGTCTCACACAGCAATTTCTGCAGATGTTATGACCTGACCTTAAATTGAGACTTGGGTGATTCTGTGTTGCTGTCTCAGACACATCTCTTAAAGCATGGTTTATCTTCTTGGGATGACATTTGAAGGGGTCACAACAAGATTTCTGACTGAGTCTAAACAACTTCTCTGCCGAAGACATTATGGAAATGTATGCTGCTGCAGCAAAGACAATGCTTTGATCTCCAGCAGGTAATGGACAGCATCTGCTATTGATTCATTACACGTGACCAATTTGTACACCTCACTCCACTCTGATTAATGCAGGGCTGAGCATTGGCACGGATTACCCACACTGGAATAGGCCCTTTTCACAGCAACCATTGAGACATGAAATAGTATGGCAAGCACAGACATTAATGAAGCTTCTGTTCAATTTCAGTGTAGCATAATTGGAACCTTAATTAATGTCATTACTTACACCTGTGCTTGCAACACTATTTCATGTGAATATGGCTGCTATGAAAAAGGCTCATTAGTGATATGAGAACCAAGTGATGCCACTTATAAGTAATAATATCTCAGCAATGACTCAAAAACCAAATTTTCTGGAGATGTTCATGATATTTATAAGCTAGCATTAGTAAAAAAAGATCAATTTTAAAATATGGTTTTCTTCACTATTCAATTTTTAATAATATAATCACTCATAACATGGTCATTTTTTATTTTGGTGATAGCATAGTATTTATGCAAAATATAGAGCTGGAAAAGAGCTTTAAAACGATATGAGAACCATTTCTGTGCAACTTATAGTTAGGGATATGTAGCCAGTGAAAGTTATAATCCCCACCCAACCCCTAAGTTCAAACTTTATCTTAAATCTCCCTTAATATGATCCGATCCAAGACGCTTGCAATTTCAGTTCCATGAGTTATTCATATAACCAAATTAGCATGCCAAGATTCATTTAAATCTGTGATGACCAGTAAGCCCGCGATTCTGTAAAGAATCGTTAATCTAAGAATGGCAATCAGTTTCTGTCTCCTCCGATCGTTGGAAAGTGGAAATGTCATTTAATTAAATAAGCACATCCGTACTAAAGCGGTTTCGTTTTGTGGAGCAGTGATTCCTTTTTCTTTCCTGACACCGACCGCTGGCAGAGTGGAGCAGAGCATGTTTAGTTTACAGGCTGTTTTGTTTGTGTGCCATCCACTGAGTCGGTGAAGCCGCTGGGTTTGTGTTTGGGGCGGTGAGGGGCTGTGTGCATACATCGCGGCGCGTCTGGAACGAAAAGTGATGTTGGGTGGGAGCGTTTTGGTAAAGTTGTTAGTGAATTACATGTAGACATTTGTACCAACATTAAACGATTTATTAAAACAAAAATGGTATTGTAATTGTCGTATCATGTTAGTCGAAACCAAAAGCGGAGTGGAAAGGTTCACGCGAAGTATTCTGGAAAGTAAACATTCCAAACATGAAAAATAAAAACAGTTAATCAAATATCTCTTTATAAACAACATTTTGAGTAGAGATGGCTTGTTGTTCTTGAAGTAGTTGTCCCTGGTATGGAGTAGTTAAAACCTTAACTTTAACGTCACACGAACAACGAACTCTCGAAAAGACAACATACAGTTGTCCATGTGCAAGTACAGGCTCAGAAAGGTAAATGCCTACTTTGTCCATGGTTTGTCCTTGGGATTTGTTGATGGTCATGGCAAATGCAGCCTTAATGGGAAATTGCCGTCATTTAGGTTTAAAGGGTAATTCCAGGTCAGAACTTGTAAGGTCAATTCTGGGATCAAAGCGGTATTGGAAGTATGGGATCCAGTTATTACCCGTGTCTTGATAACATGTTCTGTCATGGTGTTAACGACTAACCGTGTCCCGTTGCATAAACCTTGTTTAGTATTAAGGTTTCTTAATAGCATGACTATTGTTCCCACTTTAAGGTTAAGATTGTGTTGTGGTAATCCGGCCGGGTTAATACTGTTTAAATATTCTAATGGGAAATGAAGGTGGGAAATGAAGGTGCTCAGTTTCGTTGTCAGAATCAATACTGTCAGTACTTAGAAAGACGTGTCTTTCTCCAGGAAGTAATGCAATCACTTGGTTATTTATGTGGTCTACGTCAATATTCTTTGGACATAACACAGCTCGGTGCGTTAAATGTGGTATTTGGTCTAATGATATCGATTCACCAAATATCTCCGTTACCAAGTCGTCGCAGAGAAAGGCGTGAGGAATTTCAATAATATCTGGGTGAAGCAGATATCCATTGGTAAAGTCTCCATTTCCTAGTCGCAACAACCAATCGGTATATGCTGGATCAGCACAGCGCATGTTCTGTAGTAAGGTTAGTTTCTCAAAGTAATGCCAATTCTCTGCGTATTTCAAACTGGACTGAATAATAGCTGAACGCATGGCGTGCAGAACAACAGGCAGGCACGGTCAAAAATCTTCTCCTAATAAAAGAACCTTTCCTCCAAATGGAATAGCATTATCCATTAACGCTCTGAGCAGTCTATCAATGGTATTGAGTATATGAATGGATGCCATCGTACATTCATCTAAAATTAATAGTTTCGCCAGACGGATCTGATTTGCACTGTCACTGTGCATTTTCATTGTTGAAACTGACGTTTCCGTGATTGGAACTGGAAGCTTGAACAAAGAGTGACATGTTCGACCATTTATTAACAGATTAGCCGCTACCCCGGTTGTAGCTGAAGCGACAATCAACTGTTTCTTTGCAGAAAAGAAATGTGTAAGTGTTTCATAAAGGTACGTTTTTCCGCTTACCCCAGGGCCGTCAAGAAAGTAGCATTTGGGTATTGGGCTGTCGTCTTCTGTGGCAAGAACAATTTTATTAAAAGCAGCAGATTGTAAGGGATTTAAACTGGCAATCATTCTTTGCGCAATGTCTTGCTCTTCCTGAAGATTTATTGGCGCTGAATGCAAAGCAGGTAATGAAGGTGGAATATTTGGAAAATTGAAGTTCTGTAACGTATATCCAAAGAGTATGAGAGCAGACTGAATGTCTTTAAGTGCATAGGCTTCACAGTTGACGCAGGAATCATAGTTTCCATGCAGCTTGTGGCATATGTCTTCTATCATTCCTTCCTTGTTTGTATTCCAGAGGTGCAATGGATCTGATGGGGAGGAAAATGCACAGATATAAGCAAACAGCTGGCGAACCTTATCTGGCATTGAATACGATATTGCATCGTGTAGAGTTTTTTGCCAAATTGTATCATCCAATAAAAATCCTTTTTCATTTACTGCCTCCTGGAATGTCTTGCACAGTTTGATGGCGTTTCCAACTTGAACAGTTTTAAGGTCGTTAAATGACGTAGCAGCGGTTTCATGTTGAAGTAGTAATCGTAGATAAAACCTTTCCGGGTCCTTAATACTCACAGTGTACATTCTGCCTATGACTTTATCACCACGTTGCTGTCGTCTTCTCCAGAATGTACCATTGTCAACCCAAACATTGTGAACAGGAATTTCCAAATACTTCCACTGGTGAGCATCTTGATCCTCTTGATTGAGCTTAAACCACGCGGTAAGTTTAGTATCTGTTGTAGCTGCTCTCTGTGGTGCTTAAGATTTCATTCCCTGGTCGAAAACAGACATTTTGCTCGTCCTCCAAATAAACTGGCAACCGACAAATGGTGTGGCTTTGATAGTGCATTGGAAAGCAAAATATTCTCCAAATGGCTTCTGGAGCACTGACGTACCGTGAATCCACATACATTCGAGTCTCATCGTGATCATTTGTTTCAGACACTGAAAGATTAGCACTATCATGTCCCTTGTAAACGTATTTGAATAAATACTTAACGCTTTTCACTGTAGCGCAGATTTCAACATTAATATGGCAGTTGTATCGTAAACATAAATAAGGATTGTATGGTACTACCCAGCTGTTGTCAATTGGACGACCCGGTACAACTTGCAATTCATTTGTCTGCCTTCTCATATACAGTGGAACCCCGGGTTACGAGTTTAATCTGTTCCAGAACCGAGCTCGTAACCCGATCTGCTTGTAACCCGAACGAATTTTCCCCCATTTAAAATAATGGAAATGAGATTAATCCGTTCCAGCCCTCCCAAAAAGTCCCCAAAATATCATAAATAATGGAAAAAAACATGTTTTTAAATAAGAAACAAACATCAAAATACTGTATTAGTAAATATAGTTAAATAAAAGATAAACCAACTTAAGAAAATGTAACCTTACCTTGGCGGCAGATAACGGAGAGCGACTGAGGAAGGAGGGAGGAAGGAGGGAGGGAGGGAGGACTAAAGGACTGGCTGCATTTTTGGCACCTTCACATCCAAAAAAACTAAAATTGCACTTTCTTAACTGTACGTACGTACATGAATTGTAAAAAAATAAACTTTCTTAACTTTAAACTTAGCCTAACACTTAACATTACGTACGTATGATTTTTTTTTATGCTAATCATCTGTTTTTGCCTTTTTGGCTGCACTTTCGGCACCTTCACTTATAGCAGTTTCAGTTTTAGTATAAAGATACCTATGCAACGACGTTTGCTTTTGCCTGCTTTTTAAAAGCTTACGGAAGTGAGCCAAGCAGGTGTCATCATAATTTGCTGCAGAACGACTAGTTGCAACTTTTTCTGGATGTTTCTTTTCAATGAAACTTGTAACCTTCTCCCACATTCCCAGCACTTCTTTAATTTCACTTGTCGAAATTTCCTCTGTCTCGACCTCCTCCTCACTACCGCTGATCTCTTGCAGAGCCTCCGTACGTTGCATGTCCTGCAGCTCAATTAACTCCTGTGTTGAGAGTTCCCCCTCATGTTCCTCGACAAGCTCGTTGATATCACCCTCGTCAACCTGCAGACCCATCGACTTGCCGAGGGACACGATTTCATGCACTGGATCTACGTCGGGCATGTTGGTCTCGGTCTCAGTCTCGGTATCAAGACCAAATCCTTCAAAGTCCCTCGCTGCAACCGCATCAGGCCATAACTTCTTCCATGCAGAATTCAGTGTTCTTCTGGTCACTTCTTTCCACGCCAGGTCAATCATGCGTAGGCATTGCACGATGTTGAAATGTTCTTTCCAGAACTCTCGGAGTGTTAGCTCCGTATTTTCTGTCACATCGAAGCATCGTTTGAACACATGCTTCGTGTAGAGCTTTTTGAAATTGGAAATGACCTGCTGATCCATCGGTTGCAGGATTGAAGTCGTGTTGGGTGGGAGGTAGAGGACTTTTATGAATTGATATTCTTCCCGGATGTTGTCTTGGAGACCGGGCGGGTGAGCTGGAGCATTGTCGAGGACAAGTAACGCTTGCAGAGGCAGTTTGTTTTCTTGAAGATACTTCTTCACCGCAGGTCCAAAGCAGAGATTTACCCAGTCGATGAAGAACTACCGCGTAACCCATGCCTTTGGATTGGCGCGCCACATCACTTGCAGTTTTTCTTTAAGAATCCTGCGAGTCTTAAAGGCTCGAGGATTCTCTGAATGATAGACTAGCAGTGGCTTCACTTTAAAGTCACCGCTAGCATTTGCACACAATGCAAGGGTGAGGCGGTCCTTCATCGGCTTATGTCCTGGCATCTTCGTCTCCTCTGCTGTGATGTACGTCGTACGGGGCATTTTCTTCCAAAAAAGCCCCGTCTCGTCGTAATTAAAAACTTGCTGGGGGATGTAACATTCTGCCTCGATGAGCTGCGCGAAACGTGTGATGAACTCGCCAGCTGCCTTCTGGTCTGCACTTGCTGCCTCGCCATGTCTTACGACAGAGTGAATGCCTGATCGCTTCTTAAATCTGTCGAACCATCCATGACTAGCCTTGAATTCTGGTTCTACTACATCCGTAGATGTGGATGGTTCTTTCTGCTTCAGGTCATTGTAAATGATGTGAGCTTTCTCACTTATGACTGTTTCAGTAAGCATATCTCCTGCCAACTCTTTCTCTTTTATCCACAATAACAGCAGGTTTTCCATTTCTTCGTGGATAGCCGACCTTTGCTGTGTAATTACGGTCATGCCTTTTGCTACTTTTACACTCTTTATGGTCTCCTTTTGCTTTAGTATTGTGCATATCGTGGACGTACTGCGGTCGTAAATTTTGGCGAGTTCCATCACACGCACACCTCTCTCATGCTTTTCTATAATTTCCTGCTTCAACTCGACTGACAGCATCCTTTTCTTCTTGCTGCTGTCCTTTCCACTTCCTACCTTCTTTGAAGACTTGGTTAATGCCCAATATGTATGATATGGCTCTGGGTAGAAGGGGTAGAGGTTTCCGGGTAAGAAAGGCGAAGCGGAAACTAGCGGTGACGTTTCGGAGCTCGGCTCGTAAAACGGGCAGGCCTCGTAAACCGGGCAGAAATTTTGCTCGGATCGCGGCTCGTAAACCGAATTACTCGTATACCGAGCTGCTTGTAAACCGGGGTTCCACTGTACTTAGAATATCCGTTGACATTTCCAAGTGTAACATGTTGGAAATCTTTGGGGAAGCCCTTAGAACATTTGCCATTCACCATACATGGACTGTTCGGATTTGCATTGCCACATGGTGTATGGATCATATTTCTGATAACAATTTGAAAGAGACGTGGACAACTGTGACGGTCTGGAATTTCAGCTTTTACTATTTTATCTATGTCATCCTCTGTGCGAATTTTGGAATAATCATCAAGGATTATCAGAATATGGGCGTGCGGTAAACCTCTCTTCTGAAACTCTATAACGTGGATAATTGCTGTAACAGGACCAAATAGAGATTTCTTCTTGATATCCTCCAGCAGGTTATTTAGTTTGAGTCTAAAGACTCTTGCAACTAAATCAGGACAACGTTCAACTGTTTGCCATGGCATAAGATTATCTGTAATTTCTTTCCATTTAGGATTGCAAGTCATAGTGATAAATAGATCAGGTTTGCCAAACTTTCTAACAATAGCCATTGCATCCTGGTAATGGTGCTGCATATTACGTGGGCTGCCTTGAAAGGAAGATGGTAAAATAACCGCCTTTCCAGCAGGGTGATCCACCACGTCAGCATCACGATTTATGTACTCCATCAGCGCCCTGTAGTTATCAGCCCTCAGTGTAGGTTGGTTGTTTTTAATCCATTGGAGATCATTTGATTCTGCTCGAACGTAAGCATCAACTATGTATTGTTGAGTTAGCTTTCCTGCATTGATTAATGGATTAAACTCGTCTCTTACTGAGAGTCTGTACGAAAAATATTCTTTCATTGATACCCGTGATCTTTTCTGTGCTTGATTCTTTTTATATCTGCAAATTCCGGCACTCCATCCATCCTGGCCAGTCGGAAACAAAATGGGGTATGTCAAAGTATCAAGTTTAGGAAAATAAATGTCCACGTGTTGGAATTTAGGTTGGTTGGTTCCATCAGGACGTAAATGCATGACAATATCGCGGCGAAACGGAGGCTCCCCGTCTTTACTTTGAAACACAATTGCCACTTCATTAACGATGGGAACATTGTATCATCTCGGATCGTGTTCTTTGTCCTTTATTAGTACTAAGGCAATTTTAGTTGGTGCCACACTGTCCG
The DNA here is from genome assembly GCF_900747795.2 of Erpetoichthys calabaricus. Lineage (NCBI taxonomy): Eukaryota > Metazoa > Chordata > Cladistia > Polypteriformes > Polypteridae > Erpetoichthys > Erpetoichthys calabaricus. The sequence goes on along the minus strand of NC_041395.2, from coordinate 141,925,307 downwards.
CCTGTGCTTTTGTATTGGCTTCTTTTTCAACCTCATGTAGCATCTTTATAGAGTTTGCTAATGGGTGATTGTTTATGACTTCAGCAACGATTCTCATTATGAGCTCTGTGCAGTGCTTGTTTTCAGGAAGGTGCATTCGTTGATAAACTGCGTCATCTAAATCTAACACGTACATCTGTGCATATTTGCGTTGTTGATTTGGCTGAGGGTGCACTGTTCCAATCCGATGCAATATTTGTCCACACACATGAAAGCAGTATGGGCCATTCCCAGGTGGTGGCTTGATATTTACCCCGGTAGATGCAAAAGCAAATGAACTATTGTAGGATCTAATGCATTCCATAAAGCTTTTACTTTCGGGTACATTGTTAGTCAAAAGCTTACGTAAATATTCAGGATATTCCTCCAAAGCAGGCAGCTGAACCTGACTTTTTTGACAACAACGTGTAAACTCATGAGTTGTACTGCCAGTTTTTTCCTCAAGGAAGTTAAGTGAATGACAATGACTGCAAATGACAGTCATTAATCCCAATGAATTTTCATGAACAGTGGACTCATTATAGAATGCGTTCTCAGCTAACTGGCGGAATTGTTCAGCGTCTGTCCGTCGTTCCTGTCTTTGTCTTTTTCTTTGTGGAAATACTGAACGACTTTGTAGCCCTTGTGCAGTTTCTTACGAGTCTCTTGCATGTAGTGTGTCAGAAACGCGTTTTAGGTGCCGTCGTTCATTGTTTTAGTCCGTACGGGCCCGCTTTTGTATTTGTAACCGTTGAGCTCTTTGTTTTTGTAGCCGTGACTCCTTTGCGTGTGTTGTTTCAGAGGCGCATTGTAGGCACCTGCGTTCATTGTTTCTATCCATACGGGCTCGTTTTTGTATTTCCGTTACTTGAGGTGTTTCGTTTTGGAGCCGTGAGTTCTTTGCTTCTGGTGTGTGTGAAGCGTGTTGAAGGAGCCTACGTTTATTGTGTTTATCCATGGGGTCTCGTTTTTGTTTGTGTGTTACTGAATGACCGTTATGTGATGTATATTACTGGCACAGTGGATTAGAGCAAGTGTAGTTTACAGGTGGTGGTGTTTGTGCGCTTACAGGTTGTGTTGTTTGGGCGCCACCTAGTGACTCTGGGAATCCGGCGCGTTTTGGGAAGCCACCGCATTTGACTGTGCTATTTGGGCGTCACACACTGACTCTGGGAAGCCGCTGCATTTGACTCTGGGGCGGTGACTCTGGGAGGCGTCCGTGTTCTGGGAAGCAGCTGTGTTTGACTGTGGGGCGAGCGCAACGGCGCAGTACCTTCTGTTCTTTGGGCGCCACCTACTGACTCTGGGAAGCCGCCGCGGAGCAAGTGTAGTTTACAGGTGATGTTGTTTGTGCGCTTACAGGTTGTGTTGTTTGGGCGCCACCTACTGAGTGTGGGAATCCGGCGCATTTTGGGAAGCCGCTGCGTTTGACTGTGTTATTTGGGCGCCACATACTGACTCTGGGAAGCCGCCGCGTCTTGGGAAGTCGCCGTGTTTGACTCTGGGGCGGTGACTCTGGGAAGCCGCCGCATTTTGACTGTGGGGCGGGCACAACGGGGAGGCCGCCGTGTTTTTGGGAAGGCGCTGCGTTTGACTGTGGGGCGGGCGCAACGGTGCAGTACGTTTTGTTCTTTGGGCGCCACCTACTGACTCTGGGAAGCCGCCGCATTTGACTGTGGCAGTACGCATGCGCCGTGGTGCGTCCGCCGTGCATACATTAACTGTGGTTTAGTAAGATAGATCAAATCCAGAAGTGTGATGATTTGACATGGAATTACCCACCAATCATTGCTAAAGCCTAAATCAAGAGAAGAATTCATGAAACTAAAGACAGAGGGTTTACCACTGATAAACCTCAAGCATAGGAAAACAAAGGAATCTAAGATCAATATACCAGAATGTTGGAAAGAGAACAGTATGGAGAACAGAAGGACCGGCACATGATCATGATCCAATGAATACCACACCATTTGTGAAACATGTTGGAGGCATTTTTATGGCATGATCATTGTTGTCTGCGAATGGAAGTCAGTCACTAACATCTATTAATGATATAACTGCTGGCAGAAGTAGCAGGATGAATTCTGAAGTGTACAGGGATATAATGTCTGCTCAGATTCAGCCAAATGCTGCAAAACTGATAGGAAATTGCTACACATTACAGATGGACAATGAGCCAAAACATACTGTAAAAACAACCAAAGTGCTTTTTCAAACCCAGAACTTGGAGATGACAAAGGATTTTCAACCAAATATTGAAAATGATCATTATATTTATGATTATGGTAGTTTGTCCAAGTACCTTTGAGCCACTGAAAATAAGGGGGCCATGTATAAAAATGGCTGTGTTTTCTAAAGAGTCCATACAATATTTTTGTTAACCCCCTTGAATTAAAGCTGAAAGTCTATACTTCAGTCACATCTTGATTGTTTTATTTTAAATCCATTGTAGTGATGTACAGAGCCAACATTATGAAAATTACATCAATGTCCAAATACTTATGGACCCGAATATATATGTGTGTGTAGATAGATAGATAGATGTCCTTTCCTATATGCACAAACACACATGCATACACTACCTGTCAAAAGTTTTAGAACACCCCCATTTTTCCAGATGTTAAGGGTAACAAAAACTGGAAAAAGAAAAAAAAAATTTCAGAGATATAGAAAAAGGCATTTTTCTGAGAACAAGCAATTGGTTACATACAGCTTTACTGCAGTAATGGAGGTTAATTAAGACTTGAACGTTGTCTGGTAGTTTATCACGTACCTTTTTACCATCTCAGATTATGTACTAGACTTGAATTTCTTAAATTTGAATATTGTTGCTGACCATGTGTATCCCTTCATGCCCACAATTTACCCATTTTCTAAAGGCTACTTACAGCATGATATTGTACCATGTCACACAGCCATAGTCACCTCAAATTGGTTTCATGAACATGACAATGAGTTCAGTATTCTTCATTGACATTCCTAGTCACTAGATCTAAATCCAAAAGAACACCTTTGGGATGTAATAGAAAGGGAGTTTTGCAGCATGAATGTGTAGCTGATAAATCTGCCGACATTGGGCGATGAAATCTTGTCAACATAGACTAGAATCTCAAAGGATGATTTCCAGCCTCTCGTGGAATCCATGTCACAAATTACTGAGACTGTTTTGAGAGCAAAAGGAGGCCCTAGTAAGTACAAGTACAGGGTTCCAAGTAATTTGCTCAATGAGTGTGTAAATATCTCTCTCACACTTTCTCCCTGTATAAACATATACACTGACATACATAACCGACTGTATTTATACATACATATAAAGGAAAAACTTTAAAGACCACTCTTCCATTAAATAATATGCTGTTTACTATGCTCCGAAAGATGTCCCTGGGTGAAGGAACAGTCCTAGTTATGCTATAATGACATGCTACTGAAGGCAGGGTGCAACTATTGGTATCACAAAATTCTTTTGTGAATGTTTAAAAATTTAAGAGAAAGCTACAAAATATGCACTGTTCCAAGTGCCACAGAATCTTGTAATACATTAAATGAAATTGGTAACGGAATGAATAATGTCAAGATTTGGAAGCTAATCGCTTGGTTCCACAGTGTAAACTGTATAAACCCCAAAAAATCCCTGGTGCAGATAACCCAAATAGTCCATTTTTTTTAGTCTTGTGTTTTCTTGCTTCAGCTGCTGTTAGCACTGTTATTCCAACGTTCTATATGCTTAACTGTCGATGCGTATGAGGTCCCCCTCCATTGCAACCCTGAACTGTATAAACTGATTAGAAAATAGATAGATGCTTGGACAGATGTATATCTGTAGAAGTGCTCGTTACAATCAGAAAAAAAATAAGAAGCCTCAGTTCATATATCAAGACTTTGTAGGACATTATTAAAATAAATTAACCACAGTACCATTTCATCTCCTGTTACAAATGAGTTACAATACAAATTAAATGATTACCATATACCTCATCTGATCAGTAACATTATTTCACTCTCAAAACGCTCACAAATCTGTTTTTTGAACTAATTGCGGCTTACAGAGTAATTCAGTCATGCATGAGTGTAGTACGGACATTTTCGGCACTACTGATACTGTAAAACAGCTGGCACATTTATGTTTTTAGAAAACTAAATATCTGTTCTTGTGACATCCTTTGTTGGAGCCACTACAAGTTTCTTGGAATTGCTGACAACCTGAAGCCATATACACCCTTTTCAGTATCTGATGTGAGCATGGTCTGCAAGCCCAGTGCCTGGCCCCTCAGTTTTAGACAAGCACCTTTTTTGATCATTTTCATTTACTTAACTTGCACCATAAAAAAAACAGGTGTAGTTTGACAATAGTCAGATAACTTTGGTAACAATTACAATAGTCATAAATTTTACAATTCTCAATATCTGTTTTGATACCACAGCAGAAACAGAAAAACAGTGCACTTAGGTACAATCTCATAAGTGCTCAAATTGCCGGTCTTCATTATTTACACATTGTTGTAGTCTACTTGCTACAATCAAGCACACTTTAATAATAATAATAATAAGAAGAAAAACAAGACAAATAAGGCAAATAATACAAATATATACAATAATTAATAAATATAAGAATAAATTGTTTTACATATTCAACTATAAACATACTTTTGCCTACCCATATTATATATTTTTTTTTTTATTTTATATATATATATATATGAAATGTACAGCATAACTTTACAGTAAACATCAACTTGCTTAGTCCAATTTTATAAGTAGAAAATTAAATTTATTGGATTGATTTGCCTAATTAATTTTTATAGCATTCTTTTAACTTAACGAGCTCAGAGCACTTTGCTCATGTAAATATACAGCTATAATAAAAATTAACAACATCTAAAACTACCAAAAGTATTAAATAATTTAATATCTTGAAATCTATTAAGCAGATCTAAACTTAAATAAAAGATTTCACAAGCTATATGTTGATCTAATTGTTTACTGATAAATTTCCTTAAACTGGTATGTTGATCTAATTGTTTACTGTTAAATTTCCTTAAACTGTACTGAAACATTACAAGAAACTAAACATAGAGCTATCACCTGAACCTAATCTTATGGTGGACATTTTTACTTCTATGGAAGGGTACTAGTCAGTATGACTTTCCAGTATAAAGTGTAAGTAATTCATTTCTTGGTTCCAATAACTACTTTTTTAAAACATTAATGTCAAAATAATTTATATTAAATGAACAGCAGCTATGCCGATGCAATATGGGGTGTTAAATAGAAATACAAAAATTCTGTATTTAATACCAATACCAGGGAAATTTCTTAATACTCCTTACCTATTTGAAACAAAGGCAAAAACAGAAATCCCTTTAGCCTGCTTTTAATTAAAAGTAACTCCATTATTCAAATGGACATCAATGTGCCTTTTTCTGTAATAAAATATATAATATATAAATACTAACAGCAAATTTAAAATAGTGATATCTCAATCAAGTAGTTGCTCAGCTAAGTAAATTAATACTGCCATTCATAAATATAATTTAATGCAAGGCCTGGATTTTTTCTGTGTGATGTACAGTATGTTATTATCAAAGGGGGATTTACAGGTTTATTGGGGATTTACAATAGGTTTATAAAGAATCATATCAATAAAGGACTACCTGATTTATCTTACCATGTCCACATTCTAATTTTATTCTCTGACATTTTCTCACATGTAACTGAACAATACTGCTTAAAACAACAGTAAAAATAATTCAACTATTACATCTGTACTGTTGAATTAGTGAATTCCAAAATGGTTTAGGTTATTTTCATTTAAACAAACTCTTTAAAGCTGTTTTTGTAACAAGATGGTTTTAAAATCTGTTGTCAGAGAACCCTTCTTGTTAGGTTTCTAACATTTGCTATTGTAAAATTTATATTTGCATCACTAGCTGGTAAAATTACTGCTAAAGAGTAATATTTAACAAATGAGTCAAACGGATTCAAATTTCAAAGTCAAAAACTCCTGGGGGCTATAGCTGTCCAAATGTTCTCATTTTTATGTTTGTTGCAACTTCACGGCCTCCTGTGTGAAATAATATTTGTCAGCTTTAAATGAATCCATTATTTAAGAACTCTTGTAAAAAGAGCAGTTGTTCTGTTTTCAAAGCATCTAATATGAGTGATCAGACTTTGTTATTGCTTAGTCGGTGTACAAATCCAGAATTAGAAAATTTACTGGACTGGTGTTAATTGCATTCAATTGATCGTAAATGAGAGACTTCATTACATTCGCCTACAGTATGTATCATTCACATATACAATATACTGTATGTGCTTTCACTTCATTCGTCACATGTTAAGGGGTTATACTAATGATAACATTAGTTTACCATCAAAAACCAAATGACTGATATATAAATTTAGCATTCGTAGATTCATAATCAGAATGCAGTTTTGTCTGAATTGCTATAACTGTGTTATCTACAATGTGTTTATGTTAACACAGTACAGAGACATGCTTTCTGTTTCAAAGCATCAAAATGCCAAATAAATTCTATTTTTGTATTGGCAAATGAAGCAGCTCATTTCATTGCTTGTGGAGACATGCTAAATATCCCTTAGTCTGAAACTTGCCTCTATTTTTACTTGCCACAACTGTTGTTAACACTGCCACTATGCAGTTTCCTCCAACATCCCACAGCCCTATATATGTGACCATGACGTAACGTGAGAAATAGATGGGTGCTCAGACAGGCAGACAAACAAACCGAATGAATGCAAAATCACTTAGTGTAGGAAATGGCATTAGAAGTAATTATTTTCTCACCATCTACAAGTTAAACAATTTTAACAGCTAATCGGTTAAATTATGCCCTCTCAAAGCACACATAATCTATTTCTGGGCTAACAAAGCTTTTGCTCAGAAGACAAATGAGAGTTAACCAAAGCAAGCATTAAGCCCAGCCCAGAAAAACAAAAATGCAACCATCACAACTGTAGATACTGTATGACACATAAATATATCAATGAAATATTACATTAATCCAATGCTACAGACTATTAATTACACACTCAACACCAGAATAGAGCATCACCAAGGGAGACAACATGTATAAGCAATACTAGTACGACTGGTGCAGGATACATATGCACTAAGCAAAAGAGGGAGAGAGTGAGAGACAGAGAGAGAGAGAGACACTTGGTATAAGGTCCCTCAATTATTTGTTCAGTGTAATTTGTTTAATATTGACTATGTCCATTACAGTGAATGAATGTGGCATATGTGAATCAGGCTAGGTCTGCTTGGCACCTTCTTTGTGGAGAATGCTATGGCCTTATTATTGCTAATGACTCATAAGAGATTCAAAGTGCAAGATCGAGAAATCTTGAGAACTTATATTTGTATGACAGAACATTTTAAGCAGAAACTAACATGGGTAGAACAACACTTTTGCATTTCCTTTCATGATAAAGGTGATTTGAAAAAGAAAGGTAATGAAAAACATGCATTTTCATATTAGGCCTACTTACAAAAAGTTAATTTAAAGGTAAATCAAAATATGCACAGTATACCATCAATACCAATGCAAATGTATGCAGGGAAAACTGCATACTGGTTTATAGGAGAATCACATCACCTCTCAGTCATGTTCTGTAATGATGAATGCAGGAAAAGGGCTATGAAAAGCACTTCAGTATCCAAGAAAATTCACAGCTACAGTATATTAGAATAAGGCTGCCTTAAACTATTCTTTTGTAAATGACTAATCAACTACTTTATCAATTAATCAGTTAATTTAACATATAATTTTGTCTAAATAAACAGGCAGATTAATTTGTGTTGTATTTGAATATTTATTGAATTAGATAGAAAGAATTTTAAAAACTCAGGAAATGAAAAAACACAACCAAAATAACCCCAACAAGAAGAAAAAGAAGACAATACTGTTATCAAAAGATATTTAAGATATATTCGATTAAAAATTGACTTATTAACATAACAATCTCAACAGTCAAACTTGGAACAAGATCAAATAATTAAGCTTTTTGTTTTTTAATACCTCAGTTACAATGGATGCAACTCTGACTCATTTTGCATGTATTAAAAAAAATCTTAAATTGAGATTGATGTTACTCGTAGACATCATGAATGTAGGTGCTAGGCATATCTGGCATAAATAGGCTTAACAATGTTTGTAAAGTAGAAATTATACCAACTGAAAGATGAAGGAGAAGGGCAACTCATATATCTTGAAATAAAGACTGATGTAAAAAAAATAATAATATTCTACACTTTTTGCAACCACAGAGAATTAAATAACTTAAGATTTTTCAGTTAACAGTTCATTTTTACACTGTCTAATATAGATATGCACTTTGTTCTGAAGGGGCAATGAGTGTACAACAAGCAATTTTTTTTAAATTCCCATTGCTTATTATTGCCATCGCTACATTTAAACATTTATTGTTTATAAAAATTGTAATGAGCTGGACTGAAAAAGCATGTGATAATCCATTTGTTCATTTGAAATTCTTGATGTTAAGTAGGGCTGGGCAGTATGACCAACATTCTATATCACGGTATTTTTCAAAATTATACCAGTTTCACGGTATTCAACAGTATTTTTTTCCCCATGCATGAGTGGATGTTAACCACATTTTCCACTGCAATTACTGCAGTAGACTGGCTAAGAATAACCTATTCCACAGTCATGAGAATTGTACAAAAAATTTTTTAATGTGCACACTAGTGCTGGTCGGTATGACCAAAATTCTATATCACGGTATTTTTCAAAATTATACCGGTTTCACGGTATTGGACGGTATTTTTTTCCTATGCATGAGTGGATGTTAACCACATTTCCACTGCAATTTCTGGCTAAGAATAACCTATTCCACTGTCATGAGAATTGTACATTATACAAAAAAACATTTTAATGTGCATACAAATATTGATACAGGTTTGCATGGCCCCATAAAGTGATAGTTTCCAACGAGGTGGCACTAATGAAGAGAAGGAATCACACTGCATTACAGTTGCAGTCAAAATATAGAACCATTTTAATGAACAAATTTTGCAAAACAACTTAAACTATAATTTTGACAACATATTTTCAACCATCCAAAGGGGCATTTAGACTTAGTAAAATATCCAGAGGTACTTGTCAAAAGTTTTATTGCACTGAACATGTCTTAGAAAAGGAATAAAGAGTAAATATTTTTGTAAACCAACTACACTTTCTGTTAATGTCAACCATCTCTGTCCACTGAAATGTTAGCTATATGGATTGTAATGGCGTTGGTTATCTCGATCCCCCGCTTGCTTTTTTTGTTGTAGGCAGTCCAACAGTGTCCTCTAGCTTTCAGTTTTACCTGAGGACATGAAGGGTGCCAATCTTAGTTCCACTGATTCATGGTACTCCAAAGCATGTTTGTGGCTAAGGTGGTGCAGCAAATTGCTCGTGTTACGGCCTCCGGCGACAACTTTAGCTCGACAGCATTTGCAGTACATAGTTGTTTGGTCCACATCCGACCTTTTAAAACCAAAATCTCCAACCAACAGAAGCGGCTCCTTTTTTCGGCAAAAGTTCTTCTGTGTCATCATGTTCAACTTTATTGTCTGCTACAGCTTCAGAATGTTCTCTGTCAATTTTCACCAATCAATACCTCCACTAATGCATGTACTCCGTTGGATGCATGTTTAGCGGTGTAGCAGTGAAAAAAGTCCCCCCTTAAAGTTTCCCGCTGTGCCACGTACCGAACGTTGTTTAGGCTATTTAAACCGGTATTGCAGTATAAGAAAAATCCATATCATAACAAAAATAAAAAACGGTTTTCGATATGAACCGGTATACCTCCCAGCGATAATGTTAAGTGCTTGAACATTGGAAAGGTGCTATATAATATAGTTAAAATGTATTATATTATTATTATTTATTATGTTCAGCAACGTTTTCACTTTTTCCATAGCAACTTACTAGGTGTCATAATCAGTAGGCACAATAATTGCGCATTAATAATCCGTCAGTAATCCTGTGGAAAAGGTTCTGTGCCACATGCAAATTAATTCATTCGAAACGTAATTTACTAATAAATTACTGCTTCATACATAGGAGGTGAAGAGAAGAAATGGGAGAAAACTTTTACACTGTGCAATACTTCTACACTGTGCAATACTTCATTAGCGGCATTCAGGATAACTTGCATATTATACTTTCAGGGCGCTCCTTTCCGGCGATGCAAGGGTGGCTAGACATTCATAACATCATCCACACTAACTAGAGAATATGGAAAAAGCCCAGAACCATTTTAGAATCAAGGCTCTTTAGTTAAGATGTCCTTATATTCTTATTTTTTTTCAATTTTCAATAAGGCTGCACAATATTGAGAAAAATTGCGATGAACAATACACTTGATGATGATGTGATAATGATAAATAATGTGATAAATCAGAGATTAAGGTTATGCACTGTGCAGTATCACCAATTGTACAAGCTGCCAATACAGATGATAAATTGAGATTCTTAACTGTGTGTTTATTAAAACACAAAAATTTCAGTCAATATTGCAAAAAAAGTAAATGTTTATGTGTAAAGCAATACACGCTACAAAATATTTACAAAAAAATACTCAAACAAAATTATCAAATCAGATTGCAACAAAACCTAATAATCTAGGCCTTGGGGTGTAATTGCCTGCAATATCGCACAGCAGGTAGCAGTATACTTCAGGAAAATGGAAATCTTACTTGACTATTGCCTTTGTTTTACCTTCGCTCAGGATTCCAGTTTGTTAGCAACTCTGGTCTGTATTGGCCAGTCCACTTGAAACATTTACCTAGATGACTACATAGCACTTGCGTTAAGACGCTGTTAAAAGTGTCTGCCAAATGCGGTAAATATAATTAGCGTGCGGCAGAATGGAAAACATTTTTAACTCCGCATTACTCTGTGTTATTAGCCAGTTAAATTTCTGAAATAAAATAAACACTCACCAACGGCTAGGTGCAGTCTAAGTCCATAACACTGGGCCAGTCATTTACTTCAGTAGCTTCGATCATATTTTTTGCGTTGTTAGTAGAAAACACACAAGCCCATCTTTGTATAAACACCAATTAGCCAAAGCCTCACGTAATCTCATAGCTATATTTTCAAAGTCACGGTCAATGAAGTGAATTGTCAGGCTTATGCAGGGCTCGGTTGTCCTGCATGTTAGAAATTCTACATCTTTCAGCTCTTCCCGCAGTCCAGGAGGCGACTTCAGAAAACTACATAAGGGATGGAACGTTGTATCATTTCTCAAGTTTTTTGATAAAGTACATAAGACTTTTTTATTGGACAGTATTTATTGGCACTATGACATTACACAGGTAGTGGCTAATGGCCTACATTATTTCTTTTTGACATTGAGTCATGGGAGACGCACGCATTCAAAAATTTTGGAAATCAATGGCTGCTTTAGATGTGGTTCAGATTTTGTCTTCAGTCTGGTCATGCTGCTTGCACATTTTTGTGAACACCACTCTTTGTACTGCTCTTTATGACTGTGTTTCAAACAGTGGAAGACGGTTGCTGTGTTTCCTCTCAAAGAAGCCACCTCTGCTCGACATGATTTACAAAATAACTGAGTTTGTAAATGGTCTTCCCATTTAAAGACAAAGTACTGCTATAAGACCAATTAAATAGCTCTTTTGGGCACCAAATCTTATGCATTTAAGCCAGAATTTTCAGTCTCAGCTATATCCATATCCATGTGTGAAAATGCAGTTTTGCCAAAAACAGAGCTAGCAAGTGCATTTAACAGACTAGTCTACCACATGTAGCTAGCCTGTGTACTGAAAAATTATTTGACTTAAGCCTGCTCATGAGTAAATAAAGTAGTAACTGACAAGTGAATTTAGCAGACAATTTATCTGTTATGTCCAAAGCAATACTGTGGCTTTAACTTTCATTCCATGCTAGTCATTAACATGAACGTCTCCAGTTAACAAGCTTCACAAAACTAAAAGAACTATTGTCAGTTAAATAAAAGTAAGTAGATTTATATTATAACACATTGGAGATTGAATTTTGCCTGATGTTTTGGGGAACTTTGTCCACTGAATGTAGTGCAGCTGCTGCCATGATTAGTCTACTCAAAATCAGTGCAGTCAATGGAAACAACAGTCAATGGAAACCAAAACGTGGCAGCAAAGAATGCAGGGGTATGGCAGGGGCAACTACTATATTAATAAAAATACAATTTAGTTAGTTGATTACACTGCTTAATTGTGATGGGCCTGTAGTAGAAATTCTTATTTTCTCATGTCCTGCAGCAAAAATCAAATCTATTGTGGTGTCATACGTGGCCTGGAACATCAATTCTACAAGGTGAGCCAAAAAGAAGTACCACATTTCAAACGTTTATTGTACAAAAATGCTATAAGATAAAATAAATTTAATTCCAACACAAGAAAGGGTATACAAAATAGATTTTCTTCCATACCGTTTTAAAAATGATGTCTTCAAGGTAGTGGCCATCATTAGCGATACACTCTTCAATTTCTAAATGTTCACATTGATCGTTCAGCAATTTCAAGGGGAATAGCGGTAATTTCATGGTGAAGAGTGTCCTTGAGGTCTTCAAGGTTTAGAGGTAAGAGTGTGTATACTTTTGACTTGAGATGGCCCCACAAGAACAAATCGCATGAAACGAGATAAAGCGAACATGAAGGCCACCCGACATCGCCGCACAGGGAGATCAGCTTCCCCGGAAACATCTCTCACAATACTTGCATGGATCTCCGTGCCGTATGAGCTGTTGCTCCATCCTGTTGAAACCAGGCATCCACCACATTCATTTCTTCCAATTGGGGCTGCAAAAAGTTTTCTAACATTTCCATGTAATGTTCTGAAGTGACAGTGACTGTTGTTACCCCCTCCTCAAAAAAGTAAGGGCCTACAATGCCAAATTCTCCAACAGCGCACCAAACTGTAACATACTCACTGTGCAGTTCACTAGGGTTGGTTTCAGCCCAATAGCGAATGTTTTGCTTATTTACGCAACCATTCAAATGGAAATGTGCCTCGTCACTGCACAGGGCAATGGCATCTCAATGAACAGTTTGCAGAATGTTCACGCACAACTCTCTACGGCTCTCTCAGTGAGATCCTGCACTACCATCATTTTATATGGATGGAAATTAAGGTCCTCATGCAAAATCCTCCTCAAAGACACGTTAGAAATGCCTATAGCAGAAGCATGTTTGCACGCTGAACATCTAGGAGATTGCAAAATTGATGCCCTTACAGCTTAGATGTTTTCAGCCATTCATGCAGCCTGAGGATGACCTGGAGAATTTCTGTTCAAAGTTGTACCTGTCTGTCTAAATTTAGCCACCCACTGAAGAACTTTTTTCAGATTTGGGACATCACCGTTAGGAGGAATGCTGAAGTGCGCTCAGAAGGCGCAGTGTGTTGTGATGATGAATTTGTTGTTTTTGAAGAATGCTTCGACAGAGAAAGTAAGGTGCGCAATGGACCAAGACATGTTGCCGATTGAAAACTACCTTGAGAAATGTGGTACGTCATTTTGACCCTGTACAACCATACAAATGCTAGTTTCACATGGACTGGTGCAACTGTCTAAGCTTTAGCAGTATGTGGAAAGCTGCCAGTGGTGTTAAGCAAATAATTTCATGTAAAATTACAAATCCTACCATTTCACTGAACAGTGCCGACTTGCAGTCAAATGTAACTACTCATCTCACAGACAATGTAGTCTTGTCCTATATATTAGAAAAGGGATTAGTTTAACACATTACTAATAATCAATTAGTGGGTGACGTTATTAATAATCAATGTGTGGATGCTGATCATTAGCAATAAATATTGATAAATCATAAGTAAAATTTTCCTGCAAAATATGTGGACTTGTATGTTAGTGTTAGCGGTGGTCAGTTTAAGGCTGATATAATAATTTTAATGAGGGCTAACTTCAGTTGCTCCATTTTCAAGATATTACACCATCAAAGAGAAAAATTCAACAATTTACACTAAAAGAGACATTGTCTATAACACACATTAGAGCTATTTTAACTTGACATGTAAGAAACTCATAAAACCGGTTAAAAAATGTTGATTAGTAAATTGGTGGTCTCTCCCATAATATCATTTATAGTCCTTGAGAAGGAACACCTTTTGTCCTTACTGTTTATATTATCTTCAACATGTGTAAGAACTAACAACTCCCTAATCCTCACTGAGGTCAACCTTTTGAACAATGACTAAGGAATACAGCCTCTGGAATTAACATGTGGTGGCACGGTGGCGCAGTGGGTAGCGCTGCTGCCTCGCAGTTAGGAGACCTGGGGACCTGGGTTCGCTTCCCGGGTCCTCCCTGCGTGGAGTTTGCATGTTCTCCCCGTGTCTGCGTGGGTTTCCTCCGGGTGCTCCGGTTTCCTCCCACAGTCCAAAGACATGCTGGTTAGGTGGATTCGCGATTCTAAATTGGCCCTAGTGTGTGCTTGGTGTGTGGGTGTGTTTGTGTGTGCCCTGCGGTGGGTTGGCACCCTGCCCGGGATTGGTTCCTGCCTTGTGCCCTGTGTTGGCTGGGATTGGCTCCAGCAGACCCCGTGACCCTGTGTTCAGATTCAGCGGGTTGGACGATGGATGGAAGGATGGATGGAATTAACATGTTATAGCTTGTGAAGTCAGTTGTTCAGGTAGCAACAGAGCAATGATCACTACATCCTAGAAAATAATGTCTCTAATTCAGCAAACAAGATAAAGCTGAAAAGAGGTTGGATGTGCCTTGAAACGTGGGGACCATGGACGGTTAAAGTCTGCAATGTGCACTTTAATCATATCTAAACTGTTCAATTTTTAGTTTAAAACGATGGAGCAGAGGGGTAAAATCAAGAAAAATATGGCTTTGTCCCAAACACTGTGGAGGGCACTGTATCTGTCAAGTTAGCTAGACTTTAGTGTTGTTGACATAAACTAAGCCTTTTTACATGTGTCCAGGAATTTTAACATACAAAACAGCACATGTTAAAATTTTACTATTGTATGGCTTTTTGAATAAATGCATGCATATATATTTTCTATAGGATTTTAACAAGTTTTTAGTAGGGCTGGGCAATATATCAAGATTTTAAAATATACCGGGATATAAGCAGAGCAGGATATGGATCATTTATATAGAGTTTAAATAAAGTTTTGGTTTAAACTTATGGAAAGCCTTTTTTCTTATTTCTCGCTGCCTGCTCCAGGCTTCACTACTGTGGTCTACTAGCAGCCCCAACTCCTGCTCGCATGCGTGCAAACAACTCTCGAAACACAGAGGGGCATGACATACAAGTTATAATTGAAGATGACTTAGTATGTAAAACGAAGAACAATGGTTCAATTATTTGAAGGTGATTTGGATTGCACAGGTCAGATGAGCAGCACAATCGCATAATATTTAGGGAATGCCAAAAGGAGGCAGTTTCAAAAAGTGGGAGCACTAACAATCTTTTTCATCACTTAAAACAGTAGCTGTTAAAGAGGCTGTTAAACTTAGTTCTACTACTGCAGTTACGAAGCATTTTCCACCCAAAGCACCTAGACCAAATCAGATGACATTCCAAGCTTCATTTACCCACGCCTCGCCTTATGAAAAAAAGTGTAAAGTGGTGTAGTGACAACTGAGGCAGTTGCTTACTACATAGCAAAAGGTATACTTCCCATCTCAAGAGTGGAAAAGGATGGTTTTAAAAGACTAATCAAAGCTCTTGACCCGGTTTGCAACTTGCCCGGTCACAATTATTTTGAAAGAGAAGTGCTACCTAGCATGTATATTCATGACAGACCTTACCGACCTGATCGCTAAATTAAAACATTTCTCGCTGACAACTGATATGTGGTCACGCTGCACCTGCACGCCATATTTAAGTGTAACTATTCATTTCATTGAAGAATGGGAGATTAAACGTGTGTGTCAGCAAACGAGCTATTTCCCTGAAAACCACACTGGTGAGCACATAGCTGAAGCTCTGCAAGATACTCTCGGAAACTAAAAGCTGGATGAAAACAGGCTCATTTCTTTTACAGCTGACAATGGGAGCAACGTTATGAAAGTGGTGAAATCGCTGAAGTGGCTAAGAACACAGTGTTTTAGTCATCGACTTCATCTGGTAATTGGAAAGTGCAGGTTTTTAAAAAATTAACGTTAACTGCTTAAGTGTTATATTTATCAAAGCCAGAATTAACACTAGAATTACCAGAGCCTACGAAAAAACTCATAGATCCGTCCCACCTTAAATCGCTTCTTAAATCCGTTTGCACCTCTCCGCCAGCGTCTTTGTCCTCTAAATGTGCCGATAAAGACAAGCTGCAAGCAGCCGGCTATTCCATGCCCCCACCGACTTAGAATGTGCATGAACTTCTCCCAGCTCATGCCTTGATTGATTATCTGGGAGTGAAGTGGAGTTTTAGAGTGGAAATAATAGATCGTTATTTGGAACACACGCATTTAATGTGTGTTCCATTTCTACAGTAATCTGTGTAAACACATTGTTAAAACAGAAACGTTTTTCATATTTTAGTAGTAAATAGCAAAATGTAGGCATAAACTATATAATGTATATAGATATGAAATGTATAATGTGTGAAGCCTGAAGTCCAAATATCAAAGAAATACTTTCACAAAAGGTACAAATATAACAGAACAAGTGCGCTTTTATTCAAAAATACAACTGCAGAAGAAAAAAAAAGCTGCGTTACCATGCGACATTGACACGCATTTACTACGACTGCCTCCGTGGCGCAGTGGTATCAACTCCTGACTGGTAATCAAAAGGTCATGAGTTCGATCCCGCAAGACTCCGTTTTGAGAAGTGAACTGCTCTTATTCTTACTATTTTAGAATAAAAACATACATTTGATTTCAGTCTGTAGCAGCCGGTGTAAATTGTCATTACTAAGATACAACAAAGGGGGAAAAACTGCACAGAGAAAGGGCAAAGTATAATGAAATCAACAAAAGAGAGTTAAGCATTTAAATCTATAGCAAAAGCAGAAATATTTCTAAATGTCTTATAAATGTAAAAATCATGCTGCTATGCTTTTCTGAATGTCGAATAAAAGAAAAAAAATACCAGCTAATTAAATGAGATCAGTGCTATCAGGTGTTGTCACTGATTAGGAATCCGGTTGGAACAAAAACCTGCAGCCACAGGAGTTCACCAGGACCGAGTTTGGGAAACACTGGCCTAAAGGCACAAGTAAAGTGCAGAGCTTTCCATATACATATACAAAGTACAGCGATGGCAAAAGTGCGATGTGCACTCTTGCTCCGATGTAGAAGGGTCGTCATGATCTGAGTTTTCCTCCGTTATAGCGCATCTATGTCAAAACAGCAGTGTCAAATGCAGGGGGGTGTTTGGGCTTGTGAACGCGGCTGAGATAATAAAACTGAATAATAAAAAAAAAAAAACAAAGCAAACCTTTACAAGTATCATAAATAACACCGGCTGTAACAGACTGAAATCAAATGTATGTTTTTATTCTAAAATAGTAAGAATAAGAGCAGTTCACTTCTCAAAACGGAGTCGTGCGGGATCAAACTCATGACCTTTTGATTACCAGCCAGGAGTTGATACCGTTGCGCCACGGAGGCAGTGTAGTAAATGCGTGTCAATGTTGCATGCTAACACGGATTTTTTTTTCTGCAGTTATATTTTTGAATAAAAGCGCACTTGTTCTGTTATATTTGTACCTTTTGTGAAAGCATTTCTTTGATATTTGGACTTCAGGCTTCATACATTATATAGTTTATGCCTACATTTTGTCATTTACTACTAGAATATGAAAAAACGTTTCTGTTTTAAAAAACGTGTTTACACAGATTACCATAGAAACAGAACACACATGAAATGCGTGTGTTCCAAATAACGATCTATTATTTCCACTCTAAAACTCCACTTCACTCCTAGATAATCAATCAAGGCATGAGCTGGGAGAAGTTTGTGCATGTTCTAAGTCGGTGGGGGGATGGAATAGCCGGCTGCTTGCAGCTTGTCTTTATCGGCACATTTAGAGGACAAAAGACGCTGGCGGAGAGGTGCGAACGGATTTAAGAAGCGATTTAAGGTGGGACGGATCTACGAGTTTTTTGGTAGGCTCTGGTAATTCTAGTGTTAAGTAGTAAAATTGAGTTTTAAACTGCTTTGCCTTTAGAGTGAGTTGTGTGAGTTAAACACATTACTTACTTCACAAACTGAAGTTTAAATTAGCTACAGCATAAAATGTAAAATGCCCTTAGGCCAGACGGTTTTTTTTTTCAAAAATGAAAAGTATTTTACACATTTATACAAAAAAATGCAATTTAAAACTAACAAATTTAAATGCATGTCTAATGTACAGTAGTTTCTTAACTTGTTTGTTAAAATATTGGAGAGCAAGTAAGAGACCATTTATGTATTAATTTATATGGTTATTATATTATTTATTTTACATTATTATTTTAACTGTAATGTAGGCTGTATTTTTTATATAAATTCAAATTCATTTTTAGAACCCTTAGGCCTGCCATTTTTTACTTACATTTAAACATTTCATTTACATTTACACTAAGTTCTTAACCTGAAAGCAGATACTATAGTTCTTGTAGGTACTGTGGGCTGGTAAGTTAGAAATATATATTAAATTTGTTATATATTTAAACCTTTATTTTGATAAATAAATTCTTGTGATATCTTGTCTGGCTTTGGTTAACAACTTAAAATTTAACTCATCATAAAATATCTAGATATACAGTATATTGTATTGCCATTCAGCCAAATATGTCCATATCGCCCAGCCCTAGTTTTTACTCATAAAGTCCAATTTGTTAGCTGCTGCTTATGCATCTACTATATAAAAACTGTGTGCCTGGCACATCTAAAATGCCTATATGTATTTAATACAGTTTTTTATAATTTCAAAAGTCACTTATTTAAAAACTATACCTCTCCCAAGAACCAGTCTTGCGAGAATGATGGTATAGTGGAGTTCTGGGTTCAGTTCCCACCCTGGTTACTGTCTGTTTAAAGTCTATAAATTCTCTCCATATTCTCTACATATATGGTTGGGTTTTCCCAGGTTTCTTCGATATTTGAAAGACATGCATAGTACATTAACTGTTGATTCTAAATTGGACTGATGTAAACAAATATTGGTATGTGAGTGAACCTCCAATTGACGTTTTTCTAGGAATTGTTTTAAAAAAAATGTTATATTTTTACAGGTCTGGAATTGTTGTGTTTAAGGTTTTTTTTTTTTTTTACAGTTCCACTACAGTTATTTTTATGATTACTAGTTATAACCCCAATCTAAAAATGCCCTGAATTATTCTGTTTAATTTGAGGAATTATTTGTCATTTTTCTTGTTTCAGATTGTTACTTATTTCATGAATGTTCCTGTGTTTGCATGTTCTCCCCGTGTCTGCGTGGGTTTCCTCCGGGCACTCCGGTTTCCTCCCACAGTCCAAAGACATGCAGGTTAGGTGGATTGGAGATTCTGAATTGGCCCTAGTGTGTGCTTGGTGTGTGGGTGTGTTTGTGTGTGTCCTGCAGTGGGTTGGCACCCTGCCCAGGATTGGTTCCTGCCTTGTGCCCTGTGTTGGCTGGGATTGGCTCCAGCAGACCCCCGTGACCCTGTGTTCGGATTCAGCGGGTTGGAAAATGGATGGATGGATGTTCCTGTGTTCATGATAGCAACCTCACCACCTTTAAAGCATTATAATATGAAGCTTGAATGCAGTGTGGTGTGTACAACCTCACATTTGATTTTTTTTAAACAATTAAGGCTATGTTCACACTACAGCTCAAATCTAACTTTTTAATTTATATGTAATACTGAATTGCTCTTTTGAGAGAAGTGAGGTCAGCAAAATACAACACAGAACCACAAATTTTTAGACTTCAGACAAGGTTTTTTTTAATGTCAATAATAGCACAAATAAAAGTTAAATGCAGAAAAATGTCAAATCAGAGTACTACAGTACTTTTATTATGTTTTTTTTTTTCAAAATAAATTTGCCATCAAAATGCAACATTTAAATAAAAAATAATGTAAAAGTATTTTAACAAACCTGATTCCTGTAGATATCGATACACCAAAAAGTTAACCTCATCACTGCTTATACTCATCTTTACTCCTGCTTACACCATGGGGTCACCACTAAGGATACAAAGCCTGCATGAAAAACAAAATACAATTAAAAAAATAAATAAATGGAAATTTTACATATAAAATAGAATTGCACTGATTTGCATATTTGCTCCTATTTCATCATATTAAATATCTAAACCATTTATGCCATAAAACGAAAAAAAAAAAGTGTTCTACTCACATTATTGAGGCAAGTGCAAATCAAATCACACTGCTCTCGAGAAAGTAGCTTTCACAGTTAAGTGTATAAAATCAAATTTTATAAGTCAAGGATGCACAAACCACACTGTGATTTCATTTGAAATACTTCAGAAAGGTAACAAAGTGACAAAACTTCAGACAACTGAAACATTTAAGCTGTTAAAAAAGAAAAAAAAAGAAAAAATATACAACACTTAAAAACAAAATTAGGGCTGAGCAGTACCCCAGGAAGTATGTGTGTCAAGTGGTCAGTAATTTTGCAAAACCTGCCAACACATCATTAACTTGACTTTCAAGGACTCATGCAATGATCGCATTAAGTGTCATTCACATCTCAGAAACAAAGAATTGAGATACAGTCAAGCAAATTCTGTACCTCAAAAAAAACAACAATCGTGAGTGCACTAAGAAATTGTGAATTCAAACAAGATTTTGTTGCTGTCTGTGCCGACAAATGAAGAAACTCCATCCATTTTTAAACAAATATTGTAAGTATATGGTGCATTAGCAGAAAAAGAAATGAGCTTGACAGGAACTTCAGTAAGTATAAAACACTGCTTGCTGAAACTAGAGAGTCCCTCAAGGAAAAAAGAAAAGTAATTGACAATGATGTATTTTAATGGAGATGTCTCTCTAAGGCGGCAAAGAGAGGGAAAATAAGCAGTTTTATACTCATGTAGTTTCACTTTGTATAATGACTTTTGATAAAGACCAAAATGTTTACATTTGTTTACCCTTGCAAGTACACTTAAAACAATTTTAATTTATGAAACATTTATGGTAAATTAATACTTTAAATTTATGTTAAATATTTATGATAGTAAGTTTCAGCATTGTTTTCCAATTGTATTTTACATGCAATTTTAAAAAATAAACTAAAAAAATAATGATGCAGTTTTTTTCCCCTTTGAACCAATGTTGTACTGTAAATTTTTTGCAATAGACAAAGGGCAAACCAACAATACTTTAAGTAACACATTTATACTTATTTAGCTTTCAACAATAGTTCATTTAGTGTTATGAAGCTAGTTAACTTGAAAAATTCATGCTAGTGACTAGCATTGAGACAAAGGTTAAATAAAGCTTTGGTGTTTCCTTGGACAGAACAGATAAATTGTCTGCTAAATGCACTTGTTAGCTGCCACCATTATTACTCGTGGGGCCACTGTGTCAGAGCTGCATTTTCACCCATTGCCATTTATTTATGCAAGGTCCACAAATGTTTAACTCTTTAAATGTCACCTCATGGATCTCAAAGAAACGTATTTATCAGTGGTTGTCAAAATTGACCAGTAATAACATCCTATATAACATTCTAAATCAACCACAAAGTTTTTTTGGGTATTTTCTCCAATCGTAAAATAGAAAATCATACTCAAAAAGCAATGATAAAAAATATCCTTCTGAGTCAGGCTTTTTTTTTTCTTTTCTTAATCAGGTACAGCTCACACAGTTCACCCAAACTGTGAAACTATGAACTTTGCCTTACTGTACTGATGCAATCAACAAATGTCCAGAAACTAGCAATAATTTCAATAAAAATAATAATTAAAAATGAAAACAGAGTTGCAGTCTTCGGGGAACTGAATAGCAATGTCATGCAGCTTGTGCTTCTGGCCAGTACATCCATTTTGTTTCTGACTTATGCGGATGGTTTGTAATATTTTTCTTATAACCATCCTGTAAATAGTAAACAAATGGTTTGTTGTTATAATTTCACAGGGTCTCATATGTTTTCTAACTCTTTAGGGCCCTTTAAAGTTTGTTTCGATTGGTGCTGCTCCACATAGCTAATTCTTATGCATTCAACCACACGGACCCGGCATGCAGTTTCCGAGACTTGAAGATTAGGTTGTACTACTCTATACTGTCAATTAAGGTATGCATACCAGTGACCCACAGTGACCAATAACATGTACACATTGGGACCAGCATACGACCAATCTGACATGTGGCTAAATGGCCAGTTCCAAATGGAGATGTAAGTCAGTGTATGACTGTAATACAATACATTAAACTATAAAACAATGTTTACCTGAAAGTTGTTACATCCTTTTTGTTTAAAGTATCATGTGGAAGTGTGATCTGTGGAGTACAGTACAGACAGGAGCTATCAGGAATTCTGTAATGACTCAAAACTATGTATAAAAATGGTTAAAGCAAAGTATTAATAAAATTTGCATGTTTGGTGCATTATATGAAAAACTTGAATTCACAGATGCTGTCCTACAATTTGATAAATGTAGCAAAAGCTCTGTTTTTTTTAATGTCCTCTTGAAATCTGAACATCTCATTATCTGCAGCAGATGCAATATATGGACTTCTGTCTAAGACCATACAAAGTCTTAGGGGGGGAAAAAAAAAACTGCATGAAAAACTCAAACTGCAGTGGTTTATGTACTTCAGCAGAGGCTTCTGAAAATGATATAATAATAATAATTCTTTGCATTTATATAGCGCTTTTCTCACTACTCAAAGCGCTCAGCAATTGCAGGTTAAGGGCCTTAATATCCACAAGTGACTAAAGTTATAAGCCCCACAGATCTAGAAATACATCCATGCAATGACGACAAGAATGACAACTACGTAAACTAGAAAAACATGCACATGCTCCTTAATCAGATTACAGTAGACCCCCACAAAGTCGTGGTTCAGGGTTCGCGGACTCAGTCGTTTGCGGATTCTTCCTTAGAACCTAACTATTAATTGTTAGCGGAAAGCGCAAATATCCTCCGCAATTTTTTATGACTTTTTTCGTGGCAATACTGTGCTGTAGAGAGAACAGGAAGCAACCGCTGAGGGGAAACGTGGTTTGGGATGGTGAAAGTAGCCTATCCGAGAGCGTTATACATTTCTCCTTGCTGCTGATTGACTGCTACCCTGTGACGCGTCTCCAGCTGAGTGTCCTTGTGTTTTCCATTTTGTTATTGTATTCATTTTGTTATTCTTAACTTCTTTGTCGCCGAAATACCCTGCACCTTCAAAGGCTTCTGGCACTGAGCCTAAGTGCCAGAAGAAGTTTAAAACACTCCAGGAGAAGGTTGAACTACTGGATTTGCTCCAGGAACTAAAAAGTTATGCTGCAGTAACGTGTCACTATGGCATTAATGAAAGCACCGCACACTACATAAAGAAGAACGAAGCAGCGATCTGGAGTACCGTATCTGTAAGTTTCTGTGATAGTGCCAAAAAGGTAACGACCATAAGGAATAAAAATATCGTCAGGATGGAATCTTCCTTGGCATTGTGGATCACCGACTGCAAGAAGAAGAACATCCCCTTGGACGGTAACAACATCCGTGAGAAAACATGGAAATTGTACCAACAGTTCACGACAAGAGACAATGTAGCAACTTTCCATCACAATGTTCCTGAAACCTATGAAGAAAAGCCAGCACGAAATCCCACCAGAAGAAGACCCATCCAAAGATACTATTCCTACTGAAGCGCCTGAAGAAGAGGCGCCACCCGAGGAGTTTTAAATCCTCTGCATCGTACTGCACAGCTACTTCATCATCATCATCAATATCATTCATCATTGGTGAGTACTCGTACATTTTACTGTATTTTAATTAAATAAAATGATTATGTATTCACTCTACTTAAAACAAAGAAAACAAAGCACATACCAAAGAAAATGCGCTTGCATAAATTATAGTATGTATAGCGGTAACATCGGTATTTTACATTCTAGCACTGCGGGAGACATAGCAGTACAGTACTGTACAGTATACGTGTTTACCTTTACATTCTGTTTTTAGGTAATATATTAAGGTAATTTTTTAGGTAATGTATTAAGCTGAGTTTGCAACGAAATTAAAGTGCTTTGGGGGCATACTGTATTTAGGGTTTAAACTATAAAAATAGGCATTTAAAAGGCATTTTTTAATCACATCCAAAAATCGCGGTTTTTCACAATTCGCGGGTGTTCTAGGAACATAACCACCGCGAATTTTGGGGGTGTACTATATTTCAAAAACAACAAAAAAGCGTGATTATATCCTCTGCAACCATAGTCAGTTCAGTATGCAGTACAGATCATGAAACAGTAACTGTACAGTTTTTACAGGAGTTCAGGTTTTCCACATGGCAGACAGTACAGTTGCTGATGGTTACAGAAGGCAAATATTCATAAGAGTAGTTTAGGACAGATAATGCTTGAAGCATATATGTACAGTTAGGTCCATTAATATTTGGACAGAGACAACTTTTTTCAAATCTTGGTTCTGTACATTACCACAATAAATTTTAAATGAAACAACTCAGATGCAAAGTGCAAACTTTCAGCTTTAATTCAGTGGGGTGAACAAAACGATTGCATAAAAATGTGAGGCAACTAAAGCATTTTTTAACACAATCCCTTCATTTCAGGGGCTCAAAAGTAATTGGACAAATGAAATAACTGGAAATAAAATGTTCATTTCTAATACTTGGTTGAAAACCCTTTGCTGGCAATGACAGCCTGAAGTCTTGAACTCATGGACATCACCAGATGTGGGGTTTCCTCCTTTTTAATGCTCTGCCAGGCCTTTACTGCAGTGGTTTTTAGTTGCTGTTTGTTTGTGGGCCTGTCTGTCTGAAGTTTAGTCTTCAACAAGTGAAATGCATGCTCAATTGGGTCAAGATCAGGTGACTGACTTGGCCATTCAAGAATTTTCAACTTCTTTGCTTTAATAAACTCCTGGGTTGCTTTGCCTGTATGTTTTGGGTCATTGTTCATCTGTATCATGAAACGCCGCCCAATCAATTTGACTGCATTTAGCTGGATTTGAGAAGACAGTATGTCTCTGAACAACTCAGAATTCATTCGGCTGCTTCTGTCCTGTGTCACATCATCAATAAACACTAGTGTCCCAGTGCCACTGGCAGCCATGCACGCCGAAGCCATCACGCTGCCTCCACCGTGTTTTACTGATGATGTGATATGCTTTGGATAATGAGCTGTTCCACACCTTCTCCATAATTTTTTCTTGCAATCATTCTGGTAGAGATTGATCTTGGTTTCATCTGTCCAAAGAATGTTTTTCCAGAACTGTGCTGGCTTTTTTAGATGTTCTTTAGCAAAGTCCAATCTAGCCTTTCTATTCTTGAGGCTTCTGAGTAGCTTGAACCTTGCAGTGCACCCTCTGTATTTACTTTCATGCAGTCTTCTCTTTATGGTAGACTTGGATATCGATATGCCTACCCCCTGGAGAGTGTTGTTCACTTGGTTGGCTGTTGTGAAGGGGTTTCTCTTCACCATGGAAATGATTCTGCGATCATCCACCACTGTTGTCTTCCATGGACGTCCAAGCGTTTTTGCGTTGCTGAGTTCTCCAGTGCTTGCTTTCTTTTTCAGGATGTACCAAACTGTAGATTTTGCCACTCGTAATATTGTAGCAATTTCTCGGATGGGTTTTTTCTGTTTTCGCAGCTTAAGGACGGCTTCTTTCACCTGCATGCAGAACTCCTTTGACCGCATGTTGTCTGTTCACAGCAAAATCTTCCACATGCAAGCACCACACCTCAAATCAACTCCAGGCCTTTTATCTGCTTAATTGATAATGACATAACGACGGACTTGCCCACACCTGCCCATGAAACAGCCTTTGAGTCAATTGTCCAATTACTTTTGAGCCTCTGAAATGAAGGGATTGTGTTAAAAAAATGCTTTAGTTACCTCACATTTTTATGCAATCGTTTTGTTCACCTCACTGAATTAAAGCTGAAAGTCTGCACTTCAACTGCATCTGAGTTGTTTCATTTAAAATTCATTGTGGTAATGTACAGAACCAAAATTAGAAAAAAGTTGTCTCTGTCCAAATATTTATGGACCTAACTGTATATTCATTAAAAGGAGAAAAAAAAAAAGATTGAAAAAATGGCATGAACAAGAGAGTGCCACTCACTTCACCTAACTAACCATGGCGGGTATCCTTATTATTTGCAGGGCTGCTTTTTCGTGTTCCTCTCTAAAGAAATAATGGCTAAGTTTACAATTGCCACATTGTTTTCCAGCTTTTCTCTTCTCAAAAATCTGTTTTTCACTATTACAGATCATTTCTTTGGAAAACATTTTTGTACTTTTAAAAGCAATTTGAAAACTGACCATGTTGCAGTTGCCCAGAACTCCAAAAGTATCTATTTCTCTATAGGCCAGCAGCAAACTATATAATTTTAAGTCTGACAGTATGTTAAAACTTAACAAAGGCAATTGCTGGATCGTATCACCTTATGAATATCTCACTAAATGACTAGAAATCACTGGAGACAACAGATTACATAACTCCCTCCCTCACAACTCTAAGCACAATTTCAAATTTCCAAAGTATCAGAAGATTAGCAAATTTTGTCATTCAATTAATTAACTGTCTGTTTGACAGGGCCAGCGGCTGTATGATTGTTTTCTAAATATGGGGAGTTCAGCCATAGTCTTGGTCTACCTTTTTCCCCCCATTCCATTCTGTTATGGTACAGCAGACATACGACATCTGACAGACAAGCACTCTATATTATTTGTGATCAAAAACACCTATATTTCTTCTTTCCTTATTATAACATTTTACATGTGACAGTTCATTGGTTGTCAGCTTTAGCACTCACTGAAGCCCACCTCTACAACTTAAGTCAGATGGGTCTGAATTTGTCAGAGTTAGTCACAGACCTGTCTGCCTGATCTGCTGTGAATATCAAACTACATGACTGGTTGTCATGAAGCATGCTGCAATTGCCCCAAATTCAAAACGTTTATGTAAATGACGGCTGTACCTGATAATCACAGCAAAAGTGATATAGTATGGCACTTGCTTCACTTTTTCTACATTGGTAGAAAAGATTAAAACATGTTTATGTTGAGCTTAGCTTAAGTTAAAGAAGCAGTTATCACTAGTCATTTAGTGTGATAGAGGATTAAAGGAATACTCCACCCAAAAATATTTTTTTTAGTTTGTTACTTGCGCAGTGTACACTGCTCAAAAAAATGAAGGGAACACGTAAATGACACGTGGGATCTCGATGAATGAAATATTCAAGAGTAAAAAATCTTTACTAAGTAATACTGTGTAATACGTTGAGAACAAAATGATATAACAACGGTCAATGGGAACCAAAATCACCAACCCATTGAGGACTGTATTCAAGATAACACCGAAAATCAAAGTCAAAAATTCTAATCACAGACTGATCCAACTTGTATGAATTTCATCACAGCAACTCATAATGCGACTCCATAGTGTGTATGGCCCCCACATGCTTATATGCATGATAGACAACATCTGGGCATGCTCGTATCCAGCTCTCCTTGTGTAACAGCCCATCTACTGGTATCTCCTCCATGCGCTTGAGACTGTGCTGGGTGACGGAGCAAACCTTCTTACAATGGCATGACAAAATCTGCCATCCTAGAGGAGCTGGACTACCTGTGCAACCTGAATTAACTGCAGATACTGCCTCATGCTACCAATAGTGACAAGGACACTAGCAAAATGCAAAACTATAGAAGTATCAGTCAAGAAGGATAAGGAGAGAGCAATATTGTCTGAGGCCACCACCTGCAAAACCATTCCCTTTATGGGGTTGTCTTGCTCTTGCCTCTCCCGTGCAACTGTCACTTTCACTTGCACCAAAGCAGGTGAAGCTGATTCACAATCACCTATATATCCTAACTGGACAGATTGATATCCCCAAAGCTTAACTGACTAGATGATAGACTGCGATGATTAAGTGTTCCCTTAATTTTTTGGAGCAGTGTACTTTTCAGTGACGGCCAACAAAAAGTTTTAATTTCATTTTTTTCATCCAGAACAGAGAGAAAAAAGTTGGTGATATGATACAAGCCAAAAAGCAACCAATGCTGTACAATCGCAAAAAATGTGAAAAATGTCAATGGAAAAAAAGAAAAAATCTCACATTACTCATGTCACATAATCCACACATCACTTAAGTAGATGTATGCTCAAAATGTGCAAAACACATGCTTTTTGACAAAATATTGTTAAATATATACTTGCTGAAGAATCAGCGCACATCATAAACAGGAAACTAAAACCTTACTGGATTGTTTTTTTGAACTAAAGACAAGACTTTTGACCAAGAAATATAATAATAATAATAATACATTTTATTTATACAAGGCGCCTTTCAGGGAGCTCAAGGACACCGAACAACAATAAATAAATAAATAATTAAATAAAAGACACAATTATAAAAAACTTAAAACATCAGAAAATCTAGAAATTAAAACCAAACAAAACCATTATAATCAGGAGGAAAAAGAAAAGCCATTTTAAACATGGGAGGGATGTGGATCTTCAACTCACAAAGTTTGTCTTAAGTTCAGAACAGTGTAAGGCCTGATTAAATCTCATCTTTTCTACCATTAGAGGCAAAGTGAAAACAGTCATAGCCTTCATTTTTGGGTGGAGTATTCCATTAAGTGGTACCATTGACATATAATGTAGCTTGAACTAGTAACAGACAAGAATGTTCTTCTCATACAAAAGACAGAAGAACTATGTTGAAATGGAAAAAAATTATAAAAAAATAAAAAAATAAGACACACACAAGGCTTTCCTTTGCCGGAGAAATAATGAAAACAGGTTACCCAAAACAATCCTGTTAAAAATGTGTGTCTGATTTTTGTGTACATACAGAGTTACTCCAGGTACAAAGTTTACTTCAAATAGGGCTGTCATATACAAATCTGAAGATGTAATATACAGTCAATTCTCATTATCAGTGGGGGATATGTTACTGAAAAACCAACAGATACTGAAACACTGACATGATTGGGTGAGTGAATAGCAAGGATTTTATTCACCTTTTTTATATTTGGAATAATATCCAAACGGGCGGCACGGTGGCGCAGTGGTAGCGCTGCTGCTTCGCAGTTAGGAGACCTAGGTTTGCTCCCCGGGTCCTCCCTGCGTGGAGTTTGCATGATCTCCCCGTGTCTGCGTGGGTTTCCTCCGGGTGCTCCGGTTTCCTCCCACAGTCCAAAGACATGCAGGTTAGGTGGATTGGCGATTCTAAATTGTCCCTATAGTGTTTGTTTGTTTGTTTGTGTCCTGCGGTGGGTTGGCACCCTGCCCGGGATTGGTTCCTGCCTTGTGCCCTGTGTTGGCCCATTGACCCTGTGTTCAGATTCAGCAGGTTGGGAAATTGATGGATGGATGGATGCAAACTTTCAAATCTTTCCACTCAGTTTTGCATTGCTCCAATGACGAGTTGCATGTAAATTCACCAGTAATGATAACTGCAACTACTACAAACTTATGCTAATAAATTAAAAATAATATAAAAATTAGTATAGATTAATTTTCTTAATTGTAAAATACTGTTACGTTAATTCTTAATGTGAATGGATTGCATCTTTTCAATAAATTGGGAATTTTCTTTTATATAAATATTATATATGCAAGCACTGACTTGCTGCTGCCCTTAATTTTGCACACATCACTCCCAAACCTTTGTATAAAGTTGGCTAGCACCAACTTTAACTCTCTGCCAGTTGCACTTCAAAAATGTGGAATATCCAAATAAACCTCTAATGCAAGTAAAGTTACATAAGTGCTGGGTTTTATTTGAAAAACTTCCATTCAACACTGTAAAATGTAGCTCATCTGGAGAAATTTTGAGGCAGCTGATGATTTTAAAAATGTTAACACTAGTGTCAGGAAACTCACCACTTCTAGACTGAGCCAGTTTGTATTTTTGTGTGGTTAACTTGTATCTTCATTAGTAGTAAATAATGACAATAAGGAGGAAACCTCAGGTATACTCAAGTTATTTTGTTAGTAAAGCACTTAAAGATTCTTGTTATCTCAATTAATATACAAGAGCCTACTTGGCAAAACATCCTGCTATCAATGTTTGACACTACTGATGCATGTGTATTTGAGCCAATAAAGAGCACTTTCTCTGATTAACTCACTTTGTGAATGCAGAGAATCCCATTCTTGTGAAGTGCTGTGTTTCCAAGTGTTGGCTTTGTTAAAGCTTCAGTTTTCATGTACATGTTTAAAGCAACAGTTTCCAATTCATAGGTACATCACGCTTTACGAACACAGTGTGAACAAAAAAGTACAAATATTGAAAATACAGCAAAAGCACATATGCTAGAAGTGTTCTCAGAGTGCATCATTTGTTAGTATTATATCACAGTTTCATTCTACTATGCACACATGATAATAACCTTTAGCATGAAGTGCAGATACGCCTAATATCCTCAGATCAGACTGTTTTTCAATTCCATGGCAAGCAGTACCGACAGATTTCCTTCCTTCAGTTGCCAATAATTATAATTACGCTGCATTTTTCAATTTGTAAAGAGTTTGCATTTTGTATAAGCTAAATATTAAAAAATTTGAAAGAGTTAATGCTAATTTTAATAATATTGTAAACAATATATTTATTCTTTCTTAAATAATAATATATGGCTAATTAAAAAATATTGTAATGTACACTATATTTCTTGTTGGAAACACAGCATTATCCTTTCTAATAAAAGTGAGCTATTACAATTAATTTTTAAAATACAAACATCTACATAGCTTAAAGCAATTAAAAATGCATGCAACTTTGAGTAAGTGAATGAATGAGACAGTGAACTTTGCATTATTATAAAGCTTAAAGAGTTGGCACAAAAAGAGGTCTGAAATGTGCATACACAACTTTCCACATAAATGTCAGGATTTATAAAAGAAAACTTGACGGGGGAACATGCATATATTTATGGCAGCTCTGACCCATGCATATGCACCATTTTGGGGAAATTGGGAAATGGCAACGTCCTTGATCAAACAACGAAACGCAGCCAAACCAGGTACATGATGACTTGTGTATTTCATAAAATTAAGCTGTTGTAATATGCATTGATGTGACAAACATATTACACCTAAAAAGTCATTAATACGATGTACATACTGTATTTTAGTTCCCTTTCAGCCAATGCTATGTATTTGTACTTAAACCATTTTGTTTTTTTTATCAGTTTATATTGACTGCCTGTTATTACTTCTCACAGAACTGGCCAACAGGTGAACAGTATCTCAGCCATGCTTCACTCCATTATGTCTGCATCAGGTTTTCATATGGTATGGATGTATATACAAAAAATGTTTTTGCCAACATACAGAGGTAATTTGCAGCAGTGTCCAGTTCTGCTAACGTAATATTGCAATAAGGGCACCTAACAAGAATGAAGCTGCTTTTGTTACCCATAATTCCATTCCATTCCATTAAAGTATAAGTCATTCAATATGTGACTGGCAAACATCATGTCTCAATGACCTGAATCAACTAGTGATAAATTTATTTTGAGGCAAAGTTGCTTTGACAGAATTGATAGTGCTGTACATGCCGGCTGGCTTGTTGGTAAGGTAACTCAGGTTTTCATATGGACTGTACTACTAATTGTAACAGCAATCACATCATCACAGTACATGTGATAGGTGACAGTGGTTACCCGTCCATATGATGGGTCCTAAGACCTGCCCTGGAACACCATAGTGTAGAGGAGATGCACTATAATGCTGCACATGATCTTACGCTATAAGGGCAGTATTCATGGTGCTCTCAAGTACACACATTTATAAGGAATTGTGATTTATAACCATT
Source organism: Erpetoichthys calabaricus (assembly GCF_900747795.2). Classification (NCBI taxonomy): domain Eukaryota; kingdom Metazoa; phylum Chordata; class Cladistia; order Polypteriformes; family Polypteridae; genus Erpetoichthys; species Erpetoichthys calabaricus. The sequence continues at coordinate 141,893,339 of NC_041395.2, read as the reverse complement.
AAATTATGCAGAATTGTTCCAGATTTTATAAATCAAGATTTTTTTTTTTTTTTGCCGTGAGGAAAAAAAAAAAGTGAGAAACGGGGTTAGCTGACACTGAAAGAAAAATTAACAATCTTAGAAAATGTTAATTGTCCACAAAAATTGTATACTGTATAAGTATATACTGTACATAGCAGTACCATTAGTGTTAACATAATTTTGACTCACCCTGCATAAATCCACCATTAGCTGCAGGAAAACATTCTACAGAGATAGACTGAAAGAGGGGTGAAAGGGAAAAAAATACCTATAACCTTATTAACCTGAAAATAGGTTGTTGAATAATAAAAAAAACAAAAAAAACTACAAGACTAATTTGTATAATTTTCTTTTACAGTATTGATCATAGTTAGGCAGTGGGATCATTCAAAATAATTCCAAGAATAAATAAAGACTCCAGCATATTTTTGATCCTGAGTAGTCAATGTCCAACTTTTTGGAGGCATAAAGGCACTAGATCTGAATGCATGATTCACTGAATGAATTACCACTGGAATTCCCAGTACGTATGGGTCACAAGTTTAGGGCCTTGACTGATCTCCTGTCATTAGAATTCAATACCAATACCAATGAAATTTTACCTTACTCAATACCTTCCAATACCATGGCAAAAACAACTCCAATATTGAAATTAAAAATGTAGCGCCTTTTACTGTAATTGAATATAAACAATATAAATACTACCAGTAACAATAACTTTAAAATACTGGTATAACTATGAAGTAGTTACCAAACTATCATTTAAGTAAACAAGTATTGACATTCATAAACATGAAAATACAATGCAGGGGGTCGACCTCTAATGTGAGGCAGAAAAGAAGACTGCCCCAGTGTAACAACAAATGAGGGTTTACAACGCTGTGGGGATTTCAGCATAGGGTTTATAAAAAATGCTATACGATGATCATATTTGCCATTGTGAGATTTTATATTTGCATAATTAGCTGGTTAAAAAATATTACTACAGTAATATTCAACAGATGAGTCAAATTAATTCAGTATTCTATTATCAGAAACTCATGGTTCTTTAATTTTCCAAATCAGCCCTCTTTTTATTAAAATTTGTCCTAGCTTTAAAGCTTCATGTGTGAAATCAAACTTTATGTGTGAAATTAGTTTCACAGTAATCCTTTATTTTCAGAACTCCTGTAAATGGCCTTTGTTACACTGTTTTCAAAGTTTTTTTTGCAAGAATGATCAGACTTTGTTATTGCTTATGCCTGAATTAAAAAAATACTTAGGTTGTCGTTACCTGTACTCAATAAATTTGTAACTATGAGGATGAATTACATTCTTCAATGTCCCATCTAAATATATTACATATGTGACTTATATGTTATACTGATTAACATCAGTTTGCTTTCAAAAAGAAAACAAATGACACAAATTTAGTGTTTGCAAATTCGTATTTAGCAATGAAGCATGCTGTTTTGCTTCTCCACCTAACTATGATTTGGCGATTATTCATCTCTGTTAACATGGTGCACATCATATTAACAGGGAGATGTGCCATATCCTTCTGAAATATTAGATTCATTTTGGTATTAGTTAAAGGAATATGTTAAGACAAGCCATATGACCACTTTGTTTGATCCTTTCCTCAACATTTTCTAGCTGGAACCGTTGTTAGTGTTTCCAATCCTCCCACAGATTGATATGGGATGTGTGTGAGAGTACCCTCCATAATATTGAACTGTACAGAAAATAAACGGATACTTGGACTAATAGACATCTGTAGGAGTGCTCATAGCAATCAAAGAATGAATGTGAAGCCTACATTGCTTTTTGGGACTGTGTAGAACACTATTAAAACAATCTCATTTTTTCATTTCCTCTTACAAATGTGTGACAATACTAGTAAAATGATTACACCTTATTTGATTGATCATTAACATTACTTAGCTCTCAATGTATGTACAATTCTGCTTCTGAATTAATTCCATAATGGAATAAAGGTGGCAATAATGCAAACCTATGTGTGAGCTTTACTTTTTTCTTCTTTTTCAAATAACTAGTACGATTCATGCAATCACACACTGAAAAGCATTTCCAGACATGACCTGTGCTTTTTTTTTTATTTTGACATGTATTGACACAGTGCTATATCATCAACACTGTGAGTCATTTTTTCTGTATATATATTTTTTACTCAATTTTCATTATGTATTATTGTGCCCTCCTGAATAATCTGTCTACTTGCACCTACGCTTGAGTGCAGTAACAACTTTCTCAGTACAAGCAATACTGTGAAAAAATCTGGTATCATTATGTTTTTGGAACTCCAGTACTAAAGTAGTACAGAAGTACTGTTTTTTGTGACATCCCTAATAAGTTCAGTTCAGATTTATTATTTTGTGTAGTATGAACAATGAAACTCTAAATGCGTCACACTTCCGCTCTGTGTCAATCTGCCTCCCCAGAGGAAGAAAAAAGATGAAAAACAGGTAAGTCATTGAGAGAATAGCAAGAGCCAAATTCGGACAACACACATTTTCAGACAGAAACACACACATACACCAAGTATTGACTACCTCGTCAATTTAAAGTCACCAATTATGCTAACAAAAACATGAGGTAGCCTAGAAAAACCTATACAGATTGGGAGAACATGCATACTCTACAGCAGGCATGTCAAACTCACTATCATTGGTGGGCCGCTTCATCTGCCATATGTGCGTCAGCGGGCCGCACTGTAACAAATAATATTATACAAAGTTACTGTAGCTTTCTTTCCAATACTGAAAACTTTAAAAAATGTAACACTTGAAGTTTAAAGAAAAGCAATTTATTTCTATACAATCTCCATACAACACAGTACAATTAGAGTCTTGGCCTCTTAGCTAGGTCCTTATATAGGAGTCTTACAGTCTGAGATCTATTTCTTTTGACCCGACACTTGGCATCACTTGTTAGTAACCAGTTCGTCAATATCAGGCTTGAAATCTTGTGCAGCTGCAACTTTTGTGAGGGATGAAAGCTGCTCGACAGTAAGTCTTGAGCAATGAGGGGTTTTGGTAGCTTTCATTAACGAAAACAATTGCTCACAAAGGTAAGTGCTTCTGAACATAGACAGTACCAGATGCCAACTTACGGATCTGCACATACGAGGGTGGCAGGTAAGCATACAAGCCTGGCACACCAACTTCGTTGTATTTTGCCTTCAGAATAGAATCTGACTGCAGTTCATGCAATTCCATTTGGATATTCTGAGGGACATTCTCAATTTTGCAAGAGTATGGTGACGTAAACAGCGCAAAGTCCTGTTTGTGTGAACTGAAATCACGAAAACGCTCACTGAATTCATTGCTCAGTAATTCAAGTTGGAAAACAAATCCTCCAAAAATCAAATTTTACTTTACTAAGTTTGCTTCAAAGTTTATATTGTAAAATATACAAAAAGCCCCCTGACCTACACTAATTTTACAAACTCAACTCAAAATTTGTTAATAAACAACTCACCAACTTCTCGCGTCCACTTCAGATCTTCAGCTGTAGTCTGCACTTACTGTTCGTTATAATACTAGCACAAAATTACATAAAACTAGAGCAAAAAAACGTGAAAATATGCGAGCTATTACTACTTGTGATGGTCAGTTCTGCCCAGTGGCCAGTCTCAGCAGCCCAGCCAGTAGCGTAGCCTGCCAGGCTGCTGCAGCTTAGTACAGTCGACCCTTGATATACGACCGGCCTGACATGCGAACAACTTGATTTACGACCAAAATTTTTATTTTGATTTACGACCAACATCTTGCGTTACGACCTGAATGCGGTCACATGTATCCGCTTACGCAATTGTAAACAAACAGCCGAGAGCGTTAGTAAGCGTCAGTTGGAGCCCAGATACATGTGTTTGTGGAAGTAATTTCGGTCAGTGCAGTGATTTATCTATATACAGGTAAAATTCTGTTACAACGAATATTTTTACAACAAAATTTACATTACAGCGAAGTGTTTTTATGTTCCCGACAGCTTCCCTGTATGATGCGAGTCTATAGAAATCTCGTTACTACAAAGTACATTCAGCAGATACTTTCATTACAATGAAGTGCCCTAAAGACCTTGAAATGCTTGAATGAATCATTCACAGAGCAGTTAATTCTGTACCGCAGCTCAGTTGTGCACAACAACCCCCCAAACAGAAACACTGTAAATTTTTTTTTCTTCTGACTTTCCTCGTAGTTTTTTTTTTTTTTTTGCCTTTTTTTATTTCCTGCGGATTTCAGTGATACCTTTTACTTATTGTTCGTCTACATTTGAAAAACAGCCATTGGAATTTAACTCATTGTCACCCTCCTATAGAAACGGCAGACACGTATTAGAAAAAAAACTTTTTTGCAGCTCTCGATTGCGGCAAAAAGAAAAAAAGACATTGCCAGTGAATTCAGAATTTCGCTATCGCTATCGACGCTGTCAACTTTCTTGAAAGACCGAGCAAAAAAAGAAGAAAAATCTTGGGTTGCAAAACGTATGTAAACTGCTGCATTTGAAGATGTCGAAAAAGCAGTTTTTATGTGGTTCAGTGATGTGCGTTCAAGAAACATTCCTATTAATGCGGCACTAATTCAAGAAAATGTCAGGTTTGTAAACTTTCTTGGGACCTCCCCCAACTAGACGACAAGCCCGAAGAGCGTCCCGAAGTCCAAACTCCACATCTATGGAAGACTGTTTATCTGTTGCTGGGGCAACAGCCGGCTCAAAGCTGTGCTGAGTCTCTCAGCCAAAGCAAACAGAAAAGATATCGATGGGTGATATGCAAGGAACATTGTAAATGCAGGTAACAGGTAACTTGATCACTCATCTGCTGTGTCTGTGTATAGCAGAATGGCAGATCACGCTACAATAAATAAGTGTGACTTTCCTGTTTCAAGCTGAATAAAGCTGGTTTTGCTAAAGTACTGAGACTCAACCTCGTGTTTTGGGGAGCAAGACAGGGACTTATTGCGCGACCCCGATCTTTTATGATTTGCTTCTGTGTTGCTTCACTGCAGTGCTATGAGTCTGTTGTTACCCTGCCCGGCAACGGACAAACAAGCTTCCACAGACGCGGCAATCGCGCTTCAGGACGCACTTCAGTGTGTCGTTCCCATTGAGGGGGGAGTGGGGGAGTGGGGGGGGGTTGTGTCTCAAAAGAGTTCAGAAACCTCACAATATGAAGAAAAAAAAATATGATTCAGCTTCTGATTGATAAGTGTGCTGCCCACAACATGCTTCCACATTTAAATAAAGCTCCAGTTGAATTCCTCCCACCCAAGTGCAGTGCAGCGCTTCAGCCATTGGATTTGGGCATCATTCGCACCTTGAAAGTGCATTATCGCAAGGAAATGCTGAGAAAAATTCTCGTCAGAATAACTTGTAGGCAGGAGGAGATTAAAATTAACGCAAAAGAAGCTATTGAAATGATTGGAAACGCCTGAGCGCAAGTTAAAGAAAGCATTTAAAAAACCTTCCGTTTCATTCTCCTCCTCCTCCCTTCCTGCAGCCCAAAGATGTCAAATTAAATGGTGAGTACAGTATGAAATTGTTGTTTCTGGTAAGCTAGGCACTTTTTATAACTTTTTGGTTAGTACATTAGAAAAATTATTAGTGTTTTGGTAAATTATGCACATTATACAACCCTTTTTTATTACGAAAAGGTTAAGTAAGTGTTGCAGTGGGAGGTTCGGAACGCATTATGGGTATTTCCATTATTTCTTATGGGAAAAATAGTCTTGACTTACAACCAACTTGAGTTACGAACTTAATTCGTTCGCGAGGGCTGGTTGTAAGTCAAGGGTCCACCGTACTTCAGTTGCGATGTCGCGGCTCATTAACTTTAGTCAAAGCTCATGGGGGTTTGGGGGGCAGTGTCATTCCTAGGGTATACTAGCAGATGACGTTTCCGGTACTGTAATGCCATGGGAAAACGCGCTTGTGTCAGAAGGCGGAACTAAGAAAAGTCAATAAGTAATGCCAAAGATGCAGAATGATTCAATCACAAACAATAGTAATCATTTTGTACAAGTTTAGTGCTAACTAGGATCTGTTATGCGGGCCTCACAGATTTCTGCTGCGGGCTGCATGTTTGACATGCCTGCTCTACAGGTAGTGAATGACCCAGCTCAAAGTCAAACTTTGATTGCTATAGTTCAGAGGCAACAACAATTCAAATATACCGATGATAATGAGTGAAAACTAAGACACCTGAGCACCCAGCCTAAATGATTTGCAAGTTTGGTATCTTCTAAATAGATATTTAGAAAATGTTTTCAAACTGGAGATATTTTGAAATAATTCTGCTACTGTCATATATGTGCCCAAATATTTTCTATTACTCAAGTCTGTTGACTCACTCATCAACAACACTAAAATTAGTCTAGGATTAAATGTAGCAATTGTGTCTTTCACTAATCAATCACGGATGCTCCCTTATCATTTAATCACTTTTTTATATGCTTTCATCTCTTTTTAGTTGCTGCACTGATGGATTTAAAACCACCAACATGCATTGTAATTGTGGAGTTTGATTACTAGTGACATAGTAAAGTTGCTAAAAACACTCTAACTAAACATCTTCATCCTGCTGTGCTCCCATTAGGCTACTCGACAATGTGCTCCAGTTTCAAAGCAGTCCCATTAACAGTGGCAAACAACTACCCAAGTGTAGAAATTTTAAAATATCATATAAATTTTATTTTAGAATTTCATTTGGTCATCACTGTAGCCTAGCCATAGGTAAATAGAGAGCAACTTGGTTTGAATCTTATCCCTGCCAATACTGCAGAATCATTACTGAAAAAAGATGAATCCAAAGAAATTTTCTCCCTATCAGAGTCACTGTATGTATAGGGTTTTATTAGACAAGGGTCCATTTCAACCCATCTTGTTTCCAGTGCCAACCATAGAAAAGTTAAGTTTTAAAGTTTACAAAATTAAATTCTAAAAGCAAGCAAAACATATACAATTCAATTTCTGTACGGATATCAAATTAGATAAAACTGGCATCAATAGTGGAATTTAATTTTTCTAGGATTTTTCAACTTTAAAGATAGCAACCTTGTTATTCAAGTCAAAATATTTTCATCATTCAAATATACTGTACTGTATTTAATTTTGCCACATAAAATTGTGTTCTAAAGTGAAGTTTTTTTATATATTAAAAAAAATTGTAGCCTGTTCTTGTGTTGTAAAATGGAACTGATGGATGCTCACTCAAATCTTATGATTTTTCTTTCTTAAACAGCACCTACATATCACCTGTTACATTCTGTGTTATTTAACATAGCCTAAAGAGGTTCACAGCGAGTGGCAGCATGATGCATTTTTTGAAGCAGGCAAATAAGAATTTTATTTAACATTCCACACATAACAATAAATTCGAACTAAACTAATTATGTTGCGTTGTATTTTTTTTTAATAAAAGGCTTAGATTTTTGAAAGTGGCATGGCCGCCTGTATGTCGTACTAAGTTCACAGTTCCACTTGCCAATTAGCATTATGTATCTTCTGTGGTGTGGCATTTGTGTAAAAAAAAATATATATATATATATATACATATACACACACACACACACACAATAAGAAAAAGAAAAGGGCTGACAACTTTTCGAAGTAAAACAATCCTGAGGTTGGAAGACTGCTCTGGAGATAGACAATTAGCAAGATAAAACATTAGGGCTAGTCTTCATTAAAAATTAACACATCTCAAAATTTTTTTTGCTTTTTATTACCCCTTTCTAAAATAACAACAATATGCTGTTTTGTAATATATGTGCAATCTCAAGATGCAGATAAATACTTAAGGCTTTTTGTTCTCATGTTTTAATGCCAACCCCTTCACCCCCATTTAAAACATAAGAACACAGAAGTTGCTACATGATTTAAGCCACACATCACATTCAAGACACAAAAAGTTATTGTGTGACCTTGACTGCCAGTACAAATACAAGGTGTATGTATGTCATATACACATCTGTGTACAGGGCTATTTTTTAATCCTGTTTCCACTGATACTCTTGACTGTTCCCATCTGCTGCATTGTTTTCTGATGAGGTCTAGCCAATCCCCCAAACAAACAAACAAGGAAATTAATTTAAAATTTGATACCAGAGGATTTTTATTGTAATAAAAAGGACAGAAAAATGCCAGCAGCTTTGACTTCACCAAGGACCGTCTGTACTATGTGCATAGAGGGAAAAAAATAGCAGGGCAACTGGCTGCTTTAGACTGCCTGGTGGAAAAAAATGGCAAGAAGTGTGTCAATTTGTTATATGAGGACACCTGGGTAATTCGTGGTTAACCATTACAAGATTAAGATTTGCAATATAGGCAAGCACTTTTGACACAAACACATATTTTCATTTACTGAAAGTGCTCATTTGGCTTGACACGGCAAATTCCACTTTTGTTTGTTTAGTAACATTGATATGGAAACACTTTCCCATGCAGTGAAACTGCATTCTCAATGAATGCATATTTAAGTAACATTTATTATCCCTTTTAGTGTTTCTCAGACTTTATTCCTTCAAAGTTCCCTAGAGTACCACAAGAATATGTGATGGACCCACCAAAACAGACCAAGATATTTAACCTCTTGAACAACGGTCTTGACAAAAGTGCTTGTTTTTGAAATTATATTTATTAACAAAAGCATATTTGCTGCTTGTGCTATTATATACTGTTTTTAAATAATAATGTAAATAGGCCATTTCAAAAACAGCCAGTATAATTTTATTAACTATTAGTTTTTAATAGTGGCTGAATTTCTTATTCATAACATAAAACAAGTAGGCATTTTTGGGAAAATAATAACCAGTAATAAAAAAAACACAAATTGTGTCACTGCAGATGTTTTTGATAACACCAAAAGCTGCAAACTACTCAAATCATCTCAAGCATTATTTTAAAAATTAAGCATAAAATAATTAAAGTCTTGTTTTGCAAGTGTGTGTTACAATGGATCTAATTCTTTCACCCGAAACTAATACCAGTGAAAATGTCCTCCTGATGTCAAATTTTGATGTCAAATTTTGATGGTCTTTTGCACATTTCCCCGCTCCATATGCAATATGCATTGAATATATATTGCGCTGAATATAATATGCACTGAATATGTTCACACCTGCACAACAGTGAATGGGGAGACGGGAACCTTGTACAGAAAGCATTGATAAGACAGTGCTACCAACATAAGTTTTAATACAACTGGAGTGTGGACCATTTTTGACTCAGCCTCATAATTTGTGCCATCAATGATGCCCTACTACAGACCTCCTTTACTGAAAAAGGTTTGCATAATCTCAGTGCAACGTTATAGAAATTGTAAGCTTTAAGCAAATCCTTCAGTTCAAGATTGGGGGAAGATCAAGCAATTTTAGTTATTCCCACCTTTATAAATGTGATAACTTCCTTTACTCTCAAAAAATCTCTATAACACTTCTCAGGTTGTCAGGAAATAATCTACATTTACTTTGAAATTTTATTAATATGAAGAGATTCATTTTTATTTATTTATTTACTTTATCAGCAGCTTTCTGGTTATAGCTGCAGATACTGGGAGCACATCCATCATGAAAGTATGTATGATGCAATTAAAAATAATTCTTGACTAAAATTAAAATTTCAAAAAAGCACGGGGGCTGAATACCAATTTTTTTTTTTTTAAATGTCTGCAAAATGTTTAAATTAAATCAATTTCAGTTTTGACTTGAGCTTTTTTAATGAACGTTAATGAAAAGTCCTTTTATTAAATATTCAGGTAACATTTTAAAAGAAGATCAACTTGTTTAAATAGTGTGGCTTTGTCCTGGTATGAGCCCTTCTCCATTTGCTTTTGTAAAAGTGCTGCAGTTTCCAGCAGCTGGTGTCACTATTACTCAGAACAGAAGGAACAGTTTTAAAGTGTAATCCAAACCAATGTATGAGAGTAACAGAAACACGTTGTACAATGTCACACATTCAGAATTTTGTCATTTGGACAAATGTTCCACTTTTTTATATTTTTGGCTGAATATTTTTGGTGGCTCTGACGTATCCCTATTGTGATGGCACAGAAAGTATTTTATTTATGGATGTGTAAGACTTTTTTTTTTTTATTTTATAAAGTTGACTGAAAGAAATTCTAATTTCCAGAGTAGTAAATCAACTGCAAGATTTAGATTTAGGAATATTTAACAAGTTTGATTTTGTTCCCTGATTACTATAAATTAGGGCTGTCACAATACCAAAATTCAAAACTTCAATACGATAATAACAGTTTGAAATTTGATACCATTTTTGATACCCAATACAGTATATAATGTAAACTCAATTGAAACAGCTGTGCTATTTATGTCTGCTTGATGCCATCACCTAAGGCTCAAGGTCTGTCATGTCATCTTTTTGATGAAGCTCTCAGAAATATTGATGTGAAGTTTTCATTCATAAAATCTTTTCTTTTGTTTTGTAGCATGAATTACAGTCATGTTAGAGCAGCTATTTCCAGTGAGTTTATCTGTTCAGAAAATCCTGATGGCACTGTTTTGTTTTTTTTTTTATTTAGGTGTAGTTGTAGATTATCAGTTGCAATTTTTTTAGTGTACCTTATAAATAAAAATATTAAAACTAACAGTTCTGAACATTCAAGTAAAAAGAATATTAATGTGGTCTTTTGCAAAAAATGTTCAGAAAAGCAACACACAAACATACCAATAACACATTTAAAGGCTTAACATAAATGCAAACAGTATACATTGCATTTTTGTGTAAATAAGCTGTATTGTATTTGTAATTTCCAAACTTTTTGCAAGAAAGATCAGAGTGTCAACATGCTCCTCTGTAGCTGCTGTGAGCTTTTGCAGGGCTGTAAATTAGCTCTAAAGTCCTAAATAAACACTCCTAAGTACAACTGGAGCACTGAAATGTTATAGTGCCTTACATTATATAATAAATGTGATAAATGTAATTTTTAAAAAGGCATGCAAATACAATAAAAGAAATTAATGTGCTACAACTGCTGACTTTGGATGAGAGTTTAAACATCAAGGAAGCGATGGTGTCTTACAGGTAAAGATTGTTGCCTCTGAATGAGCAGCACAGAGTAAAAATGACTTGCAAATAAAAATAATTGAAGACCTCTGTCAAGATGTGTGAAACATTTACCTGGATACAAAAAAAAACCTATATACAGGTTTATACTTATTAATTTAGAAATAAGGCAGGCTTGCACGTGTCTGGTACTTTTCTGTCCCCATTTGTTACAAAGCCAAAATGTCCAGACGCTACTCCAGCTGCCTTCTTCGTCAGTTAAGTGTGCTGATGATGGCTCCAACACTGCTGAAATTTCCATCTTATTAACGCTTGTGGGTGGACTGAAATTGGGCTGCAACTCAAGACATGGCAAACTGGAAGTGCATATGTAGTGTAGGTAGGGCTGGACGATATGGACCAAAAATCATATCTCAATATTTTTTAGCTGAATGGCGATGTACGATATATATCTCAATATTTTTTTCTTCCCATAAAGTAGTAACAAAAAGACAGTTCTGAGTCAAAGCCACATGTCTCAAATTGCACTCAGGCACTTTTATTAACATACAGCTGTAGATGTACATAAGAAATGGCTCAAAAAATAAACTATCGGCATATATTAAATAATAATTACTCCTTGAATAAAATAAAATAATGTTCTTTTCCTGCATAACAAAAGACTCACAGCTGTGCAATTAAGAAAATGTAAACAGAAAAGATACAGAGCAAAAATAACAAAAGGCCGACTTGTTCTTTAAAAAGTGGGTTTCCACTAATGTAGAGAGTTCTTTCTTTACCAAAGTGCTTCCTCCTGTCTGTAGTCCCATTCAAACATCTACGACTTTGTGCAAATAACAAAACATGTAACAACTGACAAAACAAAACAAGTGACAACTTTCTTACACAGAGAAATAGCCCGGGTGATCACACAAAGGCAAATTAACATCCATCTGTGTTTAGTAGGGATGTATAAGATTTAACTGTGTTGCGTAATATATAACCTAAAAATGGTTTTAGTTAAACCGTTTTGGTAAAATCACCAGCAAATGAGTGAAACAGATGTATTTTTTTTTTTTTGGTAACTTACCGTTACATTATAGGTATATAAATAGCCAGCAAAGATAGCTCACTAATTAAGAAGATGGTTAGAATGAAAACCTGCAGCCACTGCAGCCCACCAGGACACTTTTAAACTAAAGTACTCTGGTGTATTTGTACTCTTGTGCAGATGTGCAGCTGGACTTAATACTTCTTTATCTATGCTGATTAGATTCATTTGGCCTTTTTCCCTCAAGACAATAGTTGCCATTTTTGTATGAAATCTTCAGTTTCTTGGTAAATAATTGCAAGGAATAACCCTCATTTTACAACAATATACTGAAGTGTTCCTTGAGAAAGCTGTTTGTTTTAGCCATTTGTGAACCAAGAAATGAACTTTAGGACTGCCAGTACCTTACAGCCTAAACGAAGATGATTTACTTAATGTATTGAGCAGAAAAACAGGTTTCAGCTGTGCTAACACAATTACAAAGGTTTCTCTAGTAAACAATTATAAATTTAATCAAGGGTAATTATGGATGAGCTAAGATTTTTATCATTTGGACATTAGAATAGTAGCTGATAAATATGGAGCATAGCTGACATATGTCTCTCTATTATAAAAAAAAAAATCTTGAGACGAGACAAGACTTTTTTTTCCTGTGACGAGACGTGATCTTTTCAAGAGAGACAGACAGACACTTTCACGTCCTGCAAGACGGTCAAGTCACAACATATTTACAACCTTTGGAAGCAGGTCCCGTGAGACGGTGACTTTTGCAAGTCACGCCCTATTTACAACCATTTTCAAACAAGAACACGGTCATCTAACCTCTCAGTTATTGGAATGCTTTTGACAGACATGCTTCCTGTGCTCTCTTTGTGCCAAGAGATTTAACCACACCCGGGACCAGAAAAAGACAAAGTAAAGAGTCATAAAGAATTCAAAAACGTTTGCATGATACACATGCAGAGCAGGTTAGAGATAATGGAAGTACGAAAATTCATAAAGTCTCCAAAAAATGATAGTAAAGATCCATTAGTGCAAACAAACAAAATATTACTTGGTGAAATAACAGAATAGCAAAAAGAGATCGAATAGTGTTTGAGGATGTCTGGGGAAGAAGAGAGAAAAGGCAATGAGACAAAAGGACAGCTGCTGTACAGGCTTTTAAAAGTTCAAAGTGCCGCACAGGATGCAGATCACAGCAGCGGCAGCAACAAGCCAGCAGGTGATCAAGCAAAGAGGAGGTTAAAAAAAAAACCTATTTGTTTCCCATTGTATCACAGTTTAAGAGGGGTTTTGGAGGAGCGACCACATCTCCTTTGGGTGTGTTCAGCCCCCCCCTCTTCACAACGGCGTGGGGGGGGGGGGGTTGGCGAGCAAAGCAAGATGAGACATTTCAAGTAGTAAATAGTCATTAATATTGTAGCATTAATACTGAAACATTAGTAACATTTCGGCTAGATTTTAAAATCAGTTTAATGGTAGCTCGATACAAAAGTATAGTGTTTTTGGTCAAAAGAATAATTTCTGAGTGAGCCGAAACTTTTGAACGCTAGTGGACATCGACAAAAAAGCAATATAGGCTTGACAACAAGATACAATTTCACCTTGTATAAAGCTGGGTTCAATATAGGTTGAAGTCATCAGTGTGGGCACTGTTGTTTTATATTGTCAATAATAAAATTGTTTTGATTGCTTTTTCTACTGATCACTTTTTGAAAAAATTTTATCACAAAAGAGTCTAAATGTGATGTTAAGAAAAACACAAACATTATTCTGTACATTATAAAGATCTAAACCCAAAATATTTTTCAGTATTTTGACTGTGAATTTTTTATGTTTTGTACTAAAAACAAATAAATGTTTTTACACTTATATTTAAATTTGAAAATGGGATTAGCTTTTATTTACATATATTAATCATTTTTAATGCCAAATTGGGTTGGATCAGTTCAGGTTTCATTAACTTTCATATGAATAATTTCTGTCCATTACATTCACTATTTTAAATGGGTTGGGTAACTCGTGTTTTCTCAAATCACCTCTCCCATGGTTAAAGCTACTTGGTAGTTTTTTTTATGTAATATTTCATTGCAAATGACTAAACAGATAAATTGTGCTGCCAAAGTTGAGACTGATATTCAAGCAGGGGACAAAAATCCAAGGGACTCAATTTCTAATTGTTACAGTGACACAAAAAAATAAAACTATACCTCTGTGCATGATGCCATCGTGATTCTCACTCTTAAATAAATGATCATGTTGATAATGCCTACGTGTTACAACTAAAGGTCTTTGTATGCTGATACTGACTACTGACACTTAAAGAAGACAATTCACTAACTAGACTCTTAATTAATGAATTAAGAAAATTACATAAACACTAACATCCATGGCAGATTCTAAAACACAACACACAAGACTGTGATGAACCATTCAATTTGTTCATAAATTATTCACTACAGTGACTGCCCCACAAACAAACAAACAAACATTATGAGGGAGGAAGAAATTCTCTTTTGCACTTTTATACTTTACTGTTAACAGCAAACTCCTTAAATGCATAAAAGTAACTGCTAATGGTTTCTCTTAGTAGTATTTTAAAAATACAACTGGAGACAACAAACCATAAGCTTAACAACTTTATACTTAAAACTCCTTTAAAATTGAAATCACCAGTGCTATAAATTACTCTTTACAAAAGGAATGTACTACAAACTGACTAGCTGTCTTAATATTACTTCCCCTGAAAGCTTTTTCTCATATTTAAGCATTCAGGATTTGCTACCAGAGACAAATAACACTTCATACTTCTCAGTAAGAACACAGTTTAAACAAAAGCTATAATAACAGTGTGAGTAGTATATTATTTCATGTACCCTGTTAGAGCAACATTCACCACAAGTTTGTTATTTGTGGTTTATTCACAATATATGCAAACATAAACATTAGGCCTGCACTTTAATGTATTCAAAAACAGTAAAGAAAAAAGATACATATTTTCACATAGCACTCTCAAACAGGATCAGTCAACGTTCTAAGCATGGGTCTCATGGATGCCAGCTATGAATAAGTTCACCAAGTCCCACTGCAAATTGCTTTCAGAAGCACTAAGTAAAATTTATTTTTTGCACACAGACACAAAAATCAGGTTTACACTTCTAAACATATCTTAGACACTCAGCACTTTTATTTCACTGCAATCTGTTAAGCCTACTGCGAGAAATACCTTTTATTTACATGCTTAATTTTTTGGTTTGCATTTTTGTGTCAAAAATTAATCAGAGGTGACGTTAAAAGAATAATATTACTCCAGATAAATTATAAACATGTACTCTAGCTTTGATATCAGAATAATTTATTTTAACATGCTGGTAAAATGTTAATATCAAGATTCAGTTAGATCTGTCTTACCATTTGGATTTTGTATTAATCTTACTATCACAATGGCATCCCATTCTTTGTATCATGGGAATTATGTAGAGTAATTTTAAAATGTTTAGTACTCAGTTATCCTAAAATGGCACTTGGTAGTATACTGAATACTTTCAAAAGAACAAAAAAATAAAATTCTTACTGGAATATTCTCAGGATTCCATTGATTCTGTATTGGAATATACAGATTTAATGACTGGAACAAAGATTGACTTTGAAATAACAGAGGTTCACCTCTGTATACGAGAAATTCAAGATACGAGGAAAGTATGAGCGAAAAATTCAGATCTAAATACGAGCATTGGCTCGTGTAACGAGCCATGAGCCAGGCTGTGGGTATGCGTGACACGTTTCCCGATCCGCCTTGAATAAGATCAATAAGATGCTGCAGATGTTCTATCAGACGGTTGTGGCGAGCGCCCTCTTCTATGCGGTGGTGAGCTGGGGAGGCAGCATTAAGAAGAAAGACGCCTCACGCCTGGACAAACTGGTGAGGAAGGCAGGCTCTATTGTTGGCATGGTGCTGGACAGTTTAACATCTGAGGCAGAGCGACAAGCGCTCAGCAGGCTCCTCTCAATTATGGAGAATCCACTGCATCCACTAAATAGTATCATTTCCAGACACAACAGCAGCTTCAGCGACAGACTGCTGTCACTGTCCTACTCCACTGACAGATTGAGAACATCGTTCCTCCCCCAAACAATGAGACTCTTCAACTCCATGGGGGGGGGGGGGGGGGGGGGGGGAGGGGGTTAAACGTTAACATTTAACATCATACAAAGTTATTGTCTGTTTATCTATCTATCTCTGTGTGTGCCTCTGTCTCTCTCTGGCGCTGCCTGTGTGTGTGCGCGCGGTTCTCTCTCTCTCTCGGGCTGCCTGCGTGCCTCTGTCTCTCTCTGGCGCTGGATTCACACAAGCTGACGCTGCCCGCCCGCCAGCTCACTCAGTGTTCCTTGTTCTCCCCTAGCGTGAGGATCTACGCGTTTGTGCGCTTTTGATTTCATTGTTATTTTTGCATTTAACGTGAAAATAATTATTCCACGATGCCTCTCCCCACAGTAACCCGTTTCCTCCTCCCCACCTCCCCATCGTCTCCCTCAAGCCAGCCAGGACTCTTCATAAAAATTAACTAGTTATATTATTTACCAGTGTTATTTATTAAAGGTAGACTACAGTATATATTATTTATCAGTGTTATTTGTTAGGAAAATTGATTTTTATGTTAATATTTTTGGGGCGCGGAACGGATTAACTGGATTTCCATTATATTCAATGGGGAAGTTTGTTCTAGATACGAGAAATTCGCTGTACGAGCTCAGTGCTGGAACGAATTAAACTCGTATCTCGAGGTTCCACTGTACATGATTTTTTATAACTAAAATAATGGCTGCAAGACTGCTTGTTATCCTAATACGCACACCTATTCATAACAGAAACTACAGGGATATCCAACCAGTGATTTCAGTTATTTATATAATCATCAGTTCATTTAGCTGTTTCTAACCTGCAAACAAACAAGCTCAAAATTTAATCAGCTCTTCTGCCAGCTGTCACTGGTAGTGCTGTTATTTGTTCACTGGCATCTGAAGTGTACTGTTCGCTATAATCACCCTCTGCAGCATTTCACTAAAGTGAAAACAGCCATAATTTTTAATGTTAATATATATTAATGTTAATATATTCATTTTAATAAGCAGCCAAATATAAAGTACACATATGCTTTTCATAAATAAAAAGTTAAAATACACAATAATTTAAAATTTCTTGGAAACATATCTTCCCTCAACAAAATATCAATGAGTTGCTGTAAAGTAAACAAAGAGCTAAACATACATTGAAAGAGCATTTGCTGCACACAAAAACATGAATGTATATTCTTCTTCCAATTTTAATGACTCCATGTACATAATTAATTGA
The DNA here is from genome assembly GCF_900747795.2 of Erpetoichthys calabaricus. Lineage (NCBI taxonomy): Eukaryota > Metazoa > Chordata > Cladistia > Polypteriformes > Polypteridae > Erpetoichthys > Erpetoichthys calabaricus. The sequence continues at coordinate 141,875,913 of NC_041395.2, read as the reverse complement.
TAATTTGTCAATTTAATCTTTTATTGAACCATGCCTCAATATTAAGAAATTTGGTAATTTTCAAGTCAAAGTGTGCTTCTTTTAACATGGCATACATTAATTTGGCACATGAAATTATATTCTTGAGTAATGCATTTTTTTATAAGGTTAAAAATTTCCATCCATTTTTGCAGTTTAAAATGAGTTCTATCGGGCATTCGTCCAAAGGTAAAAATAAAACTTTTAAGACTTTTCTATATATTGTTCACCTTTGAAAGTGACAGAGGTTTACATTTCAGAAAACAACTTCTGCTTTTCTGAGGTATGTTCATGACCACAAAAGTGAAAAGTTAATACATTTTACTATTCTTTTATCATAAAATCAGTACCTGATGTTGTCAGCAAAAACAATATGGCTGCTGTGATACAAAACTAGCAAAAGACAGCAGTGCCCACATCCAAAACAAACAAGATTTTGACAAAGTGATAAACATTGTAACTACACAATATACTGAGGATGCTTAAGAATTCCATACATCTACAAAAAAAGGCAAAAATTAGAAAAAAGATTACAAAACTCAGATTACAACAATACAGATGTGTGATGAAGCTACACTTATTCATAAGTCAGGCATATCACTGGTATATGATGACAGCTTATTTGTCTGAATCCTAAGAAAAATCTTACCCAACACACTCACACCATTCTCAACTACAGCAACTGCAGCTTTTTCAAAGCAAGGTACAGGAAATCATGCTTCTGGGAATTAAAGTTTGTTGCAGAGGCAGACAGGCAATGAGATGAAGGGCATCTTTTAAAATGGCTCAATCTCACTAAATTACCTCCCCCTTGCCCTAAAAAACATTACCCTACTGTTGCACAATATGTTTGCAATCTTAAGATGCCAATCAATGCTCAAGAAAATTCTTGGCTTAGGAATGGACACAACTCAATAAGTTTTAAAGCTATTGTTTTCGTGTTTGGATCAATGCCTCACAGAGCCAATTTTAAACCACAGTAACAGGCATTTCATTTTTAAAATTAAAAAAATGCTTCACTTAAGAACACAATTTCCTGTGGAAACTTAATGCACTCCATAACTACAAAAACAAATAAATTAGTAAAAAAATTAAAATAGCTTTGACTTAAAAAAATACCAAATTCATCCTTTAATGCCACAAAGAGACCCCTCTGTTAAAACATATTTGGCAATAACAAGAAGGGAAGAAGTTCAGCCAAAAGTTTCTACAGTTGTATATAATATGGGTCATATACAAGTTAAAACTGCATTGCTGAAAATTTGATTTTAGAACTGTGTAGAAGAGGGGGGCAAATTCATGCTATACACAAAACATCAGGAGTCTGTGAAAAACATGGCCATAGATTTATGCTGACTTCAAGCAGGCAATAATTACCTTTCCAGAAAACTGAGACTCTCCATTCATAATTTTTTAGAGGTGGCGATTATTTCTTTACTGTGGTTACAAGAGCTTCATGTCTTTTTAATTTTATCTAAATATTGTAACAGAATACTCTCCTTCTCTCCTATATTTCCAGTACAAAATATGCTCCAGCAAGGTCCTGTAAAAGGATATATTAAACCTTTTTTGAGGATGCATGCACAATTCCAGGAGACACTGTGACAGATAGCTGGGTTGAAGGAACTGTACTTCTTTAAACAGCTAAAAACAATCAAACCTCTATATCATGGACCACAAAAGGATTTAACATTGATCTTTACACTACTGAGGATCAAAAAGCAATCTTTAAGCAAACTCAAAGGCGGAAAAGTCATAATGAAAAACAAAAACAACACACAGATAGTAAATGTTTGTCACAAAGATAACAGCCTCTAAATTAGTAAACTGGTTCTTTATCTCTAATGACCAAGTGAAAACAAGTCAACATAAAAAGGAGTAGTACTCAGATTTGCAGATGCTAGTCCTAAACAATCTACTACATCCACTGTCCCAAGATCTGTGGCTGGAGCAATGGACACCTTAGCTACCCAAGGACACACAATTAACTTTGACAAGAAAAATTCTTTAAGTTTATCCTGGTAATTTATTGATTTGCCATCCTACACACGAAAAGGTGGGGTAAAGTAATTATTACTGGAGGATGTCTGCAATTTTAGTCCTGTCCAAATCACTCATGTTAGTAACTTTAAATGGACTACACATTGATTTCTCGGTAAAGATTATGCAGCTTTTCACCTTCTATAAAAAAATATGTAAAAATAAACCCTGGTTAAAATAGTCACATGTGAATCAATATGCCAGCAAAATTCCATTATTCGAGCAATTCATATGGGACTAAACATACAGCTAAAGATCATACAGAAAGAAAGTTGAAGCGAAAGGAGGAAACACATCAAACTTAATGGGTCCTCTCTAAGGCCATCACCCGTTCCTATACAGCAAATTCAAAGTAGCGCAATTACTAGTTTATTGCTGTTTAGCTTCCTAGTCACTTTTCAGTAAGACGCGTTATTGTTATGTGCTCTAGTAAGTATTGAATTGCGTATTTGTTGTCTTGACGTGTGTGTTACCCATGTGTCTCCACTGCTTATTAGAGAGAGTGATCCATCTTGTAAATTTTGTTTATTCAAATCGCTAGTACATGTCTTAAAAGATGTTACATTTACATACAGCCTTATGAATCAACCAAGAGTTTAACTTCAATTAAAAACAAACAAATACATTGGAATAGAGTGATCCAACTAGACAAGGTGATATACATTTTAAATAATGTTTCAGCATGGGATTGTGGGTATTCCATAAAAATGTAGTCCATCCATTATCCAACCTGTTATATCCTAACTACAGGGTCACGGGGGTCTGCTGAAGCCAATCCCGCAAAGAAGGAAACAAACCCCGGGCAGGGCGCCAGACCACCGCAGGGCGCGCACACACACACACACACACGATTTAGAATCGCCAATGCACCTAACATGCATGTCTTTGGACTGTGGGAGGAAACCAGAACACCCAAAGTAAACCCTCGCAGACACAAGGAGATCATGCAAACTCCATGCAGGGAGGACCTGGGAAGCGAATCCGGGTCTCCTAACTGTGAGGCAGCAGCGCTACCCACTGTGCCACCGTGCCGCCCTGACAATGACAATCGGTTACACGGCAAATTGGTTAAATGCGTATCAATAGACTATGCTGAAATGGTTGGTGGTGATCGTGCAGAAGATGAAAACATCAACTTACAAGATCCCGAAGAATATCTACAAACATTAAAACTGTCCGGTCTTCCACCACAAAAGAAGGATGTATCCAAGAAAGGTAATTTAGTACATCTTCCGCAGATAACATTACACAACAAAGGAGATCTTAATACGCCATTCGTATTAAAACGTTAACAGTTTCTCATTAGAACAGTTTTTTGCAAAGACAATTAACAAATCTCAGATCCAAACATTCAAAAAAGTCGTTTTATTTACAGTAATCCCTCGCTATATCGCACTTCGACTTTCGCGGCTTTACTCTATCGCGGATTTTATATGTAAGCATATTTAAATATATATCGCGGATTTTTTGCTGGTTCGCGGATTACTGCGGACAGTGGGTCTTTTAATTTCTGGTACATGCTTCCTCAGTTGGTTTGCCCAGTTGATTTCATACAAGGGACGCTATTGGCAGATGGCGGAGAAGCTACCCAACCAGAGCGCGTATTACGTATTAAATAAAACTCCTCAAATATACTGTGAGCACGGGGGCTGTTCGCACCCCTAGAGGATACGGCCGCTCGTCTAAAAATGCTGAAAGATTATCTTCACATTGCTCCCTTCCGTGCAGCTGCTTTGTCAAGCGACATGATTCCCACACGGTGCTTCACATACTTAAAAGCTCGAACGGCACATATTGATTTTTGATTGTTTGTTTTTCTCTGTCTCTCTTACTCTCTCTGACATTCTCTGCTCCTGACGGAGGGGGTGTGAGCAGAGGGGCTGTTCGCACACTGGCCTAGAGAATACGGACGCTCCTCTAAAAAATGCTGAAAGACTACCTTCACATTGCTCCCTTCCTTGCAGCTGCTTTGTCTGGCGGTGCTTCGCATACTTAAAAGCCAAACAGCCCTATTGATTTTTGATTGTTTTCTTTTCTCTCTCTCTCTCTCTCTCTCTCTCTCTCTGACATTCTCTGCTCCTGACACGCACTCCTTTGAAAAGGAAGATATGTTTGCATTCTTTTAATTGTGAGACGGAACTGTCATCTCTGTCCTGTCATGGAGAACAGTTTAAACTTTTGAAAAAAAGAGACAAATTTTTGTTTGCAGTGTTTGAATAAAGTTCCTGTCTCTCTACAACCTCCTGTGTTTCTGTGCAAATCTGTGATCCAAGCATGACAATATAAAAATAACCATATAAACATATGGTTTCTACTTCGTGGATTTTCACCTTTCGCGGGGGGTTCTGGAACGCAACCCCCGCGATCGAGGAGGGATTACTGTAATAGAGGGAAAGAAACGAAATTCAATCACGGGCAGTTATACATTGCGTTGTCACGATGAAAGTCCAAACACAGAAAAAAAATTCAATGTGATATTGACAAAAAATTGAATTCAAAAAATAGTTTTTACTGAAGTTTTACAGTAAAAGTGTAAATTTAAAAAGTATTTGCGTGTTAATTTCAAAGCCAAACAGAACAAAATCGTATTACGCTATGAATAACTCTAATGCAACATGAAACATAATTTACTTCCAAATTATTACGTTTTACTCTTTTAAATATGGTTAATTACACGCAGTAATGTAAAATAGTTCTATTATCCATATGTAACAATTCCCATGAGAATAAAAATCTGTTAAAATTGTACAACCGTAGGCACGGGGGTTGGCAAGCAAAGCGAGCAGGGGCAAAGCCCCTTAGTATATCTTAAAAGAAACTAAAAGCCTGTCACAATTAGCCACAATTCTAATATTCTAATAAATGTTCATAAACTACTTATCAAGAAGATACAAGGCTATCATGCGTAATATGTTTACAAGTAAAATAGACTTAATTTGTCTCTTAAGCATACAAGCCTGTTGTTTATACTAAGCAATAATGACAAATCCTTTTTTATTCTTTTTCTTAATAAAAATATGAGCTGCTGTACTAAACACAAGTTCACTCATCCTCAAAAAGGACAAAATGAAAAATTCTGAACTAATTAAGCTTCCATTTAATTATCTACCTAAGATATGACTCTTTTATTCTACGCTAAGTTCAGCTGGACAACTCATACATCTATGTTCCTATCCATGCGTTGGGTAACTCCTCCAATTTCGTTTCACTAGTTTATTACTCCACTCTTTTTAATGCAAAAGACAATATTCTGGTCTTCTATCTCTTCTAAACTCTGCATGCTTGCTCTCAGTTTACAGAAAGTTCCAGCTACTAAACTACACTTCCTCAGTTTTGCAATACATTGAGTAAAGGTGCATTATATCTAATTTGATACAAACCTTAGATAAGCAGAAACTGAAAAAATTGTTCTGAGATCACCGACTGAGCCAACTGGAGTGAAAACTGGCTAATTTAAATCAACAGCAAACCCATCAGAGCATCACTACTATTAAGTTCAGGGCTGAACGTGGCCAAAACTGTTGGTTCCCTTCCATTATTTAAAAAAGAACTACAATTTTCTGTGAAATATGATGGAGTTACAAATATAACTGGCATTCATCATATTTTATTCCATATTTCATAGAGTAGTCTATGCTTTTGATTTATCGCTTAAAATGTTTTAAAAGATAAAAACGCAAATTGCATGGAGAAAATTATTGGGGCATAGGGATGGTCAAAAATGTATATCACGGTATAATTAAAATGTATCATTATATATCACAATATAATCTATGTGCATGTAATTTTTGGACTGAATCAAGTTTAAGCACTTCTGTTGGTCCAATTTTATAACTTAGTAGTGGTTAGTTCTACTGTGACATTTCTTTTCATAAGACATCAACTAAATTGCCTTTTAATCAACTAAAAAATAATTTATATTCCATCTTTCCCATGATCAAAGCACTTCACAGAATTTCACAATGAAAATTAGGGAAAGCAGAAAAATGTTTAAATACACAACTTTGGATAAAAAATTATATCAGCATAAAACACTAAATAAAGATATAAAGAGGAAACACAAAGTTTTGAATTAGAATATAAACCACAATAAAGTACAAATAGTACAAGTAAACCTTGAACAAAAATATAATTGGTCGTGCAAAAGGAAATCATTCTGAGCATCCTGACAGAGAGGTAGACTGAAAGAATGGTCAGAATGTCATAGTAAATTAAATACTTTCTTAAAAAAATAAGTTTGAAGTTGTTTTTTTGGAAGAATTGTTTGAGTCGGATGAAAGTAATTTATATTCAAAAGACTTTATTGTGCATAATAATAAAAACATTAACTTAGAAATAAACATATTCCATACCATTAAAATGACACAGCACCTTTGAAAAGGTGTACAGTACAGACTATATATTAAAAAATAAAACAACAATAAAAGCAATTCTTCCCAATTCCTTTGGTTCTCCACCACTGAACAAAAACAAGTAAATCTAACTAGCCTTTAATATTGTATTTCAAAACATCCTTATGAACAAGAAGAAATCTTATATAAAGACAAACCAAAGAAAATTTAGATTTACACTGACTAAATACTGCCTCAGCAAAATTGTCAATCTAAGCCCTTCAATGAAGCCTAGTAAAGAAAGCTTCCGCACTTGTTACATGACTGATTTTCAAAATCCTCTTTATACAGAAATAGATGTTGCTGGACATTTTTAGAAAGATGTCCTAATGAAGACACATTATTATTTAATATGAAACAGAACATTTCCTTTTCGATTGCTCTCTGACTTTGAAGATATATAGTATTTCAACATACGTGGATCGAAAGATGTAAAAATAATGCTTACCGTTGCCTATTTAAATCTTCATTTATACTTTTATAAAAACTCTGTGGTGATCTGTTCCTTTTGTGTCTATGTGTTTATTTTGTTTAATGGTTAATCCGGTGCTATTTTATTAGTATTATCATCAGTGTTTGAAGTGAAACAGATAACCCTACTCTGTTTTATTGTTTTTTTATCAACATCTTAAAAGATCATGCAGGTGGGTGAATGGCCCTTTTAAAGTTCAAAGACATGAAAATTTTCAGAGAGCAGAATGGTGACAGGATGATTTTTTTTTTTTTTTTTTCGGTAATGGCGGCCTTCCCCAAAGTCCAAAGATGTAATTGTAAACTTTTTAGAATGCAGGAGGGAAGGGAAAGTTCTGCAAGAAGTGGTATTTTTTCTGTGTAAAAAAAAGCTGTTATGACTTACCAGATGAACTATGGCTTATCAATAAGCATTCTAGCAAACTTCAGTTGGGATTTTTGGGTTTTCTTTCATGAAGCCCACTTTTATTCAGACAGCAATAGATGGTGCAACTACAAACTATTGCACCTTTATCTTGGAGGTCAGTCTGAATATGTATCAATGCTTTCCTTAGTACTTTCTCTACTATTTGAACTGTCCATTTGTTCAAACTGAGGTAAATTTTCCCCTTGTGGCCACATCCAGGGAGGCTGCCTGTGGTCTCGACCTTCAACTTCTTGATAATATATACTACCATGACCACAAGAACACAAAGCTCTTTGGATATGGTCTGACTATCTAAGGATGACTGCAAAGGCAACACATATTTTTAAATTCTGAATTTGTAATTTGCACACGATTCACAGTTGTCTGGAATAAGCAGGTAGAAGTAATTGTATAAGTTTAACTTTCACTACTTGTTTCAAAGACCCCAGTGGAGCATAGCCCTAGCCCTGCATGCCATATATAAGATGAAACTATGACAGATTTACTACAACTACTTTCCCTAGCTGCAAGTGCCATATAACTAACTCAGATTTTCTGGATTTTGGTTCTTATGAAACATGTGACTTAAGTTTTGGTGAAAGGTGTTTATATGAAATACTGCATATGGATGCATGGAAAGTGTTACATTTTAAAGAAGCAGAGTTGTAGAACCAATGGGCCCAGCAGTGACCGAACAAATGGGCTTTGCCAATTAATAATTACCATCAATCCTTTGCTATTATTTACTTGTACATTGTTAGTCTCAGGAATTCCTGTTATGTTATATACATGATGGGGTAAAAGCAGAGATCTCTTCAACCTCTATAATCAGAATTTTGTAACTTATTTTACCCATGACATTACAATGCTATGCTTGGCTGCAGCTGATTTTATATAAGTGAAGACACATGATGATTGTGCTAACCGCTACAGGTGCAAGCAAAAAAGTAAACGTTTATCTTTCAGATCTAATTCTGCAAAATAATCGTCTTGGTGAGCTGTTCCAGTGATATACCTGGAAGCAGTAGACTTATAATGTATGTTGGGGATGGCCTGAGTGGAATGTAGTGATAATGTTTTCATATAAACTCTTATTGGCTGAAATAAATAATCATCAAGATGAAGTATTCCTTCAACTGAGAAGTATGAACAGGGCCTATGTAATGCATCAGACATTTGTGTGTAATGATCTACAGAAGGTATTGAATGTGAGGATGAGGATAGTAAGGACGAGGTTGGGTAGCTCACAATTGTTAGTGTGTCATTTTATCCCTCCCTGTACACATAACACATTGGTGGAGTATTCATGTGGCTCATGAAAGACATCTATTATATAAAAAAATCTTGGGACAAGATGAGATGTTTTCAGAGAGACGAGATGTGACTTTATCAGAGAGACTCTATCACATCCCGCGAGACACAGTAGAACATCGTAAAGAATTCAAAAATGTTGGCGTGATACACATGCAGAGCAGGTTAGAGATAATGGAAATTCAAAAATTCGAAAGTCTCCAAAAAATGATAGTAAAGATCGCATTAGCGCAAACAAACAAAAATTATTACTCGCTTAAATAACGGAACAGCGAAAAGAGATCAAATATATTGTTCGGATTTAAACTTCAAGTCGGAGACTTGTAAATCATCTAATTTGTGTTGCCATCAGGGAAAAGTTGTGTTTCTTCCCAATGAAGAGGCATATCCACGAGAATTAAAAGATTTCTTGTTTGTTGAAAGTGAAATCCACATACATTGTCACACTTGGGTCACAGAGTTGCACAGATGCACAGGAAATTTTAGAGACAGAAACGTTATTCAGACACTTCAAACAAACAGCCTCTTTCAGGAGTGAATTGAGCTCCGTGTATAGTTGGAGGGGACAGTTCCGTCTCTCAATTAAAAGAATAGAAAATCTTCCTCTTCATAGGGGCATGCCTCGGGAGCAGGACCCCCAACAGGAGCAGAGGATGTCTGGGGGAGAAGAGAGACAAGGCAGTGAGACAAATGGACAGCTGCTGTACCAGCTTTTAAATGTTCAAAGCGCCGCACGAGATGCAGATCATACAGCACGGCACCAGCAGCAAGCCAGCAGCTGAGGAGGTAAAAAATTTTTTTTTTTAAATGTATTTGTTTCCCATTGTATCACCATTTAAGAAGGGGTTTCGGAGGAGCAACCGCGTCTCCTTGGGGTGCGTTCAGCCCCCCTCTTCACAACACAAGCAGCAGAGACGAGAAATGGCTGGCGCGTTGTGCAGGTCAGGGGTGTGGGGGTCTTTGTGAGTGAAGCGAGCAGGGGGGCAAAGCCCCCTGGTCTTATAAACTCTGCTCAGTAATAAACAATAACTATGCTGCTAGCTGTGGAACAGAAAACTTGCATTTGGGTTCTTCTGTGAGCTCCACCAATTAATCCAGGTCTGAACAACAGCTGGTTTTGTCTGAGTTGAGAAACATTTTCCTTTCTTTAAAACTATGTGGAGTTTTATATTTTAGCATAAAGCATACTCAGCATTAGAAGTATTTCTACTGTTATACAAATATGTATACCTAATTAATTTTCAAAATCTGTTATGTGGTGAAGACTTCATTTGTAAGCTAAATACATGTTCTCCTCAGTAGCATTAGTCATCAGCTTTAGCCACTTCCTCTGAGAAAGAAAAGATTTTTTTTTAAATGCAATCATGTATTTAATGTGCTAATGGCAACAGTCACAGATGTCAAAGAATTGCAGATGTGCCCAGCCTCACCAAACTGGTATTGTGCTAATTGACATTGATTCAAGAAAAACTATTCCATATGCACATTCAAAGCAATCATATTAAATATGTCATCACCCATAGGTAATATAGTCATGTAAGCACCTCATGCTCATGAGGACCAGGCTGACATTCACTTATACAGGCCAGGCATCATGAAGCAGCTGAATCACGACATATTTGGTAGGAAAGAGACTTTAATGATCATGAATGTGCCTGTTAATAGTTTGAAAGAAGACGTTTCTAAAAAGGTCACCAAACAAGGAATTGAAAAACTTGAGTCAAAAAGAAATGGGTAAATGAGACTTGTACTAGTATATACCACACTTGGTGACCATGTATATATCCATCCCTTATCAATCATGCTAAACCTATTTCAGAATTGTTGGTCCTACAGTTTTTTTCTAACAGCATCAGCTTCCAGTATCCTATTAACTGGGGTCTCAAAATTGTCATTGGTTAGCTCTCTTAAGTCTATGTTATACATTTTCAAAGCCTTTAAAAAGCAGCATGTCCCCGGTAAACATTTTAGTAATCAGTTTCAATATTTTTTTTCTGCTCAGAATTGATCACATTTTCATGTTGAGATAGTGAACATAGTTATTAAAATAATGCTTGAGTTCATTTGTCATTGGATAGAGAGATTTTGCAGGATTCTTCAGTCTGTTCTGATCTAACACTGAGCTGGTTGAACTTCTGTATAAATCTGAGTATTACAAATTGACACCATCCATCCATCCATCCATTTTCCAACCCGCTGAATCCGAACACAGGGTCATGGGGGTCTGCTGGAGCCAATCCCAGCCAACACAGGGCACAAGGCAGGAACCAATCCCGGGCAGGGTGCCAACCCACCGCAGGACACACACAAACACACCCACACACCAAGCACACACTAGGGCCAATTTAGAATCGCCAATCCACCTAACCTGCATGTCTTTGGACTGTGGGAGGAAACCGGAGCGCCCGGAGGAAACCCACGCAGACACGGGGAGAACATGCAAACTCCACGCAGGGAGGACCCAGAATGCGAACCCTGGTCTCCTTACTGTGTGCCACTGTGTCGTCTTGTATTAGATAGTAAAGATTTTTAATTTTATTTTTAAAAACCTGAATTACGAGTGCAAATTACTCAATCAAACATATAATAACAACATAACAGATAGAAACATATGCTTAGCAATGAACACAAAGGAGAAAACAAAGTGAAAAAAGATTCAACCTTCTCCCCCGCCATGTACGTGCACTTGCACGTATGCAATATAATCTTCACATACACTTGAAGGAATCACAATTAAAAGATGGTCTATTAACATAAAAAATACATTATTTTTAACTATACATAAATTAGTTTTTTATTAAAAATGCCATTTAATGGGGTCCCCCCTGTGAAGGAGGTAATATTAAATAAAATGTGAGTGAACACACTTAATGAGAGAATGCCTTGTTCCTCAGCATCAAAAAAGCACTTAAAAATGGTTCGAATTTCTTTTTTAATTATGCTCATGTGCACATATGTAAAAACAGCATTTCACTACTGACTAGGGATCTCACAAGATCCAAACTTTGCTATGAAGTGGATACCAAAATTCAGATTTTTTTTAAATTTTTTTTTAACAGTATCAATCACACCGAGTGGAAGTCAGTACAGCACTTGTGCATGACTGCAAGTAGACAAAAAAATAAAGGCAAACATATACAAATACATGGGCTTTTGTTTTTGCCACTTTAGTCCATTATGGAATGTGTTCAGAAAAAGATTTGTGCAGGTTTGAGAGCAAAATAGCATTACAGATCAGATAAGGTGTTCTCATTCAACTTGTATTGTCACGCATTTGTAAGTGGAGATGAGAAGCCAGCAAGATGATTTTTTTTTAACAAATCATGGAGGCTTAATATTCTTTCTCCGATTGTAATGAGCATGTCTACATAAATTATTTCTAAACAGCTGTCTATTTTTTAAGCAGTGTATACAGTTCAGGGTTGCAGAGGAAACTTCGCACACATTCACAATCACGCATACAGGACTGGCAGTGCTAAAAACTCATTGTAGTAAGCAAAATTCGAGGCAAGATTCAAATGAAGTGCCTATTTGGTTTGTCTACACCACTGATTAAATTAGTTGCTGCATTTTTAATGCCAAAATACACATCTCCATATTAAAACAAAATGTTCATTACTCTTAACCCATAAGTGAAAACACACAAGTTGTATATTTGAATGGCATGTTGGCAAACATAATGCTGCCTCATAGTTATAAAGTAAATGAATACAGGTAACGATATTCCAGTTAAGCTTCCAACTCTACATTAATGCACGGGCATAAGCAAAAAAAGTCTGATCACTCATGCAAGAAACCTTGAAAACAGCACAACAAAGGTTTTTTTAAAGGAACTCTGAAATAATGGATTAATATAAAACTGACCAGTTTGACATCAAACATAAAGCTTTAAAGTTTAAAAAAAAATGCATTTACAGAAAAAGCAAAGCTATACATATAAAAATCGGGAGTGGTCTATCCTAGACTTTCTCGTATACTCAGATATGGGGATGGATATTTCAGGAGCAAACTGCAAGCCAATGATTATATTTTTATATTATGTACATTAAAAAACTATCAACAACAAATCAAATTAATAATATATTGAAATATTATTATAAAAATAAACTTGAAGAAATCGGACTGAATGAATAAAAGGTAAAGAACACTTCCGGTTAACGGAAATCACCCAAAAGTTGACAGAAATCTACGTTTTGTACCTAATACTTGTATGCAAAATTTGGTTGACCTAAGTGAAAGTGTACTTAAGTTATTGTGTTTACATACACACACACACACACACACACACACGCACACAATTCTAAAAATGGTATTTTCGGAATCAGGGAGGTCTAAAACGTCAAAATTCATCAAAATCTCGAAATGGAATTTTTTGAGGATTCCGAAACTTTCCCTATACTTTCGAGGACTCCAAAACTTTCCCTATACTTTTTATACAAGAAAGTCAGGGAGTTCTAAAATGTTGAGATTTGTCAAAATTTCAACATCCGGTCTTTGGACAATTACAATACTTTCCCTATACTTCATATACGAGAAAGTTAAAAATGAAATACATATGGAAATATGAAGAAGTAAGAAAAGCACGGTATACCCTACTGCATTGCATTTTAAAACTTGTAAGAGTTGCACAAAGCCATAGCACTAACATCTCCACACACTGAAGTGAAAAATCACCGAAAATCCATCCATTTCATCAAAATGGAAGAGGCTCTGAAGCAGATAACTAACTCAGTGCCATGTTTCACAGTAACACTGGACTCAATTTTTTTTCCTTGACTTGGATGGGAGATTTAATCTCAAACTTCAACAAAAAATGTAAAAGTGCATTTCGACATTAAATATACATTAAATGTCACTGCCTAATATGAACGAAAGAGTGTGAAAGAAGAGTGTGACAAGGCACTACCTGATTTAACACTTTACTGCTGGGTTATGAATATATCAAGGCAATGGAAGGAATTAGAAGGCACTGGGAATGTGCATATTTAACAATTTCAGGAAATGACATATATCACAAAGTCCTCCTATATGCCTTGCTCTGTGCTCTACTCCTCAATCATCATCTTCTTCTTTCAACTGCTCCCATTAGGGGTCGCCACAGCGAATCATGCTGTTCCATATCTTTCTGTCCTGTACATCTTGCTCTGTTACACGAAGTACATGCATCAGTGTAGGTACTGAATGGTGAAAATGGACAGAGAACATTCTGAAACTGAAGCTGATAAACTTGAACACGATGACACACAACAACTTTTGCCGAAAAAAGGAGCCGTGTCTGTTGTCTGGAGATACTTTGGTTTTAAAAGGTCGGATGTGGACCATTACAGTGGAACCTCGGTTCACGAACGTCTCAGAACACGTACAAATCGGTTTACGACCAAAAAGTTCGCCAAACTTTTGCATCTGTTCACGACCACACACTCGGTATACGAACAAGCCAGTTTCCCTTTCGGTTTGTGCACGCCGATGATTTCTGCACGTGTTCAGTCTCTCCCTGTGCAGCGAGAGAGAGAGAGAGAGGGGGCTGGCCGCATAAGGGCTTGTTTTTAAAGAGACAGTTTCCAGCATTGTTTTAACCTCGCTGTATTTAATGTAGACTTTTTTCTATTGGATTTTAACCTCCACTTCACTTCTGTTTACAGCGATCGGTTCGTAGTGTGCATTGTTGCAATGTTACTTTTCTTGGTGGTTTATTAAATTACAGATTTTTCAAATGTTCATTTTTTCCCCTGTGCTTAAAACTCATTAAAAAAAGTGTTTTTAGCAAGCGGTTCGTAGTGCTATATCGCAAACTCTTGCAGTGTTAGTTTTCTCAGTGTTATTCAATGTTTTTACATTTAGTTTACTATTACGCTGTACATTCTATGGTACAATTAACTATATTTGTGCTATAAATCTTTAAAAAAAATATATTTACATACAGTTCATACGGTCTGGAATGGATTAATTGTATTTACATACAATCCTATGGGGGGAAATTACTTTGGTTCACAACCAAATGGGGTTACGACCAGAGTTTTGGAACGAATTATAGTCGTGAACCGAGGTTCCACTGTATGTTCAAATGTGTAAATACTGTTTCTATACTACTGGATAATACTGCAAGCCAAGTTGTACTTGATTTTTTTTTTTCAATACTGTGTAATGTACCAGGGAACTGTGTAATAATAGAGTGACGACATGTTGAACTTATTCTCGACATTTCCACTTTAATCTCGACGCTTATGATAAGAATAAAGTCGACATTTTGATTTTATTCTCGTAATTTATCATTAAAGTAGAACATCGTAAACTAAACTTCATCTTAAAATGAATATTTAATTTACTAGATTTTCTCAAATCCCGTCATAAGTTATGTAGCACATTAAATACTTTGTGTTAAGTGTTCCCCGAACCATGTTAATTGCTATATGCTTCTTAAACTGACTTCCTCTTGCACTAAAAGGAGGCACAGGCAGCGATCACCACACAGAATACATGACATTCCTGCTCCCTGAACATGATCACCACACAGAATACATGATATTCCTGCTCCCTGAACATTTAGAATGCTAAGATAAATACTTGATATCATTTTCATGATGAAATGCATTAAAGCATGTATTAATCATGTGGGGGCACAGTAGTGTGGAGGGTGCACTGCAGTGTCACAGCAAGGAGGTCCCGGGTGTTCCCTGCCTTGAATTTGCATGTTTTTCTGGTGGCTTTTCTTGGTGTGCTTCAGTTTTTTTCAAAGTCATGTAGGATGTGGGTTTTTTTTATGCTATATTGACCCTGCTAGTATATGTATTGCTCATATTCACCCTGTGATGTGCTGATACCCTGTTCAGGATTTGCTCCTGCCTCGCACACAATGCTTGCTGGGATAGGTGCAACCTGAATGGCTGGTATAATTAAACATGTATAACGAAGATTTTTTTAAAGTTCTGAACACTCCGTAGTCTAAGTTTATAACTAGTTTCAAATTTAACAAAGACGTTTATCGTGTGGTGATTGGTTATGTGCAGAAAGAAAAAGGAAAGATAGGAACTGGGGGTTTGGTACGTCAGACTTAGACAGCACACATGCAGTAAAGAAAGCCCGCTCAGAAGAACATCCATTGAATTCTGTATTCGTGTCTCCGACTACCAGATCACGAACCCAATATTTATACAATATTTAAGTTAAACCTGTGCGATATCCATTCATACATTGTGATATTTCCCGGACACCATCAGACCGACACCGCATCTTTATCAAGAATGCCTTTTATTTTGTCTTCCACAACAACACAAGTCACAGTCCCGCACACCAACGCAGTGCCTCTAGCCTCAGTCACCTTTCTCCTGGGCCTTCTCTCTCCTTGTCCCTGGGCCACCTGCACTCTCTCTCCAGGAGTTTCGTCCTGCTCCTGCTCCCGACTCCAGCTCACTGACGGGAGGGAGGCGGCTCCCTTTATCCTCACCCGGATGAGCTCCAGGTTCTCTACCTGACGTCACGTCCTGGTGTGGCGGAAGCATCAGGAGAGCACCCGGAAACACTCCGGGTGACCCTGGAAGGATTGTCCTCCATGGGTGTGGCGGAAATGTATAAGTCCCGGGCTCCATGAGGCTCAGGGCACCCCCTGGCGGCGACCAGAGGCCCCAGCGGTCTTGAGCCTCCCTGCTCCCCTTCCGTGGGCCTCTTCTACTCCAGGGCGGTTGCCCCCTCGTGGCCCGGAGGATAAATAACCCATAACCCAGTCCTTCCAGACGTCCCGGCCGGGTCTGACCCCCAGCCGTGTACCACAACACCCAGTTTTTTGGAGCCTCATCACACTTGCCATAAAGTTCTCTACAATGAACGTACACCTGGGGACCCGATACTGCGAGGGAGCAGCACTACCGGGCATATTTAATACCTGTTTAAATTAATTTCATCATGAAAATTTATCTTAGCATTCTACATTTTCAGAGAGCAGGAATATCATGAAGTGACAGCATTCTGTGCGGTGATCACTGCCTGCACCTCCTTTTAATGCAAGAGGAAGTCAGTTTAAGAAGCGCGTAGTGATCAACATGGCACGGGGAACACTTAACACAAAGCATTTAATGTGCTACATTAACTTATGACGGGGTTTGAGAAAATCTAGTAAATTAAACATTGATTTTAGGATGAAGTTTAGTTTACGACATTCTACTTTAATGACAAAATAAAATATGAGAATAAAGTGGAAATGTCAACTTTATTCTCGACATATAGTTTTTTTTTTCTTCACTGTGTCCGTATATTTTTTTCTTCACCGTGGCCCTAATACGCTTCCGTAGGGCTATACCACAAATAGCATTATAAATGCAAGTTGCAGTTTTATTATTTATTTATATAGCTTAGCTTGAAGCAAGGTCCATATTAATGCAATTTGCCTTAATGCTGGATGGTTCAGTTGGTAAAGATGTCATCACCAAGTTTCTCTTGTTTTATTTTATTTAATTTTAATTTGGTGAATACTGTGTAATGCACCTGGGCTTGAAGTCTTGGAAGTAATAGTATTATTACTGGAAGTGGCACTATTATTTATTTTATTGTTATTATTTATTAGTTTAAATATTATGCAGTTTAATGATGGTAAAGATGTTTAAAAAGTCACTTTAACGTGTCAGTGGACAGAGATTATTAACATTAACAAAGTATAGTTGGTTTACAAAAAATATTTACTATATATTCCTTTTCTAAGACATGTTCAGTGCAATACAACTTTTGACAAGCACCTCTGGATATTTTACTAAGTCTAAATGCCTCTTTGGATGGTTGAAAATATGTTGTCAATATTTTAGTTTAAGTTGTTTGCAAACTTTGTTCAATAAAAAGGTTCTATATTTTGATTGCATCTGTCATGCTGTGTGATTCCTCCTCTTCATTAGTGCCACCCCCTTGAAAACTATCACTTTATGGGGCCACGCAAACCTGTATTAATACTTGTGTGCACATTAAAATGTTTTTTGTACAATGTACAATTCTCATGACAGTGGAATAGGTTATTCCTAGCCAGTAATTGTAGTGGAAAATGTGGCTAACATCCACTCATGCATGGGAAAAAAATACTGTCCAATACCGTGAAACCGGTATAATTTTGAAAAATACCGTGATATAGAATTTTGGTCATACCGCCCAGCACTACTGGTCAGTGCCAGAGTCTCCAATCCATATAACAAAGCTGGTCTCACTACTGTCCTGTATACCTCCCTTTCACTCTTGCCGATACCTGTCTGTCACAAATAACTCCCGACACTCTTCTCCACCCATTCCACCCTGCCTGCACTCTCTTTTTCACCTCTTTTCCATAATCCCCATTACTCTGTACTGTTGATCTCAAGTATTTAAACTCATCCACCTTCGCCAACTCTACTCCTTGCATCCTCACCATTCCACTGACCTCCCTCTCGTTTACACACATGTATACCATCTTGTTCCTACTGACCTTTATTCCTCTCCTGTCTAGAGCATACTGTATCTCCACCACTCCAAGGTCTCCTCATCCTGCTCCCTACTATCGCTACAGATCACAGTTTCATCAGCAAACATCATAGTCCACGGGGACTCCAGTCTAATCTCATCTGTCAACCTGTCCATCACCATTGCAAATAAGAAAGGGCTCAGAGCTGACCCCGATGTAATCCCACCTCCACGTTGAATGCATCCGTCACTCCTACCGCAGACCTCACCACTGTCACACTTCCCTCGTACATATGTACAACTCTTACGTACTTCTCAGCCACTTCTGACTTCCTCATACAATACCACAGCTCCTCTCGAAGCACCCTGTCATATGCTTTCTCCAGGTCCACAAAGACTCAATGCAACTCCTTCTGGCCTTCTCTATACTGCTCTACTCATCAATAATTATTGTACATTTATTAGTAATCAGTGTGTGCTTCACTCCTTAAAATATCTAACTAATGAAGGAAAACACTTTAAATCCGAGATGCTCTGCAAACTATGCTGCTCCGTTAATCAATATTATGAAGTATTTATGTAAGGCACTGAGTAGTTCAGCCTACACTAATCTTTATACTGACATGTCTGCATCCTTTGATCAACTTTGTTGTAAATATTGAATTCCCTCAACACAGATATTCTTCTACATGCAAATTACAAACTTTGTTAAAAAGGATCTGCCCAACTTCGTTGATTCTCTATCAATGTCCACACTTGAAAATACAGGGTGAGCCAAAATAAAGTGCAACATTTCTCAAGGTCACTGCACAAGGAAAAGGCAGCAGAGTGGGTTGGGGTGGTGGTCCTTTGGTGCATGATCCCTTGCAGTTTTCATTCGGCAACATGCCTTGGTCCGGTTCACACCATGTTTTCCCTGTCGAAGCGTTCTTCAGAAACAATGAATCCATCATTATGCAAAGTGCCTTCCAAACACACTTCAGTATTACTAATAACAATGATGTCCCAAATTGGAAAACAATTCTTCAGTCGGTGGCTAAATTTAGACAGACGGGTACAACATTGAATAGAAAATCTCCAGGCCATCCTCAAGACTGTACGAATGCCTGAAAACAACCAAGCTGTAAGGGCATAAATTTTGTAGTCTCCTAGACATTTAGCACGCAAAGATGCTTCTGCCTTAGGAATTTCCAACGAGTCTTTGAGGAAAATTTTGCATGAGGACCTTAATTTCCATCTATACAAAATGATGGTTGTGCAGGAACTCAATGAGAGAGACTTGGACAGCTGCAGAGAGTTGTGCGCGAACATGCTGGAAACCGTTCAAGATACGATCGTCATGTGCAATGACAAGGCACATATCCATTTGAATGGTTGCGTAAATAAGCAAAGATTTTCGTTATTGGGCTGAAACCAACCCTAGTGAACTTCATCAGGGACCCCTTAACAGTGAGCATGTTACAGTTTGGTGCGCTGTTGCAGATTTGGCATTATAGGCCCTTACTTTTTTGAGGAGAGGGGAGCAACAGTCACCGTCACTTCAGAACGTTACAAGGAAATGCTACAGAACTTTGTGCGGCCCCAACTGAAAAAATGGATGTTGTGGATGCCTGGTTTCAACAGGATGGAGCAACAGCTCATATGCCGCTGAGATCCATGCAAGTTATGTGGAGGATGTTTCTGGGGAAGCTGATCTCCCTGTGCGGCGATGTCAGGTGGCCTTCACATTCACTAGATCTTGCTCTGTGTGATTTCCTCTTGTTGGGCTATCTCAAATCGAAGGTAAACACACACTGACCTCAAAACCTTCAAGCCTTCAAACACACTATTTGCCACAAAATTGCCACTATTCCCCTTGAAATGGCCAAACGAGTAATGCGAGCATTTAGAAATCATCTCCAAGAGTGTATCACTAATGATGGCCACCACCTTAAAGACATCATTTTTAAAACATACTGAAAAAAAAAACTATTTTGTATATGAGGAAATATAATATAATGAGATCTGTGTTACTAAATAGCTCTCTGCACTGAGTAGGGGGTGGAGTTCTTAGTGTTAAGATGAATCCTAAATCTTTCTGTACTTTACTGAGCTGGTTGTATTTTGATTGGACTGACTTTGCAACTTTTATAGTAATGTGACTGACTGCTGTATTTTAACTCTTCTACTGTAACACATATCTGGAAAGAATTAAAATTTCATTAAAAAGGGAACTTCATTCAGTTCACCTTCATGGTAGGTAAGTTGGTTTCTTGCTTTAAAAAATATGCTGTACATGGCTTGAAAGTCAGTGGGTATCCCAAACAAACTGAGGAATCCCCACAAATTCTAATTTTTAAGATGAGAAATTTTGCACATATTTATCAGTAAAGCAATCTCTCTTGCTTGTTATAAAAATAATAAATGTCATTTTTTGAATTACTATTGGTTAGATTTTGATTGTTGATTTGATATCAATTTTATAATTGTGCTTTATTTGTGACTTAGGAATTACATTTTTTTTTACTGTTTACATTTTACTAAACTTGAATGCTTAGGAGGTCATCTTTCTGCTACATTTGTTTTTGACCAGAACATGCAGCTTTGATATTTAGCAATCAGCTATTCAGTGGAGCAGTGCAAGTGCACAGGAGGAGTCAAAGAACTGGAACATGTGTGAAGCCCTGTGTTTAAGCTGCATTTTAAAAGAAATGCAACTAAACCTTTTTTAAATTGAAGGCTAAAACAGACTGAAGTAGCTCTTTTGTTCTTATCAATAGAAAAATTTAAGAAAATGACTTGGATTTTTTGGTGAATTTGCCTCTTTTCATTTGACAAACTGACCTTTGCCAATTCATGGCTGAGTTGTAACATTTAAAGCCACTCATAACTGGCATTGTATTTAAATGTTTATGGTGGGCAGGCAACCTTTAAACCTGAATTGTGACACACAAAAAGAAAAATACTGCTTAAGGAATCAGAAATCAAGAAAATCAAGCTATAGATATACCCATTGCCAAGGCTGCTACCTCTGTAACCCTGAAAAGGACAAACCTGCAGAATAATAAGGACTCTGTAGGACACGTTTCCAAATAATACAATTCATCTTTACGTTCCATTATGGTCTTTTAGAAATGTCTTTTAGTTTTGACATTTCATGGTAATGTCTAAACAATGTCAAAGCAAACATGTTATGTACACTGGAAAACTAATAATAACCACAGTCATTCTCAAGCCCACTTCCTCCAATTCAGACGAGCAGGGAACAAGAGGAACAAGAGGAACACAATGCAGGAAAATGGGCTGGGGAAGAGTAGTAGTCTATTGGAGGGTCCAGTAATGAACACAACGGCACTTAGACTGGAAGCAAACTAAATGTGCAAAGCTTTGAGAATGTGGAAGGAAAATGAGAGTTCCCAGAAGTAGAGTAGCACAGAAAACCAGGTGCTGGACACAAAATATCAGGTGCTGGATATAAACCTTGAATACTGGATCTGTAATGTGGTAGTGTTAGTCATTGTGTGTAGGTATGCTCCAATTAGGTTATCTTATGGCCAATGCTGATTATGGATTTTACTGGATCTGCTGATTCAGATTTTTTTCTTCCTTGAAAATTCTTTACACAAATTCCTGCATAACCAGATATAAGCCTTATGCCCTATATTAAAGTGTTAACTTTGGTATTTGTATAATTAAACTATAGACCCCAGGTATTAACTGTTCATATTTTATTAACAAAATGAAATTCTGTAGGCTTATTGCTCAGTGACCATAAAAATACTAAATGACTTTAAAATACAGAATTTAACAAATAAAGCATGTACAAAAATATTTATCCATAATACATATACCTATCTATCTATCTATCTACATATGGCGTAAACAAATAAAATGCTTCTCATAATTACAAGCTGTATTCTTTCATTTTATCTGTAATGTACAGTACCTATCTGAAACAAAGCTTAATTAAAATAAAAATAAAAAATTAAGTTACTGTATGTGTATATATATATATATATATATATATATATATATATATATACACATATGAATTCTGACCTGTTAGTGAAAGAAACTTGCCACCACATAAATAAGTCTGTTATAAAAGAATCTCATTTGTTATCAGAGAATGTCCACCTGTGCAAAAAACAAACACTCTTAAGGTCTCAGCCTACTCTACAATATAAACGATGTGGGGTGGGAATGCATTGAATTTTTGACAACCAAAAATATCCAGCCAAAAAAAGTAAAAAGTAGTGCATTCAGTATTTAGCCAAATGAACAAAAATGTTGAATTTTTTGTCATGATATGTAATTCTGTCTCCACTGCTCTACTGTGCTGGTTACAGAAGACACTTTCAAACAGTGCTTCCTGCTCTACAGAGAATTAATAATCTGTCACACTGTACCGCACTCTGGGGTGTGTACATCATTTTTAGAGGACTGGCGTGACTGCAGTGGTTTGTGTAAACAGCTTTTAGACTAGGGTTGCACCTAACAATTATTTTGATAATCGATTAACCTGTCAATTATTTTGATGATTAATTGATTAGTTAGATTGTTACAAAAAAATTTTATTTGAAATTAAACATATAAAGTGCATGAAATGGAACTTTTCACCAAATAAACAGGTTTGTGTACATTTTCAGAAATGTATTGTTTTGAAAATGAACTACTTGCAGATATTTTAAAGGAAATGTAGGTTTTTATACAACACTTATATAATAATACTTTGAAAATAAATGGCTGTGCAATGACCACACATTAGGGCTGGGCGATATGGAAAAAAAATGTTATCACAATAATTTTATCATATTAGTCAATATCGATATATATCTCATGATATACAGTAAATCAAATCACTATTTCTGTCAAGCTTAAAGCTTCCTTTTTACTCCTAAGTGAGATATGAATATATCACAAGGTTAATTTTGGTTTAAATATTATTTACTTTCTATCAAAAGTGAAACATGACAAATGTATTGCAGAACAATATACAACTGTTATTACAAATAAATAAAATAAGTATAAATAATAAACTAAAACCTTAATTATGAAAAAGCTTCAAGTGTTACAAGAGAACACAAACAAAATGCACAGCTAAATCCTTTGGTCAATTCCAAATAAATAAAATAGGTAAAACAAAATAAAAAAGTCTCAATTCTGACCAGTCAAAATCTTTAAAGTTTTACAAGACAACACGCTAAAATTGTTTGTCAAATCCAAATAAATAAAATCTTAATTCTAAATCTTAAAACATTCAAATTTTACAGGAAAACACAAAGTAAATTCTTTGGTCAGTTCCAAATTAATAAAGTAGGTATTAATAATACAAAAGACAATCTCAGAAAAACAACCTCTATACTGAATCTACTGTACACAAACGAAAGGATACAAACTGTTTTAAATAGTTGGGAAACAAACCCACAAATAGATAAACATTAGGTACAAATCCTCAGTACAAATTCAAGCAGCTTTCAAATGTAACTGAAGGAGAACATAAACAAAATTGACATATTCACTCAACTGTGGTCAGCTTATGTTCCATGGGAAAAAAAGAAAGGCACAAGAAATCCCCATTAGTGTAGCAGTTACTTAGGTCTACGACTGTAAAGTCTTGCATTGTTGCATGCTCTAAAGCACAGGTGTCGAACTCCAGGCCTGGAGGGCCGCAGTGGCTGCAGGTTTTCATTCTAACCCTTTTCCTAATCATTGACCAGTTTTCACTGCTAATTAACTCCTTTTCCCTTCATTTTAATGGCCCTGTTTTTAAGGATTCAGTCCTCTCAATTGATTCTTTTCTTCATTAAATGGCAGCCAAACAGAAATGTGACGTGAAATGAGCCAACAGATGACCAGCGAAACTGGGGTTTCAAACTCCAACCAATTTCACTCCAACCAGTTTCTTAATGAGAAGCCAATTCTTGCTGTTAATTAAACTAGTTACTTAAATCCTCGGCTGATGCTGCTCTCTTTCTGCTACAGCAGACATTTCCCAAACTGTTGATTTTCTGTGTGTGATTATTGACCTGAGAGATCAAACTTAATGAGACACTCATCTATCTTTATGTTCAGATAATGTGATTAGCTGATCACCTGTTTGCTCATTTTGTGTCTCATTATTGTTTGGCTGCTAATTAAGGAAATAGAAGGAACTAAGGGGTCTGAGTCGAGTTAATTAAAACTAAGGCAAAAAAAGCTAATTAACAGCAAAAACAGGTTAATAATTAAGAAGGTGGTTAGAATGAAAACCTGCAGGCATTGCGGCCCTCCAGGACCGGAGTTTATTTTTTCGTGTTTTTGTTAACATTTTCTGCCATTATTTTCTCTTTTATCTTGCTCCCACTCCTAACTTGCTGGTATGCAAGGCTGCTGTAGCCCAAACATTATCACATGTGCTGCTCCTACTTCTAAGCTCACTGCTGTGCACGTCAACCTAATCTGACATGGCTGTAACTTTATTACAGCCACATGATTGGTTTGGCGTAGCACTATTCTCATTTTCATTGGCTTTTTGTGTTGTCTTTCAAAAACATGGAAGGAATGAGCTCTATCGATGTTGTATCAACCATGTCTTATGATAGGCAACTAGTCTAGAATCTTCACTTTTCCAAGCCACTTGTATCTTCTGACGCGAAATGAGCAATATGCCTGCCAGTTGTGGTTGATGTGCTGTGAGATGTACCACTGCACTTCAGTCAAACTTTTTGATTTTGCTTTCCTTGGG
Organism: Erpetoichthys calabaricus; assembly: GCF_900747795.2. Lineage (NCBI taxonomy): Eukaryota > Metazoa > Chordata > Cladistia > Polypteriformes > Polypteridae > Erpetoichthys > Erpetoichthys calabaricus. The sequence continues at coordinate 141,851,159 of NC_041395.2, read as the reverse complement.
GGAAAAAAAATAAAATAAAGTTTTCTACTCGGGGCAGGGAGTTATTTTTCTTCGTAACCATTTTTGGTAACACAAATACGCTAACACTACATGTGTTTGGAAGAGTGTAATGCAGCACCATAATTTAGAAAAGTAAATGCATCAAAAATAATAAATAAATAAATAATAACAAATTGGCAAAGCCAAATTTTGAACTTTTACTAGTTAGTAGCTAATGACACATATTTTTTAATTGCCCATCATGAAATTCTCTCGCATATGTTAGGTGTTTTATTCACATTGTAGAGGGCTGGACTATGGCTTGAGTTATTCCTCACTTCAAACCAAAAGTCATGTCATTTTGCCTACCCTAGAAAATATTGCATTCAAATATCTGTATCACTTTAACATTGAAGCAACTTTACATGCAGCACCACTGCCCAACCATAACTAAAAATGTTAGAATCACAGATGAAATAAGAGAAAGATCGACAGTTAAGTCATAGAGATGAGTATCCTCTAAACATGACAGTGCAACCTAAAATGCAATGTAGCATGCTGTCAACTCTTAATTATTTTTCTTTCTAACAGCGAAAATGTCAGCAGGATCTGGTAAAGATGCTAAATTAGCCATGTGTACATATTTTTCTGCATAATTCTCTAGGTACTGGTACAACACCAAAATCCCTCACTACTTCAGGTTTAATATACAAGCTGAGAGCACAACATCTCAGACACAGGAAAGAAAAATATGTCCCTTTCCAGCACCTGTTGTGGCCACGGTCTTTCAGAAAGTTAAAAGGTTTGCAAGTGACAGTTCCAAAGTGAAAGGTATGTCTGAAAAACTAATGGAAATTTATCTCAATTGATGACCTTTATTAATTGTTGAGGACATTGGGTTTCATAGGTTAATGTACCACATTGAACCCCATCACACAGTGCCTAGTTAGGAGCTATTTTTCACATGTATGTTTAACAGAAGTGTAGGCCATTGTTAGATCTTGAATTCACGAGTTCCTGGGTACAGACATTTCTGACCTAGTATTTGTAGCTCAAATGTCACCTCCACTACTATCTTCAGTTTAATAGCACAGTGGATAGACACAAACTTAAATATGAAAAAGATTTTGCTTCATGTGCTAGAGTTTTTAGGGTCATATGTAGCAGCAGCTCTCTCTGAGGTATTTGCTAACATATTTGAAACTTGGCATACTGACAAATCAAAAGCAGATGCAATTGTCAGGAACACGACATGAATTATGGCAAAGCCAATAGAAGACAATGGTCTCAAAACATACCAGATTCAATTGTCAGGCAAAAAGGTAGTGATGAGTCAGCACAGCATAATGAATATACAAATTACAGGAAGAAAAATTGTGGCCCAGTTCAAACATTTTACACTTGAAAACTTTTCAAGCACAGTTTGGAATGGCATCAAAACAACTGCAGTAAAAGGTTGTGATAATGCGGGTTCTGCTCCATGCTCCTATCCAGCTTCTGAGAGCTCTTGAACCCAACACCGTCGGTAATGTCACCGATGAGGTAGGCAGTGAAGACATCAACCATGAAGCAAGGGGATGGTGCAAAAAGTGCACAGTGCTTTTATTAAAAAATCAACACAATCAAAGTGTTCAAATAGAGAAGTGCAGTGTCTCTCAAAGTTAATAAATAATCCAAAAAATACACGTGAACTGTGGAGGTTAAAAACACACTACAAAAAAAATCCTTTAAAAATCGAGGTTAAAATAATGGCTGGAAGCAGTCTTTCTTTAAAACTAAAGAGGGGCGTTCTTCTACTTGCGGTTCCCCTGCTTCTCCCATTCGGTCCCCACAACAGGGGAGTCGCCCTACCAGCAAATGCAGCTCCTTCTTTTCTGGTCCGGTAGCTCTCCGATCCCGGCTACGTCGGGCTGCAGCCGAACTGAGACTTGGGTTCCTTCTTCAGCAGCCAGGGTGCTCACGCTTGGGCTCAACAAACTAATCACCCGGGAACCGCTTTGGTCACACTACCACGTCCAAGCCATGAGGGTGGCGATTATTTATTTGAAAAGTGGCCTTTTTGACTTGAGCTGTGGACCCGCTACACCACAGAGGTGTCTAGAAGATGGACCAATACCTATTAATATGCCAAAAGGCCTTCTGCTGCAAAAGACAATTCTGTCTATGTACATAGAAGATTATGATCCACCAACAACATTCAGTGAACTTGGCATTAATTGAAACAATTCTCTCTGTCCACATTTTCTTTGAACAATTAAAGAATGTATGCTTATCTGATATATCTGTTGCTGATGTTATCCCCTTAGTGATGCCTTCAAAGAGTCTGAAATAGATCACAGAGTGAAAAAGACTAAAAGGCCTCCCATAGAGGCAGTTAACACACCTTTCATTTATACCAGTTCTGAACGTCTCTACTTCACTGTGACCATACTTGATCTGCAACATAAAGACACTTTTATTTGGAGAAAAAGCTATACGCAGGCAGCACAATCTTGGCTCAGTTGGACTCAATGGAACAGGCAGACAATAATGCTATGCAGCACATGGAATATCTTGAAGAAAAAGGTGGCTCATACCACATGAAACATGTCACTGTGTTATATGATTGATGAGATTCTCAAGAAGAACAACCTAAATTCCAGGTTGGTGTCAAGTGCAACTGTGTAAGAACTAGATGGTTATCTCGCCAAGGAACCATTAGCCCTCTTGGAAAGTGAAGCATCAATCAAGGGCGCTTTCTCTGAGTGTCACAAATGGCCTGTAGGTATTTTCCCTATGCACAAGCACAAACAGTGAGAGACTATTTAGAACAGCATCTCATGTTTTTGATGATGAAATAATGATCTGTCATAGAGAGCAGAGAAGCTTCAGTTTTTAAAGAATCACCTTCTGCTTTCCCATAAGCATAGTATATTGTAATGCTGAAAGATTAATTGCATTTTTATAATTATTGCGATAAACATTTTGCTCCATCAAATACATTACTGCGATAAACTTAAGCTGCAATTAGGCCAGTAACTGAACTACAAACTAAAAGGCTGAGAGCAGAGTCTCTTTCACACTGCCAAAACTCCAAGCAAACAATTACATCATAAGTGTAAGAGAAGCAACTGTAGCTCAGTGTCCGTCAAACTGTTAATTGGCAAAGGCAGTGACAGTATGGATATACATGAGATTTATATTTGTTCCCAAAATATGCCACCAAATTTGTTGTATGGCAGTACATTGGCTTAAAACAGGAAGACAATTTACAAAGTCGGGTATTTTGTAAATCATGTCAAGTAGAGGTGGCATCTTTGAGAGTAAACACAAGAAACTTGTTCAACCGTTTAAAACACAATAAGCAATACAAAGAGTGCTGCTCACACAAATGTACAAGCAGCATAGCCAGACTAAAGACAAAATTAGAACCATCTCTAAAGCAGCCATTTATTTCCAAAACTTTTGAATGCGCATCACCATTAGAGCCTGGGTCCCAATGTCAGAAAAAAATAACTCAGGCCATTACCCTGTCTAAAGACATGTGGTGACAGTAAATGCTGTCCAAAAAAAAGTGTTGTGTACCTTATCAACAAACTGGATAAACGCTAACAGATTCCATACTGTACATATTTTCCCACGTCATCATCCTGGAGATGTAGGAGCAGTGTTGCAAATAGGTGCTGTTTGGAAAAGCAGGACAACGAAGCCCTAAATAAGCCTGAAATTTCACTTCATCAATGGTGACTTTGAGTAAAGAATTTTACAGACATCTTGCTTCCTCAAAGAACATAGTGGTGGAAAAATCTATACAGTATATGGGATTATGGGAGATTTTGGCTAGCTAGTGTTTATGTGAAGATGGGTTGGTGTGTTTTACTACTGACAATGTGACAATATAAAAATACAATCAAAGCTATTGATGACATGGGCTTAAGCTATGTGGTAGAGCAACTACTCCAAATGGTGAAAACTAACATGTTATCTCAGCAGACTCCACACACAGAAACCACAAAATATCACACTCCATTATTGACCGATTTGGTCGTGAACCGAAGCAATTTCCCCCCATAGGATTGTATGTAAATACAATTAATCCTTTCCAGACCATACGAACTGTATGTAAATATATATTTTTTTTAAGATTTTTAAGCACAAATATACAGTAATCCCTCCTCCATCGCGGGGGTTGCGTTCCAGAGCCACCCGCGAAATAAGAAAATCCGCGAAGTAGAAACCATATGTTTATATGGTTATTTTTATATTGTCATGCTTGGGTCACAGATTTGCACAGACACACAGGAGGTTGTAGAGAGACAGGAACGTTATTCAAACACTGCAAACAAACATTTGTCTCTTTTTCAAAAGTTTAAACTGTGCTCCATGACAAGACAGAGATGACAGTTCCGTCTCACAATTAAAAGAATGCAAACATATCTTCCTCTTCAAAGGAAACAGAGAGGAAAGCAAACAAATCAATAGGGCTGTTTGGCTTTTAAGTATGTGAAGCACCGCCGGTACAAAGCTGTTGAAGGCGGCAGCTCACACCCCCTCCGTCAGGAGCAGGGAGAGAGAGAGAGAGAGAGAGAGAGAGAGAGAGAGAGAGAGAGAGAGAAACAAAGTCAAAAATCAATACGTGCCCTTTGAGCTTTTAAGTATGCGAAGCACCGTGCAGCATGTCGCTTCACGAAGCAGCTGCACACAGAAGGTAGCAACGTGAAGATAATCTTTCAGCATTTTTAGACGAGCGTCCGTATCGTCTAGGTGTGCGAACAGCCCCCCTGCTCACACCCCCTACGTCAGGATCAGAGAAAGTCAGCGCAAGAGAGAGACAGAGAAAGTAAGTTGGGTAGCTTCTCAGCCATCTGCCAATAGCATCCCTTGTATGAAATCAACTGGGCAAACCAACTGAGGAAGCATGTACCAGAAATTAAAAGACCCACTGTCCTCAGAAATCCGCGAACCAGCAAAAAATCTGCGATATATATTTAAATATGCTTACATATAAAATCCGCGATAGAGTGAAGCCGCGAAAGGCGAAGCGCGATATAGCGAGGGATCACTGTAGTTAACTAGCCAACCCGCGACGTAGCATACACCGCATACTTATGTATTGATGGGTGAACACTTCCTGAAAGACACAGTTGTCCAAATGAGGTTGGTTTTGAGGATACGACTGTAGGTGAATGAAAAGATGTTACTCTGGAGAGGGCAACATTCAATACAGCGTTTTACATGCTGCATACAGCGATTCACATCGAAGCATAGACACTGCTAAGACCATGGGATACCCCTCGCAAACTGTTTTACATGCTGCATACAGCGATTCACATCCGCGACAAACATGCCTCTTCTTAGATGGTCCTGCCGCGTCCACCCTCGTTCTCGAAGCATACACACTGCCTGGTTATGTGCCCGCTTGCAAGAGCAACTCACGGAGACCCGCCCACCAACTCTAAGACCATGGTGTGCAAAACAGTTTGCGATGATGGACGCGGTCATGCGTCATAACCAAAAAGAATGCAGTGGAACCTCGGTTCACGACCATAATTCATTCCCAAACTCTGGTTGTAAACCGATTTGGTCGTGAACCGAAGCAATTTCTCCCATAGGACTGTATGTAAATACAATTAATCCGATCCAGACCATACGAACTGTATGTAAATATATATTTTTGTAAGTTTTTAAGCACAAATATAGTTAATTAAACCATAGAATGCACAGCGTAACAGTAAACTAAATGTAAAAACATTGAATAACACTGAGAAAACCTTGAACAACAGAGAAAACTAACACTGCAATAGTTTGCACTATAGCAACAAAAAATGAACATTTGAAAAAATCTGTAATTTAATAAACCACCAAGAAAAGTAACATTTCAAAAATGCACACTACGAACCGATCGCTGTAAACAGAAGTGAAAACAAAATCAAGCCCAGTGCATTCTTTAACTGCCTTCCCACCTTATGAGTCCAGCCCTCTCTCTCGCTTGCGCTGCCTGTGTGTGTGCGTCTCTCTCGCGCTGCCTGTGTGTGTGCGTCTGTCTCTCTCTGGGCTGCCTGTGTGTGTGCGCGGCTCTCTCTCTGATGCTGCCTGTGTGTGTGGCTGTGCCTCTGTCTCTCTCGTGCTGCCTGTGTGTGTGCGCGGCTCTCTCTTTGGCGCTGCCTGTGTGCGTGCGCGGCTCTCTCTCGCTGCCTCTGTGTGTGTGTGCATCTGTCTCTCTCTGGCGCTGCCTGTGTGTGTGTGCGCGGCTCTCTCTCTCTCTCTCACTGCCTGTGTGTGTGCCTCTGTCTCTCTCTCGCGCTGCCTGTGTGTGTGTGTGCGGCTCTCTCTCTGGCACTGCCAGTGTGTGTGTGCGGCTCTCTCTCTCGCTGCCTCTGTGTGTGTGTGCGTCTGTCTCTCTCTGGCGCTGCCTGTGTGTGTGCGTGCGGCTCTCTCTCTGGCACTGCCTGTGTGTGTGCGTCTGTCTCTCTCTCGCGCTGCCTGTGTGTGTTCCTCTGCCTCTCTCTGGCACTGCCTGTGTGTTTGCGCGGCTCTCTCTCTCGCTGCCTCTGTGTGTGTGTGTGTGTGTGCGTCTGTCTCTCTCTGGCGCTGCCTGTGTGTGTGCGCAGCTCTCTCTCTCGCTGCCTCTGTGTGTGTGTGTGTGTGTGTGTGTGCGCGTTTGTCTCTCTCTGGCGCTGCCTGTGTGTGTGTGCGGCTCTCTCTCTCGCGCTGCCTCTGTGTGTGTGTCGCACAGGAAATGCACAGGGAGAGACTGAACCTCGCAAGAGCAACTAACAGAGACCCGCCCACCAACTATAAGACCATGGGATACCCCTCGCAAACTGTTCTAAATGCCGCATACAGCGATTCACATCCGCGACAAACATACTTCTTCAGAGGTGCACGTGGAGTGTAGCAGAGACGAACGCGAATGACGCTCTGCTCTATGAGTTGGGGCGTCCGAGTTGGTGGGCGTGGCTCTGCGAGTTGTCGTCGTATCCAATGATCTTAGAGTTGGTGGGCATGGCTGCCTTGCATGCTTTCCATGGGTGGCTACTTGTCGGCGGTGCGTGCTTTCCATGGGTGGCTACTTGTCGGCGGCTTAGTGAATTATATACAGTATATAGATTACACCATAGAAAGCACATCGTAATAGTAAACTAAATGTAAAAACATTGAATAACACTGAGAAAACCTTGAACAACAGAGAAAACTAACATTGCAAGAGTTCGCAATCGCCCGATTGCTGTAAACACTTTTTTTAAATGAGTTTTAAGCACAGGGGAAAGAAATGGAACATTTGAACAAATCCGAACTTTATTTAAAAACCAACCACAAGCAACCAAGAAAGTAACATTGCAGGAGTTCACTCTAATAGCCTTACAACGCGATCACTGTAAACACTTTTTTTAAATGAGTTTTAAGCACAGGGAAAGAAAAGGAACATTTGAACAAATCCGAACTTTATTTAAAAACCAACCACAAGCAACCAAGAAAGTAACATTGCAGGAGTTCACGCTAATAGCCTTACAAACCGATTGCTGTAAACACTTTTTTTTTTTTTTTATTAAATGAGTTTTAAGACACAGAAAAAAATGAACATTTGAAAAAAAGAGAAAAGTAACATTGCAACAATTCACGATACGAACCGAAAAATAAACATTTGAAAAATCCGTAATACAAAAACTAACCATAAACCACCAAGAAAACTAACCTTGCATGAGTCGAGTTCTGGCATGAAGTGAGGAGGAACTGGGTGGAGAACAATCCGGTCTCGTCGCAGTTGAAGACTTGTTGCGGGATGTAGCCTTCGTCCTCCACTAATTTTGTGAAATTTTTCACAAATTCTTTCGCAGCTTCAGCGTTGGAACTAGCAGCCTCTCCATGCCTTACCACACTATGAATGCCACTTCTCTTGCAAAACTTTTCAAACCATCCTCTACTGGCTTTAAATTCCTCACTTTCGCCACTCGTAGAAGGATAGTTTTGCAGCAAATCGCCATGAATCTTCCTGGCTTTCTCGCATAACATCGCCTCACTTACGCTATCCCCTGCAAGTTGCTTCTCGTTCAGCCACACTAGCAACAGTTTTTCCACCTCTTCCAGCACTTGAGGACTCTGCCTGGTTAACGCTGTAACTCCTTTTGCAACATCAGCTGCTTTAATAGATTCTTTCTGCTTTAGAATAGTCAAAATCGTATATTTTGACTTCTTGTACTCGGCGGCAAGATCAGTAACACGAACGCCACGCTCATACTTTCTAATAATTTCTTTCTTCGATTTCAATTTTCTGCAAAACTTTCTTCTCACCACTCTTCACTTGCTTAGAAGCCATGGTTAACTGCAAAAGCACACGAAATACTGTAGAGCACAAAGAGTTCACTGGTAAAGCATGCACGTCTGACTGAGAACAATGAACTGGGAGAGGCTGAACACGTGCTTAAATACAGTAATCGGCGCGTACCAACCGGAAGGGAAATGAAATAGAGCACAAAGAGTTCACAGGTAAAACATCTGACTGAGAATAATGCAACACATGCGGAAATCATTGGCGCGCACAAACCGAAAGGGAAACTGGCTTGTTTGTATACTGAGTGTGTGGTCTTGAACCGAGGCAAAAGTTTGGCAAACTTTTTTGGTCATAAACCGATCTGTACGTGTACCAAGACGTTCGTGAACCAAGGTTCCACTGTGTGTATATATATATATATATATATATATATTCACGGCATTCGAAGTCTGTGTCACAATCTGATAGTGTGGGTGGTTACCTACCAGGTAACGCTTTGTGGTTGGCCAGCAATCTGCTAACATCCGCCACGGTGCCCTCAGTTTGTGAAGAGCAGATCATAGAATGGTTGAAATAGTTTTACTGTCAAATAAATGCAAAGAGTACACGACACGTGTTTCGCCCTCATTCTGGGCTCATCAGGTGTACACACTCCACTGCACTCCCTCTCGGGAATCGAACCTCGGACGTCAGCGTCAGAGGCGCTGCCCCTAACGTTGCGCCACAGCGTGTGGTTCGTTTATTTGACAGCATGTAGATCGGGGTAATTACATTCACGGTATTCGAAGTCTGTGTCACAATCTGATAGTGTGGGTGGTTACCTACCAGGTAACGCCTTGTGGTTGGCCAGCAATCTGCTAACATCCGCCACGGTGCCCTCAGTTTGTGAAGAGCAGATCACAGAATGGTTGAAATAGTTTTACTGTCAAATAAATGCAAAGAGTACACGACACGTGTTTCGCCCTCATTCTGGGCTCATCAGGTGTACACACTCCACTGCACTCCCTCTCGGGAATCGAACCTCGGACGTCAGCGTCAGAGGCGCTGCCCCTAACGTTGCGCCACGGCGTGTGGTTCGTTTATTTGACAGCATGTAGATCGGGGTAATTACATTCACGGCATTCGAAGTCTGTGTCACAATCTGATAGTGTGGGTGGTTACCTACCAGGTAACGCTTTGTGGTATTCCCGATCTACATGCTGTCAAATAAACGAACCACACGCCGTGGCGCAACGTTAGGGGCAGCGCCTCTGACGCTGACGTCCGAGGTTCGATTCCCGAGAGGGAGTGCAGTGGAGTGTGTACACCTGATGAGCCCAGAATGAGGGCGAAACACGTGTCGTGTACTCTTTGCATTTATTTGACAGTAAAACTATTTCAACCATTCTATGATCTGCTCTTCACAAACTGAGGGCACCGTGGCGGATGTTAGCAGATTGCTGGCCAACCACAAAGCGTTGCCTGGTAGGTAACCACCCACACTATCAGATTGTGACACAGACTTCGAATACCGTGAATGTAATTACCCCGATCTACATGCTGTCAAATAAACGAACCACACGCCGTGGCGCAACGTTAGGGGCAGCGCCTCTGACGCTGACGTCCGAGGTTCGATTCCCGAGAGGGAGTGCAGTGGAGTGTGTACATCTGATGAGCCCAGAATGAGGGCGAAACACGTGTCGTGTACTCTTTGCATTTATTTGACAGTAAAACTATTTCAACCATATATATATATATATATATATATATATATATATATATATATATATATATATATATATACACATATATACATATACATATATATACATACACATACATACACATACATATATACATATACAAATCTATACTAATAAAAGGCAAAGCCCTCACTGACTCACTCACTCACTCACTCATCACTAATTTTCCAACTTCCCGTGTAGGTGGAAGGCTGAAATTTGGCAGGCTCATTCCTTACAGCTTACTTACAAAAGTTAGGCAGGTTTCATTTCGAAATTCTACGCGTAACGGTCATAACTGGAACCTACTTTCGTATACTGTATACGGCCATAGCGGGCAGCTCGGTCGCCGTGTGAGGCGGTTGCGTCTTGCATCATCACGCCTCCCACGTGATTGAGTGCCTGCCCATATAAGGTAAATATTCGCAGGTGAAGGACTGTGTTTAGCATATTCATAAGTGCGGCTGCGGCTGTATGCTTATATCGAATGACACATACCGAATGTCAGTTCAACACAAATCCAGCCGATTATGACAGCAGCAATCCAAGCTCTGAGAACACAGTAAAAAGGAGGTGTATCAGACATCGTGGTAGATTTTCTGATGCAGCTAGACAGAAGCAACTTTGTGCAGCTGCCGCCAAATACTCGCAGAAAAATCCACAAATTAATAAACACGCTGTGGCTAAATACTCAGAAGCAAATCCACAACTTCACAGGGACGCTGTCGCTAAATACTTGCAAGCACATCCACAAGTTAATAGGGACGCTGTGGCTAAATACTCACAAGCACATCCACAAGTTAATAGGGACGCTGTGGCTAAATACTCGCAAGCACATCCACAAGTTACTAGGGACGCTGTCGCTAAATACTCGCAAGCACATCCACAACTTAATAGGGACGCTGTCGCTAAATACTCGCAAGCACATCCACAAGTTAATAGGGACGCTGTCGCTAAATACTCGCAAGTGAATCCACAAGTTCATAGAGACGCTGTCGCTAAATACACGGAGGCAAATCCACAAGTTAATAGAGCTTCTGTTTCTAGATACAATCCCAATAATGAAAAGCGGCTCATACGAAAACAACAGGTTTGGCTCAAAAAAGCCAATTGTGGATTTGCGTACGACCCAAACATACATTATGAGTCTGACAAAACAGTACACATTGGATCCATGGATGTTCACTGTGACTATTGTTTAGCTCAGAAGTGGAAATGCGAGTCTCCTGGTTTGTGCTGTAACGGTGGTAAAGTCTCTCTCACTCCTTTACGTGACCTTCTTGAGGGCCTGTTAAATGGCGAACATCCTCAAAGTGAGCATTTCTTGAACAATATTCGAAAGTACAACAGCGCATTTCAAATGACGTCATTTGGTGCTAAACAAATCGTTGAGGGAAATTTAATGCCTTCATTTAAAGTTCAGGGACAAGTGTATCACTTGATTGGCAGTCTTTTACCTATGCCGAGTGAGGAACACAAATTTTTGCAAATTTATTTCGTCGGGGACGATGAAAAGGAAGCACAAATCCGCTGCCCTAATTTTTCTGGACTTAACATACCCCTGGTCAAGCAATTACAAAAAATGCTCCATGACTGTAACACTTACATCCAGGTCTTCCACTCCACAATGGACAGTATTTCAGATGATGACAAAGACTTCAAAGTTGTCATTCACGCAGACAAAAAACCATTACATGCACACAAAGGCAGATTTAACAAACCCACAGTTCATCAAGTTGGTGTTGTCATCGTTGGGCAAACGTTCAACAATAGAGATATTGTCTTGAAAACCAGAGACAATAAACTACAACGCATTAAGGAAACCCACAGATCCTATGATGCATTTCAATATCCTCTCATGTTCTGCTATGGTGAAGACGGCTATTCTGTGTCTATACCTCAAGTTCATGCTACCAGTAAGTTACCTATGAACAAAACCGTCTCTGCAGCAAACTTCTATTCATACCGGCTTATGATCAGACAACATCATGATAATACTAGCCATTTCTTCCGAACTTTATTAAATCAGTTTTTACTTGATATGTACACAAAAATTGAATCCGAAAGACTAAATTATATCAGTCTAAATCAGAAAAAACTACGAGCTGAAAATTACGTTCACTTAAAAGATGCTATTGACAAAAACGACACTGATTTAATAGAACTTGGTCAAGCTGTGATATTATCATCTTCCTTCACTGGAGGACCTCGCTATATGCACGAGCGTACACAAGACGCAATGACATACGTACGTCATTATGGCCGCCCTGACTTATTCATCACATTTACTTGCAATCCTAAATGGCCTGACATCACTGAAATTCTCCTTCCACATCAAAAACCTCACGATCGCCACAACCTTATCAGTCGTGTATTTCATCTCAAGATTCGCAAAATGAAAGACTTGCTCACGAAGAGTAACATTTTCAGCTATACAAATTGCTACATGTACACCATAGAGTGGCAAAAGCGAGGTATTCCCCATGCACACATTCTATTGTGGCTAAAAGATAGGATTAAACCAGCTCTCATCGATCAAGTCATCCGTGCGGAAATTCCTGATCCACAGACTGACCCTGCCCTACACAAAATAGTAAAATCCACCATGATTCACGGCCCATGTGGACCTCATAATATCAACTCACCCTGCATGATCAACAGAATATGCACTAAGAAGTACCCGTGTCCGTTCATCTCAGAAACTCAGACCGGAGAAGATGGTTACCCTCAGTATATACAGTATATATATATATATATATATATATATATATATACACATACATATATATATATATATATATATATATATATATATATATATATATATATATATATACACATACATATATACACATATATATATATACACATACATATACATATATATATATATATATATATATATATATACACACATACATATACATACATATATATATATACACATACATATACATATATATATATACACATACATATATACATATACATATACAGTGCATCCGGAAAGTATTCACAACGCATCACTTTTTCCACATTTTGTTATGTTACAGCCTTATTCCAAAATGGATTAAATTCATTTTTTTCCTCAGAATTCTACACACAACACCCCATAATGACAACGTGAAAAAAGTTTACTTGAGGTTTTTGCAAATTTATTAAAAATAAAAAAATTGAGAAAGCACATGTACATAAGTATTAACAGCCTTTGCCATGAAGCTCGAAATTGAGTTCAGGTGCATCCTGTTTCCCCTGATCATCCTTGAGATGTTTCTGCAGCTTAATTGGAGTCCACCTGTGGTAAATTCAGTTGATTGGACATGATTTGGAAAGGCACACACCTGTCTATATAAGGTCCCACAGTTGACAGTTCATATCAGAGCACAAACCAAGCATGAAGTCAAAGGAATTGTCTGTAGACCTCCGAGACAGGACTGTCTCGAGGCACAAATCTGGGGAAGGTTACAGAAAAATTTCTGCTGCTTTGAAGGTCCCAATGAGCACAGTGGCCTCCATCATCCGTAAGTGGAAGAAGTTCGAAACCACCAGGACTCTTCCTAGAGCTGGCTGGCCATCTAAACTGAGCGATCGGGGGAGAAGGGCCTTAGTCAGGGAGGTGACCAAGAACCCGATGGTCACTCTGTCAGAGCTCTAGAGGTCCTCTGTGGAGACAGGAGAACCTTCCAGAAGGACAACCATCTCTGCAGCAATCCACCAATCGGGCCTGTATGGTAGAGTGGCCAGACGGAAGCCACTCCTTAGTAAAAGGCACATGGCAGCCCACCTGGAGTTTGCTAAAAGGCACCTGAAGGACTCTCAGACCATGAGAAAGAAAATTCTCTGGTCTGATGAGACAAAGACTGAACTCTTTGGTGTGAATGCCAGGCGTCACGTTTGGAGAAAACCAGGCACCGCTTATCACCAGGCCAATACCATCCCTACAGTGGAGCATGGTGGTGGCAGCATCATGCTGTGGGGATGTTTTTCAGCGGCAGGAATTGGGAGACTAGTCAGGATAAAGGGAAAGATGACTGCAGCAATGTACAGAGACATCCTCACCAGGCCAATACCATCCCTACAGTGGAGCATGGTGGTGGCAGCATCATGCTGTGGGGATGTTTTTCAGCGGCAGGAATTGGGAGACTAGTCAGGATAAAGGGAAAGATGACTGCAGCAATGTACAGAGACATCCTGGATGAAAACCTGCTCCAGAGCGCTCTTGACCTCAGACTGGGGCGACGGTTCATCTTTCAGCAGGACAACGACCCTAAGCACACAGCCAAGATATCAAAGGAGTGGCTTCAGGACAACTCTGTGAATGTCCTTGAGTGGCCCAGCCAGTGCCCAGACTTGAATCCAATTGAACATCTCTGGAGAGATCTTAAAATGGCTGTGCACCGATGCTTCCCATCCAACCTGATGGAGCTTGAGAGGTGCTGCAAAGAGGAATGGGCGAAACTGGCCAAGGATAGGTATGCCAAGCTTGCGGCATCATATTCAAAAAGACTTGAGCCTGTAATTGCTGCCAAAGGTGCATCGACAAAGTATTGAGCAAAGGCTGTGAATACTTATGTACATGGGATTTCTCAGTTTTTTTTATTTTTAATAAATTTGCAAAAACCTCAAGTAAACATTCTTCAAGTAAACATTTTTCACGTTGTCATTATGGGGTGTTGTGTGTAGAATTCTGAGGGAAAAAATGAATTTAATCTATTTTGGAATAAGGCTGTAACATAACAAAATGTGGAAAAAGTGATGTGCTGTGAATACTTTCTGGATGCACTGTATATACACATATACATACATATATACACACACACACACATATATATTATATATATATATATATATATATATATATATATATATATATATATATATATATATATAATATTCTGTGTAAATTAGAAACAAAAGTAGACAAAAATGCATTCTGAATGCCAAGGCCAGATGTGGTAGCAAGATCATTAATAATTCAAGTTTTACAAATCTCTATGACCTTTCACCCTCATCCTTTTTCTTTTTGGTCAGTGTTCGGCCTTTAGTGTGCCTCTTTTGCTCACTCCAATTGCTTAACTCTTGCTAAAATGCTGGTTTACATTCCCTTTTCTCACTGATGTTCAAAAACCTCTTCCTATAATTGTTTTCAAACATTCTCTTGCTTAGATTACCATTTGTAACTATACTTTTCAAGATACTATGTGCAAGTTGAAACTTCTTAACAGGACTAACCTCACTCCTCAATCATGTTATCTAATGAGGCTAGAGCCAGAAATCATATGCAATTAATACATCATCTCCTCCTGGCACTTTTCTCCATATTTTTCTGTCTTCCAATATTATACTTCAGGACTTGTTTGAAAACCTTTCTCTTCTTCATTCAGTAAACATTCTACTATAACCCGAAACTCCAACTCTCAAAGTATTGTCCACACTATATCTTCATTTTCTTCAAAAAAGAACTTTTGGTTGTTTCTATACAGAAAAACTACTCATGACATCTCACTGGAAAATACCAGAGTAGGTCAACAAAAAAAAACTGGAGTTTTTCCTATTATACACTTTTAAATTTGTACCCTTTCACAATAAGGATCAATTGAGAACCGGAAAAACCAATCAACAAATAGGATGCATTCATCACTTGGAATAAATCTTGGATGTTCAGCAACCATTAATACTAGTCTATACAAGTTTCCTTCAATCTTATTTGTCTACTCAAAGCTCTCTTCATTAATGTCCAGTGATGTTTTTTTTGTTTATTTTATTTAGATATTTTATTGGTGGTATATAGATCTTGTCTCTGACTCAGAAAAACAGAATTTAGATGGCTGGTTATAACAGTGTGAGATGGTTTGGGTGTGGGGGGTGGGGGGGGGGGGTGGCTTGAGGATAAATTTCTGTTAACTTTTTATCCCTATGTTTATGTAAATGTTTACTTAAGGAATATTTATAAAAAGTCTATCACAAAAATAGTTCATCTTTGACAAAATTATGCATTGGCCGGGAACACTTGAGAGACCCTGGAGGAAAAAAATAAGTTGACAACCACTGATCTAGAGACTATACACCAATATCTACAAATTACACTAAGTGGTAAACAGCTCAGTAAGAATCTGGTATCAATGTGTGTAATTCTAAGTGTTACATGTTAAGTACACATTGCTTTCCTCTCTAAATTATACAATATGAAACACATATTTTATTGATACCTTTAGTTAGTGGTTTATAAAGCACTTTAATCTTTTGAAATAACTTCAATCCTAAATAAAACTTTTTGTAAAACCTTTTTTCATTCAGAAATATAGCTCACTTTGATAATCTCTCTGTGTTTGCTGCCATGGAGACTTTATTGCGAAGTGCTACTTTTGCTAAAAGAAATTTGTCAAAGACAGGCTAGTCCTTACCAAAAAATAATACAATTTTAAATAATCTGACGATATGATTCTCAGACAGTGAATGTAAGTCAACCCTAAACAGAACACCCTCTTCCTCAGTTTGTGCAATTCATAACCGAAATCAGTTTAACTGTACAGAAAATGGATCTGCAGCAAAAATGTACCTTGGATTAGTCCCAATCTAGGAGAAATGTGCTCAAGCATCCACTTCCCTTTTCCAGGTGTCTTGGCTATATTCCTAATTTATGCTTCACTAAACTGTAATTTTCACCTACTTCCCGAGGTTGGGATCAGGTACCCTAAAGTTTAATCTTTTAATAGTGCTTTGTCATATTATTACTCTTCTATGGCATATTCATATTCAATAAGGAACTGTTTAAAATTATATATAGAAGAAGCCTTTTATCAATATGATCTTCAACTAGAATTTATTTTTAAAGTAACCACTGAACACATTCAAACATCAAAAATCACAGGTTTGAAGTGATAATACATTATTTTTGAGATATACGCCTCTGAATTTCAATCAAGATCTCCAATTTAAAAGAGGGAAAAGGGGTAATTTATTCCACATTTAGCAGAATAATTTTGTATTCCTCATTAATCTATGTTATAGCTTTTTAAATGTCCTAAGATGCTGCCTGGCCAGAGGAATCCTGATGCACACCCCACAAATCATCTCTACAATATTGTCATGTAATACTCTGAAGAACAAACACAGACTTTAATTTTTATAAAAAACACACACACACACACACACACACAGACACATTACCTACTCATCTAACATACAGACAAAATAAAAAGATGAATATGTAAAAACAATAAGCAGCATTTGGTGTGAATCACATGAGCAATGAACAGTGAAGAATACTTATGGGTTTTCCCAAAGAACTATCTATATATATATATATATATATATATATATATATATATATATATATAAAATTCTTTTCGCGTTTGAAACGGAAATTACGTATGACCACGTGATATGGAAATTACGTATAAAACAGAAATTATGTATGGCCACACAATATGGAAATTACCTATGACCACAGAACATATTATAATACAGGAACTAATCACTTTGTTTGTGGACGGCATTTTTATATCGTCTTTACGAATTGTTATTGTGTGCGCCCTGCGTCGCTCTCTCCCACCCGTCCTGTCTGGACTACTGCGCTGAGCCGTCCGCCACCAGGCATGCTCTGACAGAGAAGTTTTATTTATTCGCCCACGTGACTGTCGCTGAAACTGCCACATTGAAACTTTTTTTTAGTTGGCAGTACTTGATAGTAGAAGAGATGAGGAAAACAGCTTTGCGTCTTTCTACTTTTTAACTGCGCCGAACTGTAAACAATGTGAAGACGAGACCTCCTTCAGCTGCGAGGGGTCGTGAGAACAAAGTGGACGCTGGGTGGCGCGGAATGTCGGGCTGCTCCGCCGAGTCAAGAGCTTCGCAGTTTCGAGCAGCATCCTCTCTTCTCACACTGTTTGTGACACTTCAAGTCCCCCGTTGGCTCCTGGGAGAGTGGAAATCTTTGCGAATGAGTGTAATCGGCGCCATCGAAGCAGGACTCTGTTTGTAAATTGCCCTGCACAACTACTTACTGTCCCTTAAGGTAAGTTCGGGTCACTAAAACCCCACAACATTCAAGGTTGCTTTTGTGATTAATTATTTTAAAAAGTAAATCACAGGCTTGTATTTAACAAGTAAATCACAGGCTTGTAGTGCAAGGTTGTCAGGCAAAAATTTGGACGATCACATAGAAAATGTAATTTCTATACCACAGCGGTCGTGTAGTGCCTTTCACAAGGGATCTACTACTTACCTGTTGTGTTATACCGCCTTTAAAATGTAGTTTCCCCGAAACCACTCCAGTAGTGCTCAATGTATCTTTACTTCTTAAATGTTAATGTTTTACTGTTTTAATAACTTATAGACTACATTTTATTTTTTTCCCTTGCACTCAGTGAGCGAAGCCACTGGGTAATCAACTAGTCTAAATTAAAATAAGTTAGACACTTTTGTGCACTTTAATTTCCTTATTTGTTAACCAACACTAGATGATGTCTGTGCACAGTACTACTTTAGAAAAACTTGTTCAAGTAGGTAGGTAGCTGAATGCTTGCATTAAATATTAATATTCCTGATCCTGTAAAACATTCGAAAGATATGAAACTAAAGCTACCCTTCTAATAGGTTTAAATTTTGTACTCACCCAAGAATTAATTAGATCAATGTTGGCTGCTAAATTTGCAAGAATCTTAAATCTTGCACATTTTTATGTTAACATGAATATATACCACAAACAGCTGGGAAGCAACAGTCAAACAGAAGATTAATGAAATGTTTCTTAAGACAAGACAACTGCTCAAGTTATCCTTTGAGAAAATAATTATCCAAGTCCAGAACACTTTGAAGAAAGTATTTGCTGGGTATATTGGGAAAAGGATGCTAAGGAGCTGCCAGGCAAGAGGAAAAGAGGATGCCTAAGAGAAGGTTTATGGATGTGGTGCAGGAGATGGGTATAACAGAGCAAGATGCAGAGGACAGGAAGATATGGAAAAAGATAATCCGCTTGTGGCAACCCCCAACAGAAGCAGCCAAAAGATGAAGAAGGACTAGACCAACTCCAAGACTGCAAGGATATAGCCTTAAGTATAGACTAAACAAGCTGAATCTTTATATTTTAAGCAAAAAGAGAATCAGAAGTGACATAATTAAATTGGTTAAAATTACGAAAATAATTAGTACAGTGGATTCTGGCTGTTAGTTTAAAATACATTATTCAACAAGAACATGGGAAAGTACATGGAAATCTGTTAAATATAGATGTTGCACCATCACTATAAAGTTTTCCTTCAAACACAATCACAGACACATAGAAGAATTACTAAGTAGTGTGGTAGACTGTAACTTATTGCTTGTCAATATTTGAGAAACATCCATTGGAATTCAACTGATTGTCACTCTCCGATAGATAGATAGATAGATAGATAGATAGATAGATAGATAGATAGATAGATAGATAGATAGATAGATAGATAGATAGATAGGATACTTTATTAATTCCAAGGGGAAATTCACTAATTTTCACTAAATTCAGAAATGGCAGACAAGAAAAAATGACAACAGTTCACATTGGGAAAAAAAAACTTGAAATTTCTGCGGCTCTCGATTCCAGCAAAAAGAAAAAAGATGTTGCCAGTGAATTTGGAATTTTGCCATCGACACTGTCAATTTTCTTGAAAGACCAAGCAAAAAAAGAAGAAAAATCTCTGGTTGCAAACATATGCAAACTGCAGTATTTGAAGACATCAAAAAAGTACTTTTTATGTTGTTCAGTGATGTTCGTTCAAGAACCATTCCTATTAGTGCACCACTCATTCAAGAAAAAGCAAAGTCATTGTTGTGAGGTTTCTAAACTCTCTTAGGACCTCCCTCAACGGGACAACACGCCGAACAGTGTCCCGAAGTGCGATCACCGCATCTGTGGAAGACCATTTATCCATTGCCGGGGCAACAGCAGGCTCACAGCGCTGCTGTGGCTCCCCATCAAAGCAAACAGAAAAGATCTCGATGGGTGATGCAAGGAACATTGTAAGTGCAGGCAACAGTATTACTTGGCCACTACCCTAGCCACAACCCTGCCTGACTACTGTGTCTGTGTATAGGAAAGTGGTAGATCCCACTACAATAAATAACCATGCTGTTCCTGTTTCTAGCTGAATAAAGCTGTTTTTGCTAAAGTACTGAGACTCAGCCTAGCGTTTTATAATAATAATAATAATAATTCATTACATTTATATAGCGCTTTTCTCAGTACTCAAAGTGCTATCCACACAGGGAGGAACCGGGAAGAGAACCCATTTTTGGGTGCAAGACAGGAACTTCTAGCACAACCACAATCTTTTAGGATTTGCTTCTGTGGCACTTCGCTGCAGCACTGTGAGCCTGCTGTTGCCCTGCTCTGACAACGGACAAACAATCTTTCACAGACGTGGCAAAGTCGTCCCGTGGGGTGAGGAGGTTCCCAAAAAAGATCTGAAACCTCACAATATGAGTAAGAAGAAAAGGATGATTCAGCTTAGTGCTAGGCGGTATACCGGTTCATACCGAAAACCGTTTTTCATTTTTTTTTTTATGATATGGATTTTTCTTATACAACATTGTTTCGCTGCCTTCTCAATTGTGTAATGAGTGATCACTCGTGCTGCGTTCAGTCAGTTCACGTGAGCCGCTCTCTTGTGTGATGTTGCGATGTCCACGGCTTTATTTAATGTTAGCTAAGAGCCGGCACGTAAAAGTTTCTCGCTATAGCAATTTTAACTCCGTTACAAAGTGATCCAAAGTCTCGTTTATACCTCGTGTCTTCTCATTAAACTTGTATGTCGCGAATATGGTATTGCAAACGGCAGCGGGAGCATTTCTATAAACTTAATTTAAAATTATAGTTTACACCGTGCTTTGTTTCTGCAGTAGCTGCACTTATGAATATGCTTGTATGCGTCACTCGCTCGCTTCTTATTGTTTCGCTGCCTTCTCAATTGTGTAATGAATGTTTTCTTCAGCGCTCTTTGGGGCTCTTCCTTGTTTTCTACGTACTGCGTTTACAGTCAGTTCACGTGATTACGTGGGAGGCGTGATGACGCGATACGCAACTCCGCCTCCCACGGCCATCGAGCTGCAGTCTATTACAGTATATGGACAAAAAAGAGGTTCCAGTTATGACCATTACGCGTAGAATTTCGAAATGAAACCTGCCTAACTTTTGTAAGTAAGCTGTAAGGAATGAGCCTGCCAAATTTCAGCCTTCCACCTACACGGGAAGTTGGAGAATTAGTGATGAGTGAGTGAGTGAGTGAGTGAGTGAGTGAGTGAGTGAGTGAGTGAGTGAGTGAGTGAGTGAGTGAGTGAGTGAGTGAGTGAGTGAGTGAGTGAGTGAGTCAGTCAGTCAGTCAGTCAGTCAGTCAGTCAGTCAGTCAGTCAGTCAGTCAGTCAGTCAGTCAGTCAGGGCTTTGCCTTTTATTAGTATAGATGTATATAGCTTAGCTTGAAGCAAGGTCCATATTAATGCAATTTGCCTAAATGATTGTTCAGTTGGTAAAGATGTCCTCACCAAGTTACACTTGTTTTATTTTATTTTATTTTAATTTGATGAATACTGTGTAATGCACCTGGGGCTTGAAGTCTTGAAGTAATAGTATTATTATCTATATATATAATTCAATAAGTCCATGGCAAGCAAGACGCACGCAAGACAGAGCCCCGCCCACCAACAATTAACTAAGCAGCCAACCGTGGCACGCACGACAGACCTCCGCCCGCCAACTCTAACACTCCTCCCACATCCATTACCTTCACATTGTTTTCCTTTTATTTCTGATCCCGTTCAACAACTATATGGTGACATCGACTTCTCAACTGTGACTCCGGAACAACTCAGTACGTGAGCTATATTAAGCGTCACCAACGAAGACTCGCTACACCTTAATGAACAAGTACTGAAACTTATCCCTACCGACGAAGTAACTTTCACCAGCGTTGCCTCCATCATCACAGACGATCCCGCAGATCAAGTTTCATTCCCCGAAGAATTTCTTAACAGTCTTACTCCCACTGGCATGCCTCTGCATAAACTCAAAATTAAAATAGGTTCAGTCGTCATCCTTCTCAGAAACCTCATGCCAGTAAGAAGTCTCTGTGATGGCACTAGACTGACTGTTACCAGCATTCACCGCAATGTACTGGTGTGTAAAACTATCACAGCTCCTACCTCACAAACTGTCCTTATTCCCCGGATATCCCTGACCCCATCAGATTGAAAATTTGCCTTTTACTTTTACACGCAGACAATTTCCTGTTAGGTTGGCCTTTGCAATGACAATTAATAAGGCACAGTGACAAACTTTCAAAACGCTATGCCTGTATCTGCCAAACCCAGTTTTCAGTCACGGACAATTGTATGTTGTTGCTCTCTCCAGAGTTCCACCTTTTCATTCACTCACAGTCGTATCCTCAAACCCACCCCATTTGGACAACTGTGTCGTTCAGGAAGTGTTTACCCATCAATAAATAATTATGCAGCGTATGCTACGCCGCAGATTGGCTAGTACTAATAAACTATTATTTATTTTATTGTTATTATTTATTAGTTTAAACATTATGCAGTTTAATGATGGTAAAGTTGTTTAAAAAGTCACTTTAACGTGTCAGTGGACAGAGATTGTTAACACTAACAGAAAGTGTAGTTGGTTTACAAAAAATATTTACTATTTATTCCTTTTCTAAAACATGTTCAGTGCATTTAAACTTTGGACAAGTTGGTTGAAAATATGTTGTCAAATTTTAGTTTAAGTTGTTTGCAAAATTTGTTCAATAAAAAGATTCTATATTTTGACTGCATCTGTCATGCAATGTGATTCCTCCTCTTCATTAGTGCCACCCCCTTGAAAACTATCACTTTATGGGGCCATGCAAACCTGTATTAATACTTGTGTGAACATTAAAATATTTTTTTGTACAATGTACAATTCTCATGACAGTGGAATAGGTTATTCTTAGCCAGTCTACTGCAGTAATTGCAGTGGAAAATGTGGTCAACATCCACTCATGCATGGAAAAAAAATACCGTTGAATACCGTGAAACCGGTATAATTTTGAAAAATACCATGATACAAAATTTTGGTCATACCACTCAACACTAATTCAGCTTCTGATTGATAACTGTGCTGCCCACAACATACTTTCACATTTAGGTAATGTTTGCATTGAATTCCTCACACCCAATTGTACGGCAGTGCTTCACCTATTGGATTTGGGCATCATTCGCACCCTGAAAGTGTATTATCGCTAGGAAATGCTGAGAAAAATTCTCATCAGCATAACTTGTAGACAGGAGGAGATTAAAATTAATGTGAAAGAAGCTATTGAAATTATTTGCAAACGCTTGGACACAAATTAAAGAAAGCACTATACTGACAAATTCAGAATCTCACTACTACGAAATTTTTATTACAACAAAATATTTTTTAGGTCCCTGGCACTTCGTTGTAACGGAATTTTATCTGTGTGTGTATATATATATATTAATCCATCCATCCATTATCCAACCCGCTATATCCTAACTACAGGGTCACAGGGGTCTGCTAGAGCCAATCCCAGCCAGCACTGGGCGCAAGGCAGGAAACAAACCCCGGGCAGGGCGCCAGCCCACCGCAGGTGTGTGTGTGTGTGTATGTATATGTGTATATATATATATATATATATACATATATATATTGTGGTCGGGTGTTGAAAGGACAGACTGGAAACAGTCAGAATGTTGGAACACCAACCAGGTCGTCCCTTTTAATCGTCACGAGATGAACAGACAAAATAAACAAAATGTAATGAAAATAGTGCTTCAGCGCCGTCCCATACAGGGACCTCTTTCAGAACAATCAGTTCTTTCGAGAATCACATGCTCTGGCGTGCAGCTCGTTCCGGTCTCCTGGCAGAAGCCACCTTTCTTTATGCCGCCGCTTCCTTTATAGTGGTATTTCCGGAAGGGGTGGGGTATAAGTGCTCTTGCCGGGCGGCTTCTCGGAGCTGTGAGGGAAGAGGAAGAACAGGTCACGGTCAAGGTCAGCGATAGCCATTCCCCCCAACCCACGTCGTCTCAGCGGGCTATTTTGTACCTTTCCCCGGCCCTTAGAGGAGTCCTCCGACGCCCATACGTGACAATAAATATATACATGTATGTATGTATGTAATAGAGTTTCAGCCGCGTCAGATTAGGATGATGCAAACAGCACAGAGCTGGCAACAGCATAATGTGCAAATGTTTGGGTTGTAGCAGCTGTGCATACCACTATGTCAAGACTGGGAGCAAGGTTAAAGAGAAAATGTTAATGAAAACTCAAAGAAGGGGGGGGGGGGGGGAATTAGCGTTACAGAAGAAGACACCCCAGTGGACACAGTCCAAGGCTCAAAAGATGAGGATACTGTTAAAAAGAAGGATCCGGGAAATTTAGTAGTGTGGAGATATTTTGGCTATTTAAAGTGCGACAAGAAGCAGACTAGCATGCACATCAAATTGCATCGAAAGCATGTCCCCCCCACAAAGACAGGTAATACCATTAATCTTTTTGTAACATCTAAAGCAGTGTCATCCTTTAAAGCATGCACAATGCAAGACTTTACAGTCCTAGACCTAAGCAAGTGGTGCAGTAATGGGGAGGTCTTTGTGCCTCTCTTTTTTCCTTGGAGCATAAGTTGACCACAATTGAGTGAATATGTCAATTTGTTTATATTCTCCTTCTTTTACGTTAGAAAGCTACTTGAATTTGTCCTGAGGATTTATATAGAAAGTTTTTGTCTATTTGTGGGTTTGTTTCCCAACCATTTAAAATAGTTTGAATTGATACAAAGGAAAGGATATAGTACAGAGGTATTTTTTTTAGATTTTGTATTAATACTTATTTTATTTATTTGGAACTGACCAAAGAATTTACTTTTGTGTTCTGTAAAACTTAAACGCTTTTAGATTGTAGTTTTAGATTTAATATTTTAGAATTAAGATTTTATTTTATTTATTTGTAGATGACCAACAAATTTAGTGTGTTTTCCTATAATAACTTCAAAGCTTTTGACTGGTCAGAACTGTGATTTTGTCATTTTGTATTACCTATTAATTTAAAATACAGTTCTATAATGTTCTGCAGTACATTTCTCATATTCAACTTTTGACAGAAAATAAATAATATTTAAACCAAAATTAACCTTATGATATCTTCATATCTCACTCAGGAGTAAAAAGAAACCTTTAAGTTTGACAGAAATAGCGATATGATTTATATCATGATACAGTGGAACCTCGGTTCACGACCATAAATCGTTCCAAAACTCTGGTCGTAAACCGATTAGGTCGTGAACCAAAGCAATTTCCCCCATAGGATTGTATGTAAATACAATTAATCCGTTCCAGACCATACAAATATGTAAATATTTTTTTTTAAGTTTTTAAGCACAAATATAGTTAAATTAAACCATAGAATGCACAGCGTAATAGTAAACTAAATGTAAAATCATTGAATAACACTGATAAAACCTTGAACAACAGAGAAAACTAACACTGCAATCGTTCGCGCTATAGCGCTACCAACCGCTGGCTAAAAACACTTTTTTTAATGAGTTTTAAGCACAGGGAAAAAAATCCGTAATTTAATAAACCACCAAAAAAAGTAACATTGCAACAATGCACGCTACGAACTGATCGCTGTAAATAGAAGTGAAAACAAAATCAAGCCCAGTGCATTCTTTAACTGCCTTCCTACCTTATGCATCCAGCCCCCTCTCTCTTGCGCTGCCTGTGTGTGTGCACGTGTCTCTCTCTCGTGCTAAATGTGTGTGTGCATCTGTCTCTCTCTTGCGCTGCCTGTGTGTGTGCATCTGTCTCTCTCTTGCGGTGCCTGTGTGTCTGCACATGTCTCTCTCTCTCTCTCTCTCTCTCTCTCCCGCTGCCTGTGTATGTGTGGGTCGCGCTCTCTCGCTCTCTCTCTCTTGCTCGCTGCAGCACAGGAAATGCACAGGGAGAGACTGAACATGTACAAACCAAAAGGGAAACTGGCTTGTTCGTATACCGAGTGTGTGGTCGTGAACCAAGGCAAAAGTTTGGCAAACTTTTTGGTCGTAAACCGATTTGTACGTGTACCGAGACGTTCGTGAACCGAGGTTCCACTGTACATATCAGTATCAATGGACATGAAAAAAATTATTGTGATAACATTTTTTCCGTAATGCCCAGCCCTAATATATAATATTGATTTATATTTATACTAGCAAAATACCCGCGCTTCGCAGCGGAGAAGTAGTGTGTTAAAGAGGTTATGAAAAAGTAAAGGAAACATTTTAAAAATAACGTAACATGATTGTCAATGTAATTGTGTTGTCATTGTTATGAGTGTTGCTGTCATATATATATATATATATATACATACATATACACATATATTTTATATATATATATATATATATATATATATATTTATATATTATATATATATATACACATATATTATATATATATATATATATATATATATACATATATTATATATATATGTTATGAGTGTTGCTGTCTTTTATATATATAATATGCACATACACACACATAAACATATATATACATATATATATACATATCTACATATACACATATGTACATATACATACGTATATACACATCCACATAAACATATATATACATATACAAATTTACATATCTACATATATATATATAGACATAGATATATACATACATACATTCACATAAATTGCGCGTCCCGTTTTGAATCAATACTGGACGGGATTTATCCCGTATTTTTTTTATCATTTTTTTTTTAAAGCAGCGTCTCATGCAAATCATCCCACACGCATTTTATGAAGATGCCTCCTTTCCTACTTTTGATTGGGTAATACTTGATGTCATCGTTAGTTTGATTGGTGTTTTTAACTGTCCAGTGAGGAGGGCGTGTCTTTTAAGTACAGTCTGCAAAGTGTTGGCACTGAGATGTGGCGTCAGCGCCATAGTTGAAGCCCCTAACGTTGCGGTCAGCAAGTCGGCTAACATCCGCCATGTGCCGTCTTTCAGTTGCGAGAAGCAGATCATAGAATGGTTGAAACTGTTGCCCCTAACGTTGCGCCACGGCGTGTGGTTCGTTTATATCTCGTGTCTTCTCATTAAACTTTTATCTCGCGAATATGTTATTGCAATCCGCAGCGGGAGCGTTTCTATAAACTTAATTTAAACTTACGTTTTACACCGTGCTTTGTTTCCCTTATGAACATGCTTGTATGCTTAACTCGCTCCGTTCTCAATTGTTTAATTAATTTTTTGCTCTTCGCTGTTTGCGGCTGTTCCTCCATTTCCCCCTACTTCGTTCTTTTATCTCGCGAATATGTTATTGCAATCCTTAACGGGAGCGTTTCAATAAACTGATTGAAAATAGTTTTGCATTTACCTTTTTAGTAAAAGGCGAGCTTTTAAGCCTGAGAAATCACCCCGTAAATGCACACGTTTAATTGCACATGTGTTAATATGTATGGTTACACAGTATTAAAAGACAGTGAACAACGTCAGTTACCTTTGTTCCCGCGTTTGATAAAAGGTGAGCTTTTAAGCCTGAGAAATCACCCCATAAATGCACACGTTTAATTGCACATGTGTTAATATGTATGCTTACACAGTATTAAAAGACAGTCAAAAATTAACGTCATTTACCTTCGTTCCCGCGTGTGACTCGTGCTGTAAATCTCTTCCTTGTTTTTAGTTCACGTGATTACGTAGGAGGCGTGATGACGCGATACGTGACTCCGCCTCCTCCATTACAGTGTATGGACAAAAAATATGTTCCAGTTATGACCATTACGCTTTGAATTTCGAAATGAAACCTGCCTAACTTTTGTAAGTAAGCTGTAAGGAATGAGCCTGCCAAATTTCAGCCTTCCACCTACACGGGAAGTTGGAGAATTAGTGATGAGTCAGTCAGTCAGTCAGTGAGTGAGTGAGTCAGTCAGTGAGGGCTTTGCCTTTTATTATTATAGATATTAGGCATGTAACAGGGCTGAAACCTTTATTCAAGAGTCCACAATGTTGTGTCGCTGTTCCAAATGACACAACCAACACACAACCCTAATCTGTAGCCAGCAGTTTAGTTGCAGACTATTGAGCTCTCATTACATTGCAAAACTCGTTTCTTATTTCTCAACTAACACTATAACACATATCTCTTTGGTGTTCTCTTTAGTATTTCTAATTGCTGGCGATTTAATAAAACCCAGAAATTTTCTTATATACCCATAATATATGTTTATATATACACAAACAACCATGGCACTTGGGTCCAAACTGCCTCTGTCTAAAGCAGAATTTGTTGTGCATTACTAAGATGTTGTTTCCACCTAATGCATTTCCCATGAAGGCTATGTCTGGGTTAGTAACCACCAATACTTTCTCAGTTTAAGTTCTTCACAATATTACCGACTGGAGGTGGTCAGTGAAATTATATTGGAAGAAAAAATATAGTTCAAGAAACAACACGTAGACCAAAACCAGAAGTCCGAAGCATGATCTAAAACTAAAACTATAACCAGAAAGCAAAGTCAAAACAAAACATGCAACAAGTCAAGAACTAAAATAAACATGAACATCACACGCAAAAAGTAGCAATTTTTATTCAAATTCAGATATCAAGGAACAGCTCTGGTAAATTTAAACCGACACACTGGTGAAGTCATTGCCACGCTACCTCAATACATTATGGTGATGACTTTCATGGAAACAGGAGATTTTTGCAATTGTTTTTTATATACTTTTTCAATTCATCAAATAAAACTGTAACTGTATATTAACATTTTCATGAAAATGCCATTGTTTTAGCTAAAGTTGGTTATTATTGTTTTTTACTTCAGATGTCAACAAAAAGTGTAATTTGGACGAGGAGGTCCAAAGTTTTGCATGGAACTGTATACCCATAAAATATTCAGTGATCCTCTTTTGGCTGCAGGCCACCGTACAGAGATTTACCTTCTGAATATTTTTTAAAGCATGTCTCATTCACATTGTAGACGTGTCTGTTTGAGTCAGTACTTCATAGTATTTTATGAAGGCAGCTAATTCACAAAAACATATAGACATTTAATAAATACTTGTGCTAGTGTACTTTATTTTTGCATTCATCCATATAGCAGCTTTGGATCTTGTTGACCAGTGTAACCTTGTCTTTTCACCTTCTTTGGTAGGTTGCTATTTTTTTCAATTTTTTGTAAACATAAAAAAATACTTTTAAATACGAGTGTCACTTCTTTTATAAACCAGACCAGTCTGGTCATCTTGTTATATATGAAATCCTCCCAGACAAGACCTTCCCATTTACAACCAAGTCTATGATGTGTGTCCGTGTTTGAAAACATATGTCTAGGCAGCTGACAACTTTTATCCTCATTAGGCTACATACCAATATTGTGCATAGCAATTTAGTGAAAAAGAAAAGTCAACAGAAGTATTCCCCCTAACGATTGGGTTAGTGTGAGCAAAAAGTTTCAATTACATTAACATGTGAGCACAACTTAATATTGTACAATATAATTTTCTATTTACATTAAATTATCTGAAAATTTTATGCATTATATAACACACAGTATAGCACATACATACATACATACATACACACACACACACAAACAAATACAGATATAAACACTTCCTTGAAAAAACTATTTGCTGATTTTAAACTTACACCATATTAAAGTATTATTTTCCAGCTAATCTTCAAAAAAGTGTATATCATGCCAAATCAAAACAAACAAATGGAAAAATCTTTCAGCAATTTGCTAAAAAAAGAAAAAAAATGACGTTTAAAATTTGTAAATATGTGGCTAACTCTGTTAAGGTGAAATACAGGAATATGTGGATCATCTGAGAAGCACATATCTAGGGAGGAATACCTTCTCAAAGGTACTGAACATACCTTGGAACTCAGTGCAGTCCATCATAAGGAAATGGAAAAATATGACACTGCAATCACATTGCCTATGTCAGGTCACCCTTCTAAACATAGCCATCAAACAAGAATGGCACTTGTCGGACAGGCAAGCCAACTGCAACATCAATTATTTATTTCACAAACCAGCAAAAGTCAGTGACTGAGACGGAAGCGGATGCTCAAGGCGCAATAATCTGCTAGGCAATGCACAAAAAAGGCCACTACACAGGAGCAGCAAAGAAGAAGCTGTAACTAAAACAAAAAATGTCCTTGCCTGCAAATATTTTGTAAAACGTGACTTGCAAATATTGAAAACACGTGGCAGAAACCCCTGTGTTCTGATGAGGTTAATGTAAAACTATTTGTCTTGAACAACTAAATAGTATGTAAATTTAACTCTGCGCATGTGCCAGGTCGCCCGATCCCTACTGTCATGTGTGGAGGTGTTAGCATCATGTTACACAGAAGGTTTTCAGCAAGAGAGATTGGAAAGCGTAAGCTACATAGGTAGTTCAATTTTCAACATTTCAACAGGACAAAGACCCAAAGTATAATGCCAAAGCTACAATGGAGTGTCTTAAAATAAAAAATGAAACTGACATTATTGAGTAGCCAAGTTAAACTTTCTGCCCTTACACTCCACTGAAAATCTGTGTCAAGACCTACAAATTGCTGTTCACCACTACTCCACAACTAACCTGGCACAATTTGAGTAAAACAGCAAAGGAGGAATGGACAAATCTTGCTACATCACAGTGTGCAAAATTAATGGAGACTTATCCAAAAAGATTAGTTGCTGTAATAGGTGCAAAGGTGATTTAGCCAAATACTGAACTGAGATGGTCAATGCTTTTAAGTTAAGTTGTTGACATTTCAGTCTTTGGAGTTTTGTTATTATGTTATAATTTTCTTTTTTTCTTTTTTTTGAGCTGCACTGAGTTTGTGTTTTAAGTTAAAACATATGAATGTAGTATTTGAACATACATTGAATAATTTTATATACATCCAGCAAGACGACAAAATAACACGGTTAACAAAATATTTAAGTCAAAAAATCTAGAAGTAAAAAAAATTTTTTTTAATTAATAACAGACTTATTAACATAATGATGTCTGCTGTCAAACTTGAAACAAGTTTGGAAACTTTTAGAACTCAAGACTCATTTCATATGTATTTTTATAAAATCCATCCTAAACTGAGACAGGTGATATTCATAGATATCATGAATATAACTGCTAGGCATATTTGGCATAAATTGGCACAATAATGTTCATACAGTATAAAGGATAGCAAATGAAAGAATTTTTCAAGATGCAGACAACTCAAATCTCTTGAAGAGATGTCAAAGGTATAGCCAATATTCTATACTTTTACAGCCACAGAGCAAATGATTAGAAGTTAAACCTTTCAATTAATTTTTGCCCTGCCTACTTTGGTGTATATTCACACTTGTTCTGAAAGGGCAATAACTGCACAATAAGGCTGTCATATCAAACATTGGTATTCAAATAGAATTCAAATTTATTTAAAACAGGTCTTGATGGAAGGCAAAAGCCAACACTCAATTTCAGATTTATCTGCACCAATTCTGACATTGTATTACTCCAGGAGAACTATGCAAAGCTGCAGTATTATATTGATGTCTTTTTGCACTTCACTTCCATAATCAGTCTTTTCGTAGTTTTCAATAGTTAGCTTGTTATCTTCATTAGTAAAGCTTAAAGTCAGACCCCTTAACAATGTAGGTTTTTTTTAATCCTATTACTCTGCAATTTGTTCTTCGAGTGTTTTTTTCTTATGCCCTAAAAAGATTGTTTTGCGTCTGATTCTGCCAATTCTCTCTTAAACCTGCGATCCTTGACTGTTGTTCAATGCTAAGACCTTCTCATTAAAGCAAATGGAAAATAACTGCCATAATTTTGATATTCCTTTTATTACAACACAAACCACCAGCATCTGTAGCTCGTATGGATTTTAGCTCATTTCCGTGGCTGCTTTCATGGCTTGCTGTCTCGAGAAGAACTTTCGCACCCAGCCATCAGTACAACACTGAAAAAAAAAAGATAGCAGTGCAGATGCTCTGGATTTTGATGACTTAAGATTTAAATAAAAGCTGGCAAAGTACATTGATTCATTACCATAATAATAAAGTATAAACAAAAAACACATACAAATGTCTATGTAACATCCAGAATCATTAACCTAACAAAATATTTTTTAATATTTTCTTAATTTTCATAAACTAAGTGTGCATTAATAATACATTAAAAATCCTGTGCAAAAGGTTGTGTGTGAACACACAAATACCAAACAGGACCATTTTCACATCCCTTATTAAGTCCACATGTCTGTGACACTGTAAGTCAGTATCATTTTATACAGTCAATATCACACTGGACCAAATCTGTCCTGGACTTGGCACTGCAAACCTCATAATAAGCTGAGTCACAGGTCAGTCCAGCCATTGTTAAACTTGATTCATTTATTTAGTTATTTGTTTTATCTAAATTGTTTTGAATTAAACAAATGTAGTATAAATGCAAAGACTGCTTTCTGACCAGGGCAATGTGCTGCATTTAATTTCTAACATCCTCATTAATTCAAGTCATCATGCAACTACAAGAAATGTTACAGTAAAATGGTGAAAAGGCAGAGCTGATTGACTAGTCACATCATCACACTATCAAAACAAGCTCAAAATATGTTCTCTTTCTGAACTTACAATAATCAGATAAAAACAGCAATAACATCATCCTTTTTTCAGAATTTTCCATGATATAGCAGCCAGATTTTACTACTTTAAGTTAAACAGCACAGGATTAAATAAAATGTAAAACTTTCAGAGTAACATATTAAAATTCAAGTATTCAGTAGGTTGCTGTAGTAAATCACAACTAGGTATACCTCTCTGACTGAAGGTTTATCCCACCCTTCTTCCATGCAAAAAAAAAAAAATGCATTCGGAAAGCAACTTGTTGGGTGCACAGATGATGGATTTGTGTATTGCACAACTACAATGTGTCATTCCTGCCTTTATCCCAGAAGAAAGTGGCCCAATAAAGAACAGTGACTCTGTCTAAAACACAGTTACTCTGTGTTCTTTATATTTGTTTTACAGTAGTCAACAACATTTTTTAAAGCCAGGTATTAATTAGTATTTGCCCCAATCCATGTGTCTATACACTTTTCTAAGGAATTCATGTCACAATGTGTAACAATGATGAGCAATGAAACAAAAAGGAAACAGAGTTATTTATTAACATTATGCAAGCTGCAAAGGACATTTTATCTTGAAAAAGTTGCACTATGATAGCATCAGGTATAATTAAAATAGCTGGTAACTAAGTATTGTTGCAGACATATATTTATAAGTACTTTTGATTAACTCAAGAATATGTCAATACAGCTGAGCTCATGGACGATTAATAATATCATCCATTGCCAACTGGCTGGACACATCGAAGTAAATGAACACTGCCAATTGGGTCCAAACATTTGCATAAATTTCTTCATACACCTCACAAGAGATTTGTCATTCAATCAAATTCGCTGCAGGATGTGTATGAGATTACTGTGCTATGCTAGTTTAGCAGGAGTGTGCAGTAGTTGAGGCATGATAGCCTGACCACTACATCACACACAAAGTTTGAATGGGAAAAGCGCTGGCATATTTGTAGCACCGCGCTGCTGCCACACTGACAGACATTGACTGCCCACTGTTTCTTACTCTTTACATCATTCTTTAGGTAACCCCCGATCCTTAAAATGGATCATTCGCCATGGCTGCACAAGTTGGAATTCTTTTGCAACTTTGGCAGATTGTTTTCTTTCAAAGGGTCCACTAAAGTTGCTCATTTGCGTGATGGAATGTCAGCTCACAGTGTGGGTGACAGATCTGCAGACTATGGATTGTGGTCTAGGAACTACAGTTGTGCATTGTGAGAAGTGTCGCTACGCATACATTTACTGCTGGTGCTGTAAAGGCAAAAAATAAAAAATGGTACGTACTAAGATGGCAAATTAAGGTTTAAGGTTCAGGGGCGGCACGGTGGTGCAGTGGTAGCGCTGCTGCCTCACAGTTAGGAGACCCGGGTTTGCTTCCGGGTCCGCCCTGCATGGAGTTTGCATGTTCTCCCTGTGTCTGCGTGGGTTTCCTCCAGGCACTCCGGTTTCCTCCCACACTCCAAAGGCATGCAGGTTAGGTGGACTGGCGATCCTAAATTGGCCCTAGTGTGTGCTTGGTGTGTGGGTGTGTTTGTGTGTGTCCTGCGGTGGGTTGGCACCCTGCCCAGGATTGGTTCCTGCCTTGTGCCCTGAGTTGGCTGGGATTGGCTCCAGCAGACCCCCGTGACCCTGTGTTCAGATTCAGCAGGTTGGAAAATGGATGGATGGATGGTTTAAGGTTTACGGTTGTGCCAGAATAATAAACAAAGGGCTGAATATGATGCAAGTGGACATTAAAACAAAAGGTAGGCATGCAAAACATTTCAAATTCATCTACCTATCATACAGATCCCGTTATGAATATATCTGTGCCCTGTGAAATTCAGTTGTCCCTTCTGATTTAGCACGGCACACTAAGGTGTGAATGTCTCTGATCTCCTTGTGCTCACGCATTGTTTCTCTCACCGATACTCCATGCAAAATGCCAGCCTGTCCTGTAAACATGAACAAGCAGTTGCCTGCCGACACAATGTGATGAAGTCTGCTTTTAACGGTTGAAGGTGTATTATAGTCATTTTACCGAGGTGCTCTGTAATTGACGATGGATAGTAAGAAAACTTTGTTAAAATGGTATCAAAAATGCCACTTTATTAGTTGTTACTTCAGTGGTTTTGGAGTGTGCACTATATGTTCTGTTACCAATAAATTCTCCAATGGGAGCTCATCAACAAAGAAACATGGAAAATAAGATTTAGTTAAAAAAAATAAATAATAATAATAGTGATAATTATAATTAATAATTAATTACTTGACACCCAAGAAATCTGTACAAAGACATTTTAAAGACAAATCATTAAAATAAATGTTTCAATCCACTTTCACGCTATACGTGGTGGTGCCTTGCTCTTAAACATTTACTCAAGTAGTTTTTTTCTAATGGGCGGGGGTAGCAATTTCAACAGGAAAGGCTTTGTTGTGGAACTCAACTTCAACCTCGGTCATATGAATGATTAAAACCATGTGAATGAAATAGTTTTAAGTTCTATGAAAAAAAATCCCTTGCCCATCATGACCACCCATTTAAATTGCCGGAGGATCTCATATTTCAAAAGGGAAACAAATGTTATTGCTAATACTGTGCACTTTTTTGATTTTATGTACTTTGAGATGCATCTGGGTCAGATGTGAGCAAAATGTCTGTTTTTTTTTTATTTCAAAAGTGCAAAAAAAAGTAATAATACTAAGTCAGATTCGTTCAGTTACAACTTTTTTTATTGTTTTTTTTAATACATTTTTGATGTTGCCTATGTTAGATGTAACCAAATGTAACAGGGAAACAATGAATAAACATTACTTGTTTTTATATACATTCATTTGTGTTGATTTAAAAGTTTCTGCTTACCAGCAGTTGAAAATGTCTGGCCCATTTTGGTTATATTGCTTTGAAAATCTGGCCCAACTGAAATTGTAAATGAATAGCATGAAATTGTAATTGAATAGCACTGGTATTTTCCCCATATTCATTATAAATAAATTTCCATTAGAACGAAATATTTTTATGGTACCATGAATTTCATAAAAACAGGATTCCACTTAGTTTTAGGCTTAGGACATGTAGGCTATATGCTACTTAATTACATGTGAACATTAAAATTTAGCTATAGCAAGTTGAAGACTGTGTAGACCGAAAAGGCATCTTTTATCCTAACCAGCTCTTCACTTTGCTTGTGTGAATATGAAGTAGTCTCAGCTGCCGTCTTTTTAAGTCTCCAAATTTGAAATGTTCGATGACGCATTGTTTAAGATGGCAACAGAACAACCCACTTCTAATCATGCCACTGCATCACTTTTGCGAAAAGTAAAAAGGTACCATCTTGATGTGCATGTGCTAAACCACAGTAAAAATATTACGCAAAAATTTGTAATGGTTTACATATTTCCCCTAATGTCTTGCTTCTCCTCATACTGAATGCCTATTGCAACACTTCATGAATGCCAAGAAAAAATCAGCTCAGAAGCCAAAATGCATCACCACCAGCAATATAAGTAATATATTCTAACATTCAAAAAACAAAAAAAGGGTATGAAAACATGGCATAAGGACAACTCTGGAAAAAAAAATAACAAAGCAGGTTTTCACAATCCAGAAATGACAAAACACCGAATCACACATACTAGATCAAAATGCTACACACTTTCATAAAGACAAATTAAGGACAACACTAAAGCACTTATACATTACCAATTTACAGTCTTAACAGGATGCCGGGTTGGCACGAGGTCCACAACTCAAAAAAGAGTTGGAGAAGGAAACAGCCAAAGACTGACCTGCTATGATCTATACTTTGAAAAAGGAACTTTCTGAAATTAAAAGCTGTATAGACAAGTACCCACTAAGTCATATTTTTAGCAGACCTGCCCAGGGTTATAGTATGGTGGGTCAACTCCTGCTAGAGATAGGTCCATCTTACATGGAAACAATTGGAGGACCTTGATGAAATTACACGGCAAGAGTATACCACTGACAGTATAACATGTTTTAGTGTTTCTGTTCTAGAAGTCAAGTAAAGAAGCAACACGGAAGCATAAGATGGGTAGCACAGATAATGCATAGGAATAATATTTGTAATCAGTTGATTTAACATTATGAAATGTTGCTAGCAGTGGATATACAGAGTATAAATTACAGATATGCAAATACACAGGAAGGAAAACAATCTTTATTATGAAGAGAGCTCTATTACACAAATTATTCTCCAACATTTTGTAAAGATGCATACTCTATGCTGAGACACATGCACAATATAGTGAAAAGCTTAATTTGCAACAATGAACCAGAAAAGTGGGTTAGAAAGTCAATGGATATATGAAACTCTAACCAATTTGTTGCGTTTTAATAGACAATGCTTTCATTTACCATGTATTTACAATTGCCAGATTAAAACTGAAGTTATGTAGCTTTGATTGTTATGTGCAGTGTGTGTCAATCTATGTACAGTGGAACCTCGGTTCACAAACGTCTCGGTACACATACAAACAGGTTTACGACCAAAAAGTTCGCCAAACTTTTGCCTTGGTTCACGACCACATACGAACAAGCCAGTTTCCCTTTTGGTTTGTGTGCGCTGATGATTTCCGCACGTGTTGCATTGTTCTCAGTCAGATATGCGTGCTTTACCTGTGAACTCTTTGTGCTCTATTTCATTTCCCTTCCGGTTCATACGCGCCGATTACTGTATTTAAGCACGTGTTCAGCCTCTCCCTGTTCACTGTTCTCAGTCAGACGTGCGTGCTTTACCTGTGAACTCCTTGTGCTCTACAGTATTTCGTGTGCTTTTGCAGTTAACCATGGCTTCTAAGCAGGTGAAGAGTGGCGAGAAGAAAGTTTTGCAGAAAATTGAAATCGAAGTAAAGAAAGAAATTACTGAAAAGTATGAGCGTGGCGTTCGTGTTACTGATCTTGCCGCCGAGTACAAGAAGTCAAAACCTACAATTTCGACTATTCTAAAGCAGAAAGAATCTATTAAAGCAGCTGATGTTGCAAAAGGACTTACAGCGTTAACCAGGCAGAGGCCTCAAGTGCTGGAAGAGGTGGAAAAACTGTTTACCAGTTTATTCATTTACCAATTTGAGAACCCTCGTGCTTTCAAGCAGCACAATGTAAACAAAGCCAGACTGCCAGTGATGTGGAGGGAAAACACGAAGGGTTGGGTCACAAGGACTTTGTTTTTGGAATGGCTGCAGGAGGCTTTCGCTCCCACCAGCTAAACAGCTAAAAACACCAAAAATCACAAGAGAGAAAACACCTGAAGGAAAACATCCCTCCATCGCGGAGCCAGACTCTCCGTTAAAACTGTAACCTTCTGTCCACCCATTTTCTCCTCACTTCATGCCAGACCTCGACTCATGCAAGGTTAGTTTTCTTGGTGGTTTATGGTTAGTTTTTGTATTACGGATTTTTCAAATGTTCATTTTCGGTTCGTAGTGTGAATTGTTGCAGTGTTACTTTTCTCATTTTTCAAATGTTCTATTTTTTTTTCCCTGTGCTTAAAACTCATTAAAAAAAAGTGTTTACAGTAATCCCTCCTCGATTGCGGGGGTTGCGTTCCAGAAAGCAAAGTAGAAACCATATGTTTAATAATAATAATAATAAATTTTTTTTATAAAGTAGTGTTCATAGTGTGATTTGTTGCAATGTTACTTTTCTTGGTGGTTTATTAAATAACAGATTTTTCAAATGTTCCTTTTTTTTCCCCTGTGCTTAAAACTCATTAAAAAAAATGTTTACAGTAATCCCTCCTCGATCGCGGGGGTTGCGTTCCAGAAAGCAAAGTAGAAACCATATGTTTATATGGT
Organism: Erpetoichthys calabaricus; assembly: GCF_900747795.2. Taxonomy (NCBI): domain Eukaryota; kingdom Metazoa; phylum Chordata; class Cladistia; order Polypteriformes; family Polypteridae; genus Erpetoichthys; species Erpetoichthys calabaricus. The sequence goes on along the minus strand of NC_041395.2, from coordinate 141,812,763 downwards.
TATTTTTATATTGTCATCCTTGGGTCACAGATTTGCACAGAAACACAGGAGGTTGTAGAGAGACAGGAACTTTATTCAAACACTGCAAGCAAACATTTGTCTCTTTTTCAAAAGTTTAAACTGTGCTCCATGACAAGACAGATGACAGTTCCGTCTCACAATTAAAAGAATGCAAACATATCTTCCTCTTCAAAGGAGTGCGCGTCAGGAGCAGAGAATGTCAGAGAAAGAGAGAGAAAAAAGCAAACGATCAAAAATCAATAGAGCTGTTTGGCTTTTAAGTATGTGAAGCACCGCCAGACAAAGCAGCTGCATGGAAGGGAGCACTGTGAAGGTAGTCTTTCAGCATTTTTTAGAGCGTCCGTATCCTCTAGGCCAGTGTGCGAACAGCCCCTCTGCTCACACCCCCTCCATCAGGAGCAGAGAATGTCAGAGAGAGTGAGAGAGACAGAGAAAAACAAACAATCAAAAATCAATACGTGCCGTTCGAGCTTTTAAGTATGCGAAGCACTGTGCGGGAATCATGTCGCTTGACAAAGCAGCTGCACGGAAGGGAGCAATGTGAAGATAATCTTTCAGCATTTTTAGACGAGCGTCCATATCGTCTAGGGGTGCGAACAGCCCCCCTGCTCACACCTCCCTCCGTCAGGAGCAGAGAATGTCAGAGAGAGAGAGAGAGAAAAGCAAACAATCAAAAATCAATACGTGCTGTTTGATCTTTTAAGTATGCGAAGCACCGTGCGGGAAGCATATCGCTTGACAAAGCAGCCACATGTAAGCCCAGCAAGAAAGGGAGCAATGTGAAGGTAATCTTTCAGCGTTTTTTAGATGAGCGGCCGTATCCTCTAGGGGTGCGAACAGCCCCCGTGCTCACAATATATTTGAGGAGTTTTATTTAATACGTAATACGCGCTCTGGTTGGGTAGCTTCTCAGCCATCTGCCAATAGCGTCCCTTGTATGAAATCAACTGGGCAAACCAACTGAGGAAGCATGTACCAGAAATTAAAAGACCCATTGTCCGCAGAAATCCGTGAACCAGCAAAAAATCTGCGATACATATTTAAATATGCTTACATATAAAATCTGCGATAGAGTGAAGCCGCGAAAGTCGAAGCACAATATAGCTAGGGATTACTGTATACAGCGATCGGTTGCAAGGCTATAGCGCGAACTCCTGTAAATGTTACTTTCTTGGTTGCTTGTGGTTGGTTTTTAAATAAAGTTCGGATTTGTTCAGATGTTCCTTTTTTTTCCCCCTGTGCTTAAAACTCATTAAAAAAAGTGTTTATACAGCGATCGGTTGCAAGGATATAGCGCAAACTGCTGCAATGTTACAGAGAGAGAGAGAGAGCGGGCTCACGTGCTGCTGAAGAGAGAGAGAGAGAGAGAGAGAGAGAGAGAGAGAGAGAGAGAGAGAGAGAAGGCTCGTGTGCTGATGAGAGAGAGAGGGCACGTGCAGCTGAGAACGAGCGAGCCTGCTCGTGCAGCTGAGCAGGGACCTGGGTGTTTGTGTCAGTGTTATTCAATGTTTTTACATTACTTTACTATTACACTGTGTATTCTACGGTGTAATTAACTATATTTGTGCTTAAAAATCTTTAAAAAAATATATTTACATACAGTTCGTACGGTCTGGAACGGATTAATTGTATTTACATACAATCCTATGGAGGAAATTGCTTCGGTTCACGACCAAATCGGTTTATGACCAGAGGTTTGGAACGAATTATGGTCGTGAACCGAGTGCAAAGCTGTCCTGTAAAAATTACTGGTATGTGTATTTATTATCTCAATACAGAAAATTACTCAACAATAGAGGAAATTAGATTAAGCTGATATAGTGATATTTATCAATCCTTTCACCTTAATTCATTTTTTTGAATCAGCATTTTGAAAATTGACTTTCAGGAACATAAACTAGTTCACAAATCTACTAGTTCATAAAGTATGTTGAATGCCTTTTCCCACCAAAAGAAAAGCAATGTGCAAATGATTAACAGTTTGATTAGACATCCTCTCAGCAAGCAGCATGAAGGCAAAATGTACTTTGATTCATGGCCATTTTTAAACTGGGCTCAGAAAGAAGACACAATTATTTGCAGGAAAGCAAAATCGTATTTATTGAAGTCTACCACAGTATTATTCACATTAATGAAATATGTTAACGACAAAATAATCACTTTGTTAACTAAAACTAAAATAAAATTGAAAAGCTGTCTGAAAACTGGAACTAAACGAAAATAGAAAAATAATAAAAACAAAACTAGTTTCTGTAATTTTAATTTTCATCACAATAGTTTTTGTGTATAATATACATGAAAGCACACAGCTGCTTGTATACTCATTAAATACATATTTAAATAAGCATACCTCAAAATTTTCTGCAATTTTTGCTTTAAATAAGTCCTAATATTTATTGACTAGAGCTGCAGATTCACTAGCTGTACGATATGCAAGCAACAGCTCTCAGATGATACACAAGGGAACAAGAATGCACACACACAAAAAAGAGTGGGAAAATGTGGCCATTAAAATTATAGCAACTGAACCCATGTCTCTGTGTTCAGCCTCGTTTCAATTACCCCACTCCACTCTACCTCACAGAGTTTCTTCTGCAAGACTACACTCCCAATCTTGTCCAATCCACCTCTGATTACATGGGGTGCATTGTAATCACACACACTCGCTCCCCACCTCCTTGATTCAATCCATACTAGGATTGAGACAGAATGGAGACCTCAAATTAAAACCTAGGGAAAAAAATAGCACCTTAAAGGGTGAGTGCTATCTTTAACAGTAGTGGCTGGGCGATAAAGCAACTTCAATTTTTGCTTGGGAAAAAAACTTGACAATAACGATGATAAACATAGGCTATAAAAATCGATAAAACTTGTTATTCCCATAGGTAAGATTTAAAAGACAATGTATTGCGACAGACAATGCCTGTGGTCTATCACACAGCATGCAGTCTTGGTGAATCGGCAGTACAACAGCCAATCATGATGCACTTTGGAAATTTGCCAGTTACCCCAGAGGAAAGCTTTGTTATAAATATTAGAAACATGGTCAGGAGTTTGGGAAATTTGTCATGCAACGAAAACATCACGGTAAATGAAGCCGAGGAAGACAATATGTTAATTGATCAGGTAGGCATAATACCAAAGAAAAGGCACACATCATCAAAAATATGGAAGTGATTTGCCTACCTCAAATTAGACCAAGCACAAATAATGGCAGTATGCAAAATATGCTGCCAACAGGTCCCAACATAGACAAATACAACAAACTTGTTCCATCACCTTAAAAAAAACATCATCCAGTCGAATATGCTGAATGTCAAAAAGAACCCTTGAGTGATGTGGCTAGCAAGCCTTCGAGCAGCAGTGCTGTTCCCATATAGCAGTCGATTGTGTCGTCATTTGCAGTTATATAGTAGAAAATCAAAAAGGCATCAGGACATCACAGACATAGTCACTTACTTCATGGCAAAGGACATGATGCCAGTAATTGGTGTCGTAAAAGAGGGCTTCAGGAAACTTTTGAAAGTAATCAACCCGAGGTTTAAACTCCTTGGCGGAAAACATTTTTCTCAGACAACACTTCCGTAGCTTTATAATGAATGTCGGGCAAAGCTAAAGGCTGTGTTAAAAGATGTGAGATACTTTGCCACTACATCAGACTTACGGTCAATTCAGACATCGCAGCCTTATACAAGTCTATTTACGACACTGACATGGAATGGGATTTAAGGAGCAAATGACTTCAAACTGCATATTTTACTACGGATCACACAGCGGAAACTATCGCAATGGTCCTCAAGAAGACCTTGTTATCCTAGGGGCTTAGAGAGGACCACCAAGTGTGTATTACAACAGACAACAGAATGAACAATGTCAATGCTATGTCGCTAAAAAAAACGGAACTTGCCTTCAGTGCTTCAGACATCAGATTGCACCTAGCAATCGATAAGTGAACGTTATTAGTTTTAGTTAATTTACCGTTGTGAATATGCTTTGTATTGTGTTGCTTAGATTAAATTTTTCAATGCTAATATTACACTATACTACAACTGAGTTGCTTCTACTACTTGGCTAATTGTTAATTAATAATACATGAAGCCAGAGACAGTGAATAGGTTAGTCCTTTTAGCAAAAAGCCTGTAGTTTACAAGGAAAAATATGTGCTACTTTTATAGAAAGAAAACAAGATCCCAAATTATTTTTGATACTTTTCTGAGATTTTTAAGTGATTGGAAATAGAGATAGATATTTATTGCAGTTTGTAATGCAGTTATGGTTTACATTGTGTTATGTTTGCAATTTACCTCATTTGCACCGTCAAACTGTCTTACACAGTTTTCTACACTAATACAATGCCTTGTTAATTTCAGATACTGTACCATTCTGAAAACTTGAAAATCATTTCAAGAAAATGTTAAATGTAAGTAGTTTATGTGCCACTCTCAGAAATAAATCTTACCTATTTATTAATATTTTTTATTTTAACTTGTTTATTCAGAACATATTAGTGTAGATAAACTTTAAAAATGGAAAACAGAAATATGGAACTATATGGTAATAATTATCGAAATCGATTGATACAGAAAAAAATATATATTTTTCTCCATATCAGCTAGCTCTATTTCACTCCTACCCCACTCCCCAGTGATATGTCTGCACAGTGCATCTTCCTCTCAGGTTCAATCTGTTAACATTAAAACATTTTGTTTTTTAAACGTTTTTCATGTACCATCATTTTTTTTAAACATCTGTAGAAATTGTCTGATTAATGCAGAAGAATATATAATAAGGACCAAAGACAAATGTTAACAATTATTACAAATAAAACAAATGTATCTAACTTTATATTTTAGTATTTACTACTAATAAGTGAGAACCTAAAGGGTACAGCCAAGAAACAGACTCAGCCTGCACAACTGACTTTGAGTTATTTTGCTGTTTTTTTTTTTTTTGACAAGTAGTAGTATATAAATTATGAATACTTCTTTTAAACTGAATTCACATACATACTGTATATTTTTGTATATTAAAAGTATGGAAATGTTAGGCTTTCAACTTTTTATTCCGTATCACACCACATCATAGTTATGGCATAAAAATAACATATTAAGAAAGCATTTGTTTTACAGAAGAAAAAATCCACACACCTGGCAAAACCCACATAAGACACACATCCACACCTAAACTTGAAACTATCAGTAATCACTTGTTCATAAGTGATTTGCCTAGGCATAACACATAGCATTTGATCACATATATAATATGTCAGAAGTCTACTATAGTTAAACATTTACTTTGGTTTTCATAGGTCTACTATTATTCCAAAGAACTGTTGTGTTACTACTTAACTGTTAATAGTAACCAAGATCTAAAATCATGCTTTATTACGAAACACTGGATGTAAACTAGTATGGGGCCCTGTCCAGATGGTTCAACGTTCTGGGAAAGCCTTGGCTTAAAAAATGTTTGGAAACCCATGTAATATACTACTTAAATTTAGACAAATGAAACACATATAAAAACATTATATTGTAAACTAACAGAACGCATTTAGAAACTATAGCTACTTTATTATCCCCTAGTCTCAAATGTTTCACTTAGAAATTTTTTCAGTCATAAATTTTAGTTAAACATTTTTTAAAAACTACATGAGACAGTTTAAAGACAAATCTTTCAAATCTAGCTTCATTTTTTAAGAAATTTTTTCGGCCTTGGTAGGACTGTGACAGATCCCCAAGCACATCATGGTAGCCCCCAGTTTGAAAAACTCCTATTTCACTGCAGACTATTGAGGATTAGTTTATTGAAGCAGACCTATTAACTTATTTGGAAAACACATTTTATGAAAAAGGCACAGTTGTCATTATTTTTAATTGAATCGAATCGCAAATCATCAGGTACAAATCTAGAATCAAATTCAGTTGACAAGTCACAATTCACAACTCTACTCAACATCATATTCGTGGAAATGGTTAAAAAGGGTTTTTAAGCTCCTTTAATTTCACAATTTATAGTACGTTTTACAGATGGGATATATGCTTTTAAATTCTAGTACATGATTATTACCTGGCTCAACTGGCTCAAGTTTATTTTTGTTTACTTAACTTTCTTTTTTTCACATCAATGTAAGTTTGTATGTTATGTTATAAACTCAGTTTTAATTTTGCTCTATATACAGTGGTGTGAAAAACTATTTGCCCCCTTCCTGATTTCTTATTCTTTTGCATGTTTGTCACACAAAATGTTTCTGATCATCAAACACATTTAACCATTAGTCAAATATAACACAAGTAAACACAAAATGCAGTTTTTAAATGATGGTTTTTATTATTTAGGGAGAAAAAAAATCCAAACCTACATGGCCCTGTGTGAAAAAGTAATTGTCCCCTTGTTAAAAAATAACCTAACTGTGGTGTATCACACCTGAGTTCAATTTCCGTAGCCACCCCCAGGCCTGATTACTGCCACACCTGTTTCAATCAAGAAATCACTTAAATAGGAGCTGCCTGACACAGAGAAGTAGACCAAAAGCACCTCAAAAGCTAGACATCATGCCAAGATCCAAAGAAATTCAGGAACAAATGAGAACAGAAGTAATTGAGATCTATCAGTCTGGTAAAGGTTATAAAGCCATTTCTAAAGCTTTGGGACTCCAGCGAACCACAGTGAGAGCCATTATCCACAAATGGCAAAAACATGGAACAGTGGTGAACCTTCCCAGGAGTGGCCGGCCGACCAAAATTACCCCAAGAGCGCAGAGACGACTCATCCGAGAGGTCACAAAAGACCCCACGACAACGTCTAAAGAACTGCAGGCCTCACTTGCCTCAATTAAGGTCAGTGTTCACGACTCCACCATAAGAAAGACACTGGGCAAAAAACGGCCTGCATGGCAGATTTCCAAGACGCAAACCACTGTTAAGCAAAAAGAACATTAGGGCTCGTCTCAATTTTGCTAAGAAACATCTCAATGATTGCCAAGACTTTTGGGAAAATACCTTGTGGACTGATGAGACAAAAGTTGAACTTTTTGGAAGGCAAATGTCCCGTTACATCTGGCGTAAAAGGAACACAGCATTTCAGAAAAAGAACATCATACCAACAGTAAAATATGGTGGTGGTAGTGTGATGGTCTGGGGTTGTTTTTGCTGCTTCAGGACCTGGAAGGCTTGCTGTGATAGATGGAACCATGAATTCTACTGTCTACCAAAAATCCTGAAGGAGAATGTCCGGCCATCTGTTCGTCAACTCAAGCTGAAGCGATCTTGGGTGCTGCAACAGGACAATGACCCAAAACACACCAGCAAATCCACCTCTGAATGGCTGAAGAAAAACAAAATGAAGACTTTGGAGTGGCCTAGTCAAAGTCCCTGACCTCAATCCAATTGAGATGCTATGGCATGACCTTAAAAAGGCGGTTCATGCTAGAAAACCCTCAAATAAAGCTGAATTACAACAATTTTGCAAAGATGAGTGGGCCAAAATTCCTCCAGAGCGCTGTAATAGACTCATTGCAAGTTATCGCAAACGCTTGATTGCAGTTATTGCTGCTAAGGGTGGCCCAACCAGTTATTGGGTTCAGGGGGCAATTACTTTTTCACACAGGGCCATGTAGGTTTGTATTTTTTTTTCTCCCTAAATAATAAAAACCACCATTTACAAACTGCATTTTGTGTTTACTTGTGTTATATTTGACTAATGGTTAAATGTGTTTGATGATCAGAAACATTTTGTGTGACAAACATGCAAAAGAATAAGAAATCAGGAAGGGGGCAAATAGTTTTTCACACCACTGTATATTTATTTATTAAAATGAAGTTTATTTATTACTTAACATAAATGTTAAGTTTCTGTGTCTAAGTTTTCTTTGTTGACTGCCCTTTCTCCTATACGTGATACCCAAGGAGGCAGGACCACCTGATTATGCAGCTAGGGAACTGCCCCAGCTACATAAAAAGAGAAGCTTCAGGTTGTACTGAAGTTTCAGCATTGTGTTTTAGCATTTGATTCCTCGTTTCTTTAGTTTTTATTTTTATTCAGTGGCTTCAACCCCTGATTAGCTTTAAAGGTACTGTTTTGTGGTTTGTGATTTCTCAATTTTATTTGCTTAAAAGCAAAAACTATTTCTGTTCTTTTTCTTATCTTGTATTTTTCTTACTCCTTTTTGATTTTTTAACCCAAGACAACATAAAATACCAAGGGAACTTTCATTGGTTTATTTGGGACCAGAGGTTTAAAAGTTTTTCCTGTTTCTTTTTTATGGACATTTCTTAAGACTTTTGATATTTAAATGTTTTGAGTTTAGGTTAGGCAGCCTGGGATTGCACTAATCTAGTGGCCCCAGACTTGAAGTACGGTAGTTTTTTTTATTTTGTGTGTATAGATTCCTAACAAAGCAAAACACAACATTTCAGTATTAACATTATAGGGACACACCGAGTCAGAAAGCGGGAACCAACCCTGGATAAAGTGTTAGTGTATCACAGGGCACAGTCATGCACACACTCAAAGCAACACAATTTAGAGCTGCTACTCAGTCTAAACTACACATGGAGCACAACATTACCCTAGCGCCATCATTTGGAAGTTGATTCACCTAAAACATGTCACACACATGCTTATCGGGGAAAGTTTAAGGTGCTGATGACTGTTGCCTTCTGTCTGTCTGTCTGTCTGTCTGTCTCTGCAGACCAGAAGATTGATGACCATGGCATCTCCAACATCACTTCCAGTGTTCTGCCTGCCTGGAGCCAATAATACAAGAAGCTCCGCCATCTTGAGCACTCTATTCTGGAGACTCACGTCTATATGATGTTTCTATTTTTCATTTGATGCATTAATACCCACATTTTCTTTATAATATACGGTGTTTCCTCTCAGGTACCCCAAAGATTTACATGGAACTTGCAAATTCCACAAACTGTGACCAGAATGAAAGAAAAACCCAAGTCCCTAAAGCTGGGAAGTACAAAAATCACCCAATGAGTTACCTTGTCTCACCATTTTAAAACTTTATCCTGCAGTACAAATAATCAAAATTAAATTTATTCAAAGAGTGCACACAAGGAATTACTGCTGGCTCTAAACAATACATAATTGTGTAAAATAATGCCTTATTTGTTTAAAGTGATGGGAATAAGGGTGACTACACACGCGCTTGTAGTTTCACCCATGGCTGAATAATTAACATTGTAGCATAAACTGCTTTAACTACTCCAACAATATCAGAAGGTCAGAAAGCAACGTTACAAGGTAAATTTGTTACACTCACTAACCACAGCACCAAAAGTGCCGACATATTTTAAGTAAAAATTTCACTGTACTATGTGTATGTGACAATAATGACCCTATAGACACATATGTTCCATGATAACCATGATCTAATATAGTGGTTACAACACTTACAGCACTTTCTAAGGTAAGAATCCTTATTGTTGCTGTACTTTGCAATTAAGTAACAGTGGCAATTAACTAAACTAGCTACACAACTACAGTTCTCAACCTCTTTACACATTCTGGCGCTGGGAAAAATGGTATGGGACAAACACTTGAAATTGCAGCCAGCTTCAGAAAATAGCAATCAAAAATGTCTTTTCTTCTTAGTCAAAAAAAATGACTTCTATAAAAGCTGGTGCTATTATTAGAGATGTGTGTCCCCAAGATCTTCAACCTGGATTTTTATGTTAAACCTTAGAGTTACATACCATAACTTCAAAGTATCAGGATTTCCAAGAAGTGCCTACTGTAAGTGTAGGCAAACAATTCCAATCCTTGCGTCATATCCTGTGTATGTACAGTATAAATTAGTAGTCCTGAAAGTCCTTGTATCCAATCCTTGTGGCCAAAGGTTTCAGTTCCAAAAAAAAAAAAAAAAAACTCTTTTTAGTTGGACTCTACAGTAATCCCTCCTCCGTCGCGGGGGTTGCGTTCCAGAGCCACCCGCGAAGTAAGAAAATCTGTGAAGTAGAAACCATATGTTTATATGGTTATTTTTATATTGTCATGCTTGGGTCACAGATTTGCGCAGAAACACAGGAGGTTGTAGAGAGGCAGGAACGTTATTCAAACACTGCAAACAAACATTTGTCTCTTTTTCAAAAGTTTAAACTGTGCTCCATGACAAGACAGAGATGACAGTTCCGTCTCACAATTAAAAGAATGCAAACATATCTTCCTCTTCAAAGGAGTGCATGTCAGGAGCACAGGATGTCAGAAAGAGAGAGGAAAGCAAACAAATCAATAGGGCTGTTTGGCTTTTAAGTATGCAAAGCACCGCGGCACAAAGCTGTTGAAGGCGGCAGCTCACACCCCCTCCGTCAGGAGCAGAGAAAGAGAGAGAGAGAGAGAGGTAGAGAGAGACAGAGAAAAACAAACAGTCAAAAATCAATACGTGCCCTTCAAGCTTTTAAGTATGCGCAGCTGCACAGAAGGTAGCAACGTGAAGATAATCTTTCAGCATTTTTAGACTAGCGTCCGTATCGTCTAGGTTTGCGAACAGCCCCCCTGCTTACACCCCCTTCGTCAGGATCAGAGAAAGTCAGCGCAAGACAGAGAGAGAGAGAATAGTGTCCCTTGTATGAAATCAACTGGGCAAACCAACTGAGGAAGCATGTACCAGAAATTAAAAGACCCATTGTCCGCAGAAATCCGCAAACCAGCAAAAAATCCGCGATATATATTTAAATATGCTTACATATAAAATCCGCGATAGAGTGAAGCCGTGAAAGGCGAAGCGCGATATAGCGAGGGATTACTGTAGTTCTAAATAAGAAAGCCATTATTTCCAGTTTCTGTGTTTTGGAGTCAATTTTGAAATAACATATCTAACGCTGGTAAAATTTTTATTAGAACCAGGGCTCAATACTAAGTTTTAAAACTGATGCCAGGCTTGGCAACCAGGCATCAGATGTGGTTGCCAAATTTGACAATATTGTTGCCATTTTTAATAACCTAAATTTGGAGCAACTATAATTTAATTACACATAGGCTTAATAGTGAAACCAAGATTTAAGAAAAAAAAAATTTTTTAAAGAACACCGTATTCTGCTGTATGATATAATATTAATTATCTAATCAAATCCGTAGCGCCAAACATCACCACTTTGGTTCCATCAGGCCTGACGTTTTCCTGGCACATCTGTTGCAGTTGGTATATATACATAGCAGACATTTTTATTAGAGGCCATAGCCTCCTTTGGGACTTTTAAGCCCTTCACGCTTATCTCTCAGTTGGATTCAGGTTGCTCCGATTACAAGATACTGTAAAGGTAAAGTAGACTTTTGACACTCCTGTTACATGCACAACCAGCTTACACATGAGCACAGTTTAAATTTATTTTAATCATAAAAACATCCAGTGGCCAGTTACGATCCACTGCAGAAAAAACGGTGCATCTCTAATGTGAGATCCTTGGCAACCAAGGGCCAAAAAGTGGTTGCCTCAAAATATTTGCTAGTGGCAACCTGGCAACCATTAATATTGAGCCCAGAAAATAAACAAATCATTTATGCATGTTACATGGGAATAATTTAGTGTTTCAGTTGTTTTTTTTTCTTCTTTTTTTTTTTAAGAATTTAATATTTCTGATTATTTTTATTCTGTATTTCCATGTACTCTGGTTATTTAAACCATTATTTATTAATAAACACATTATTAGTTATTAGTGTCCACTAAACAACAAAAGATTGCATTCACTTTACCTATAAGTAAAACATCCTTGCTTTGAACTGACAATAGTAATTAAAGTCCCATACAGCAAGACAGACTGCTTTTTTGAAAGCTGGCAGGCTATGGAGTTTAGTTATCTTATTAAAAAATTACCTGCCAATCACTTTGATATGAAAACATCCTGTCGAATCAGCACAGGCTGACATGCTTTTATTGACAATGGAAGTCTCCTATCATACAATCGCTGTGTCTTGCAGATACAAGCATTAGATAGAACCTTTGTTCTGTTTTACTGAGTAAAGCCTGTCTGCTGAAAGTGATCGTAATGTACTTTTCAAAAGCAAAATTGTAAACGCATCTCCATGCGAATCTCCAGACATTCTTACTGGCACTCAAATGAGCCTGTGACCTATAAAACGTGATTGGATCTTGTTAGAACAACATGCAAGAGTTCTATCAAAAGCTGACAGACTAGGACAGGGGTACTCAATTACGGTCCTGGAGGTCTGCAGTAGCTGCCAGTTTTCACCTTAACCAGGTTCTTAATTATAACATGTTTATTTACCAATAAGATAATATTTTTGGGCTAAGGTTTAGTTAATTTGCTTGTTACAATTCAGAACCCTTAATTGCCTATTTTAGTTTTAAACAGCTGCATTTTCATTTTAATTGTTGCCTGTTTTCTAGACATCCTTTATAATGAGGTACAAATGACAAAGGAACCACCAGCTCTCCAGCTAATGTGCTTCCATTTAACCTAGTGTACATGCATCATGACATATCTGTGTTGATAAAAATAAAAGAAAAAAGGACAATCAAGCATATGGATAAAGTTCTTAGAAAACAAAAAATACACAATTTTTGACTTGAAGGAATGAAAGTACTAACAAGCCATATAATGAACTACCAAGTTTCGTTATCTGTTACGCCTGGCTTTCAATTACGAAACTGGTTGGAACAAAAACCTACATCAACTGCACACCTCCAGGACCCTAATTAAAGTGCATCCGGAAAGTATTCACAGCGCATCACTATTTCCACATTTTCTTATCTTACAGCCTTATTCCAAAATGGATTAAATTCATTTTTTCCTCAGAATTCTACAAAAAAACACCCCTTAATGACAACGTGAAAAAAGTTCACTTGAGGTTTTTGCAGATTTCTTAAAAATAAAAAAATTGAGAAAGCACGTGTACATAAGTATTCACAGCCTTTGCCATGAAGCTCAAAATTGAGCTCAGGTGCATCCTGTCTCCCCTGATCATCCTTGAGATGTTTCTGCAGCTTAACTGGAGTCCACCTGTGGTAAATTCAGTTGATTGGACATGATTTGGAAAGGCACACACCTGTCTATATAAGGTCCCACAGTTGACAGACAGTTCATGTCAGAGCACAAAGCAAGCATAAAGTCAAAGGAATTGTCTGTAGACCTCCGAGACAGGATTGCCTCAAGGCACAAATCTGGAGAAGGTTACAGAAAAATTTCTGCTGCTTTGAAGGTCCCAATGAGCACAGTGGCCTCCATCATCCGTAAGTGGAAGAAGTTCAAAACCACTAGGACTCTTCCTAGAGCTGGCCGGCCATCTAAACTGAGCGATCAGGGGAGAAGGGCCTTAGTCAGGGGGGTGACCAAGAACCCGATGGTCACTCTGTCAGAGTTCCAGAGGTCCTCAGTGGAGAGAGGAGAACCTTCCAGAAGGACAACCATCTCTGCAGCAATCCACCAATCAGGCCTGTATGGTAGAGTGGCCAGACGGAAGCCACTCCTTAGTAAAAGGCATATGGCAGCCTGCCTGGAGTTTGCCAAAAGGCACCTGAAGGACTCTCAGACCATGAGAAAGAAAATTCTCTGGTCTGATGAGAAAAAGATTGAACTCTTTTGTGTGAATGCCAGGCGTCACGTTTGGAGGAAACCAGGCACCGCTCATCACCAGGCCAATACCATCCCTACAGTGAAGCATGGTGGTGGCAGCATCATGCTGTGGGGATGTTTTTTAGTGGCAGGGACTGGGAGACTAGTCAGGATAAAGGGAAAGATGACTGCAGCAATGTACAGAGACATCCTGGATGAAAACCTGCTCCAGAGCGCTCTTGACCTCAGACTGGGGCGACGGTTCATCTTTCAGCAGGACAACGACCCCAAGCACACAGCCAAGATATCAAAGGAGTGGCTTCAGGACAACTCTGTGAATGTCCTTGAGTGGCCCGGCCAGAGCCCAGACTTGAATCCGATTGAACATCTCTGGGAGATCTTAAAATGGCTGAGCACCGACGCTTCCCATCCAACCTGATGGAGCTTGAGAGGTGCTGCAAAGAGGAATGGGCGAAACTGGCCAAGGATAGGTGTGCCAAGCTTGTGGCATCATATTCAAAAAGACTTGAGGCTGTAATTGCTGCCAAAGGTGCATCGACAAAGTATTGAGCAAAGGCTGTGAATACTTATGTACATGGGATTTCTCAGTTTTTTTATTTTTAATAAATTTGCAAAAACCTCAAGTAAACTTTTTTCACGTTGTCATTATGGGGTGTTGTGTGTAGAATTCTGAGGAAAAAAATGAATTTAATCCATTTTGGAATAAGGCTGTAACATAACAAAAGGTGGAAAAAGTGATGCGCTGTGAATACTTTCCGGATGCACTGTAAGTACCTCTGGGCTAGGGATCTGAACAGCCGGACTGGATAACAACCTGCACGTCATTTTAATATGAAAACAGGCCCTCAAGTAAGGGAAAAAGGTATATCCACTTTAGAGTTACATTTTCGCTATTGTTTACTGGATAAACACCTGACCTGTGAAAAAACACAATGATCTCAGTTAAGTTACAGCCATACCCTCTACCCATGTCCTGTTGGAGCTAGCTGCGTAGCTGCCTTTGTGGTTGGCCATGAAAACAGTATTTGTAGAAAACCATGTAATACAGCATTTTGAAGGGGAAAGACTGAACTCAAAGTATCATAATAAGTAAATAAATGCTATGTATTTAAAAATATATATTAGGCTGTCACTGCACATCAATGTGTCAGGCAGAGCCTGACTGGAGCAGGGAGCTGCACAATTCAGCAGGAATCAGGGATGTAGCACGCAATGGCCTTTACTTAAAACTGCTCCTTAGAAGAAACTCAACTAAACTTTGTTAAATTGTAGGCTAAAAACAGGATAAAATATATTCTTGTGCTAAAATCAGAAATTGAACTGGCAGAAACTGACTTGGAATGTTTACTGAATTCATATTCAGTTTCGCTCACTTTTATTTGATGAGCTGACCACTGCCAATTTGAGCTTTGCTGAGACGTGTAATAGTCATAGTAAGGTTTAAAAGCAAGTCAGCTCACCATAATCTGAAAAGTAAACTCAGTGATAGATACAAGCAAATAATGAGAATGTTCAAAGATAACTTTCAAGAAAATCAATGGCAGATATACCCACATACCTTTCAGCAGAAAATTAAGGATTTTGTAGGATGCCTTTCCCTATTCACCTTTATTTTCTGTTATGATCTTTTTGAAACAATCTTTGGTTTTGGCAACAATTCTTGGTACAAAGAAAATGCATTATGTTCCCTGTCAAACTAATAAAAGTCATAGTCATTCTCAATCATACTAACTCTAATTCAGAGGAGCAGGGAGCAAGTGCCTATTCTGGCAGAATTGGGCAAAATGCAGTAAAAAGGGCATGGGCCGGTTTCCAGTTTATCATAGGTTCCGCTCACACACACTCAGACTTGTACTGGAACACTTTATAAACAAACCTGCACATTTTTTAGAATGTAGGAGAAATGTAGGAAAATTAATTTCAAGCCCTGTATGCCTCACATAGTTAATTGTTTGTTTAATTTAAGACAGTTAGTGTTTGGGGATCCTGAAATTATATAGCACATACAGTATCAACAAAAAAGTGAGTACACCCCTCACATTTTTGTAAATATTTTATTATATTTTTTCAAAGGACAACACTGAAGATATAACACTGACACACTGTAAAGTAGTCAGTGTACAGCTTGTATAACCGTGTAAATTTGCTGTCCCCTCAATATAACTCAACTCACAGCCATTAATGTCTAAACCGCTGGCAACAAAAGTGAGTACACCGCTAAGTGAAAAAATGTCCAAATTGTGCCCAATTAGCCATTTTCCCTCCCCGGTGTCATGTGACTCGTTAGTGTTACAAGGTCTCAGGTGTGAATGGGGACCAGGTGTGTTAAATTTGGTGTTCTCGCTCTCACGGTCTCATACTGGTCACTGGAAGTTCAACACGGCACCTCATGGCAAAGAACTCTCTGAGGATTTGAAAAAAAGAATTGTTGCTCTACATAAAGATGGCCTAGGCTATAAGATTTCCAACACCCTGAAACTGAGCTGCAGCACGGTGGCCAAGACCATACAGCGGTTTAACAGGACAGGTTCCACTCAGAACAGGGCTCGCCATGGTCGACCAAAGAAGTTGAGTGCACGTGCTCAGCGTCATATCCAGAGGTGGTCTTTTGAAAATAGACGTATGAGTGTTGCCAGCATTGCTGCAGAGGTTGAAGGGGTGGGGGGTCAGCCTGTCAATGCTCAGACCATACGCCGCACACTGCATCAAATTGGTCTGCATGGTTGTCGTCCCAGAAGGAAGCCTCTTCTAAAGATGATGCACAAGAAAGCCCACAAACTGTTAGCTAAAGACAAGCAGACTAAGGATATGGATTACTGGAACCATGTCCTATGGTCTGATGAGACCAAGATAAACTTATTTGGTTCAGATGGTGCCAAGCGTGTGTGGTGGCAACCAGGTGAGGAGTACAAAGACAAGTGTGTCTTGCCTACAGTCAAACACGGTAGTAGGAGTGTCATGGTTTGGGGCTGCATGAGTGCTGCCGGCACTGGGGAATGAACGCCAACATGTACTGTGACATACTGAAGCAGAGCATGATCCCCATCTTATCCAACGTGGGCTTAGAAATGATGCGACTCAGATAGTGGACATTGATATATCCTATAATTACACTGTTTTCTTTAATGTACAAATGTCACTTATTATGACTAAAGAAAAGCGCATTTTTGATGCCGAAGCAATCTATAACCTTTTCTAATATTTTAAATAATCAGTCTTATTCTAGTATCCACTTTAATAGAACCCACAACATAAAGTAGCTCCTGAAAAACTTCTTTAAAAAAAAAAAAAAAAAAAACATTAAAGCACAGCTATAGTATACTGGAAGACAAGGGCTGTTTGGAAACTTAAGACAGAATGTCATAAGGCTTATTGCAAATGGAGAAAAACTAAATTAACAATCCACTATGAAAAACTGAAGGCTTAAATTGACAAATATATCTCAGTTCAATCTAAGAGACTGCAAAATTATAACAAGAATACAGGAAATCCAAGAATCTAATTTACAACCACTAACCATCTTTTGCACACAGTTTGGTTTGTTGAATGGACGTTTAAACCATCAGTAGCTAAATGTTAGGGTTTATATGTATATAAAATGTTGTATACCACTGACTTCAAGCACAAATCTAGCTGAACCTCAAAGTAATGAACAGTCAGTTAAACTACTTCACTAAAAATAAGACTAACTGATCTTTGTGTAATAATTTATCAGTTATTTCTCAGCCTGTGGCTCTAAATCCTCTGTCCAGGTGTTTTACCAGCATCACTGAATGGATAAGTAATAATTACCTTAAACTTAACACAGAAAAAAAAATTAGTGTTAAGAGCATCCTAAGGGCTTGTTTATCCTTCATTCTCAGAAAGAGTACACGCACGCATCACGGCTGCCACACGTTCCCTGCGTTCATCTGATGTGTCCTCTGAGCAGGTCCTCAGTAATTAACGCGACACGTGCGCAAGTTGCAGTACCAGCAAAAAGTCAGGGGGCACAGTGTGATAAAAGTTGTAATGTGACGTCAGAGTCTGTTTACTATCTACATGTGACAGAAAGCCTCTATGCGGATCCTACGGGATCGATGTGCGTATTTCGATGTTTGATGAATGGTTCAATGTGGTGAAGCAAAATGCCGACATACAGATGCATTTGTGGTGCTTTTCGTATTCAAGTGTCACATATTCTCAATCGTAATGACACGATACATTTTAAAAGTCTCACATACCATCTTTTGTGCTGTCTTTTTTTTTTTTTGCAACTTCACAACAGCAACATAATGTACAGCGCTGTATTTGAGTCACAGAGAAAAAAAATTAAGGACATGGTGAAAAGGTGTATTTTGTGATTAAAGTCGAAATTTCGGCTTTAATCTCGAAATGTCCACTTTAACCTCGTAGTTTATCATTAAAGTAGACCATCATAAACGTCATCACAGTTTTTAATCGCTACGAGCTTCTTGGACTTCCTCCCGACCTGACAACAGAGGCAAGCAGCAATAGATCACCACATAGAACACATTAAATGTATGATATTCCAACTCTCTGCAAATTTAGAATCTTTAGAGTTATACTTGATATCATTTTCATGATGAAATGCATTAAAGTATGTACAGTAATCCCTCCTCAAATCGCGGGGGTTGCGTTCCAGAACCCCCCGCGAAAGGTGAAAATCCGCAAAGTAAAAACCATATGATCATATGGTTATTTTTATATATTTTAAGCCCTTATAAACTCTTCCATACTATTATAAACATTTCCCGCACAATTATACAGCATAAACCCTTTCTCTTAGACATTAGGTAAGATTCGTTGAAATTATTTACATATGTAAACACGCTGTTTATATACAGTAAAACCTAAATATTATTTTAAAGATATCGAGCGTCGCCGATATCACATATGTTACAGCCATTACGACAGACAGGCCACCAGCAACAAGTACATACAATGCAAGAAAAATTGTATACAGTAAAATGTGTGTACAGTGACACTAAACTATTTACATGTAATAAGTACTGTACGTAGAAAATTAATTATGGTTACTCACCAACAATGACACGACGACTTGTCCGATAACGATGAGTTTAATTTTACTGCACAACAAAGGAGAGCGTTACAGCTCTTCTAAAGGAGCCTCTTCAGGTAATTGTGTAGCACCACCATTGTTCTTCTTCCAGCAGTCTTCAATCCAAATCCCTAAACCAGATTCCATCCAGACTACCACCTTATTACATCCACTTACAACTCGTTTTGTGCCCTGGCTAAAGGACACTGCGGCCGTAGATCTTATATGCTTTTCCTCCTTTTTAAATAAAAAGAATCATGGACTCATTGATGCCGTAATGGCGTCCTACAGCGGTGTAGCTGTTCCCTGCCTCAACATAACCAAAACTTTTACCTTTTCGGCAATCGTTAGCATCTTCCGTTTGCGCTTGGGCACAAAGATAAACAAAAAAGAGCACAAAAGTTAACTCTTTACACAGCAAAACACATTGATGCTGAATGAGCAAGATGAGACTTCCTGGTTAACGCAGCAGAATTGAATTCGGCGCTCCATCGCTGAAGCAATCAGCACACAGGAACTTAACTGCGTGCTCTGATTGGGTAGCTTCTCAGCCATCCCCCAATAGCGTCCCTTGTATGAAATCAAGTGGGCAAACCAAGTGAGGAAGCATGTACCAGAAGTAAAAAAACCCATTGTCCACAGAAACCCGAGAAGCAGCGAAAAATCCGCGTTATATATTTAGATATGCTTACATATAAAAACTGTGATAGAGTGAAGCCGCGAAAGTCGAAGCGCGATACAGCGAGAGATTACTGTATGTTACATTTTACAGATAAATTATTAATTTTGTTTAAATAATGAATACTGTTAATAATTACACACATGGAGGTGACACAGTGGCGGAGCGGTAGCACTGCTGTCTCGCAGAGAGTCACGTCGCTGGTATTCCCTGCTTGGAGTTTACATGTTTTCCTGCCAGGTAGTGCTGGGCGGTATACCGGTTCATACCGAAAACCGTTTTTTTTTTTTATGATATGGATTTTTCTTATACCGTAACACCAGTTTAAATTGCCTAATCGACGTTCGGAACGTGGCGCAGCGGGAAACTGTTCAAGTGGGGACCTTTTTCACTGCTACACCGCTAAACACAGATTTGTTGCACGTGGGCTCTTTTTCACTGCTACACCACTAAATAGGTATGGTGGTGTAGGTATTGCGCGGTGAAAATGGACAGGGAACATTCCGAAACTGAAGCCGGCAATAAAGTTGAACATGATGACACAGAAGAACTTTTGCCGAGAAAAAGGAGTCGCGTCCGTTGCCTGGAGATACTTTAGTTTTAAAAGGTCAGATGTGTAAATACTGTTTCTATACTACTGGATAATACTGCAAGCCAAGTTGTACTTGTTTTATTTGTTTTCAATACAGTGTAATGTACCTGGGTACTGTGTAATAGTGTGACGGCATGTTGACTTTATTCTCGACATTTCCACTTTAATCTTGATGCTTATGACAAGAATAAAGTCGACATGTTGACTTTATTCTCGACATTTCTACTTTATTCTCGCCATTTATGTCAAGATTAAAGTCGACATGTTGACTTTATTCTCGTAATTTGTCATTAAAGTAGAACATCGTAAACTAAACTTCATCGTAAAATGAATATTTAATTTACTAGATTTTCTCAAACCCTGTCATAAGTTATATAGTACATTAAATGCTTTGTGTTAAGTGTTCTCCGAGATTCTTAAATTGACTTCTTCTTGCACTAAGAGGAGGCGCCGGCAGCGATCGCCGCACAGAATACATTCACTTCATGATCTTCCTGCTCTCTGAACATTTAGAATGCTAAGATATATTCTTAATATAATTTTCATGGTGAAATGCATTAAAGCATGCATTAATCATATGGGGGCACGGCGGCGTGGAGGTTGCACTGCTGCCTTGCAGCAAAGGTGTCTTGGGTGTACCCTGCCTTGCATTTGCATGTTTTTCTGGTGGGTTTACTCGGCGTGCTTCAGTTTCCTTTCAAAGTCACGTAGGATGTGGGGTTTTGTTATGCTATATTGACCCTGCTAGTGTATGTTTTGCTTGTATTCATCCTGCGATGTGCTGGCGACTCGTTCAGACATGGGCGCAACTCTGAATGGATGGCATAATTAAACATGTATAACGAAGATATTTTTAAAGTTCTGAACACTCCGTGGGCTAAGTTTATAACTAGTTTTAATTTCATAAAGACATTTATCGTGTGGTGATTGGTTATGTGGTGAAAGAAAAAGGAAGGACAGGAACTGGGGTTTTGGTACGTCAGATAGAGACAGCATGCATGCAATAAAGAAAGCCCGTTCAGAAGAACATGCATTGGATTCTGTGTTTGTGTCTCCGACCACCAGATTACAAACCCAACATTTACACAATATTTAAGTGAAACCTGTGCGATAGCCATTCATACATCCAGTTTTTTGGAGCCTCGTCACACCTGCCATAAAGTTCTCTACACTGAACATACACGTGGGGACCCCTTACTGCGAGGGAGCAGCACTACCGCCTCACTACCGTGCATGTGTAATACCTGCTTTAATGCATTTCATAATGAAAATGATATCAAGTATTTATCTTAGCATTCTAAATTTTCAGAAAGCAGGAATATCATGAAGTGAATGGATTCTGTGCAGTGATTGCTGTCTCCTCTTAGTGCGGAGGAAGTCAGTTTAAGAAGCGTAGTGATTAACAACTGGGTCGGGGAACACTTAACACAAAGCATTTAATGTGCTGCATTAGCTTATGACGGGGTTTGACAAAATCTAGTAAATTAAACATTGATTTTAGGAAGAAGTTTAGTTTATGACATTCTACCTTAATTATGAAGTAAGCTATGAGAATAAAGTGGAAATGTCGACTTTAATCTCAACATAAACGGCGAGAGTAAAAGTGGAAATGTCGACTTTAATCTCAACATAAACAGCGAGAATAAAGTGGAAATGTTGACTTTAATCTCGACATAAACAGCAAGAGTAAAGTGGAAATGTCGACTTTAATCTCGACATAAACGGCGAGAATAAAGTGGAAATGTCGACTTTAATCTCGACATAAACGGCGAGAATAAAGTGGAAATGTTGACTTTATTCTCGACATATAGTTTGTTTTTTTCTTCGTTGTGTCCGTTTTTTTTTTTCTTCACCATGGCCCTAATACGATTCCGTAGGGCTATACCACAAATGGCATTATAAATGCAAGTTGCAGGTTTATTATTTATGCATATAGCTTAGCTTGAAGCAAGGTCCATATTAATGCAGTTTGCCTAAATGATGGTTCAGTTGGTAAAGATGTCATCACCAAGTTGCACTTGTTTTATTTTATTTTAATTTGGTGAATTTTGGTGAATACTGTGTAATGCACCTGGGCTTGAAGTCTTGAAGTAATAGTGCAACTATCAGTAATAATACTATTATTTATTTTATTGTTATTATTTATTAGTTTAAATATTATGCAGTTTATTGATGATAAAGTTGTTTAAAAAGTCACTTTAACGTGTCAGTGGACAAAGATTGTTAACATTAACAGAAAGTGTAGTTGGTTTACAAAAAATATTTACTATTTATTCCTTTTCTAAGACATATTCAGTGCAATACAACTTTTGACAAGCACTTCTGGATATTTTACTAAGTCTAAATGCCTCTATGTATGGTTGAAAATATGTTGTCAAAATTATAGTTTAAGTTTTTGCAAAATTTGTTCAATAAAAAGGTTCTATATTTTGACTGCATCTGTCATGCAATGTGGTACCTTCTCCATTAGTGCCACCCCTTTGAAAACTATCACTTTATGGGGCAATGCAAACCTGTATTAATACTTGTGTGCACATTAAAATGTTTTTTTTGTACAATGTACAATACTCTTGACAGTGGAATAGGTTATTCTTATCCAAAAATTGCAGTGGAAAATGTGGTTAACATCCACTCGTGCATGGGGAAAAAAATACCGTCGAATACCGTGAAACCGGGATAATTTAGAAAAATACCGTGATATAGAATTTTGGTCATACCGCCCACCCCTACTGCCAGGTTTCCACAGTGTGCTCTGGTTTCCTTCTAAAGATATACAGATTTGGTGACACTAAAATGACGCTAGTGTATGTGAGTGCTTGTATTCACCTTGCGATGAGCTGATACCCTGTCTAGGAATTGTTTCTGTCTCGTGCCCAATGCTAGCTGGAATGGGCACATCCCTGGACTGATGGATTTAATCATTAACTCTTTTAGGGCTAATTTTTTTTTTGTTTCTTTTCTCCCAGGGCTGAATATTTTTCCAAAAACTAACATTTTTTAAAAAAGAACACAAAGCAATTGTTTAACATATCAAATCAACAAAAAATATTTACTTTTGACAAATGTTACTGTCTTGCATGTTTTATGAGCCTGCATACTCTATGATTTCACATACATATCACATACATTTTACACAGCAAAGTCTGATCTCGCTCAAAGCAGCCAATTTCAGTCATTGCCACATTGCACTCCTTATAATATGTGTTGCTTTGGTGCCTATTTTTCAATTGTTTGTTGCTGCACTTTCTCACATATATTGTTAGTGTGTACTGTAGAGAGACAAGTCACCCATTTGCCATCGTGCCATGCCACTGCCACCAAGTTTTCTGCCTGCATGAAAACCGTATTGTCACCTCTTTTCATCTTCTGAAACTTTATGAACTTTATGTATGGCATTATAGCCTGGCTCACCCCATGGGATTTGCTTCTGTTTATTACAGAAGTGAATAAAACTTTGCAGCAACACGTACGTAAGCCACCAGGGGACAAAACACGTTTGGACCAATGCTCCCTGAAGTTATATCACCAGTTCTGTCCCATCTCTATTTGTAATGCCACAGCGCGCTTCATCTCGTCTTTCGTTGTGGGTTTCCACTTTGAAAAACGAGAATGCGAAGCAAACGCAGCCCGCGATTCAAAAAAAATCTCTGCCTACCTGTTTGTCTCGTCTGACAGTAGCTGAAAAGCAGCATCAGGAGAGAGCAGCCTGAAGTACAGCAGCTGGTGATCTGTCGTGTCCAACAGCAAGCCATGCCGTCTTGTAAACTCCGGTAGCCAGATCGGCTCTCAACGGATCAATGTCTGTGTATTTATCCCATGCGAACCTTGCCGTAGATGCATCGGCTGCGCAAAGGCACTCAACTGGCAGCAGATCCGCTGGCGCGGCATCGGCTGGTGCCTCATCAGCTGATGCCTGCTTCTCACTCTCTTGCTCGATCTCCTGATCACTGCCAATAAAATCCGATTCTGAAAAATCAAGAGTCCAACTCCGCGATAATGCGCAAAACATCGTCTGCCGAGTGTTTTCTTTTCTGCACTTGCTTCGCTGCCTTTTCACATGTCGGTGCCATCTTGCCTTTGTTTACATTTCGCAACTCACGCACACGCAAGGTTTAGTTGCCGAGTCAACGAGTCTAGCATTCCTCCAAGCACAGAGGGAATGCCTGTGACATGACAGTGAGATTTGTTGCCATTTACAGCTGATTGTCGCCCCCTATCCCTGGATGTCGACTTTTGTCGACATTAGCCTTCAACCCCTCCTGTCGACAAAAGTCGACATCCGCCCTAAAAGAGTTAAACATCCTTTTCAGAGATATTGCTGTAAGGTGTCATCGGAATTTAATGGCTGTTTCAGGCAATTCACAACACAGTGAAGCCGAACCTGTTCTCACCGTGATAATATCTCACACTGCCACCTGGTGGATTCTTCCAGATTTACGTAAAGTATGTGCGCAAGTATAAACAGTAAAACGCTCGCATAGCAGGAGCATCCGCTACAGTATGCATCGCGTCGCGTGAAGTATAAACCCGGCCTAAGATGTTGTGATTCAAGGAATCATTCAGTCATGCTGAAAGAGCTACTAAATTGTGTCAGGACATCCACCAAGAGCCCAGATTCTGGCAACTGGATTAGTTTCTGCTTTTCATTTAGAATGTTTCAAGTGGTGATGCTTTATTCTGAAGAAGTTAAAATAGCATGAATTCTTCCAACAAGGTGAGAAATGACTGGCACTTTTAATGTAAGCTGAGCCGCGAAACAGGTTTGCCACTTGCTGCATGCTGTAATAATAAAACTCCTATATTTGAACATTGTATAACTTTCTCATACGTGCATGCTCTATATAGAAGGTAGATTCATAAATACCAATACTGAAAAGACTGCATCAATTCACATATTTGCCAAGGGGTTGCTCACAATACACTGCTGTATTAATATTTTGAGTACAACCCTACTGTGAGAACTGACAACCAATGGGCACTCACCCAGAAGTACAATGCATATAATGCAGCCACGAGGAATAAGGAACACAGGTGTTTTGGACAAAACAAACAGAAGAGAGACTCATCTTATGATGTTGGACGTTTTATACACCACAACATTGCAAGCTGAACTTACCATACCTGTAAAGCTTTTATTCGAGCACTGGCTCCATCTAGGCAGCACATAATTGGCTGTCAGAAAAAGGGGCGAGTTTGCAATACTTTGAAAATGAGAAAGTGTGCTGAAAATCATTACATAGTTGTCTAATTTGATATACTGTGCGAATTACAGTTTTGTAATACTCAGACGAAAAGATCAGCAAAGGCAGTAGTAAACTTTGACATCCCTGATGACTGGAAAGTCGTGTAATGTGACATTGGCTTTATTTGTGATAGCCAAACTTTGTACACCAGTGCTTACAAAAATTCAAATGTAGTGTTGGTTATATTTGCAGTGAAGTTCTTCCATTTTAAGAAAAATTAGTGCACTGCTTTACTCTTAGGCTAATCACACCATTCTATTTATAGACTACAGCTGATTTAAAATACTGCTGCAAAATGTATTAATACAGCTAACAGATGCTAACATATAACTTCTATCTTAAGTTTCTACATTTGCTTCCAATTAAGTTTAGGACAGAATTTCTTCTAAAATGCAAGGCCATATTTCAAGGGAAGTAATTAATGTGTACATTCTAGTGAAAGCAGGTATTAAAAATTCTAAGAATAAATAAAAAATTGTAGAAGATTGCCCTTTTCAAGTGCAAGGCTTCAAAAGTTTGACATCTTTTTGAATCTCACTGTTACTGTATGGTATATGCTATATGCTATCTGTTTCAGCACTTAAGTCCAGGGTCTAGTGTACTATTATTACACCTGCTGATTCAGCTGTTCATATAGGCTTAACATTTGTTTTGAATTATTTTTCTAAAATACATTTCACTGCTGTTTTGGTCAGCCTTAGGAATAAACAGTTTCTGACACAATACCTGACTATTATTATACTGCTGTGTACAATGAAGGTCCCCCAGAAATGCTGCTCAAATAACAACATTTTCTCAGAATATGGAGTTTTTGGGGTTTCTTTTCTCAGATGTTTTTAAATGGCCTTTTTTTCCCACTTGGAAAACTATAAAACACAAATTGAGCCTATTTAGCCAGGTATGTGTGCTTAGGCATGTAAACATTACATGGTTATGAACTTTACTGGTGTGATTAAATCTATATAAATAAATGAATAAGTAGGTCATTCGTTCGGTCACCAACTACACAAAAACAGCTGGTGTATTGAGAATAGGGGTTGTGTAGTGAGTACTACAATTCTCATCAGACAACAGTAGTGCACTGGAGCTGATGGGAGGACACCTTTATTAGTTTGCAAGGTTGTACCAGCCAAAGCGGGATCTTATTGAAGGCCACAAGTACAGTGGTTTCTTCAGAACCCACTACTGTAGATGCTTCCTAACATTTCAACAGCAATGACAAAATAGCAAACTTAAAAAAAATTAAGCATAATTATTTACTTTCTTCCCTTAACAATTATACAAATAAAACAAGGAAATAATGTGTACTTCATCTAGTCTTTACATGTATGTTGCAAATGTATGAAAGCTAAAGGTGAAAATTACCAGAGACAACAGAGTATGATAGTACCATGATATCTGCATCATATCTATATTGCATATTAGATAGATAGATAGATAGATAGATAGATAGATAGATAGATAGATAGATAGATAGATAGATAGATAGATAGATAGATAGATAGATAGATAGATAGATAGACAGCTCAGAAGCTAAACTCATATGTCTAAAGGCAATGTTTGACAA
The DNA here is from genome assembly GCF_900747795.2 of Erpetoichthys calabaricus. Lineage (NCBI taxonomy): Eukaryota > Metazoa > Chordata > Cladistia > Polypteriformes > Polypteridae > Erpetoichthys > Erpetoichthys calabaricus. The sequence continues at coordinate 141,786,058 of NC_041395.2, read as the reverse complement.
TCTACTGCACCAACAAGAAAAACTTTTGAATCTATTAATTTTCATTGAAAACAATTTACACAAAAATAACTTATAAATTTTACACATGGCATAAAACATAAGGTGTTTCAAGGACTTGATCAACTGAATGTTTGAGTATTTTTACATTTTTAGTTACTTATCAATTATCACATTTTTATCTATTAAATATTTTTGTAAGTGTCATATACAAAGATAACAGACAATATAATACAGTTCAATGCATTAGTAGATTACATTAAATACAAGCTTTTCAACAGTAACTTACAATATCATACAGTTAAAAACTAGTCAAATAGGCTAGTGGTGACTCAATAATTTTAACTGACAACAGTATTCAACTCAAGTGATATAAAAATGGTATCAATTAATATCCTATTGTTAGTGGCTTTGAAGTGTCTATGATTAACAGTAGTTCATATTTGCTAAAAATAACAGTATTGAAAGAAGTACTGATGGAAAGTTTAAATCTCTGACCTTAAAGGAATGCTGATCTAGGGTGTTGTTGATAAATTAGTGTTAAAAACTAAATCGTCATCATCATGTGCAGATAATACAGCCTTCAGGGAATTTTTATTTTAATGAACATATATCTTTTCACTTTATCCTTAATAAGCACAATTGCATTATTCCTTTCCTCTTACATTCATTTATAGGTAGCTGATGTTTTGCTTTTATCCTCCACTTTTACATTGAACTTTCCTCAAGTGGCAGCAGAAGTGAGCTAGTGTGCCAGAGGTGTGACTCGTGCATGCCATTCTCCCAGCATTGACTACCTTGTACTGGCAAAACATTTTGTTGTCATTAACAGCTGTGGGACTACTAAAGATTAAAATATTCCTAACACACAAGTTGAAGTGACCGCTCTTAAATTTGAAACAGTAACATAATCCAAAACTGAATTTCCAGAGAATGTTTCTCTGTTTAAAAAGACAGACAAGTCTGCAAATTCACCAGTAGCTTTCAAGAGATTGTGAAGTTTAAAAAATTTATACAGTGTACTTCAAGATATCTCAATGAAAATTACTCTTTCTGAACAAAAATTTGCTTGTAGAATAGTTGTGCCTGATTGGAACAAAATCGGTACATCAGGAGCGGAATTGTTTCATGTGAACAGAAAAACAAAGAGCAGGTGCTTTTTTGCAGAATATACTTTTTGTATCATATGCAAACAAACCTAAAAAAGATTTAAGTATCTCATCTGTCCAAATACTTAAGACTGAGAATACTCAACTATGTTACCAAACACAAATCAATATATCACTTAGTCTCAGCGATTCCTTGTGAGACAGGGCCTTCAAGTTCATATGTGGGATGTCAGGCAATAACTGAGAATAGAGTTATTAATATTTTAAAAAAATAATACATATACAGGGTGAGCCAAAAAAAGTACCATATTTCAAATGTGTATTCTACAAAAACGCTACAACATAAAATAAATTTCATTACAACACTAGAAAGGGTATATAAAATAATTTTTTCCCGTGTTTTAAAATTGATGTCTTCAATGTGGTGGCCATCATTAGCGATACACTCTTCGAGATGATTTCTGAACGCTCGCATGACTCATTCTGCCATTTCAAGGGGAATAGCGGCAATTTCGTGGCAAATACCATCCTTGAGGGATTCAAGGTTTTAAGGTCAGTGTATATATACCTTCGATTTGAGATAGCCCTACAAGAAGAAACCACACAGAACGAGATCAGGCAAATGTGAAGGCCACCTGACATCACCACACAGGGAGGTCAGCTTCCTCGGAAACATATCCCACAAAACTTGCATGGATCTCCGCACTATATGAGCTGTTACTCCATCCTGTTGAAACCAGGCATCCACCACATCCACTTCTTCCAGTTGGGGCCGCAAAAAGTTCTGTAGCATTTCAATGTAATGTTCTGAAGTGACAGTGACTGTTGCTCCTCCCTCCTCAAAATGTAAGGGCCTATAATGCCAAATTCTGCAACGGTGCACCAAACTGTAACATGCTCACTGTGCAGGGGTCTCTGATGAAGTTTATGACAGTTGGTTTCTGCCCAATAATGACAGTTTTGCTTATTTACAGCATCTATTTAATGGAAATGTGCCTCATCACTGCACATGACGATGGCATCTTGATGAACGGTTTGCAGAATGTTCACGCACAATTCTCTACGGCTTTCCCAGTCTCTCTCAGTAAGTTCCTGCACTACCATCACTTTGTACGGATGGAAATTAAGGTCCTCATGCAAAATCCTCCTCAAAGACGTGTTGGAAATGCCTAAGGCAGAAGCATGTTTGGGCGCTGAACGTCTAGGAGACTGCAAAATTGATGCCCTTACAGCTTCAATGTTTTCAGGGGTTCGTATAGTCCAAGGATGGCCTGGAGATTTTCTGTTCAATGTTGTACCCGTCTGTCTAAATTTAGCCACCCACTGAAGAATTGTTTTCCGATTTTGGACATCACCATTAAGAGGAATGCTGAAGGAAGGCACGTTGCATAGAGATGATGGATTTGTTGCTTTTAAAAGAACATCTCAACAGCAAAAGCACAGTGCACATTGGACCAAGGCATGTTGCTGAATGAAAAAGAGATCGCCTGTCAAAGGACCCCCACCCCAACCCACTCGGCAGCCTCTACCTCGCTCAATGACCTTGAGAAATGTGTACTTCATTTTGGCTCACCCTGAATGAAGTGATCTGTAGGTATACCCTGTTGTAGCCTCCCACCACAGAGGTTGAATAAAATGGCTCATAGCAATAAACTTAAAGGCAGTGTGATGGCTCAGCTTTGCTCACATCACCACCTTTTTAAAGTGAAAGCTCTTTTTTGCTCACTTATCTTCAGATTCTGGGCACTACCAATCACCAAGGTGGGAAACGGTTTCCATCATTACAATTCCTGCAGTACTGAAGCTCTAAAACAAAACACAAAATTCATATACAGTACGTATTCTGGAAAATAAAGACACTCAAGCAAAGTGTCAAACTTAAGCTGAAATCAAGCTTCCTTACACCACTTCCCCAATCCAACACCCCAAGCCAATCAAAATGAGTCCATCTATCAGCCTGCAGACACCTGGCCAGAATTCTCTAAAGTTATCTATACACACGTGCTTGTGAGCAAAAAGCTGTGCAGGCTAGAAATGGCTGGACACACACAGACTGCCCTGCATTTGTTTTTAGCATTAGCCACTCAGTGACATAAACCCAACCATAAGGCAATGTGAGGCCCTTAGTGTCACATTATGTGACTTTAAATTCTCCTAAAAAGTAATTAAGTGGTCAAAGAAATTCCTCAAACCCTAAGAGGGAGCACTACGTGCTATCTCACAAAGAGAAAATAAAAATCTTAGATGTTTTGAAACATGGCAGATCATTTGCAGACATCATTATTTATAAAACAATACAGTATAACAACTATTTGCATAGCATTTATATTGTATTATAAGTAATCTACAATTGATTTAAAGTACATAGGAGGGTGTGCTTAGGCTATATGCAAATACTACACCATTTTATACAGAGGACTTGAGCATCCATGGATTTTGGGGTCAGCGAGGATTCCTAGAACCAATCCCCCACAGATACAGAGGGTTCACCGTGCTGTAACTGAATTGCATATACAGTAATCCCTCGCTACTTCGAGGTTCACTTTTCGCGGATTCACAACTTCGCAGGTTTTTAAATACAAGTGATTGCCCGCCTATCGCGGAAGTTATGTTCCAGACCCATCAGCAACAGGAGAAAATCCACGATATAGAAAGACCATATAAATAAACATTTTTATAGTTTAAGCCTTAAAATACCCATCCCACATGCTTTAAACACATGTAAACTTATAAAACACACTTTGTTAACACATATGATATGTGGATGTCGGGCTAAGGATATGAGTAACATCTCACTATTATAAAACATTTTAACTTCACGCAAGACAAGACAGTGGGACAGGAAAATACAAGGCTTTAAAATTATTGACACGCAGAGCGACAAGCAGCACAAAGCCAGCACAAAGTCCACTTCTCCTTAGCGTTCATTCAGCTCCCCACCCCCTTGACAATGCGAAGTAGCAGGAGCGTACTGCGCCTCCGGGGTGGGGGGGTTTGAGCGAACATGCGTTCAGCCCTCACACTCCTTCTGAACGCGCAGAGCGACAAGCAGGCATTTTGGCAGAAGCAACACAAAGTCCATTTCTGCTCAGCGTGAGTTCAGCTGCCCCCCTTCACAAAGCGAGTGCAGACACATCAACGTCTGATCGCTGCGTGCAGTGTGCAGTGTTGGTCTGTGGTGTTTAAGAATGTAGAAAGTGTTTAAGAGCATAGGAAGTGTTTATAAGAGTGTGGGAAAGGTTTATAAAGCCTTAAAATATGTATAAATAATAAAATAAATATAGGTCGTTACTTCGCGGATTTTCACCTATCGCGGGGGGCTCTGGAACGTAACCCCCGCAATAGGTGAGGGATGACTGTAGTTGAAACACCTCTAAAAGCTCTTTAAGATATTCCTTACTGCAAAACTGCCATTGAAAGCAGGAATCATGGTGCAATTGAAATATTAAAACTTTTACATTTAAAACAGGGCTATATATTTTTTTCCTTCTTTGCCATTATGGGGCAGGAATAGTAACCTATACTGTTTAAAAAAAACTCTGCTATTGTTGTTCAAATTTGCTCCATTTGAAACTACTAGTTTAGGAATTTTGTTTATCACCATTTTCCATGAAGCATGGGATTAACATTTTTCCTGGCCACCAGGTATGCGTAGCAGAAACAAAAATTGTTTTTGGTTGGTGTGTACCCTTAAAAAATAACTACAGGAACAACACTTCAAGTTGAAGGAATACTCCATCTACTGGAAACAATTTGATGTCCTTTCTCCACAAGATAGAGAGGAGAGGTTGGGAGAGCATGAGACTTTTTTTTTTTCTGCCACCACTCATCATTTTCAGATAGATAAAGTATCTATCTATCTGAAAATGATGAGTGGTGGCAGAAAAAAAAAATTCTCATGCTCTCCCAACCTCTCCTCTCTATCTTGTGGAGAAAGGACATCAAATTGTTTCCAGTAGAGCAGGACCTTATAGTGACCAACACTGGACAACATCAAACAATATGAAAAAAACGTTCATTGGGGGAAAAAAACAAAAAAAACACCAGTGTTGTATAATCCACATGTCAGCTATCCAGTCCTATGCTTAAAACCAGCCTCTCCCACTCATTAGCTGGTCAACAGTCCTGTCTTCAATTCAAAGAGTGGCTCCCATAAGGCCTTTAGTTTCCCATTTATTATTTTGTGTTTAAATGTTTGGTATTAGTTTGAATCCTGTGTTATTAATGTCATCTTTGTTTTATTCCTATTTTTTCCATTGAATATTTGTTAAGCACTACGTATATGAGAAAGGTACTACACAAATAAAATGTATTTTTATTACTGTTGATGTACCACTGAAAACAAAAAAGTAGTACTTCAAAATATTTCAGTTCCTGGATGTGGTATGCAAAGAAGAAAGGTTGAGAAACCCCCTAATCAAAGAGATTTTCTTTGCATCAGCGCATTTCCTATTACATTTATTACACTGACCAACACACATTTTGGTGCCTCAGATGTTAGACCTGTTTCTGGGTATATTTGACCTGCCGATTCCAAAAATGGCCCCAGTTTTCCTCTATCAGCTCAAGTTTTTGAGATACAGAACATGCGCCATATACCACTCTTCACTCGGCTCACCCATAAAAAAATCAGGATATTTTAATGTAGTGTTTAAATTCAACAACAACAACATTTATTTATATAGCACATTTTCATACAAATAATGTAGCTTAAAGTGCTTTACATAATGAAGAAAAGAGAAATAAAACACAAAGTAAGAATCAGAATAAGACAACACTAATTAACATAGAATAAGATAAGGTCAGATGGCCAGGGAGGACAGAAAAAACAAAAAAAAACTCCAAACAGCTGGAGAGAAAAAATAAAATCTGCAGGGGTTCCAGGCCACGAGACCGCCCAGCCCCCTCTGGGCATCCAAATTCATATCTTTTAAGCATGAATGAAACATTAAATATTAAAAGAAAAGTGTACTACATGAAAATCTACTTATTTCATACCAAAAGCACAGATTTATGATACAAACTTTCCAGTCATTCGACACACAAGGAGCTCCTTTAGTAAGACTTCTGAAAGTGGGATATGCCAGGACAATCCCACATAAGATTCCAACAATAGTCTTTCATCATGTGTGCCATCTTCCTTGGTATCTGGCTTCCACTTTTTTTATGTCTTGGTGAATTCTTTCACCTTGCTCTTCGCTTAAGTCACCAAGGTTCTCTGGAAAGCAATCTAAGTGATTGTGCAGATAATGGACTTTAACACTCGTGATACAGCCAAGCATGTTGAAATGAAAGAGCATATCCTCTACTATTTATGTGTAGTTGTCTGCCTTCTTGCTGCCAAGAAAGTTTTTCACAGGAACAAATGAAGACCAGGCATATGATTCAATTTCATTCATTGATGATATGAAATGTAGGTCATTTATAAGTTGTCTGATCTGTGGACCATCGAAAATTACTGCCTTCAATTTTTCCATAATAAGTCCAGGTAACTTATGCGCTATGTATTCAATGCATGAACCGTCTTCATTCAAAGCCTTAACAAATTGTTTCATCAGGCCTAGCTTTATACTGTATGTAGTGGAGGCAGTAAGATTCTATGTTGTGCTACCAAAGGTTCATTGATTACATTTTGTCGTCCAACTACCATAAATTCCCTCGGAGGCCAATCTTTTTTTGCCCAATGATCATATTTGGAACTAGTATCCCAAAGGCATAAAAAGCAAAGATACTTTATGTAGCCACTTTGTTAGCCAAAAAGAAAATTAACCATCTTCAAATCTACACAAATCACCCATTGCTGTTCTTGGTAATTTATCTTTTCCAAGACTAAAGAGAGGACCTTGTACTCTTCTTTAATCCTGGTGGAGTGACCATTCCAATCATATCTAAGAAACTAGAGGTGAATCTGTGTATCCAATGCAATTTTCTGAATCCAATGCAATTTTCTGAATCAGTGACACAAATAACCCTAGGAACAGGCCTAAAAACCAGGACACCAAGAAAAAAAAAATTTTGTTGGGCTGTGTTATGCACACATAAAAAAGCATTTTAACGTGCATTGTTTAGCCTAAAAACTGAAAAAAGTCAAGTTTTGAAGGCTGCAAGAAAAGAATAAAATTACCACCACATTGCAGAAGCTGAAAAAGAGCACTGTCAACAGTTAGGAACAACAAACAAAACACTGGTAACTGTATATTTAGAAATTAACACTAACCAGAATGGTTAAGGAAAACAACTACACTGAGTGACGAAAAATTATTTTGGCCATGAGTAAAATCTCTAAAACTGTCATTGAAATCATGAACAACTTGTACAGCAAAGTAGTGAACTTGTCATAATCAACTATTAGCTGAAAATTTCAACGGTACAATTTTTATATAATACACAAATGCAAAAGCTTTATAAATACTAACACTAGAAAGTCCATTTTGGAATGTGTTAATTAAACTGCAGAATCATGGACACGACCAACAATAAAAATCTAGTATATTTGCCCGATGGGCCTGAGTTGCCTCAAAAGCTTGTATATTGTAATCTTTTTAATTAGCCAATACAAGACGTCATTTTGCTTGTTAAACAAACAAAGTACTGAAACACTAATGACTGAACGTATAACATGGCATTTGTTACAAATGGTGTAGATAGTGTCACTTCTTGGGTATAAACAGCAGCCTCTTGAGCTCACTTATTTTTATTGATGACTAGCCATTCCCCACGGCTCTGCCCGCGTAGTAGAAAAGCAGGTCAAACTTTAAAAATCAATAAACAAAAAGGTATCGCTAGCTAAGCAGAGGAAAGATACACTCCAAAACACAGAGGTAGACCAACTCCCCACTCCTGATGTCACGCTTCCCCCTTCGCTTGGCCCGCAGCCTCTGCCTCCGATTTGAGCGAATATATATCGCTCCTGCAGGCGAACTATGATTCATAGCGTGATGAGAGATGTCGCAAAATCAAATGGAATGTTTAAGCAAATTCTAGAAAAAACCCAATCTAAATCCGTTAAGTAGTTCTCTTGTTTGCTAGCCAAGTGGAAGTATGATGCACCCTGAGGCTGGCGCATGAGTGAGGAGGGCCCCACCCCCCTTGGCCCGCTGCATCTCTCTCGGATTCATGCAAATAAATTGGTACCACAAGCAAATTATGATACTTAGCGTGATGAGAGAGGTTGCAAAATCAACCAGAACGTTCAAGCAAATTATAAAAAAAAAAACCCGATCTACATCCGTGAAGTAGTTCTCTCGTGAAAAGCAGACAGGCATTCAGACGCTGGATTTTTTATATATATAAAATATATATATACACACACAGAGAGAGAGAGAGAGAGAGAGAGAGAGAGAGAGAGAGAGAGAGAGAGAGAGATGTATTAGGCCGGATTTATACTTAATGCAACGCGTGCGCCTGTGTACACGGCTGCTATGCAAGCGTTGTACCATTTATACTTGCGTGTGTGTTTTACATAAATCAGATTCCAGGTGGCAGTGCGAGATATCATCACGGTGAGAACAGGTTCAGGTTCAGCTTCGCTGTGTTGTGAATTGCCTGAAACACACATTAAATTCTGAGGACACCTTGCCACAATATCTCTGAAAAGGATGGATGTTTGATGATTAAATCCATCAATCCAGGGATGCACCTATTCCAGCTAGTACTGGGCACGAGGCAGAAACAATCCCCGGATGGGGCATCAGCTCATCGCAAGTTGAATATAAGTACTCACATACACTGGCATCATTTCAGCATCACCTAATCCCCAAACCTGCATATCTTTGTAAGGAAACCGACGCACACTGTGGAAACCCACCAGGAAAACATGCAACTCCAGGCAGGGAAACACCAGGAACATAACTCTCTACAAGACAGCAGTGCTACTGCTCCTCCACCGCGTCACCCCCACATGTATAATTATTAATAGTATTCATTATTTAAATGAAGTTAACGATTTTTCTGTAAAATGTAATATACATAGTTTAATGCAGTTAATCATGAAAGTGATATCAAGTATAAATCTAAGGATTCTAAATGTGCAGAGAGCTGGAATATAATAAATTTAATGTGTTCTGTATGGCGATCACTGCTTGCCGTTGCGGTCAATGCAGGAGGAAGCCCCAGAAGCATGCAGTGATTAACAGCAGGGTTGGCTTTAGGATGATGTTTACAATGGTCTACTTCAAGGATAAAATAAGTTACGAAATTAAAGTTGACACTTTGAGATTTAGGCTGAAATTTCCATTTTAATCACAAAAAACTCCTTTTCACTGTGTCCCTAACTTTTTTTCTCTGTGGCTCAAATATGTAGCCATACATTTTGATGCTGTTGTGAAGGTAAAATGTATCATGTCATTACGATGGGGAATATGTGGTGCTTGAATATAAAAGCACCATGAATGCATTTATATGTCGGCATTTTGCTTCATCACATCAAACCATTCAAGCATCAAAGCGTGCACATCAATCCTGTACGATCCACAGAGCGGCTTTCTGTCACATGCAGGTAGTAAACAGAGACTCTGACATCATGTTCCGACTTTATCACACTGCGCCCCCTGACTTTTTGCTGGTACTGCAACTTGCGCACGCATTAATTTCTGAAGACATGCTCAGAGGACGTGTCAAATGAACGCTGGGAACGTGTGGCAGCCATGATGCGTGCACGTACACATTCTGAGAGTGAAGTTTAACCCAGTCCTTATTGTAGTTCTCATCACTGAACCTGCGTAACAACTTCCAAAGGCCATAAACATGTTGTCTCCCAACAACAAAATTCTTCTAGACTCATTGCAGGCACTTCATCATATACCAACCAATATAATGACACAAAAACACATTGCCATTATAACCTGCAAGCTCATGTTGAGGGGACAGAAAGATTAAGTTTAAGTAGATCTGTGGATTTCTAATCAAACGAACATAACATGTAGTCCACTAGTTCCATGCATAGAAGGATTTACTCTAAAAAGGGAACTTCTTACATACACAGCAATACCCTGAATACAAAGTTCATTCTGTATTTTTTTCTTTAAAGCATCTTATATTTGAATCAAGCACATATACAGCAAAAACAAATATCCACTTCACCATTTCAATATTTGTAAAGGGCATATTTATTGTTCTTCTAACAAACTATTAATGACTTTAACTTTTATTTTTATTTTTTTAATTATGTACTGACTTCAGAGGACAAATCTGTTTAAATACCTCTTCATCTCAATTCAAGATGAATAATCATTTGGCTTTTAGACCTAATCATATAAAATATACAAACCTGGGGTACTCAATCACGGTCCTGGTGACTTGTAGTGACTATAGGTTTTCATTCCAACCAGTTTCCTAATTAGAACTCAACCCTTGAGGATAATGAAACTTGGTATTTAACTATATGCCTTGTTAGTGCTTTCATTCATTAAAGACAAATCTTCATTACATTGTAGATCAGAGGTCCTCAATTACAGTCCTGGAGGTCCACATTGGCTGCAGGTATTCACTTCAAACAATTTCTTAATTAGAATCCATTTATTTACTACTTAAGCAATAAGTATTTTGGGCTTAATTTTAGTTATCTTATCGAATTCAGAACCCTTAATTGCCTATTTTAGTTTTTAGCTGCTGCATTTAAGTTTTAACTGTTGCCTATTTTCTTAACCAAACATTAGTTAATTATGAAACATAGATAACCAATAAACCATTCTCCAGCAAACGTGCTTCCTTTTACACCTATGCATATGCACCATGAAGTATCTGCATCAAGAAAATGTTTAGAAATAAACGAAAGGGGAACTGAAAGAACTGTTAAGTTTAAATCTGCTCTGGTCCACAAAACACATGGATAATGTTTTCAGAGAAGGAAATTCTACAGTGGAATTAAAATTTCTCTTGGATGACTAAAGTAGTGCTGGGCGGTATACCGGTTCATACCAAAAAGCGTTTTTTATTTTTGTTATGATATGGATTTTTCTTATACCGCAACACCGGCTTAAATAACCTAAACAACGTTCTGAACGTGGTGCAGCGGGAAACTGTTTAAGGGGGGACCTTTTTCACTGCTGCACCGCTAAACACGCATGCAACGGAGTACATGCGTAAGTGGAGGTATTGAACAGTGAAAATGGACAGAGAACATTCTGAAACTGAAGCTGTAGCAGATGATAAAGTTGAACATGATGACACAGAACACCTTTTGCCGAAAATAGAAGCCGTGTCTGTTGGCTGGAGATACTTTGGTTTTAAAAGTTCAGATGTGGACCATTATGTTCAAATGTGTGAATACTGTTCAAACCCCGTCATAAGCTATGTAGCACATTAAATGCTTTGTGTTAAGTGTTCCCCGAGCCATGTTAATCGCTACGCGATTCTTAAACTGACTTCCTCTTGCACTAAGAGGAGGCACAGGCAGCGATCACCACACAGAATATATTAATTTCATGATATTCCTGCTCCCTGAACATTTTAGAATGCTAAGATAAATACTTGATATCATTTTCATGATGAAATGTATTAAAGCATGTATTAATCATGTGGGGGCACAGTGGCGTGGAGGGTGCACTTCTGCGTCGCAGCAAGGGGGTCCTGGGTGTTCCCTGCCTTGAATTTGCTTGTTTTCCTGGTGGGTTTACTCGCCGTGCTTCAGTTTTTTCAAAATCATGTAGGATGTGGGGTTTTGTTCTGCTATATTGACCCTGCTAGTGTATGTATTGCTTGTATTCACCCTGCGATGTGCTGGCACCCTGTTCAGGATTTGCTCCTGCCTCGCACACAATGCTTGCTGGGATGGGTGCAACCCTGAATGAATGGCATAATTAAACATGTATAACGAAGATTTTTTTTAAAGTTCTGAATACTCCGTGGTCTAAGTTTATAACTCGTTTTAATTTCACAAAGACGTTTATGTGGAGAAAGAAAAAGGAAGGATAGGAACTGGGGGTTTGGTACGTCAGCCTGAGACAAACGCATGCAATAAAGAAAGCCCGCTCAGAAGAACATCCATTGAATTCTGTGTTCGTGTCTCTGACCACCAGATCACGAACCCAACATTTACACAATATTTAAGTTAAACCTGTTGCGATACCCATTCATACATCCAGTTTTTTGGAGCCTCGTCACACCTGCCATAAATTTCTCTACACTGAACATACACCTGGGGACCCCTTACTGCGAGGGAGCAGCCCTACCGCCAAACTACCTTGCATATTTAATACCTGCTTTAATGCATTTCATCATGAAAATTTATCTTAGCATTCTACATTTTCAGAGAGCAGGAATATCATGAAGTGAATGTATTCTGTGTGGCGATCGCTGCCCACGCCTCCTCTTAGTGCAAGAGGAAGTCAGTTTAAGGAGCACTTAGCGATTAACAACTGGGTCGGGGAACACTTATTACAAAGCATTTAATGTGCTACATTAACTTATTACAGGGTTTGAGAAAATCTAGTAAATTAATCATTGATTTTAGGATGAAGTTTAGTTTACGACATTCTACTTTACAAAAAAAACTGAGAATAAAGTGGAAATGTTGACTTTAATCTCGACATAAACAGCGAGAATAAAGTAGAAATGCCGAGAATAAAGTCAACATGTCAACTTTATTCTCGACATATAGTTTTTTTTTTCTTCACTATGTCCGTATTTTTTTTCTTCACCGTGGCCCTAATACACTTCCATAGGGCTATACCACAAATAGCATTACAAATGCAAGTTGAAGCAAGGTCCATATTAATGAATGTTCAGTTGGTAAAGATATCATCACCAAGTTGCACTTGTTTTATTTTATTTTATTTTAATTTGGTGAATACTGTGTAATGCACCTGGGCTTGAAGTCTTGAAAGTAATAGTATTATTACTGGAAGTGGCACTATTATTTATTTTATTGTTACTATTTATTAGTTTAAATATTATGCAGTTTAATGGTGGTAAAGTTCTTTAAAAAGTCACTTTAACGTGTCAGTGAACAGAGATTGTTAACATTAACAAAGTGTAGTTGGTTTACAAAAAATATTTACTATTTATTCCTTTTCTAAGACATGTTCAGTGCAATACAACTTTTGACAAGTACCTCTGGATATTTTACTAAGTCTAAATTAATAAAGTATCTATCTATCTATCTATCTAAATGCCTCTTTGGATGGTTGAAAATATGTTGTCAAATTTTAGTTTAAAGTTGTTTGCAAACTTTGTTCAATAAAAAGGCTCTATATTTTGACTGCATCTGTCATGCAATGTGATTCCTCCTCTTCATTAGTGCCACCCCCTTGAAAACTATCACTTTATGGGGCCATGCAAACCTGTACTAATACTTGTGTGCACATTAAAATGTTTTTTTGTACAATGTACAATTCTCATGACGGTGAAATAGGTTTTTCTTAGCCAGTAATTGCAGTGGAAAATGTGGTTAACATCCACTCATGTATGGGAAAAAAATACCGTCCAATACCGTGAAACTGGTACAATTTTGAAAAATACTGTGATATAGAATTTTGGTCATACCGCCCAGCACTACAGTACTAACAAGCCAAACACCAAGTTTCATTATCAGCAAGGACTGACTTCTAATTGGTAAACTAGCTGACAGGAAAACCAGAGGACTCCCAGGACAGTGATTGAGGACCCCTGATGAAAACAAACTAAAAATGAAATGTAAACGAAACGCATACAAATGAGTAAATGGGTGTTTTAATAAAGGTACTTGCATTCAAATTACTGAATGCAGTTACTAATTAAATCAAATATATTAATTGTGAATTGATCAAAAGTTATCAGGTACACTAATCAGGGGTCACTAAAACTTTGCCAACACCTCTTCAACCCCCAAAGTACAGAAAAACAAACATTCAACAAAATGATAGTTACAAAACTAGGGTAGGCACAAACAGTAATTAAACATCAATTGAAATAAAATCTTTAGTCCCCCCCCCCTTTAGTCTTTTGAATTTTTCTGCATCACTTGATGTTTGGCACACCTCGTTTCCACTCTAAGGTTGCATCTTGTCTGTATGTGTATTTTTTTGGCAATCACACAAAAATAGCTTCACTGATTTTCACCAAAACTTGGCAAGTAGGTTGCCAATGGTCCCACTTAAAATACAGGCAGTATGGCATTTCAAAAATGTTATCAGGTAGGGTACTTGTAAATGGGGTCTGTGGGCAAAAAATTAATCACTCCAGAACAGCTGAATTTAAGTTCATGAAATTTTAAATGCATATTACTGTTGACACAACTTAAAATTTAGACTTTTTGGCCTTTTAAAAGTTCCATTGAGAAAAATGGGATTGTAAACCACATTATCATGCTACAACTATTCAGCTCCACTTTGGCCCTACTTATATTGCAGGCTACATTTCACATCAGTGATTCAATGGAAACAATAGTGAAAAGTGGGTGTGGGGCGAAGGGGACCTTGTATTACCTGACCTGTCAGCAGTAGCGACAGCTGTTAGAAGGGGAAGTTATAGGCCCACGAGAAACCCCTGGGGATGCTTAACACTAGAATTACCAAAGCCTATGAAAAAACTCGTAAATCCGTCCCACCTTAAATCCCTTCACACCTCTCCGTCAGCGTATTTTGTCTTGTAAATGTGTCAATAAGCAGCAAGCAGCCCGCTATCACATCCCCCCACCGCCTCACAGTTTTCTCAGCTCAAGTCTGTTTACCTGCGTGTCAGTTGCTTAGAGTTGTATAGAGTGAGAAGTCAAGCAAAATGACACCTTTTATAAATACTACATTGTTATTTGGAGCACATGCATTTAATGTGTGTTCCATGTCTACAACTTGTAAAGGTTAGCTTTTTTATTATTCGTTTTTTTTCTCTCAGTCGTGTTCACGCTTCCCCCGATCTGACACTGTTGTTTTCACATAAAGACGTCCTATAACAGAGGTGAACTCAGATGATGAAGAGGGTTCTACATCAGAGAAAGAATGCACGTTGAACTTTTGCCATCGCTTTGCTGACATCACTTTGTATATGTACATGGGAAGCTCTGCAGTCTACTTGTGACTTTACACTGTAGGAAGACAAGTAAATAAATCAGAGTAAATGGGTAAATAACATTCGATCTGGCTCTTATATACAAAGTACAGCGATGGCAGCTTCCACCTGCTGCTATAGACTCTTCAGTACGCGAGCGACTCTCCACGCTAGTGTTTAGATCTGGACGGTGTATGTGCCCAAAAAAGAAGTCTGACTGCATTCTTCTACCATTGCTTACGAACTGAAGTGTCAGTGTGCACTTTTTGTGGCATTACACATGTATTTTTTGAGCATGCCCGTGTTGATCAAATACAGGAAGCTCTACAGTCTACTTGTGACTTTACGCTATACGAAGGAAGTAAATAAATCAAGGTAAATAACTTTTGATCTGGCTTTTATGTGAGTAACATATAAATAAATGTTAATGTTTTGGGCACATACACCGTCCAGATCTAAACACTAACGTGGAGAGTCGCTCATGTACTGAAGAGTCTATAGCTGCAGGTGGAAGCTGCCATAAGCAATGCCTTAAATGGAACTGAAGATAGTATTATATATGAAGATAGCGAAGAAAGTGATATAAGTGATTGTGAACAACTGAGCTTCATAAATTGTGACACTAGCGATGGGGAGTTCTTGGGGTTTCCAGAAAACTAGAAGATTGCTTGAACCTTAAAGTCTCTCCTCATTTGTTAATAACAATGATGATGGTTCTTAATACCGCTGTTGACTTTACATGGTTGAAATATTATTCTTCTATATTTTATTAAATATATTAGTACACCATTTGGTTCAGAATATTTTTTTTCTTGTTTTCCTTCTCTAAACCGAGGTGCGTCTTATGGTCAGGTGCATCTTAAGGAGCGAAAAATACGGTATATATTTGCTTTCTTACCATAACACATTTTACAAATATATTTCTCAACACCACATACTTCAACTATCTGATATATAAAGCTAAATATCTATTTGTTAAGTATGCAAATACACACCATTAAATTTCTCTAAGCCAAATTCTTTACAGATTACAAGTGAGCACCAAAGGCTATATTTCATATCTAAATGTTTCCAATGGGGAACTTTATTTAGTGACCACCACCTATGCTTTATTAAGTGTACCTACAAGGTATTTTGGGGGTTTGGCACTGGTGGGTAAAGTTGGTGCCCAAGACGGACTTAAGACTGTAAAATTTTAGTTTGGGGCAAGATTTGTGATGTGAAGGTAACCTGCTGGGAGCTTTCACTTATACCTCAGATGAAAGACTACACCAAATGTAAACTGGTGATCAAGACTCTTAAAAGGTAAGCTCAACATTTTTTAATCTTAAATTGTGTGTTTACAATCACTACACATAATCGTTTACCCCAGAGATGTGTGTTCTACAGTCGAGCATTATTTATAATCAAAAAAGATTAAGTCTTCATTCAGAGGCTTATTACATTGGCCTAGGCCATTATTTCCACATTTTTTGGCATATTAGAACAAAAAGCTGAAAGTAGAGCTGAGCAATATGGACTAAAATTGACATTGGGGTGAATTTTTGACCCAAAATACAATTTGTGACATTCTGGGATACATTCTCATAACACATCAAAGATTGAAGATCCTCTCTATATAGAAATGTAGGTACACATCAGCCTGGTATATTTTTTCACAGTAATGGCACAAAATATTTTCAGAGGAAATAGGTGTCATTTTGCTATATTTTTCATTACATCCAGAGGAAAAAAAAATCCAAACTTTAAAAACTTCATAACCAGCAATGCCTCAAAAACATAGCTCAAATAACATTTTTTATAAACCATCTCCTCTGCTTATTTTTGAGGTTGCATTGTATATGTTGCATTCAATATCTTGCCAGCCTTGATGGCATCTATGTCTTCCAGTCAGACTGAATTAATAAACATCACAGCTGTGTAGCACAGTGTACTATAGTGATCCGTGGTAGCTGTATGGCCACACTGTGAGCCACGAAAAACCAAGGGAAATTCACTAACTCACACTGAATACTATGCAAACTCTACAAGTCACCTTGGAGTTTTAAGGCATCAGTGTTAAGCAATATGCTGATGCAGCTAACAAAATAAACAAACAAACTCAAACAAAAGCAACAAGCTTTATCCTCCCAGCTTTGACCCCTTCTTCGAGTTTAATATCAAGAAATGGAAATAATGTCTACAAAACTCCATGGCTGATAAAGGCATGAATACTGTCACCGTCATTAAAGAGGAACAGTCACATATTCTGTCTTTTAATAGTCAAAAGTATTCTTTCAATGTCAGAACCTTCAAACAATGACGGTATGAAACTCCACAGCCATTTTCGTATAAATTGCCAAATGTCGCATTGATTCTTGGGATTTTTAAATCTTTCACCAGCTGCATAGTAGACCATCAGTCTACTCTTCTCTTGTAATTTCAAATGACGATTGTACCATTTAATTCCAAAATTTTTGTAAAAGCTCCCTCATGAAAAAGTACTTTTTGCCTTTAAAGATAGAACACAAACAGTAACTGAGTTACAAAGTGGGCTTACACCCCAAAAATATTTAGCTTTTCCAGCAGTAGCAAAAGCTCACCTCATTTTTTGCTGTAAAGAGGTTTAACCTGTGTGCATTTTACTTTTTCCTCATATGTAGCACCAATCACCAGTTATGCAGAGACCTGCCACTGCTTCAGTTTACCAAAGTTCCCCCTTTTGTCTCTTTTTCTCACATCTTCAATCTATTCTAGCTTGTTACCAGTATATTCTAGCTCATACAAATAGCATTCTGCACCAAAGTTAAATGTTTCCTCATCTTCAAGGTTGAACAAATCAGTAATATAATTTATAATACTTGGGCTATTTTAAAAATGGGTATCTAGAGGGTCTCACAAAAACAGATTACACACTTGATAAAAACAAATATAATTTCAAACATTGCCAATACATCATATATGCTTTATTAAACTGCTACAGGATACACAGTAATCTTTAAAATTTACAAACAGTGCTTCACGTAACAACCTAAGTTCTTGGGACAAATAAAGAGATTGAGTGTGAAAATCACACAGACCTTAGAAATACCAAACTTATACTTTAAACTGAACATGACCTTCCTGAATTCACAAGCACCATTTCAGATAGATAGATAGAGATACTTTATTAATCCCAAAGGGGAAATTCACACCACTGCATATCACACAATTTCAGTATTAGTGAGACTTCTGCTTTGAATGGCATCACATGGAGAAAAAGTAAAAGTGTCTACACATATACCTCTCATTGAGCACCATCAAGTGTGTGACTTTCTGGCCTCTGGTAGCATAAATGCAGTTACAGTATACCAAAATTGCATTTTATGATTTCTTGAAGATGTGATAAATATTAAATATTGAATATAGTGTGAGTGCACACACATAAAAAAAGACACTACAAACATGTTTCACTCTATAGAAACAAAATACACACAAAAATCCCCCTGCTAATCTGATAAATATGTAAACAAAATATTGACTATAAAAATGCCCTGCCTTTCTGGCCTACATTTATTTTTACAACAAACAGCATCACATGGAGGAAAAGTGTCTGCCCATCCACCACTCATTTGGCACCATCCAGTGTGTGAATTTCTGCCTCTGGAAACCCAAATGTGTGCATCGTCTATCAACATTTTGACTTAAGATTTCTTGAAGATGTTGTAAATATTAAAAGTTGATGATCGTGAAAGAGCACACAAAAAAAGAATTAATACTTTCACTCTATAGAAACAAACAACACAAAAACATTTCTGCTAATCTAATAAACAGGTAAACAAAAACAAACTACAAAAATACCATGCATTTTACTTTTAACAGGAAAGTACTTAACACAACTTGCAAAAAGAAATGTGTTGCAATGCCCTAGACAGCAAATGGAACATTAAGGTATTAATAGCCATAAGTATTGCCAAACATAAGCACCCAGCAGCAGCTTTAGCATGAGGAAACAGAACCCACATCTGTTAACAATGTAAAGTAACATTACAGTCTCAATGGCCAAGTATGATATATATATACACACACACACATACATTATATAGCTACATATACATAAATATATACACACTGTAGATCAGAATCAGGAAACTTTATTAATCCCGAGGGAAATATGAAACATTCTCCGTCATAGATGCTAGAAGTATAGATAGATAGATAGATAGATAGATAGATAGATAGATAGATAGATAGATAGATAGATAGATAGATAGATAGATAGATACTTTATTAATCCCAGGGGGAAATTCACAAATATATAGATAACATATACACAGATAAATGTGCAAAATGACAGAGAGATTACAGATGATGTGAGAGGGGACTAACATTTGTGTTCGAATTTATATCAGAAATGCATTAAATCAATATTCAAAGACTGAAGAAACACTCTTCTAGTAAGTTACATAACTTACAAGAACTCACTGGCCGTGTGGGGATGGGGTAGCCATGGCAGACAAAAAACGTGGTCACTAACCTCAAGGCGAACTACGGATACACTAGCGCGCTCGAGAACATTTCTGATGAGCACACAATCCCGTCGCTATCTACAGATCCCTCCGTATGTCAACAAGTCGCGCGCCTGCTCTTTAAGGCTTCCCCTCCCCCTAACTCATGCGCCTTCCCATCCCCCTTCAGCGCGCGCTGAGCACCACTCACATGTCGCCTGGGCTCTACAAGAAGCCACACGGGCAAACGGTTTAAAGAAGAAAAAAAAAAAAACCACACACACACACACGCAAATCAGAATAATCATTGCTGAGAATGGGAAGTATTACAAGGAAGAGAGTGGGATCGGGGATGGGAGCGCGCGATTATAACAATAGCCGTGCCTCTATCACTCTCCTTATGTCGACTAGTTTTGTTTGAACACGCCGTCCTCATCCCCGTTAACTCTTTCCTTTAACTAAAGTGACTCTGCTCCGGTCCTTCCACCACTAGACACGGGTGAGAGCGGCTTTGACACTGTGAGAATCTGTCCACCCGCCGCTGGCCTATTTATGCTGGGCGGCCGATACACCAAATTCGCTGCATTTTGTTTGAAGTTGTCAGTCGGTGTCAAAACAGCGCGGCCCATCCCCCACCACCACCTCACTCGCTCTCTCACTCTCTCTCTCTCTCTCTCTCTCTCATACAAACACATACATCCTCCCCCACCTCAGCGTCCAGTCTCCAACAAATCACATTTCCTCCAAACGCGCTTGGGAACTACCCCACTAGCACCTTTAAAACAAGCGGGGGGCGAGGGGGGACTACAATGATATTATTATTATAACGAGGACGATTATTATTGCGCCACTACTGAAAGGGCACAGGAAAGCGCGCATATAAATACACAGAAAGCACACTTACTTGGGTATCCAGAGCACATCGAGGGGGGCTTTCTGCCACTTCGCCGTCTTGCTGCAATTTCCTTTTATTATCAGTAGTAGTAGTAGTATATATTTTCCTGTACAGAATGTGTTGCCTCCTAGTTGTAAGCCAAGCAGGAGTGTTGTGCTCGATAATTACATCCCCACGTACGCGTCATAAGGTTATTAATGCAATATTATTTAAGGTCTCTTTAAAAAAATAAAAAAATAATCAAAAAAATGAGGTCTGGAGTCAAATTCGAGGAGATAGTGAGGCTGTTACTAAGAGAAAGAGCCAAACGGTTCAGGAGCAGCCAACGGCTCTCAGACACTCAAACACTGTGGAGGGTGACCTGCCAGGCAGAAATGAGGCAGGCCCGAGCGGCGGTGCAGCTGTGTGTATACACACACACACACACGCGCGCGCGCACACATACTCTGCTCTTTCTCTCTCTCTCTCTCTCACATACACACACACATTCCGAGGAGGAGAAGGTGCGCATCACATATTAACTAGTCTGCTGCTTTCATTACTGGGGAATGTGCTTACTTTGGAAAGGGGGGGGGGGGGGAGCCCATTCCATGATGAGGAAAAAAAAAAAGAAAAGAAAAACATGCAAGATGCGTACCAAAATAAAATACAAAGAAACACACAGCTGTGCTTAATCTTGCTTTCTTGGGGATTATTTTCCCATGATACCCACCCAATGGTAAGGCATCAGTCACAGAGTTGGCAGTGGTTAATTCTTGCTGTTTAATCTCCAGTAAATTGTCTGAGAGGACATTATTTTTATAGTTGTAATTTATTCTAGAAATCATGCAATAAATGAATTTATGTATTCCCAGGGAATTTCACAACATACAGCTGCCCTTCAAGAACCGGCAAGGATGTATGTAAAGTGAAAAACAAATTTCCATGTGGTTATCCCCTCCTCTGCACCTTGCACAAGTCAATCTCCGCCTCAGCATAGAGTAAGTGTGCACCTGAGTTGAGACTGCAATTTGAAAGGCTTATTTAAGTGCACGAAGTGGGCCACTGCTCACTCGTATACAGTACTGGCACCTTGTCCAATTTCAACGTGGAGTACTGGCAAATTTTCTTAGCGTAATGGCACCCTTTAATTTTCATTAAGGATGCCCCCCACATTACCACCAACCCCTGCTGTCCAATCGACTGTCATTGTATCACACACTTGCAACAATGCGATGATCTACATATCACTGTACCAGCACCTTTTCTTAGTGGTACATTTCAGCCAAGGTTCCCCCGACTCATGTTTTAAATGCTGTTTTTATGTCTGTTGTGTTATTTTTTAATTCCTTTATTTTACAACTGTTGCACATTTAGTTTCTACTAGCTGTCCCCCATGACTCCGCCTACATAACAGTGATACAGGACCATTTTTAAAAATCAATAAACAAACAGGAATCGCATTGGCAAGGTATGCTCCAACACATCACGAGAGGTAGACTAACTCGAATGGAGGCTGGTGTGTAAGTGAGGAGGGCCCTATCTGGCTCTCCACTCCTGAAGTCACATTCCCTCCCCTCGGCCCACAGTCTTTGCCTCGGATTAGCGCGAATAAACCACTCCTGCAAGTGAACCGTGGTACTTAACGTGATGAGAGATGTCGCAAAATCAACCAGAATGTTGATTAAATCTGTTAAGTAGTTCTCTCGTGACAAGCAGACAGACATACAGACAGATAGACATTGGATCTTATATATATAGAGATGGATCTGTGTAGATTGTCCTGTGTAGCATGTGTTTTGCGGGTGGTTCCCCATCACCATCAAGGTGACTGCCCTCAGCCCTATAAAAGCAGGAGCAACTCACAGTCCTTTGCCGTTTATTGAATGGGCTCATTTTGGTGAGTTGTTTAGTATATTATGCTTTTTGATCATTTTTTGTGAATTACTACTTTAAACTCTGATTTGTTTACTGGATTCATGATTGGGACTTGTATGCCTTCAATGGCATTTCCTGCTGTGTTATTTGTGCACTTCCAAGCTTCCCTGTTTAACAGAGCTTTTTTTTAAATAAATCCTCTAATTTTAAAGATTCTGTGTTACTAGGGTTTTTGATGGTATTCCCCCCTCTCCTTATTTTTCATGACTTTACACTTTGAGATTTTCAAGTTCTTGACACATAGTGTACCAATGAGTACCGGCACCACTTCAGGAATCTTCTTGGGGCTATTTTGATGGACTTTCATGATAACTGGTGAGTACCAGCACCAGAACCCCTCCCTACTGTATCACCATTAATAGAGTAATTGGTCCCTATGTTATCACTATTTCAGAACAAATGTTGCAGAACAAGGTTACAAAATTGATCTTCACCAATGAAGAGCTCAGAACAAAATAAAAACTAGTTACACTTCCTTCGTTACAAAACTGAACAGCCACTTAGACATAAATTTACCGAACAAGAGAGTCTTCCAGTTCTTCTTAAACACATTGAGGAAGTCAGAATTTCAAATGGAACAGGGTAGCTTGATCCACCAGCTAGGAGCTACACGTGAAAAGAGTCTGGATTGAGATTTAATGCCATGCAGGAGTAGCATCACCAGACACCATTCATCAGCAGACTTGAGTGTGCAAGAATGAGCATAGAGAGGTATCTCTATATATACATACAGTTAGGTCCATAAATATTTGGACAGAGACAACTTTTTTCTAATTTTGGTTCTGTACATTACCACAATGAATTTTAAATGAAACAACTCAGATGCAGTTGAAGTGCAGACTTTCAGCTTTAATTCAGTGGGGTGAACAAAACGATTGCATAAAAATGTGAGGCAACTAAAGCATTTTTTAACACAATCCCTTCATTTCAGGGGCTCAAAAGTAATTAGACAAATTAAATAACTGGAAATGAAATGTTCATTTCTAATACTTGGTTGAAAACCCTTTACTGGCAATGACAGCCTGAAGTCTTGAACTCAGGGGCTTCATGTATAACGCCGTGCATAGAACTCACACTATAACACGGCATAAGCACAAAAGTGGGAATGTGCGTATGCACAGAAAAATCCAGATGCAGGAATCTGTACGTACACAAACTTCCACGTTCTTCCGCTACATAAATCCCAATCAGCGAGAAAAGAAAAGCACGTGCACGCGCCTTCTGTCCCGCCCCAACTCCTCCCAGAATTACGCTTTGAATATGCAAATCAATATAAATAGCCTTCTGTGAAAAGACAATGGGAAAAGCACGGGGGAAAATATAAGAATTTCAGCGAATACCAAGTGGAGGTAAAGGAAAAACGTACTATTTGTTGGTTTAAACAGTGGTATAATGAACAAAATGAAGCTGATCGAGTGACAGAGTGTCGGAGAAACTCGAAAGCTCAAGTTCACAAAGTTGCACAGTGCCCGAAATAAAAAAGAAATCACATATCAAAGTCGCCGTGAAAAGGCGAGTCGTAGCCCACCATCTGAGTGTCATATGAAAGCTTATTAGGGTACAGACAAAAAAAATAGGCACACAGTGGGAAAAAAGCACAAAATGTCAACTTTAATCTCAATATTTCCACTTTATCACGTAGTTTATTTTGCCATTAAAGTAGAACATCATAATCTTCATCTTAAAATCGTTTAATTTACTAGTTTCTCAAATCCCATTGTAACTAAAGTAGCACATTAAATGCTTTGTTCTGTATTCGATCTTCTATGTGCTCTGTGTTTGTGAATCACTACCTGCTTCTTAAACGGGCTTTCTTGTTCTCTGACAGGACATGTAATCCATTACATTCGTGATATTACAGCTCTCAGAATAATTAAAATACTGAGATGTATACGTGATATCTTTTTCATGATGATAGGAGTTAAAGCATGTTATTAAACATGGGAACACGGTGGCACAGTGCTTGTTCATGTCTCACGCAATAGGCTTGCTGCGCCATGCGCGACATTCGATGAAATAATTTATTACAGAAGTACTGTCTCTTTCAAACGTACTAACCTCCAATTCCTGTCCTTACTTTTCTTTCTCCAAATACCCAATCGCCACACAATCAGCTCTGTAATAGACATGAAGCCATTTGTAAGCTTAGAACGCCGATTCTTCAAAACTTTTAAGGAACATTGAAATATCTTCGTAGTACATGTTTAATTATTCTATCCGTCTATCCTTCCAGTGTCGTGTCAGCACCAGCAAGAATACAACGCAATGCAGGAACAATCCCTGAACTAGCTAGCGCTACAGCACCGTGTCCTCACATGTTTAATTATTAACAACTAGCAAAATACCCGCGCTTCGCAGCGGAGAAGTAGTGTGTTAAAGAGGTTATGAAAAAAAAAGGAAACATTTTAAAAATAACGTAACATGATTGTCAATGTAATTGTGTTGTCATTGTTATGAGTGTTGCTGTGTTTTATATATATAAAATACACACACACACATATAAACATATATATACATATACATATACACATATATATACATATCTACATATATATATATATATATACATATACATATACACATCCACATATCAACATATATATATACACATATATACACACACACACGCTTTATGGGTGATGATTGTTTTACTCTTTTTATCTTTATTTTATTTTATTGTAGAATCAACTCCTATCTGCGCACAGCAGGGCAGCCGTGGGCGGATGCGTATGGTGTATTAACTCCATGTTATCGTGCATTGCGCTGTCAGTGGTATTTTGATAAAAGAATTTGAACAACATATAAGAAGCGTATAAATTATTAAACAGTAAAACATTAACATTTAAGAAGGAAAGTTACATTAAGTACTACTGCAGTGCCTTCGGGTATACCTCATTTTTTGTTTGCCCATTACATGCTTAAATGTATACATTTTTTGGTGCACCTACCCGAGAACACGCGACATATAACCGAGCGTGGGAGAAGCATGGATTTTAAACACGCGTTGGGTTCATCTGCTGGTCTCCCTCGTGGAATAACTGGTAATGTTTGACTAAAATGTACAGCGAGTAAAACGACATTACCTCCTATTTTTTTTTTTACGATCTCTGAGATCTTGCTTTTTTCGGTTCAAGGCTTCATAAGCTCTTTTATGTTGTATGGTGTGCATATCCCAAACCATCATCTTTGAATGTTGCAAGACTTTCGCCTTGTATGTAGATCGGGGTAATTACATTCATTGCATTCCTAGTCTGAATCACAATCTGATTGTATGGGTGGTTACCTGGCACTGTAGGGTTGCCACCCGTCCTTTAAAATACGGAATCGTGCCGCGTTTGAGAATGAAATTGCGCGTCCCGTTTTGAATCAATACTGGACGGGATTTATCCCGTATTTTTTTTTTATCATTTTTTTTTTAAAGCAGCGTCTCATGCAAATCATCCCACACGCATTTTATGAAGATGCCTCCTTTCCTACTTTTGATTGGGTAATACTTGATGTCATCGTTAGTTTGATTGGTCTTTTGAACTGTCCAGTGAGGAGGGCGTGTCTTTTAAGTACAGTCTGCAAAGTGTTGGCACTGAGATGTGGCGTCAGCGCCATAGTTGAAGCCCCTAACGTTGCGGTCAGCAAGTCGGCTAACATCCGCCATGTGCCGTCTTTCAGTTGCGAGAAGCAGATCATAGAATGGTTGAAACTGTTGCCCCTAACGTTGCGCCACGGCGTGTGGTTCGTTTATACCTCGTGTCTTCTCATTAAACTTTTATCTCGCGAATATGTTATTGCAATCCACAGCGGGAGCGTTTCTATAAACTTAATTTAAACTTACGTTTTATACCGTGCTTTGTTTCCCTTATGAACATGCTTGTATGCTTAACTCGCTCCGTTCTCAATTGTTTAATTAATTTTTTGCTGTTCGCTGTTTGCGGCTGTTCCTCCATTTCCCCCTACTTCGTTCTTTTATGTCGCGAATATGTTATTGCAATCCTTAACGGGAGCGTTTCAATAAACTGATTGAAAATAGTTTTGCATTACCTTTTTAGTAAAAGGCGAGCTTTTAAGCCTGAGAAATCACCCCGTAAATGCACACGTTTAATTGCACATGTGTTAATATGTATGGTTACACAGTATTAAAAGACAGTGAACAACGTCAGTTACCTTTGTTCCCCGCGTTTGATAAAAGGTGAGCTTTTAAGCCTGAGAAATCACCCCGTAAATGCACACGTTTAATTGCACATGTGTTAATATGTATGCTTACACAGTATTAAAAGACAGTCAAAAATTAACGTCATTTACCTTCGTTCCCGCGTGTGACTCGTGCTGTAAATCTCTTCCTTGTTTTTAGTTCACGTGATTACGTAGGAGGCGTGATGACGCGATACGTGACTCCGCCTCCTCCATTACAGTGTATGGACAAAAAAATATGTTCCAGTTATGACCATTACGCTTTGAATTTCGAAATGAAACCTGCCTAACTTTTGTAAGTAAGCTGTAAGGAATGAGCCTGCCAAATTTCAGCCTTCCACCTACACGGGAAGTTGGAGAATTAGTGATGAGTCAGTCAGTGAGTGAGTGAGTCAGTCAGTCAGTGAGGGCTTTGCCTTTTATTATTATAGATACAGATTATTTAAATGAAGTTAAAGTTTTATCTATATAATATAATCAACATATTTTGCTGCATTTCATCTTAAAAATGATATCGTCATCATATGTAAATACGCGCTTTATAAAGTGGCGCAGGTTGTGCAATATTATAACTGTAGTGCAAGTTTACAGTGAGGTAATTGTACTTATAAGTACAAACAGTTCTACAAGGAGCACTTGATGGACTGATTGAGTGGGTTTATAGTTCTTGGGATGAAACGTTTTCTAAACCGCGAAGTCCGTACAGGAAGGTCTCTGAAGCGTTTTGCCGTGGTGGAGGCAGCGTCTGCTTCATGCTGTATACCGATAATTCTCTTTCCAATCAGCTGCTGCTGTGATTCCCCACTCAGATACAGTGATATAAATACTCTGAGTGGTGCAGTGAGAGTAATATGGAAAAAGATGATCTGCTGTGGCAACCCTTAACGGGAGCAGCTGAAAGAAGAAGAAGATGCAGTGAGAGTAACAACGCTAAAGCAGTTATAGTATTTGGAATACTATGGCTATTCCCTGGACCATTATATTGCTGCAGGTTAATTACAATCAGATGCGTTACATTAATAAACAATATGCAGTTAGTTTCAGTGTATTTATAAAGCAGCGTCAGGAATGTGGATCTAAGAAAGAAAGGGTGACCACACAGGAACAGTAGCACTGCTTTGACGCTGGGTGCCGCCAGTCTGCAAAATTAAGCAGAGATATTGCGTACGCCAGGGTATGAGGTACCGTGGCAATGTGCATGGCTTTACGCCAAGTTTAGGTTTTATACATCGCGTGGAAACGTTTGTACGCAACATTTCTGTGCGTACGCACCATTTATACATGAGGCCCCAGGTGACTGACTTGGCCATTCAAGAATTTTCCACTTCTTTGCTTTAATAAACTCCTGGGTTGCTTTGGCTGTATGTTTTAGGTCATTATCCATCTGTATCATGAAACGCCGCCCAATCAATTTGACTGCATTTAGCTGGATTTGAGCAGACAGTATGTCTCTGAACACCTCAGAATTCATTCGGCTGCTTCTGTCCTGTGTCACATCATCAATAAACACTAGTGTCCCAGTGCCACTGGCAGCCATGCACGCCCAAGCCATCACACTGCCTCCACCGTGTTTTACAGATGATGTGGTATGCTTTGGATAATGCGCTGTTCCACATGCAAGCACCATATCTCAAATCAACTCCAGGCCTTTTATCTGCTTAATTGATAATGACATAACGACGGACTTGCCCACACCTGCCCATGAAACAGCCTTTGAGTCAACTGTCCAATTACTTTTGAGCCCCAGTCTAGCCTTTCTATTCTTGAGGCTTATGAGTGGCTTGCACCTTGCAGTGCATCCTCTATGTTTACTTTCATGCAGTCTACTCTTTATGGTAGACTTGGATATCTATACACCTACCCCCTGGAGAGTGTTGTTCACTTGGTTGGCTGTTGTGAAGGGGTTTCTCTTCACCATGGAAATGATTCTGCGATCATCCACCACTGTTGTCTTCCGTGGACGTCCAGGTCTTTTTGCGTTGCCAGTGCTTGCTTTCTTTCTCAGGATGTACCAAACTGTAGATTTTGCCACTCGTAATATTGTAGCAATTTCTCGGATGAGTTTTTTCTGTTTTCGCAGCTTAAGGATCGCTTCTTTCACCTGCATGGAGAGCTCCTTTGACCGCATGTTGTCTGTTCACAGCAAAATCTTCCACATGCAAGCACCATATCTCAAATCAACTCCAGGCCTTTTATCTGCTTAATTGATAATGACATAACGACGGACTTGCCCACACCTGCCCATGAAACAGCCTTTGAGTCAACTGTCCAATTACTTTTGAGCCCCTGAAATGAAGGGATTGTGTTAAGAAAATGCTTCAGTTGCCTCACATTTTTATGCAATTGTTTTGTTCACCCCACTGAATTAAAGCTGAAAGTCTGCACTTCAACTGCATCTGAGTTGTTTCATTTAAAATTCATTGTGGTAATATACAGAACCAAAATTAGAAAAAAGTTGTCTCTGTCCAAATATTTATGGACCTAAATGTAAATGTACTGACCAATTGACTATTCTGTAGGTAAGCATCAAGGAGTTCAACTTAATGTGTGCTGCTACATAGAGCATTAATGTAGTGATCTGAAAAAATGACTGACATGTACATGCTTTGGATGGTTGAACACCAGATGGGCCTCTGCATTTTGAATCATCTGCAGTAGTCTGGTGACACATGCCAGTACTCCTGAGAGTTGTAGTAGTCCAGA
This sequence comes from Erpetoichthys calabaricus, assembly GCF_900747795.2. Classification (NCBI taxonomy): domain Eukaryota; kingdom Metazoa; phylum Chordata; class Cladistia; order Polypteriformes; family Polypteridae; genus Erpetoichthys; species Erpetoichthys calabaricus. The sequence continues at coordinate 141,756,824 of NC_041395.2, read as the reverse complement.
TGTGACAAGGACAAAGCTTGGACCAGAAGTTGTGCTTCTTACTCTGTTAGATACTGTCTAATCTTGCAAAGGTTGTGTAGAGTGAATCTGTAAAACCAAGAGGCCATTGCAGTATGGTCAGTAAAAGACAGCTGGCCATCGATTACTACCCCAATACTGCGTACAGACTTGGCAAGTGTTAGAAATAATGATCCTAACAGAGGTGGGATACTGAATAGACGAGCTAAGATAACAAGAAGTCTGTTTTTGCCAGTTTGAGCTGGAGATGGTGCTTCTTTATCCATGTTGCGATATAAGTGAAACATGCAGAGATTCTAGCTGATTTTGTGTGGTACTTTGGAGGGAATGACAGGTGCAGCTGTGTATCATCGACATAGCCATGATATGGTAAACCATGGGACTGGATGATGGTGTCTAGTGAGGAGTGTATAGAGAGAAGACAGGACACAGCACTTATCCTTGGGGCACCACCATGCTTGCTTGTGCTTGCCTGATGCACTCTTGACTTCTGTAGATAGATAGATAGATAGATAGATAGATAGATAGATAGATAGATAGATAGATAGATAGATAGATAGATAGATAGATAGATAGATAGATAGATAGATAGATAGATAGATAGATAGATAGATAGATAGATAATGATTTATTTGTCCCAAGTCGGAAACTTCAGAAATACACACACAATAAAAACGTTTACAATTACTAGAAAAACTCCGATTTGGCTAGATAAGAGAACAGTCACAGTAAAGAATTACAAAGGCATATTGCAGTAAGTATTGACACACATGTGCGATTGGAAGGCAGCTAGAGGCTGCCACCAGACCAGGGGGTGGCGAGCTGCACTAACTATCTCTCTCAATCCTCTGCAGACCATCCACGGGAAGTCCCGCTAGGTTCCATTGATGACATCACTTCCAGTACCGGTGCCATTGATGGTATCACTTCCGGTGCCAGAGCCATTAAAGACGTCACTTCCAGTCTCGAAGACGTCACTTCCTGTACTGGCCTTTAAAGCCGCCATGTTCTCCCTATCAAATCAGTTCTGTTTTGGATGTTGCACCATTCACAGCTCATCAAAATTACCCATTTTGCAGCCAGGGATATTATACAGGTGGCTGCCCCAAACCTTTGATGTTTCCTGTGTCTTATTGTGACAGTATGAAGGAGCCCCAGTAAAAATTCTTGACACACATTGGCAAAAATACTCATTGATAGTGTGTCATAGAGACAACGTACAGCATTGTTCATAATGGTTGTCAGTTTTGTCTTCATTCTGTTCTCCGCTACTACCTACAGTGGGTCAAGATTGTATCCCACAACCAAGCATGTTTCTTACTCAGCTTGTTGATTCTGTGAGTCTCACTTAAAGTGGTTTACCAACTTGATACACCACAGCAGAGAAAATCACACTACTCATCACAGAGTTATACAACATGTAAAGAATGTAATTACCCATATTAAAGAGTCTCCTAAAAAAAAACACTTGCTCTGCCCTTTCTTATATAGTTCCTTATATGGCCCTCTAGTGCCATTTTTCCACTAACAATCAATAACAAAGCTAAGTCTGGTCTCTTCTTGTTTCCAATGTTTAAAATGTCTAGGTAAAAATGGAGGAAAAAATGTTCTGAAGCATGGGCAAAGTGTAAACACTAAATGGCAGTGTTCAACAAGATTTCAAAAATTTGACATGTAAAAGGTGTTTCTATAAGTGAATATCAAAGCAGGCAGAGGAAATGGACAATCTGTTCAGGCTAAACAGTCTAGAACAAATCTACAAACAGCAGTATAAAGAATCATCAATAAGAGCTATTAGCATTACAGTAATTGATCTGCTATTTTTGTGAGTTAAGATTTGGATTGCCTCCTTCAGGCTTCTTACTTATAATGTAAAACATCTGTGATCAAGCACTCCACCTCTTTCAGTTTCCTTGCGATTTCTGATGCTAGTGAAAAAGTGAAACTGGGTAGCATATTTAGCTTCTGGGCTTCTTCAGTACATCAGCATCCTGACCTTTTCCTAGGCACTTCTTGTAAAGAGCAAAATAGATACCTGATCGCCATCCTGTCTGTATCTTTTTGAAGAGTAACATTACAATAGAACAGCATGTTTATGTAATCAAGGGGGTCATGTCAAAGAGCCAGGATATGTACTCTGTGGTGCCCGGCGGGTGTCCATGCCCGGCTGGGACGCCTAGGAGGAGTGGAGGAGGGCTTGTGCCTCCTCCAGGACACGAGGGGGCGTTAACCCTGGTGTCTTTGGGGACCACGGGTACGGAGCTTAGAAGCTCAACCCTGTAGGGGCCCGTGGTCACCGCCAGGGGGCGCCCCGTTGCCTTGGGAACATTGTCCCTCAGTACTTCCGCCACACCGGGAAGTGCTGGGGGGAAGAGACTTGAGGGCACCCGGTGGACTTCCGGCTTCTCCTTGGGAGCTTCCGCCACACAGGGGTGTGGCTACGGAAGTCCTGAGGATGCACCTGGAGCCCATCCGGGGCACATAAAAGGGGCCGCCTCCCTCCAGTCAGGAGCGAGAGTCGGGAGGAAGAAGACGTAGCGTGTTGGAGAGGAGTGGAGGCGGACCGAGAAGAGAAAAGGCATTGTGTTGTGGCCAGGACTGTGAAGGGGTGATTGGTGCTTTGTGCACTGGGTTTGTGCACTTTACTTTATTTATTATGTTTAATAAACGTGTGGTGGACGATAACATGGTGTCCGTCTGTCTGTGTCCGGGCTGCGTATCACAGTGGCGTAGTCGGCAGGATGCTGCACCTGGTTCAAGGTGCGGACCTGTATTTATTAAACATTCTGTGAGCAGCCCGGCGCAGCAGCGGCACCCCCACATGCGCCGCGGGAGCGATGCAGGCACAACCCCGCGGGAGCGATTCACCTCACGGTTCGCTACCGGTTCCTTCAATGGCCATGTTCTCCTGGTGCGGGGAGAACAACAGGGACGTCGCCGGAGTGCAGCGGGCTCCAGCAGGCACACTGTCACCGACGACGGCTGGTTCGGCAGCGCGGCGAGGATGGCGAGACAGGAAGGCGAGTCCCAGGAGGTGAGTACCCTGCCCAATGGCGTTAGGCCCCGTGGGGGCAAGTTTACCTTTTGTGCTGCAGGCAGGGGCTACCTAGGACTGCGTCAGTGGCAACGTAAAGCCGTGCCTCAGGCTGTCGACGGCGCCGAGGTGGCAGTAAGCAGTGCCACGAGAGAGGAGCCGCTGCAGCTCGATAAGCAGCAGCAGCCGCTGCTGGGATCCAGGAAGGCACGTCGTCGCATCAGGAGACAAGGAAACAGAGCCAAAATGGCCGCGGACCGGAAGCCGCTCCCAGAGACTGGTCCGGGATTGGGCGGTGTGTCTGACGTGTCCGCCAATGATTGGATGGAGGCGGGCACACAGAATGTCAATCCCGGGCTGAGAAAGGACCCGACGGGGCCGGTTGGAAGGACCCCCAGAGAGCAGCCGGCGGATTTGCCTAAAAAAAAGGTAAGGCAACCGCTGACTGGCAATCTGTCTTTGCTCGCGGCGCTGTGTGAGTTGGAGGAATGCCTCCAGCCCGCAGCGTCGTTATTTCAGGTATTACGCGTCCTCCAAGGGCGATTGCAGGAGCTGGAGATGAAGGCGGCCGCAACCCTGACGTCGTTGCGACAATGGACGGATCGGCGCGGCGCTGGAGGCTTCAGCCGGAGGGACGCTGCGGGAACGGTAAGCCAGACCGCCCCCGTAAATAAAAAGGGAGATTCTACCGATGGGGACCGTGATATTAGTGATCGGGACTGTGTCGGTAGGTCTCCGACAGTGGATGCCGCGGGGCAGGCTGCGCGCGTGGTGAGGGGAGTAACAGTGAAAGAACAGGGCGGACAGGGGCTGACAAGTGCCCTGGGTCCTAGCGCCCGACGCCCCGAGCCCACGGCAGTCTCCCGTCGCTCTGCATGGACGCAGACGGGAATGGGGCTGCACGTTTGTCATGCGCAGACTCAAACCGTCAGGGCGTCCAAGAGGGAAAGGAGGGATCGAGGGCTGAGTGCTGATTCCTCCAACAGGAAAGGATGTGCTGCTGGGTGCGCACATCCAGTTAAGGGCCACTCCCCTGAGCCAGTGGAAGGGAGAGAAAAGCAGGCGGTCCCGTCAGCCAGAGGGACACGTAACCCGCGGAAAAGGGTCCGATCAGGCAAGTTCCGGGGTCCTTGTGAAAGGGGGGAGCGCTGCCAGTGCGTGGCGCAAAGGGACACCAGAGAAGGGTGTCCAGGCAGCGTCTCTGCCCCTATGTTTCTGTCTGTTGCAGGATGGGACCCAGGACAAACAGTAGGACCTGCTTCGTGGGAATCTGTCCCTCATCAGATGGACCGTCTGGCCGGACGACACTTCGCTGGCAATGGGGCAGCCTCTCAACCAGCGGAGGCTGCGAAGGCACGAGCGGAAGTGAGCAGAGGGGCGAGGAGATCTCGGAGGGGGTGCCGAAGAGGAGAGTTCCAGGGTGCTGGATTGGACCCTGGATGGAGAGTTGGACCCTCTTCGGGGTTGAGCCGCCCTAACGGGGTGTGTCGCTCGGACCAACGGGTCTTCGCTGGCAATGGGGCACTGTGGTGCCCGGCGGGTGTCCATGCCCGGCCGGGACGCCTAGGAGGAGTGGAGGAGGGCTTGTGCCTCCTCCAGGACACGAGGGGGCGTCCTCCCTGGTGGCTTTGGGGACCACGGGTACAGAGCTTAGAAGCTCAACCCTGTAGGGGCCCATGGTCACCGCCAGGGGGCGCCCCGTTGCCTTGGGAACATTGTCCCTCAGTACTTCCGCCACACCGGGAAGTGCTGGGGGGAAGAGACTTGAGGGCACCCGGTGGACTTCCGGCTTCTCCTTGGGAGCTTCCGCCACACAGGGGTGTGGCTACGGAAGTCCTGAGGATGCACCTGGAGCCCATCCGGGGCACATAAAAGGGGCCGCCTCCCTCCAGTCAGGAGCGAGAGTCGGGAGGAAGAAGACGTAGCGTGTTGGAGAGGAGTGGAGGCGGACCGAGAAGAGAAAAGGCATTGTGTTGTGGCCAGGACTGTGAAGGGGTGATTGGTGCTTTGTGCACTGGGTTTGTGCACTTTACTTTATTTATTATGTTCAATAAACGTGTGGTGGACTTAAACATGGTGTCCGTCTGTGTGTGTCCGGGCTGCGTATCACAACTCAGATATAAATCTTTCCATCCCTCCATATGTGAATGCATTTATAAGGGGTTAACATGTACTTAAGTGCAGTTAATGAAGTGGATCTCCTTTAGGTAACACCAGATCTTCTTCTCAGGTGGCGTATGTCTCAGTCCCTTATCTTATTCCAGTTATGTATCGTGGTGGCCTTTCTGGTCTATTTTTCCAGGTATAGATGCCATCTTACTTCTCTTTTCACTGTTGCTGCTTTGATTAGATAGAAAATAAATTACGTCCAAAGGACTAATATTTGCAAATAGGACAGGGAGATGATGGTAGAAAGGGAAAAACAAAATTGGCTTCTTTATATTGGACAAGGTCAAAACAAGAATATCAAAAAGGCTGATTATTAAATACAAAACACTAGTCAAACCTAGAACAAAAGAAGTAAAGCCAAAAATTCTGTCTGTTTTTAAGTCTTTACCTAAATAATTACTGATTGCTCACAAAGTTTGTTTGTTATGAATGCTGTGTGTCACAATCTTAAATATCCTCCCAAAAACAATTTTACACAATTCAACTTGGAGGCAACATAGCTCCATTGCTAACAACATATTTTCTCAAAATGACAGCACCCACAAATAGCAAAATCAGTTCATGTAAAACAAAATATAATGTGTAAAACATCAACTACACTTAAACAAAATGAAAAGCAAATGCATGTAATTAAACTTAGGATATTTCAAAACCTTAGGAAATCTAGTAAAAAGTGCAAAATTGAACATGAAATAAACTAAAGCCTACAAATTCACAACAGTCGCTAGAACTCTTTTGGACTGGTCTCCCTTTCTTGACTAGTCCTGAGGACACATGATTGGATGGAATGACTCTTCTTCTATAGACTTCATGCAGTGTAGCTTCCCTGGGTCCACTTCCTGTGACTTTCTTGGATGGAGTTTTTCCCTGAACAAAGATAGAGCATGCTCTGAACCACCCAGAATTCTGCTTTGCTCTCTTACAGGTTCTCCTTGTGCGTCTGCCTTGAACTTCACCAGTGGGCAAAGAAAATCATGATAACACGAATCAACTATACACTTACACACACAAATATATTTCATAAGAAAATATTATGGAATTTTAGTGTTTACACAAAAGAGCTCTCCAGTGTTTGTTGTGCTGACAGATTAAGGCAGTGATGCAGACAAAGAAGGAATGGGGGGAAAAGAGGGAGAGATAAGTCTAAAACAGGAAGACATCAAAGACAGAAAATCAAAACAAAATAGCACCACAGATCAATACACTAACCAAATATGTTTTCAGAAAATCTTCTCAAGTGCAAAATGCAAGAAAACCAGACAAAAAACTTTCTAAATCCCATGATTTTTGTTTGTTGTTGTTAAAGAAACTTAGATAAAGAAGTTACATCTTAAAAGTTATGACACACTGCCAGTGCTATCTAGGATGACTTCTGGTTGTGACATGTTAATAAGAACAAAACTGCTCCAAAATGGTAAAACTAACTACTGTAAATATTATTAAAAAATTATAATAAACAATGCAAAAACATTCTGTAGTAACATATTACTCAATGTAAAAAAAGCCTAAGAAGTTTTTATTTTCAGCATCTCAAGTTATGTTTATGCTTCTTTTATTATTGATGAGCAATATTAGTTGTCCCCGAAAAGGATATGTTCCTTGCGATAGAGGGCTGCACTTAGTCCACATTTCTTTCCTATTTAAAACCAAACAAATACCCTAATTAAATATGTTTTTTTAACAAGATGCTTTACTTTGAAAACAAGTGCAAGTCTTTTCTTTGTTTTCATTCAATATTTTAATATAAGTCTGTGGGCACTAACATACTTTTATAATAGTGACACAATGATGTCAGTCACATAGGGAGCAAAGGACGTCCTTGTCAATAGCAATATGGGAGCACAGAATTTGATTTGATTGCGAATAAAGTTTTAAAAAGTAGATGCAGAAGCTGCAACAAAATAATGTTTCTTAAAATGTGTTCCTTCTTACTTTTAGTCCATCCATTTTCCAACCCGCTGAATCCGAACACAGGGTCACTGGGGTCTGCTGGAGCCAATCGCAGCCAACACAGGGCACAAGGCAGGAACCAATCCCGGGCAGGATGCCAACCCACTGCAGGACACACACAAACACACCCACACACCAGGCCCAAGCTTGTATGTGTTATTGAACACAGACAATAAATACAAGTTTCCAAGTCGGGAATTCCAAACTTCAAGCCACAAGGTGGACAATCCAATGAAAACACTACCAAAATTCTTTGATTTATGACATAATGCTGACCTTTCACCTTAATCAATTATACAGTATAAAATAAAAACTATAACCTGGTCCACAAGAAAATACATTTTTGGTCAGATTGTATTTGGAGAGAAGTTATACATATTTAATAAGTTTAGTTTGCTCTCTATTTCAATAAAAAAATACAGTTTATATATAATCAATAACAGATGGGAGGAAAGGATGGAAGAGGCAAATGAGAAGAAACAAGCCAAGTATGGAGATATGGAGAAATACCACAGACAAAGATGGACAGCATGTTGTGAATCAGCTTTGGAGCTCGATCCTTTTGTAAGGCCTATAGTCTCCTAGGCATCACAATCATGTAGAAGAAGAAACACGTCAGGAACACCATGGAGGTAACAGAGAAGTCATTGATATGGCTGTGGATCAAGGGATGCAAACCATGGACACAATCTACTTGGATACAAGCTAGTCATTGACCACTCCTAGCAGGGTTGCCTAGGAGAGGGTTTCTGATGTTCGAAAGACCCAAAACACCCAATGACCTCAGGTAACACCACTTACGATGTGCCCATGTGCATCACTGGATGTATCAAAAGCCTATGGTAGGTTATGGGATGGAGCTATGAAAGGGCTCTCTCATATTATGAGCCATATGTTTTGCCCATCTGCTACATCGGTAACTTCTTTTTTTGGAACTTGCATTTATTTTTAATGTTACACAAATAATCTGATAAGGATGGAACGGAAGTGGACATTAAAATCAAGAAAGATGAAAGGGGGCTTAAAACCACATAAATATTTATAGGGAGAAATCTCAGTTGTTGAGTTAGTTAAAATATTTCTAGAGAATTTTGCTAGAGGTAAAATGTCTTTTGAATTTGACACATGAATTCTCAGCACACCTGTGGTACTTTTCAAATTTTGATTGATTCAATCTTACATTTGGGATACTACCCTGAGGTTAAGTACCTCCAAAAATATTACAAAAAATATGGTCCAAGATCCAATGTTGTTGCAATGTAAACAAAAATATTCCTTAAAAAATAGTTGAGCATTCACAATTATTGTACTTTCGTTTAATCCAAATATGTAATAAAATCTGTAGACTTTTTTCCAGGGTTGTCCAAATCAGATGGGATGGTATGGAAAATGCAAAAAAAACAAAAAGAAAAGAAAAAAATCACAATGCTTCTTAAATTTACTTTGACTTTTATTTCATTGCAGACCCAAGATATTTCATGTTTTGTCTGGTCAACTTCATTTTATTTGTTAATATACACTCATTCCTGCATTTTCAAGCCATTCCTCAGTAATAATCATTTCCATGTTGAATGGTAATTCATGGAATTGGTGTGATAAACTATCTGCTTTCAGATTTTATCTCTCTCTCTATAAAAAACTCAGCCTCCTGAAGTAGAGAGATCAATTGACCTGTCTAGAATTCAACCATTGAGTAGTTTTACATACATCAGGTTCTTCACATCAATACATGTAACTAAGACGAGTTCAATACTCTCAAGCCTGTGACTCCATTTTTCCAATGCTAATGTCATTGCCACCAATTTTCTATTACTAACATCATAATTTTGTTCTGCAGCAGACACTTTCTTGGAAAAATAAGTACATGGGTGGAGCTTTCCCATTGTTGTGAACTAGAGAGTTCCTAAGCAGCAAGTCCCAAAAACTATAGCAAAAACCCCCAAAAGTGAAAGGATATGTCAACCTTCTGCTTGTAAAACATAAAGGGAAGATAAAGAATCTTTATAAAATAAAAGATTTGAATTCAATAAGGATCTGTAGCACAGGAGTCTCCAAAGAGCACAAAAGGCTCAGAAGGAGTTGCCCTAAAACAACAAGGGCAATCCAAGGCTAATAAGTTCCAAAAACACAAATCCAGAAATCAATAAGTCAAAAACAGCGTAAAGTTAAAAATATCCAATAATTCCACAAAACCTTGTTAATTGTCATAGGCAAAACTCACCAACACTAGCACATTCAATGAGATGCAAATAACTGCTTGTTTCCTCAGCTTTTCCTCAGTTGATTGCAGTGCCTCAAAGGCAATGGGTAGATGACCCCGCCTCTTGGGGAAACCACCCACAAAATACATGGAATATAAGAGAACAAGCATAGATGCAAAGAAATTAAACAATATACAAGACCAAAAACATATACTAATGCAAACATTTACATAAGTAACACTATTAACATAAAGAAAATATTCAAACATTAGCAGAAAAAAGTAATTTGAACATTAGTCAGAGGAAGACCCCTGGCTGAAACATAATACCCATGTCATTAAAATATTGTGACAGTATCACCCCTTCTCCCAAACTAGATGCATCTTCTTCCAACCTCAGATGGGAGTGAATACTGTAGTCTGCATGTCTTAAATGGGTGCTGAAGCAAACATTCTTTTTAACCTGCCTCCTGATCTTCTGGAAACCAGCAAATCTTGTGTGTGGATTTTTTTAGTCAACATTGAAGTGAGAGTCGTTATTCATTAACTAAAGTTCTTAATACAGCTATGAGAATTGTTTGCAGACAATGAACTACTGGACTTGCTTTTAGTCCTTTCCATTCTTAAAAAAAATCATTTTTCATTGGAGTAATTGAGTCAGTCAGTTAATTTCTAAACTGCTTTGTCCTGAACAGGACCACAGGGGTGCTGGAGTCTATCCCAGCTACCACAGGATGCAAGGCAGGAACAAACCCAGGACGGGGTGCCAGTCAGTTGCAGTGTCTGAGTAACTAAGCATTGCAACAATAATATTGATGACTTATGAAATGTATCTTTCTCTAACTTGTCTAGCATATGATTTTCTGTATTCTTAAAGTATAATCTTAAGGATATAGTATATATCATTAAAATTTGATTGTAAAATGGTTGGGGCACTGTCAAGTCCTCATAGCATTATAAGTATTCATAATAGTGTTAAAAGTCATTTTACATTCATCCTCTTCACTTATGTGGATTAAATTACATATACTTCTGAGATAAAATTTTACAGAAACTGTTTACCTTGTGACCTGATTAAGCAGTAAAGAACTCAAAGGGAGAGAATCATTATTTTTAATATTGATTTGACACATTGACATCTGTGCATAAATCCCTTTCCATTTACCAAACCTTTAAGTATTATAGACAGAGCTGGTATAATGGCTAGCACAACAAATATTGAGAAAAGCGCTATATAAATGTAATGAATTATTATTATTATTATTATTTTACTAGCGATTTAATAAACAAAGCTGGTGTGACCAATAGATGAACACCTGGGGCCTCATGTATAAACAGAGCGTATGTACAAAAATTTAGCATACGAACATTTCCACGCTCAAATCGCGATGTATAAAACCTAAACTTGTCGTAAAGCCACGTACATTTTCACGGTAGCTCCAACCCTGGCGTACGCAAGTTCTCCACTCGGTTTTGCAAACTGGCAGCACCCAGCGTCAAAGCAGTGTTACTGTTCCTGTGTGGTTACCCTTTCTTTTTTAGATCCACATCCCTGATGCGGCTTTATCATATACACTGAAACTAACTGCATATTGTTTATTAGTTTAAGGCATCTGATTGTAATTAACCTGTAACAATGTAATGGTCTACAGAATGGTCAAACTATTCTACATACCATAGCTGCTTTAGCGTTGTTACTCTCACTGCACCATCTTTTTCTTTTTTCAGCTGCTCCCGTTAGGGGTTGCCAAAGCAGATCATCTTTTTCCATATTACTCTCACTGCACCACTCAGATTATTTATATCACTATATCTGAGTGGGGGATCACAGATCTACAGCAGCTGATAGGAAAGAGAATTATCGGTATAAAGCATCAAGCACACGCTGCCTCAGCCATGCTGTCTATTGAACTGCTCTCATACGGCAAACGCTTCAGAGCCTTTCCTCGCGGTTCAGAAACACTTTCATCCCAAGAACTCTAAACGCACTCAATCAGTCCATCAAGTGCTCCTTGTAGAACTGTTTGTACTTATAAGTACAATTACCTCACTGTAAACTTGCACTACAGTTATAATATTGCACAACTTGAGCCACTTTATAAAGCGCGTATTGACTTATGATGACGATATCATTTTTAAGATGAAATGCAGCAAAATATGTTTATTATATTATACAGATAAAACTTTAACTTCATTTAAATAATTTATATTGTTAATAATTAAACATGTGAGAACATGGTGCCGCAGCGCTAGCGAGGCGTTGGCGCTCCGTTCATGGATTGTTCCTGCCTCGCGCTGTATTCTTGCTGGTGCTGGCGCGACACTGGAAGGATAGATGGATAGATTAATTAAACACGTACTACGAAGATATTTCAATGTTCCTTAAAAGTTTTGAAGAATCGGCATTCTAAGCTTACAGATGGCTTAACGTCTATTACAGAGCTGATTGTGTGGCGATTGGGTATTTGGAGAAAGAAAAGTAAGGACAGGAATTGGGGGTTAGTATGTTTGAAAGAGACAGTACTGCTACAATAAAGTATTTCATCGAAGGTCGCACATGGTGCAGCAAGCATCTTGCGTGAGACATAAACAATCACTGCTCCACTGTGTTCCCATGTTTAATAACATGCTTTAACTGCTATCATCATGAAAATTATATCACATATACAGCTCAGTATTTTAATTATTCAGAGAGCTGTAGTATTACGAATGTAATGGTTTCTGTGTCCTGTCGGAGGAAGAGAAAGCCCGGAAGCACGTAGTGATTCACATACATAGAGCACATAGAAGATCAAATACAAAACAAAGCATTTAACGTGCTACTTTAGTTATGATGGGATTTGAGAAACTAGTAAATTAAATGATTTTAAGATGAAGTTTATGATGTTCTACTTTAATAACAAAATAAATTACATGATTAAAGTGGAAATTTAGAGATTAAAGTTGACATTTCGTGCTTTTTTCCCACTGTGTACCTTTTTTCTCTGTACCCTAATACTGTAAGCTTTCATATGACACTCAGACGGTGGGCTATGACTTGCCTTTTCACGGCGACTTTGATATCTGACTGCTTCTTTTTTATTTCGGGCACTGTGCGACTTTGTGAACTTGAGCTTTCAAGTTTCTCCGACACCCTATGCTCAGTCGATCAACTTCCTTTTGTTGTTTATATCACTGTTTAAACCAACAAATAGTACGTTTTTCCTTGCCTCCACTTGGTATTCGCTGAAATTCTTCTATTTTCCCTCGTGCTTTTGCCATTGTCTTTTCACAGAAGGCTGAGCTTAAGGGCTATTTATATTGATATGCATATTCAAAGAGGCGTAATTCTGGGAGGAATTGGGGCGGGACAGCAGGCAAGTGTGTTACTTTTCACGCTGACCAGGATTTATGTAGCGGAAGAATGTGGAAGTTGGCATTCGCACAGATTTATGCACATTTTCGCTTTTGTCAGTATGCCATGTTATAGTGTGAATTCTATGCACAGCGTTATACATGAGGCCCCAGGACTGGTCCTGATAACTTTGACTAGAGGAGAATGAATCTCTAAAGGCATATTGTCCTCTAGCTTTGGAAATTCAGTGGTAGCCTGATATTTGACTTTGTATTTTCAGCACAAATGATGGGGTTCTGAAACAAAAAAACATATATAACAATATAAAACACAAATACTAGAAACTTGTAATACAGAACATAAGAGTGAGCCTTTTCTGGATCTAGTTCAAGCACCTTGATCACCTATACTGGACATATTGAAATGTTCTTGTTTGAAGAGGCAAGTTTTTGTATTAATCTGCATATAAATATATATATATATATATATATATATATATATATATATATATATAGAGAGAGAGAGAGAGAGAGAGAGAGAGAGAGAGCAAGAGAATCAGATGACAACAATAAAGAGTTGGAGTACTAACCTGGTCATCACGTATAATTGGTTTGGAAAAAATAAACACAATACATGTAATAATTGCTGAGACATCTTTTAGGATGTGAGATCAAAGCACAACTGTCAAAGATGGCGTAGCTTCCAGTTTTGGGTCCTCCTCGCAGGAAACGGTGGTTCCTGGTGGTCATGTTATAACCATCAATCATCTGATCTGCAGATGGAGGAAGAGAATAAAGCATTAGGATACAGGACCAACCTCTGGAGCTGTGGTAGAATTACAGTCACTAGAGCCCTACAGCTGTGCCCATATACACACATGCACACACATGACAATAAATACAATTATTGCCCTGTGACATTGTCAAGATATTCTTATAGAATATACGGTATAACGGGTTTGTGGTCTCCTCACTCCAAGGTATCTAGGACTTATGTCTGCAGACGACCCCAGATTATTATTCTCCCACACCAATGCTTGGTAATTGACGTGAGGGTCTTGTGGTTGTGCATTATGTTAAGCCTAGCTTTCCCCAAACATGGTACAGAGGACATTGTCCCAGAAGACTAACACCTTGCTTACGTCAGAGCATACAAAATAGTTTGACAGGAATAAGTATTTCAGTACCACGTAGCATGTTAATCTCTGTTCAGTTATTCTTTGTTAAAAATTGTCAAAATTGTATTCGATGTTCTCAAAACCACTTTATACACTCCTAGTTAACATATACTATGTACTTTATCTGCTTTATTGGTGGAAAAAAAACCCTCACAACTAAATACCATCCTATTAAACTCTAATACCTACTAATGAGTAACACAAGAAGATGATGTGGATCCTCCTATATATGCAAATTCCTTAAACCAAATTAATGTTTAGACTTTATACACAATTATTTCCAAAATGCAAATAATGTGCAATAGATAATTACAAAATATACACTCAATGTGTAATTCAGGGGCTTAGATCACAACCTATGGGCCTCCTGGTTATAAATTATAATGATCAATTTATTTATAGACATCTGATTATGGAACTATGAACACTGTAGTGTTTAGTTTATTAAGTGTAATATTTGCACATTCTACATTATTGTAGTTCCCTTTTTCATACCTTTATGAGCTTGGATTGTTTTGTTTAACTTTTTTGCTTTATTTATCAGAGATAATTGTTTATACATCCAAGCATTACTTTTGTTTCTGGGATTTACATTAGATATTTATAGGAATACCTACCCCAGTAAAAAATATTTTCTAAAATGTATGCAAAATGTACCCTTAACCAGCTTCTATCTATGTTCCCTTATTCCAGTTAAAGTCCTCATTTTAAAATGATACAAGATATTTACCACACTAATTGCCTTCATAACTTTAAGCTTTGCAAGCCTTAAGCCATGCTGATATGATCCTGTTGGAGAGAAGGAACTTCTGCGGTGGGCTGGCACCCTGCCCGGGGTTTGTTTCCTTCCTTGCGCCATATGTGGGCTGGGATTGGCTCCTCAGACCCTGTAGTTAGGATATAGTGGGTTGGGTAATGGATGGATAGATGTATTTAGCTTTAGCAGGTTTACAGCACTCCAAAGCAAAAATGAATGTGACTTAAGAAATGCAATATAAAATCTCCTCTTGTGTCCTCCCAACTTAGTTACCCTGTTTCATTCCCACAATCAAATATTTAATAATAACTACATTCTCACATGAATTAGTTTGAGAGGTTCTATTTCTTTACTTCCTTGCACGACTCATTTTATCATATCTGCCATGTTGATTTCCCATCAGGGCTCTGTAATATTTGGGCTGAATGTGTTCTTTTGCACACTGCAGATAGGTTAGACAATTTATTGCTATTCTCAATCATCCCAGAAAAATAAGGGGTTTGAGAAGGTCTAGATTTTATTGTTGGTGATTGGTATTGCTTCAAGAAGTGTGAGTACATTGCATAAGTAAATCAGAACGTTCTCCTTTTTTAAATTGAAAAATTGAGAACAAAGTTGAAAGAGAAACCTTGGGTAACACTTGGGATAAAATTATATTGCTCCAAATACATAGAACATATTTTTAATGTTAGTTATTATTGAGTCTCTCTTAAAGTAGATCTTTGGTGGTGCTGTCTGTATAATTAATCCCACCTTTATGCTGCACATGCACTAATTCACTAAAATTAAGTAAAAGAAAACAAGTAAAACCCAAATACTGATGTGCTTGCAGGGCAGACTGTCCAGCTATTCCTTCTTTGAAAGTACTTTTTCCATTTTAGGATCACAAGATGTCATAGTTGTTCCGGGAAACATCAAACACAAGACAGAAGTTACCCTGGATGGGTCACCGGTCCCGCACAGAAATGCTCTCCTACTATAATAATTTGTAATGAGTCTTTGAGAGGTAAGAGTAAGCTGGATTACCTAGCACTAGGGGAGCTAGCGCTGTAACACTGAAGTAATAAGTCAGTACCAGAAGAGCTTCAGTCTATATATTGCTAAAAGCTACTAAGGCTTTGCTTAGACTGCAGCTAAACATGACTTAATTCCAATTTTTGGCTCATATCTGATTTGTTAGTTTGACTATTCTAATTAACTTTGTAAGCAATGCCATTTTGAGATGACTGTGTGCAAATGTGCAGTGGTGTAGCTAGGGGTGGGCGGATGGGGCGGTCCGTCCTGGGCAGCACATTTTTGGGGGGCGGCATTATTAGCCAAAAGGCTCAGTACAATTCGCAGCAAGGTTCGGAAAAATATCACTCTTGAATGAGAAAAGTAAAATTCTCAGATTTTTATCCACAAACGCTTCAAAAATAATTTTCAGACTGTCCTTCTGTGACAGCATCAGACACAGCAAAAATAGATATAAACATTACACCGATTATAATTTCTAGGAAGATAAACAGCAGGTTGGATAATGGACGGATGGATGGATAAACAACTAATTTACAATTTATAATTTCGTTTTGTTATCAATCCAAATGCATTCTTGCTCTGTGCAGAAAACATCTCCACCTATCACTTGTACTCTACACTGGCTCTGGTTTTCACAGCGTAATTATATTAAACTAATAATTAGAACACGGCTTATCAGTGCGTCTATACTATATTCTTGTCTAGTTAATGCTTATAAATAATTATATGTGAAAAATTATTGCTGTTTCTCTATATATGAATAAATCTATGCAAATTTATCTTAATTTTTTCTGTATAGGTCATTTTAATTTTCTACTTAAATAGGTTAACATATTCAGATATGTTGGAGGGCGGCAAATTGAAGCACTGCCCCACCCCGAGTGGCACGAACTCCAGCTACGCCACTGTAGATGTGTACCTCGAATGCACAAACTTAACTAAAACAAACTTGTCAGACTGTTGCAACCTAATTGATAGACATGAACAAAAACAGCAGGCTGGTTGTTATTCTAGTTTACATCATTTTCAGTGTGGGATCTCTGAATCTGTCAGATCATAATGTCAATGAAGAGAAATAGCAAACAAAAAAATGCAGCTGGTACTTTGAGTTTGGACGGGAGAAACGAGCAAGGGCAGCTGGGAGTGAGATGTCAAGGAGTTTGGCACAAAACAGTGGTTTGGCAATTACAGAATGTTTAGTAGACATTCAATTACCTGTGCCAAGCTCTAAAAGCAATCCTGTCTTGGACAAAATTTGTGCTTGGGGTATATGATTTCCGTTAGAAAAAAAAAAGTGGTTGAGCTCTATTTGCACTCTATGAAGCATAAAGCTTTATTCAAAACTACTTGCGAGCCCAACTGCCTTCCCTGAGGTGTGCATATTGTAATGAGAGAGACAAAGAGATCATAGATCTTTGGGGCACCCGATGGATAACCGCATATAATGAAAACAAAATGCAGGTTCAAACCTGTTAAAAAAGCAAAAGAAAATATCATTTTGAGTCGAGTCTCAGAGAAGACTGATCAAGATGGTGGAGCTTCTGGTCTTATGGGCTACTGGCAGGAAGAGGCGGGTCCAGGCAGGCAGACAGACACCAGAAGTGACGTCAGAGATGTTATGGCTGTCAATTTTCTGGTCTGCAGAGAAAGGAAGAGAAAAGGCATTAGTCAACAGCTCCCTCTGGTGTTCCAGCAGGAAATTACAATTACCTGAACCCTTAAGCTGTCCCCCCATGCGCAAGCGTGTGACAATGTAAAACACCCCTGACTGATATGTGTTTCTCTAATTACTCCTCACCACACACTTCCCCCAATCTGGCCAGTGTAAGTTACTGTGTGGAGTGTATAAAATCCATATAACATACTACTTTGCGTTTTTGATTGCAGAAGGCCTACAGCCCATAACAGGAATGCCTGTAATATTGTAGCATTCACTGTTCCTTAGCATCAGTTTGTGAGGGAAGGTGAAGGCTGCTTGTTAAATCAGACTGTTAATTGCCTGGCAGTGGGCTTCGGGGTCTGTTCCTGCCTTGCATCATGTGATGAACAGCAGAGGCCTCTGCTCAATCTGACCTTTTGCTAGAATTAAATGCTATGAAACGGATGGATACCTTTTATTCCAGCCTGCAATTTTCTACGCTGTTAGCTAAGTGATGACTTCTTGGAATATGTCAAAGGCTATTTTAATTTTTTTTCTAGAGTCGAGCAATGTAGGACATAATTATTTCAGGTAAAGATAAAGATAAAAATGATTAATTTTATACGTCCCACCAATTTAATCTACCGTTTGCTTACTTCACTTCAGCCACACAGAAAAAGTCCTTAAAAAATACAGTGCCTCCCATTTCAAAACCGTGGGGATTAATATGCAGTTGCACCAAAGCAGTTTGCTGCTATAACAGCCTCCACTCTTCTGGGAAGGCTTTCCACAAGATTTTTAAGTGTGTCTGTGGGAATTTATGACCGTTCACCCAAAAGAGCATTTGTGAGGTCAGGTACTGATAGTGGATGAAAGACTTGGCTTATAACCAGTGTTACAATTCATTCCAAAGGTATTCATTAGGGTTGAGCTCTGGGCTCTGGGCAGTTCTTCCACACCAAACTTTACAAATAGTGTCTCGATGGACCTGGCAAATGGGTAAAGTCATGCTGGAACTGAAAAGGGATTTCCCTAAACTGTTGCCAAATTGGAAGTGCTCAATTATCTAAATTGTCCTTGTATGCTGTAGCATTAACAGCACCCTTCACCAAGGGGCCTAGTTCACCCTAATCTACTAAACTTTACAATAGGTACTATGCTTTCTCCTGGCATTCCTCAAAACCAGATTCACTAATCAGACTGCCAGACAGTGAAGTGTGATTGATCATCCTGAGAACTTGTTTCCACTGTTCCAGAGTCCAATGGTGGCATGCTTTACACCATTGCAGCTAACACTTATGTACAGCTACATGGAAACCCAATTCATGAAACTCCTGACACAAAGTTCTTGTACTGTTGTTGCTTCCATAAGCAGTTTGGAAATAGGTTGTGAGTGATGCAATAGAGGACACGCTAAGCACTTTAGCATACAGTAGCTGTCCTGCTCTGTGACCTTGTGTGGTCAACTACTTTGTTCCTGAGCTGTTGTTGCTCCTAGACACTTCTACTTCACGAGAATAGCACTTACAGTTGACTGGGCAGATCTAGCAGAGTAGATACTGACTAGTAACAAAGATGGCATTCCTATGACAGAACCACGTTTAAAGTCACTAAGCTCTTCAGAATGACCAGTGTTTGTCAATGGAGATTGCATGACTTTACAAGGTGTGATCAAAAAATATGGTGAATGTTTTAAAAAAGAAACGTTTATTGCAGTAAAAGATTTACAACTACTAGTCACCCTCAAAATACTCTCCTCCACTTTGAATGGACTTATCCACTTTGAGAAGCAGTTCTGGAAATTTTCTTTCGAGAGCATCTTTAGTTGGGCTGTTGTGGCTGCCTGGATGTCCTCAATGGATTGAAATCGTTTGCCTTTCATGGTCATTTTCAATTTAGGGAACAGCCAGAAGTCGCATGGTGCCAGATCCAGCGAATAAGGTGGATGTGGACACAGCATAATGTTTTAATTCGACAGAAATTGTCGTACTAGAATGGACGTGTAACAAGGAGCATTGTCATGATGAAGAATGAAACTGTTTCAACATTTTCCTCAGTTATTGATGTTGAAGAACGTCCTGATCTTTTCTCGTCTTCATTATGAAATCGATCAAACCACTTGTAAACAGTCTAATTTGTCGGTGCAGTGTCACTATAAACCGATTTTAACATCCGATGGGTTTCCTGAGCCTTTTGCAATTTGAAACAAAATTTCATATTAATGCGTTGCTCGATATCCATTATTAACGACAAACTTGAAAAACACAACAGTGGCTCACAAACAACTGACAGTATCAAACCAGTTGAAACTTGTCACAAACTAGGCTCTAGGATGGACATGTCAGAACCTGCATTGAATTGTTTTGCGTTGCTCTTGGATGGTGCTCTACATCAACATCCACCGTATTTTTTGATCATACCTCGTATGCTAATTTTTTTCCCCTTGTTAGGAATGGGTGCAGCTGAAAATCTGAACTCAGAAATTTGAAGGGGCATCCACATATGTTTGTCCATATAGTGTATCAACATTTTTGTTCTCAGATCACCCATTATCCTGAGTGATGCTGGAGTCACTCTGTATAAGCAGTGGCCATATCTTTCATCTTCAAAGGCGAGGAGCCAAGTTGCCAGCATGCATTCTACATGCACATTAAAGTCAGCTGTGTTTTGCAGGGCTGCAGGGTCAGTCTATTGTAGATACGCACAGAATGGCATACAATAGCGAGCTATACAGTGACTTCAGGGAAATCCTAAAAAAGGTTATTCAGGTCTTTCAAATAGGGAACAAAGTTCAGAAATTCAGAAAAGCTGCCTACACAAGCCAACAGTGAATCCATTTATAATCCCACCCACACATTTCTTGAGACAATAAAAGGAAAAGCAAGTGAGCACACTGAGAAATTTCAGCCATCACATAGACCTTGAACACTCAATTCCAAATTCTTTTCCTAACCTCCCACCAATTTTCACATTTGATAACTGCATATCATGTGTCGCACTGGACAAAGTTTATCTCAGCAGCAGTGGCCATAAGGCAGGAATAAATCTGGATAGTATACTAGTTCATTACAATGTAGACTCAGTCAGTCATTTTCTAACCTGCTTTGTCCTGAACAGGGTTTTGTGGGTTGCTGGAGCCTGTCCTAGCCAGCATAGGGTGCAAGGCAGGAACAAACCCTTCAAAGGATGCCAGTCCATTGCAGGGCGAACGCACACACATACACCCCAACCACACACTAGGGACAACTTAATATCGCCAACCTGCATGTCGATGAACTGTGGGAGGAAACTGGAGCACCCACAGGAAATGTAGACATGGGCAGAACATGTAAACTCTACATCGGGAGGACCCAGGATGTGAACCCTGGTCTTCTTACTATAAGGCAGCAGTGCTAACACTGCACCATCATGCCGCCCATCAATAGAGACTCATACTGGGTCGATTTAGAGACATCCATTAACCTAATACTCATGCCTCTAGCATGAGGCTGGAAAACTGGGTTACTTGAAAAACACAGAAAGAACATTATTTATATGGGTCAAGAATCTGTTGACTTTATCTTGGAGAGACCTTTTAACACAACCCACCTCTTTAACTTGTTCCTATGTGATGTCTTTCTCATTCTGTGTCAATTCTAATGATTTTTGTTCAACAGGCCAAAGTTTATTTTTTTTACTGGAGGTTTTCAATTTTCACTGCAAGAGCAACTCTCCAGTCTCATGGAGATGATGCACTTAGCATGTTTACAACAGCATTTGTGTTTTTATTTGGTTATTTATGAAACAAGGCAGCATTTTTAGAGTTTTTTGAAGATACTTGATTCCAACTGACTGTGCATGAATTTTTGTTACTTGACTTCCACCAATCAGTGGCACCGTTGTGTCTTTTCTCATCTTGTCCATTAAGTCTGTCTTTCTGAGACATAACTAAACACAACCCATCAATGGCTCTCTTCGTATTGCTTGTTTAGTCTGCTGACAAATAGCCAGCAGGTTCTATTTTGTGTGTAGAAACAGCCACTGGGTGAGAACGCCTTGCTTTGTGAATCCATTGTGTAAATCAAATATAAATAAAAATGAAACTTTTTCTTTCCTTTTAAATTCACAGGATATCTGACATATGTGTGAGTGGTAAAGGTAAAGCATAAGTGCTATAAAAGTTCATTGTCAGAGGTCAAAATGATATGCATAGCTAACAAGCCCTTAAGAAATAACCATTTTTACTAAGAGGTAAAAGCAAACAGTAGAAAGTAAAACTGAGGTTCTGCCAGGTGCTTAACCATAAGAAATGCCAAGGTCCCATGCAGAAAAACCGTAACATTAGGAAAATTAGTGAAACAAACCCACAACTGTTTATAGGGAAGCGATAAAAAGAACCTAGTGAGTTATTTTTATTTACAAATAAATTAAGAATTTCAGGAAATAGTTTTTTGACAGTTATTACATTAAATTTGTCTGGTTCCTTAAGTTGGTCAAATATTTAATTTAAGAAGACCCCTACCTACTCATGAATACAAATTTGTATAGAATTAACTGGTAATTTCTGCTACTCACCTTATTCAACATTTTCCTTGTTATTTTGTAATTTCACTTCAATTAAACAGCAAGAAATCAATCAATTGAATTTTTTGTTTTGCACCCTCACCCACCATAACCTATCATTTATGGGGGAGGAGTGAAAGCTTTAGATTCGTCAAAACTAATGTTGACGTTTTAGTTCAACTGATATTGAATTTTAGGGTCCCCCGATATTGAAAACATTGATATCCTGATGATAGGCGTGTCTGTCTGTGTCTCTGTGTCACAGTTTGTTGAGGACAGTCTAGAGCTAAAACGGCTAGACGGAAAAATACCAAACTCGAAACCTAAGCCTGTTATGAGATGACGATGTGCTGATTAGTTTTTGAGCCACATCATGAACTCTAGAGGAACCCTCAAACACCATAATTCTGCAATTAATTATGAATTCTTCTTGTCAATTGCTATCATAATGACCTATTGTATGATCAGAAAGATCACCATCAGAGTGGTAAATAATTGCTGAAATGTTATAGAATAGTTTGGGTAACGTCCAAAAATTTTCAAGTTGCAACTATACTGCTACATGTTTATCTCATATCATAAGTCACATATCATAACTTGTTTGTAATAGAAAGTTACAATATAAACAAAATGTTACTTACAATGACACATTTAAACCTTTGAAGTTCTGAAAAAGTATACAAATTCCATTAATGATATTGAGGGTAACATTTTTGTTTAATTAATGTACTTGAAGCAAAATAAGCACTTTCTTATTTTTAAACAAGTTAGATATGTATTGTGGTGTGTGGCCCTCACCCCTAGGCCACCAGATGGAGCTCTTCCAACAGCGTGGACGTTCCCTGAATTCCAGCAGGGCCTCATGGACTTTGTAGTTTATATGCACAGCCCTGCTGGATACCATGGGGACCACCAGGAGTCGCTGTGGGGAGGCTGCCGGACTCTTACTTGCCCTATAACCCGGAGGTGCGTCATGATCATATGACAAGAGGCAACGACATGCTTCCGGGTGGAAGAAAGGAGCTTTTTTTTTGTGTTCGTGATCACATGGACAGAAGGGAGAAACACTTCCGGGTCAGGGACTATATAAAGGACTCTGGGAAACCAGTACGCTGAGCTGAGCTGGGAGGAAGGGTGGTGAAGTGTCTGGGAGTGTGGAGGATTGATTATTGTAGTGTTTATTGATTTATGAATATTGTGGAGTGGAGGGTGCTTTGTGCACGGTATTGTTCCAATAAAAGTAATATTTGGACTTTTACCTGGTGTCTGGAGTCGAGTCAGAGGGTTCAAGAGGACGACAAGGGCCTCAAACTGCAACAGTATTTATGCTGTCAGGTGTTCTGGGATTGGGTTAACTGTTTTGAAAGACATGCAAGTTAATTAGATTCCATCCATCCATTATCCAACCCGCTATAACTAGATTGACGATGTTAAATTGGAAATTGATGTGTGTGTGCTGCGGTAGACTGGTGCCTTGCCCGGTGTTTGTTTTCTGCCTTGCGCCCTGTGTTGACTGGGATTGGCTCCAGCAGACCCCCGTGACCCTGTTGTTAGGATATAGCTGGGTTGGATAATGGATGGATGGATGTTTGTGTGTGTGAGTGCGGTGTGTGTTCACCCTACAATGGTTTGGTGTCCTGTTCAGGGATTGTTCCTGTGTTGCATTTGATGAGCTTCCCAGTGTCTCTGCTATGGATAAGTGGGTTTAGAAAATGGATGGATCGAATTTTTTCATTGGAAAGTTGAAACAATTAAAATTTTTTTATGTACTTCATTAGAGACATTTTTGTTTATTAAATTGGTCTCACAGTGGTGTGTGTGTTGTGTGACTGAGGTTTGCTCGGACTGCTGCAGCGCTGTTTGTACAGGTGGTATATTCAGGTATAAGACGCAGATACACAGACGGGGCACGCGACTTTGTTGTCATTTAAATTGCTGTTTGAGGATTTATCTTGCTGACAGAAGCAGCTGTCTGAAATGTAAAAGAGAAAAATATTGTATGCAAAATATACAAGCTGAAGTAATCTCTCTCTAAAGCTGAACTTGAAACGATAAACTAATCCGTAATTCATGTAGTGCAGAATGTTTCTCTGTTTGTTTTAAGGACAAGCAACCTGCAAGTGAGAATTGCCTAGGTAGAATGGATTTAATTATCATATTCATTGATTTTCAACATATTTACTTCAGCTGTGGATCTAAAATATAGAAGAATAAACTTTTATAAGGAAAAAAACACTTCATTATTGGAGATTTATTTTAGTAACATAGTGCAGTTGTAGGGAGGGCCATGCAATCCCAATGCCTTCAATACTGTGTGTGTAAAGAACACCGTTCCTTCCACTTGCTTTTCCAAATTCTTGATCATAGCAACTTGTTATCGCTTGTACAGAAAAGATTGTGCGACCAGAAGATGAGACATTGACGAAAGCCCAGCCTAGATTCTTTAACCAAAAGCCTGTCCTATCTTACACCAAAAACGAGAGTCAGGAATAACAATCAAAATCAGAGAGAGAACAAATTAAGGATTCGATTAAACCAGATAATCAAACAAGAAAGTGCACACCAAGGAAAAGATTGATTTCTAGTCATGGATACCAGGAAGTGCATGGAGTTGATCTTTATGCCCTTCACTCCCAATGACACATGCAGCACAAAGCAACTCCATAGCAGCCACTAAAACAACACCACACAAAATGGCAGCATCTATGAGAAGCAAAAATGGTGTTGCAGGAAGTGGAAACATATTTTAAGGGACTTAAACTTAATAGCAGAAATGAACTCAGCAGATAACAAATCCCATAGCAGAAAAAGAGATCAAAAATAAATTAAAATAAAGCCAGAAAAAATTTTAAAATGAAACCAGCTCATGACAGTAACATATAAAATGTGGATGAGACATGTAAGTAAGAATTTCATCGTAAACATGACAAAAAATTTAGACTTTTATACAAAGCGGTGTCTATGACATTGTATGTTGTCAGTTTGAATCCCGTAAATGCCAAAGAGACTCTGTTTTGTTGGGCCCTTGAGCAAGGCTCTTCACCTGCAATTGCTGAGCGCTTTGAATAGTGAGAAAAGCGTTATATAAATGCAAAAGAATTAATTATAATTAAGTAATTCATTGCTTGTGGCATATCAACATGTGGCCTGCAACATACTAACGTGAAGCAACATGAGCAACAAAATGTGTAAAGTAAAAGAAGGGAAGCAAAATAATTTGAAAATAGACTCACAGACATCTAAATCTTGAAAAAGTCCATTTTGTCCTACAAGAAAACAAAAGGCAAAAATTAAATCTCGCATATTGTCAGTCATAGAAAACTCACCATAGTCAGTTTTAAATTGGTGGACTTAGTCCAACCTGCTAATTGATGTTACAATTAAAACACAATGTGCGTTGGCCTTTTTTAAAGGAATTTTAAAAAGCTAATTTAAATAATCTGTAGCTAGGTTAGTGGCTAATGTGGAAACCCATTTTAATTTATTTTATATTTTCTGTTAGTTCTCCACTAATGGTCTCAGTCAAATTATCTGAAATTACTCTAATTGAAAATATGACAAAAAGATGTGGAGAAATGTAAATAACTGTTTCAAATCATGAATTTATAAAAGTGGTCTGTGTGGTGCCCCCCTTTTGTTCTCCCTTTGCCTACACATTTTTTTTTGCCCATTGAAGCACATATTGGGTCATCTGGTGTGTGACCCTAAATGTTCGAGTGAGTATCTGGACTGCTCCTTGTCCGGGTTCATCACATACCTTACTCCTCATGCTGCTTGGGTTGGCTCAGTTGTTTTCCATAACCCTTTTTTAAAATAAGATTTGTAAAACAAATAAACAACATAATAAAACTCAGTCAGCCCCATAATGTTTACTTGTAACCAGTGCTGAAAAAACAGGGACTTGATTCTGTCTTTTTTGATTGTTTCCAGATATCTCAAAATATGTTTAAGATGTCTGCAATATATTTTGAGATATCTCAAAATGGTTACATTTTCAGATATCTGTAATTCTTTTTGAGATATCTAAAATGCATTTTGAGATACCTCTAAATGTTATTTCAGCTTGCCATAAGAAAGTCCTATTTAAAATGTAGGCAATTTTGCAGATATCTTGAATTGCATTTTGGATGTCTCAAAATCTCTAGACTATTTTTAAGACATCTCACAAACTATTTGAGATATCTCAAAAATGTCAAAGAATTTATTTCAAGATATTTTGAACTGTATTTTAGAGATCTTAAAATTGGGCAGCACAGTGGCACAGTGGTAGCACTGCTGCCTTGCAGGTTTTGTGTCCTGAGTCCTCTCTGCGTGGAGCTTGAATGTTCTCCCTGTGTCTGCATGGTCTGCATGGTAACTGGGTGTTACCGGTTTTCCTCCAACTGCCTGAATAAAAGACATGCAGGTTAGGTGAATCATTGAAGCTAAATCGGCTTTAGTGTGTATTTGTGGTGCGTGTGACAGTGTGTGTTCGCTGTGCGATGGACTGGCGTCCTGTTATGGGTTTGTTCCTGCCTTGTGTCCGAGGCTAACTGGGATAGACTCCAGCCCCTCCCACATGACCCTGGTCTGGAGCTTAGAAAATTACATGACGAACTTTAAAATTAATTTAAGATATTCTTAAATAAATGTATATTCAGATATGTGAAATTCTTTTTAAGATACCTTGCTTGCATTTCCAGATATCTTAAAATGGATGTTGAGATATCTATGAATATTATTTTGGCTTAATATACAACCCTAGCAATTGATCTTCAAGGGTGTGCATGTGTATCCTGAATGAGTTAGCCTCCATCTGTCAAAATCCTCTCTTTACGCATGAAGTCTATCTCTTCTCTCTCTTACATTTAATTCTTTTATGGCTGACTCTTTTGCACCTTCCTACTTTGCTGTCACTCATTTCTTATTGGCACTTCATTCTTACACACATTGACTTGACTGATTTATAATTTGATCTGATACGAAGATATTCCTCAGCGCTTCCAATAGTCTTACTTATAATTCATCCATTCATTTTTTTGAACTTGCTTTTTGGTTCATAGATGGGAGAAATGGTGTCAATCTGAACAGCATTAGACACAAACTGGAAGCAAATCCTGGATGGAATGCAGATATCTTTTGTACCGTGTGCAAAATGTCCAGAGATATTGAAGGAATCCTATTAGCACTCCATTGTTGGCTGAACACAGCAGTCTTACTGTGGTAATACGCAGCGGATTGTATAGAGGATATACAGAGTGTGTTTTGCCCCAAGGGAACCCAAGAATATCCAAATGTATAGAAGCTGTCTATTAAGAGGCAAAACAGCAACTACTTCCTTAGTGCTAGAGCAATGAAAACTGTGATGGTAAAAACGAGTTGAAGGGTCTATGCTGCATGAGTTTGAACTTTGTGTTGCTACAACCTACTAAGGCTACATTAATGCGTCTGTTAAAATGACTCAGTTACGATTTTTGCCACATAACTGTTTGTTTGTTCAAATAATTTTTGCTAGCAATTCTAACTAATATGACTGTGTACCAATATCTGCAACATAAATACAACTTAATTCATCAGACAACTTTAACCTAATAGACAACCAACAACATACTAATAGGTGACTGCTGAATTCAAATTGTTTACAGTATGGATGTCTGCAAATTAATCAGCTTGCAAGTCTGAGGACACGAGAGAGAAGCTAGAAATAGTAGGAACAAAATGTGGAAGGATTTAATGCAAAATAGTGGTTTGAAAATTTCAGAATGTTGAGGGGGGAATTCAAATATAACAATTTCTGATTGCAAGACTCACTCAGAAAAATACCTCAATGAGATGTGACATTTCAGAAACCTCAGAGCAATTGGCATCTATTGATAGACTTTATTTGTTTTGTGTTGTGATTTTACATTTCTGTAAAACCATTGATCTGCGTTACATGAGTGAAAACAAAGATTTCTATTTAAATAGAACTGTATACAAAGAACTGTTGTTTATAGCTCTCTGTTTAAGTCTCCAGCCTAAAAGGTAGCTTACAGTGATGGTGACAGCATAACTATAAAGTTATCCCAGCAACCGCATACATGATAAAGAAATCAATTACATTAAAGTCTCTGAAATAAACTGACTCCTGTAATATAATCCCAAAATTCAATGAAATCATAGTAGAATGATTATCTTTATACATTTTCTATTATGCCTGTTCACTGATCCTCGTCACCTAGTTAAGTCAAGCTGGGGAGCATGCACTGGTATAATGCGTTGCCACAACCACTACGCGACTAAACAACTCGGCATCGCAATTGGCAACCCCCCAGGCAGACATGCGGTCCAATCCCACCCTCCCGAAATGACCCTCTATCTGCCACAGCCAGGTGTTACGTGGGCAACCCCTTGGCCTGGTCCAGCCACTCGGGTCCCCAACAATGAGGATCTTACAAGCTGGATCACCCTTGGGGAAACGCACCACATGGCCATAGTGCCGTAACTTGATGCTCTCTTACAATGCAGGTAATGTGCCTCATTCAGGACTCCATGAGCAACCGCTCATTCAACACAAAGTCAAACCAACGGCACCCAAGGATTTTCTGGAGAGACACAGCACCAAAGGAGTCCAGTATTCATCTCAGGTCTCTGGATAGCATCCATGTCTCGCAACCATGTAGCAGGACAGGAAGCACCAGGACACTAAAGACTTGGACCTTCGTCCTTTTGCATAGATTTTGGGATCGCCACACACCCCTTTCCAGCTACCTCATGACCCCCCATGCTCTCCTTATCCGTCTACTGACTTCATAGGAAGGGTCACCAGAGACATGAATGTTGCTGCCGAGGTAAATAAACCTCTCAACAAGGTCAACACTCTCTCCGCAAACAGACACACTGCTTATGGCTGTGCCCAAGAGGCCATTAAAGGCCTGGATCTTGGTTTTTATCCAGGACACTTGCAAGCCCAGACACTCAGACTCCCCGCTCAGTCTCTCGAGCACCCCGATCAGAGCCTCCATTGACTCCGCGAAGATCACAGCATCGTCAGCAAAGTCAAGATCCGTGAATCTTTCTTCACCAACAGATGCCCCACAGCCGCTGGACCCCACGACCTTGCCCAACACCCAGTCCATACAAGCATTGAGCAGAGTAAGAGCAAGAACACACTCCTGACGAAACCCAGAATCAACTGGGAAAAACACAGAGGTTCTGCCTCCAGTCTGCACAGCACTCACAGTACCAGTGTACAGGCTGACATGAGACTTCTTGTTATTAATTTTTTGTGAAATTCTATGCCCCACATCTCAAATTCTTGAGGTTTGTCAATGGATGCACTTCCTTCCCTGCCAGATGGACTGCTAACCCTCAACCATCTAAGCTCGCCACTCATAGATAGCTCCCTTTCAATCAGCCTGTGAAAAGCTTTGCACCGGCTGCTACAATTATTTTTAATGTATGACTTTGTTTTAAAAATTTGCTTTCAGGGACCCTGCATCATTTCAGTTTTTAGGCTATCAGGGGTCCAAATGATTTACTTGGGATGCTGGGAATACCATATCTGCACTTTGCGTTCATCTGCTGTTGTGATTTGGTATCTGTATTATTGTACTTTTCAAAGTGTGCTTTGGTTGTGAAAGAAGCTATATACGTAAAATAAATATTGGTTTATTAATGGTGGTGCACTTAGTGCTGCTGTCTCGCAGATCTAGGGAACAAGGCTCATTGGAGGTGGGTATATCATTTATCTCACACATCCCAAAGATGTGCATGTTAATGGCATATTCAGGTGAGTGTGGGAGTTTGTATGAGCATGCCCTCCGATAACATGACCTCTCATTTAGGGTCAGGTCCTGTCTTGTGCCAGCTAATGCTCCTGTCCTGCTCAGTGTAATCTTGCTTTGGTTGTGTATTATCACCATTAAGTTGCCATGCTCGTCACTTTGTGATATAATTTACTGGTAAGAGCTGTGGCGGGGTGCAGTAACGACTGCTCCACCAAAAGGAAAGGTTGGGGCGTCATCCTATTTAATGTTTACAGTCTAACAAAGACAAACGCCCTTGGGCATACTAGCACTCCAAATCTCTGGGCAAAATAAACTTAAATATGTTGGCTGGTTAGCCAGTGATACTCAGGTCAGTTTCTCAGAAGCTCATGTCAAAAATGACCCCTACTCATAGGAAGCCCAAGCTTTTATGAACCAGAAGGGGCAGAGTTAGTTGCCCTGACTGGGAGGTTTCTCAGCACTATGGAGAAAGAATAGGATGAGAATGTTAATGATAGTATAGTTCCCCCTCTCATCTCATACCTCGACAGAGTCTACAAGGAGATCTACTGACATGCATGCGTAACACCATTTAAGGAAGGTGTAATGCTTCTTTCCTTGTCCAAGATTCAGGGTAAAATCAAGTACAAATGAAATTGTAGTGAATTAGAGAAAACTTTGGAAACAGTCAGAACATTTCCTTTGTTTTCCTGATTCCTGATTTTTGTTTTGTGCATTGTATTTTGTTGCAGTGCCTGTTTAACCAGCTCCTTTTTTCATGACCGCTTTTGCATTTTGTCTTCAGAGTGTTTTTGTTTCCTGGTCCTTGCACCATTTCCCATTCTGGTGAGTTCTTCTCTCACAACAATTAGATTGAATCACAGTGCTACATTGTCTGTTCCCCATCTTACATGAGAAGATCATATAATCAAATAAGCATTTGTAAATTAGCCGCTCTTGCCTCTATTCATGAGGCTCATTGCGGATGACAGTCAAGTGTTGAGTGCTGGCCTGGATAATGTATGTGAATACATCATGTAATATAAAATTGCATGACCTTGGATTAAAATGTTTACAGTTTTGAAGACTTTACTATACAGTAATATTGAACAACATTACAAGTTTCAGATGAACAATACAAACCAAAGTTCTTCATAAGTGTATGCAAAAGCACAGGAATATTTTGTGACATGTTCAGTGTTACATAGCCTTTGGATTTAAGTGTATTTAACCTTGACAAACTGTGTATCTCAGCCTTACCTATGCAGGCATACATTTATGATTATTTTGATTTCATTGTACCTTTTGATTTTCAGCCAAGGCTCTAGGCTGTATAAAGTAAATACATTTGTACCACTAATAGACCACGACAACAGACTAAATGAACAGTAATGCAATGTCACATTGTGTGACTTCTAGCCATGAAATAGTTCAGACTTGCCAACAGCAGTTACTGATCTCATCACTGAACCATATGAATTTACATGACTGGAAATTGTTGCCCATGTCAAATTTAGTGATAATGTACTGACTTTCCAACACAGTCAAGCTTTACTGATGGAGCTAGTGCTGTACGAAGAGTTCACAGGTACGGTGAGTTTTGCCACAATCTTGGCCCTTTTTTCTTTTTTCTATTCTGCTGAGGTATGTAAAACATGAGACATCAGACAGACGAGCTTCCCTCCTGTTCGTTAGGTCCAAAACACCAGCGTTACCTTTTCTTTGTTGCTGCATTATATGCATTGTACTTCATGATGAGCGCTCATTGGTTATCTGCTCTCAAACACATATAGCCTTCCCTGATAATTAAAGACAAAATCAAACCTATAGGAGAGTCGTGGACTGGTTAGAATGAGTTGCTGGGTAGTCAGACTAGAAGACTGATCTTCACAGGAGTGTGCCACTGACTCCCTCTGACTCTCTAAGTCATGTGAATGAAGGCTATGGCTAAAAATCACTCAAAAAGTCATTTAATGTGATGTAGCTTTAAGCTAACAAGATTGAGAATTCCAAAAAAGATCTCTGATATGCTACTTTGTCTCTGTTGTAACAAATCTATATATATAAAAGCCAAATACCACTGACTCACTCATCACCAAATCTCCCGAACCATGAGAACATGGGACTTGAAATTTGGAATGTAGGTTACCCTTGGCCCATAGGTGCTTACTAAGAAACGTTTTTAAAAATTTCGTGGTCCAAACGCATTCTGTCTGTATGTCTGTCCGCTTTTCATGATAGAATTACTTAATGGATTTAGATCTGGTTGTTTTCTATCATTTGCTTGAACTTTCCAGTTGATTTTGTAAGTTCTCTCATTGTGCTAAGTACCATAGTTCCCTTCGTGCCACCAATGTATTTATGCAAATCCAAGAGAGTGGCTGTAGACTGAGAGCAGGGGGGCAGAACCTTCCTCATTCACGTGCCAGCCTCTATTCAAGTTACTCTACGTCTCACCATGTGTTGGAGTGCACCTTGCCTCCGCTTAGCTAGCGATACCTGTTTGTTCAACAGACATTATCATCTACAGATTGTTAAGGAG
Organism: Erpetoichthys calabaricus; assembly: GCF_900747795.2. Taxonomy (NCBI): domain Eukaryota; kingdom Metazoa; phylum Chordata; class Cladistia; order Polypteriformes; family Polypteridae; genus Erpetoichthys; species Erpetoichthys calabaricus. Next base: position 141,724,718 of record NC_041395.2, on the reverse strand, counting down.
TAATGTTTGACGTTTTTGAGAGAAAGATCAGAGCTCCATGTGTTTTAGAGGGTAGCTGCTGATTGCCAGAGATCACGGCCATGTGCTTTTCTCCACACACCGGGAACACTCTCCCATCAGAGCTGAACATGATCAGATATAGTGCCAATGTCTATTGATTTTTAAAGTCTGTTCTGTTTCATTACTTTGTGGGCGCAGCCATGGGGTACAACTAGTATCATATAAAATAAAGAGATCTGTAATTATAATGGAGACAAAATTTTATTTTCAGGCATCATGTAGCCAGCACAAGCCTGATAAAGCCTAATTCTTTTAGAAATAATACTTTGCAGTACTATCAAAATTCCCATCCTCTACAGTGATGGTAAACACAAAATCCAGAAATAGTAAATTGTTAAGAAATTCCAATAGTGCACTGAAGTGACTCATAGCTGACTGAGAGAGCCTGCTGCAGAACACTTCAATGAGATTTACTCCCACAAAGAAATCTGGTGATGTTCTCTGGAGTAGGGTGACAAAAAATTAACCATTTGGGAGATAAAAATGAATTAAAAAAATATGGAAGGTGTGGTGCGGTGCGGAGGCGATGTGCAGTACAGTGGGGGCTGAGTGAGAGACAGAGCTCAGCAGATGTCACCAAGAAGTATTCTGCTTGCAGTGTTCAGAAGCAGTATCTGCTCGGCCCAAGGTTTAGGAGCCTCCTGTAGTTCAGGCTGATAACAAATTGTTTCTGAGAGGCATTGTAGTCCAGATGCTGTGGGTTATCAGCTGGCCACCAGGTGTTACCATAGTATAAATCTTTGAACTGAGATGGCTTGTGGTGCTAGTCCATAACAAACACAAAGTAACAATAAAATGCTTTGTGGAATGCTACCTCATTGAGTAACAACTGCTTTATTCAAATAACTTATTTTCTATATTGAACATGGCCTCCAAAGCACTTTACAAGCACAGACCTATCAAACATTTTCTAAAATGCATTATAAAGAACAACAAAATAGACAAAATGAAAATAAAACCTTGCAGCCCAGCCTGGTCAACCTATACCCATCATGCTTGGCTACTTACCCTCCTACCAAGACAAGAAATCAGACAAATGAGAAGAGAACATTTGCTCCATCAAGCTTGTTTGTTTAGCTAATAGCTAAGCAGTCCCAATTATGCCAGAGTGCGACCCTTCTCACATCTCTCCTGGAGCTCAGTCTTAAAAGGGTAATAAGACGCTCTTTCACCCAACTTAGAACCATGAAAACTAACCATGGATGACCTGAGAAGCTGTACACCCTTTGAGTGTTGCGTTTAGGACAAGGCTCTCCATTTCTCTGAGTGGTCATGGATGACAACTTCGAAAGCCATCAGAGCCAGGACTTCCCTTGGTTGTTGATAGTCAGACTGTTCTCAGTAAAGGCATGCCTACCCTGTGAGAGAGGCGGGGTAGGGCATTGAGGAAAGGGACATTCGCCACAAAGATTATGAGATTAGGGTGTGAGCACTTCCTAAACAGTACACCCATATATCTATTTACTTGTGGTTGGACCACAAGAAGGTTAAGAGACTTACTCAGTAGCATACAGTGCCCTGCAGCCCATCAACTTTACCACTAGACCACACTGGCTATCTAATAGGACAAGCCAAAATAGATACAGCACCTTTTTTCTCAGTGACCACACCTCAACCAGGGTGTACAAATAGATTATTGTGGGCGATGAAACCAATATCACTCAAGCAATCAGTATTTGTTTCATGTAACACCTTTCACAAACAAAACTAACAAGAATGCATGTAATTCAGGCACTTGAGTCGGTAGTCAACCATAACACACCTGAAGCATCAATGTGATTCTGAGCTAGTTTAAGAGTTACATTTTAAAGAAGCTGGGCACTCACACTCCAGCAAAAATGAGGATAACAATAACATCAATTTGGTGTGTTCGGATAACTGCATGTGAATAATGCTGTGCTATACTGACACAAAGGACATCAAACTCCTTGTGAAACGTTCTGGGTTATGAATGAAATATAAAATAAGAGAAATGATGGCAGTGTGCCTAGTTGAAACTCAGACTTGGTAGGTGATACTGCCATGGTGAGCATTTTGTGGGGGTTACTGTGAGGACACAAGGGGACAGAGGGAGAAAAATTCAACCACCGATAACTTCTTCTGTAGAAAAATAGAGAGGAGATGCTTGATGATGTAGCTGTCATGTGACTGATTTATTCTGGCCATTTTAATCTGTTAAGATATAAAGCCGATGCCAATCAGAAGGTGGATGTCACTTGACGCGCCCCCTCCAAGGAGAAATCATTTGCCGCTAAGGCATTAGTGAATTTTGCAGCATAAAAGTACTTTGTTAAAATAAATGGGGTCTCACACTGCAGCCCAAAATCTTTGAAGCTATCTCTTTTGAATCTTTTACTGTATAAGAGGCTTTACTATGCATTTACTATACATTTTGCCTTAACATGTAATGAAGGGGTGGAGATGAATCCGAATACAGTATTCGGATAAGCACAAATAGTGGATTTTTACGAATATTTATTTTGTACAAATTTTTTGTCATTTATTTGTATTCGGAAAAAATAACGTAAAATCAAAAAGGCACTGTCTGTGTCTGCCTGGTTGTGCTTAAGCGTCACCCCCACTGACACGAGCACGTGGTGAAGCTCCGGCTTTCGCTTTTAGGAAAATGTACTTCACAAGGCCACTTTATATTTTCTCCCGTTGGACATGCGAATTTTGACCGGCAGCGTAATAGGTTAGCTTACCGACACGCTGGTTCCACAGACACCATTTGTGTCACATGGTTGGAAATAGAGTAGTAATTTATATGTATACTTGCATCTATTTAATTTCTCTTCTGACTGGAATGATATTAGCATTTATGGTTATACGTTGTGGTGCCACCAGGGGGCGTACCACCACCCTAACCTGGACACAGACAGGCAGGCAGGACACAGGTTCAACTCACCATCCGTGTTTATTTATAATAAAAGTGCACAACCACCAGCATTATGACACGACACAACACACCATCACAGTCCCTTCTCGCTGCCAGTCCATTTGCCTCCACTCCTCCTCAGCCTTTGTCCTCTTCCTCCCGACTCTGGCCACTGAATGGTGGGACTGGCCCCTTTTTATAGGGCACCTGAAAGGACTCCAGGTGTCTAACGAGCTTCTTCCGGCCACACTTCCGGGTGTGGTGGAAGTGTGGCCAAATAAGGCCCTGGAAAGGTCCATGTGCCCCCTGGTGGTAGCCACAGGTTCCAACAGGGTTGAGCTCCCATGTTCATGATCCATGGCCCTGCTGGAAACTACTGGGGGCTGCCCTCTGTTGGCTCAGAGGAGAAACTGTCCCAAAAATACTCTCTCCCCCGGTCCTTCCACACTCTTAGCATCCCGGGCCAGGCAAGAGTTCCGGCCGCCTGCCACAGTGTGTTATAACTCAATAAAGTGTACAGTAATCCCTCGCTATATCGTGCTTCGCCTTTCGCGGCTTCACTCCATCGTGGATTTTATATGTAAGCATATTTAAATATATATCGCTGATTTTTTGCTGGTTCGCGGATTTCTGCAGACAATGGGTCTTTTAATTTCTGGTACATGCTTCCTCAGTTGGTTTGCCCAGTTGATTTCATACAAGGGACGCTATTGGCAGATGGCTGAGAAGCTACCCAGCTTACTTCTCTCTCTCTCTTGCGCTGACTTTCTCTGATCCTGACGTAGGGGGATTGAGCAGGGGGGCTGTTCGCACACCTAGACGATACGGACGCTCGTCTAAAAATGCTGAAAGATTATCTTCTCGTTGCTATCTTTTGTGCAGCTGCTTCCTGAAACGACATGCTGCACGGAGCTTCGCATACTTAAAAGCTCGAAGGGCACGTATTGATTTTTGATTGAAAAACAAACTCTGTCTTTCTCTCTCTCTCTCTATCTCTCTCTCTCTTTCTCTCTCCCTGCTCCTGATGGAGGGGGTGGGCGCTGCCACCTTCAACAGCTTTGTGCCGCGGTGCTTCGCATACTTAAAAGCCAAACAACCCTATTGATTTGTTTGCTTTTCTCTCTCTGACATTCTCTGCTCCTGATGCGCACTCCTTTGAAGAGGAAGATATGTTTGCATTCTTTTAATTGTGAGACAGAACTGTCATCTCTGTCTTGTCATGGAGCACAGTTTAAACTTTTGAAAAAGAGACAAATGTTTGTTTGCAGTGTTTGAATAACGTTCCTGTCTCTCTACAACCTCCTGTGTTTCTGTGCAAATCTGTGACCCAAGCATGACAATATAAAAATAACCATATAAACATATGGTTTCTACTTCGCAGATTTTCTTATTTCGCGGGTGGCTCTGGAACACAACCCCCGCGATGGAGGAGGGATTACTGTATTTAAATAAAAAAGTCTTCATAATTATTGGATTTTATTCAAGAACAATGTAATAGCCTAATATAAGGCATGCAAAATTGAAAAAAATAAACTCATGAGGTCATTTATTCTCACTCCTTAAAAAATACAAAATGAACTGAACATGAACTAGTTCAAAATTGAAATGGTGAACTATGAACATGAATGTATTTGTTTTAATCTGTGTGAACTGAACTTTGAGCTAGTTCTTGTGAGGTGAGAACTTGCACAACACTGATGCTAGTCCATTTTGGGGCACACTCACAATGACAAGGGCCAGCTTTGAATCACCAGGATAACTCAACCAGCACAAATTTTACATATGCAGAGAAAAACAGGAGACATAGGAGAACATAAAGACACAAAGAATTATCAGTCTAGGGTTCAAGCACAGTCTCTGGCATCTGTGAAACCAGAATAGCACTAAGTAGCCCCTGCTCTATCCTGCCATGCCACGCTAGCATACAAATATCTTTATTTTATATTTGAAGAGAGGGTGTCTCCTGGCAGTATCGGCACACCTTCCACTTTTATCAAGTGACCCATGAGTGATAAACATGGGATGAAATTCATGAGAACAAAGCATCAGTTCCAGGAAATTTGTGCCATTACTTTCTGCTACAAACTTATTTTTATGATTTCTATCAAATTTTGTGTTTACTGTAGGTAATAAACAGACTCTAAAAAGCTTCCAGATAAACAAGGTCTGTGTAATTTTTGGTGGTTGCCGATGACACTTGAGCACCTTAAGGGCAGCAGGATTTCGACCATCATAGATGACATGGTACCCACTCCATCCACCGCATGTCATCTATTTACATTTGGAATCTAGTGCAGAAGGGACAAAAACACAAGGGAAAACCTGAAGTACCAAAATATCAGAAGAAAAATAAAATTCTGCTGACCCTCTGCAGCTGATACACGGGTCTTTAACCTCTGCCTACCAGGTAGCATGGCTCAACCAAGTGTGCACCTCTCCAGTAAACACCAAAGCATTTCTCCATTTCAGCTCCTGCCTCTTTCATTGACCCTGGTCTCTTCTTCTTGCCAATGAGTTTATGCCCCCAAACTCTGGCTTTAGGTGGCATTAAATCCCTACTATGTTCACTTAAGGCTAGCGTTCTCATGCCTTTGAGCTTTAAGTACCCCTTAAAGTGTCTTGACACCATGTCAGCCTTTTAGCCATCATTCAACCTTCTGCCATTCTTCACTGAACTCTCTCTTAAATTTGCTGTCACCTGTCATTGAGGAGGTCTTTCTGTTCTTTTAATTTCCTCACTGTTTCTCTAAATATAAGATCATTGGCATCGACTAAGTCACCTTGATCTTAAATATCTTGTTTAGAGTCAGGCTGTCATTCTGTCTCTTTTTTACATTTGTATACCACCCCCAAATGCCCACACTACCCCCAATGACTTTGCTCTCTCTAGTGTGGGCTTCATCTCGTGTGAAGATTTACTGAGGGCCTTGCCCCCTGGCATTCCTGTGGATGCTCACTACCCAGGCCACCTCCTGACAGCCAGACACCTGTTTACAGTGCAGAAATATGACATAAAGGGTACTGCAGGGATTTTGTGCATTTACATTATACATTTACATTATATTTTTGCTGACTTCGCTTTAAAAATGTAAGAGACAATCTAAGAATGATTTTCCTTGAAAACCAGGATGAAATATATTAACAAGGACCCAGACTATTCAGTAACTCACTGCTGCACAACAAAGATAAATATCAGGCAATATTAGGTCGTCTGTCACAAACAATACTGGCTTACAGAGCCGCAGCGTCAACTTTGCATCATCATCAGTTGCTGAGCTCTAGGGCAAATAACTAAGAGCTCCTACTCAAAACTCAGCACACATATTTTAGTGATCAATCAATTTTCAGTCAGCCTTTCTACCGCTCATGGCAAGCTAACAAATGTTCACTTTGCTTATCCCTATGCTATGAAAACACATCCATGGTGGACAATATTGTAACATGTCCACTCCTGTATACCATGAAGGAGGTGCTTGTTATCAGACCAATGTCAGAGAATGTGAACTCTGACCTACACTCTTAAAAATACTAGTTCTTTAAATGGCACTTTACTAGGTTGAGTTGTTCCTCATAGGAGCATTGCTTGGCAAAGAACCTTTTCATTCTAGGAAGGGCTGTGGGCTTTATGAAGCTCCCCAATATGTGGACATATGTTTTTAAGGTATAGTAGGCTACCTAGAATGATACTGATGGATCAAGACCAACTGATCTTAGCCTGAGTTATTGTATACAATCAGGGATATATGGTTATTTCACAAGGCTGTTGTCATTTATTCATAGCTATTTATTGAGCCTGTTTTGGATCTAAGTAAATTAACATTCATTTTGGAACCTTCATTTAGATGGTTCTTTTGGGAACCAAAAATAGTTGCCATATGACATCACTCTGAAGAACCACTCTGGCACTTTTATTTGCAAGAGTGTATCGTGTTCAGTCTTGAGTTCCGCATAACAGCTCAGCTTGCATGCATTATTTTAACTCAGGAGGCAACCAAACACTTACTAGAGATACTTGTGTTAAAAAATCTTTACATGCCATCCTATATTTACTGCAATTTACAAATAAAACAAGACCCCATCTTCTGCAGCTTGCAGGACCACTTTAGGAATATTTCCCAAATTGGCTTATACTTGGAATGTCAGCATTCTGGACAAAAAAATGAAACTATACTGTAAAGAAGAACATGCGATCTTACTGGAAAATAGTGCATGTTCAATTTTAAACTCAAAGTGTTGGACTGGTTTTCCCATCAGAATGAAATCTGCGTGATGCCATTTATTTACCTCACATATGGTCAACTGCTCGACATGAAGACTGCATTATGTCAGCACCTACACCAATGGAATCGTTGGAGGGGATGCTTCCGTGACTTTATCCCATGATTTTGGAGAGACCCTTCACTCCTTGTCTTATGATCTGTTGAGTCCAGCCTCTGATTTTGAAGAGCTCAACCCATCGTCATTAATCTCTCTGACATGCATGGATCACTTGAGCGAAGTTATATGGGGGTCCCTGGGCTCTTCGACTGCTGAACAATTCAAAGGGGACACAAGTGCCCCCCTACTCTTTGACTAACTGCACTAAAAGAGGCGGGCTAAGCCCTTAATAGGTGCTAAAGCTAGCAATGCCCCTAAGCCAATCAAGATGCACTGCTGATTCAATGTTACTGCCCATTCTGTGGCCAAGTTACTTGTGTTGCCTGGATTTTATTGTACATGCTACTTATATTGTTTCATTTAATACTGGTTTATATTTATTGATAATCATTATTCCTACTGTTCACTGACATTGCCTTGTTTAGTGGTCTGTGTTGGCTGCACCATATAATTACACACTGTGCTGTGTTGACAAAGCATTTCATATTTCTGCACCAGAACAGCTTGCAAGAAATGTTTTAATTGTTTTGTGACAACTTAAAAATAAACAATGGGTCTTCACAAAGGTGAAAGAGTCATAAAACTCAGCAGCTGAGAAAAATTACCTAGTAGGTAAATCAGGCCAGAGAAACCAGAAAATCAAAATGGTCATTTAGAAATTGCTAAAATGGAAACCATAAATCAGCAGTCTAAAACAGCTTCCTGGGAATAAAGGTCCTAACCAAAGGCTTATCTTCTAGAAGAGCAGGCCTTCTTGAGCATACCCAAAGCATGGATACCCATCACAGTCCACTGCCATCTTGTATAGATAAGGAACAATGACACAGTTCCTCATGTGTCCTCCATGTCACATAAACAATATCTTTGGCCATCAAATTAGCAGTGGTCAACACAATACAAATGTAAAAAGCAATGACAAAGTGAAAAACAAAATAATACTGCAAAATCTCACTTGAGAAATAATACTGTGTTCCATTTGAAGTGGGAAACCAAAACTTCTAATTTCCAAGTCGGAATTTTCAAATGGAGCTCCCCCTTAAATCAGATTTCCAACTCGTAAACTCTGGGCTGGTCTGTCAAGTCTGACTTCAGATCATGATGTCAACCCAAAATGGCACGGTATACTGCAAACTTTAGCAAAAGCTATAGTATTACACTATTTATTAGCACTTCTGACTGTGTCGTTCACACAGTACTAACCAACCTCTACCTGTGGACATGTTGCTACGGTGTTTGGATATGCAAAATAGTGTGGAGTGTGATGTTATCAATCGAAAGGGAAGCATAGCAAAGGTTTTACTGGACATGTCCATATTGGCTTTGCTAATGTTTTTCTGGAACGTGGGCAAATCAGGTGTGACATATTTCCCAGCTCTGACATCCAACTTCCGAGGTAAATGGAACGTAGCATAAGAACATGCAGAAATATTAAGAAGCGAAGTGAAATGATTGAGATGACTTATTTCTAGAAAAGGCCTGTTTTCCTGAGTTGGAGTACAAATGAATAGATTCATTCAGCAATTTAGTAATAGTGTGTGAGAAAATCAGAAACAACCATAAACAGTTGGGCACCCACAGACAAACCCCATATAAATGAAAACAAAACACGACGTATAAATGCGTTAAGAAATAAAGAAACATCTGCACAGACGCGAGTCTCAAGAGTGACATTTTCAGTTAAGTACAGGCCAGGCAGGAAGAGGTGGGACCAGGGGGATGGACATCGGAAATGATGTCAGTGGTGGTAATATTTCATCTGCAGAGGGGGGCGGGCTAAGAGAAGACGCATTAGTATGCAGCGACACCCTGCGATTCAGTGAGGAATTACCACCACCAGAGCCTTTAAGCTGTCCCCAGTGTCTGACAAGAGATTAAGAATGAAATGATAAAAAAATAATGTTTTTATATTTTTAGTAACAAAACAAAAACTACTGGTATAATGAAGCCTTCGCATACATATACTGAGCAAATATTACAAAATTACACTTATGTGGATTTAAGTGTGAATGTGAAGGTGTACACGAGTGGGAACATGAATGGACTGGCACCATGTCCAGGGCTGTTTCTTACTTTGTTATCAGTGTTGCCTGGATAGGCTTTAGCCCACCGGTGACCCTGAATTAGATTTAAGCAGGTTTGACACTTTTAACTAATTGAGCTGTATGGATTAAATTAACCTATACCGTGAAGGAGTACAATTTTTGATTTTGTGCTTGAGAGTGTGAATAGTCCAAAGCAAAAATAAGCAACCGCACATCCTCATGATTTGCTACAACAGGCTCCAAACTAGAATCTTACAACTATTCACAATGACATACCCAGTGGATGAAATGAAAAACAGAATGGACATTACCTCCTGTGTAATCAGAATATAAGTTTAATATCACTGTGCTCTGTGCAAATATTATAAATCTGCTTCTTCTCACATGTACAGCTAAAGGCCAGATTTAGCACACAGGGGCTCATCATTTAGAACTGCTAGGCAAGCATTAGAAGATAAGAAAGGGACAACTATGAAAATGGGCATTGTACTATATCTGTGTGACAGAGTCAGCATGACATTGGATCCTCTATTTGCCTTGTTTGGAATGGCATGATTTACCTAAGTAAGGGCCTGCACATGGAGAAGGAGTATAAAGCCTTGGAACATTGCCCAGCACACCTTCGAAGTCGATGGACGGATGGGAGATAATGTCATCCGATCCTGAAAATCCTTCTAACACAGCGATGAAAATGGCAGACTCTACACAAAGGTCTTGTCATAGCTTCCCATCTGTTATGCCGAGTAAATCATCATTAAAGAAAGCTACGTTATTTTCTCTTATGTGATTTCTTACTGCCGTATCACTAAGGGAGGAATATCACCTCTTTATAATACAGTAATCCCTCACCTATCGCGGGGGTTACGTTCCAGAGCCCCCCGCGATAGGTGAAAATCCGCAAAGTAGCGACCTATATTTATTTTATTATTTATACATATTTTAAGGCTTTATAAACCCTTCCCACACTCTTATAAACCTTTCTCACTCTCTTGTTAACCTTTCCCACACTCTTATAAACACTTCCTATGCTCTTAAACACTTTCTACATTCTTAAACACCGCAGACCAACACTGCATACTGCACGCAGCTATCAGACGTCAATGTGTCTGAACTCGCTTTGTGAAGGGGGGCAGCTGAACTCATGCTGAGCAGAAATGGACTTTGTGCTGCTTCTGCCAAAATGCCTGCTTGTCGCTCTGCGTGTTCGGAAGGAGGAGGAGTGTGTGTGTGGGTGTGTGAGGGCTGAACGCACGTTCGCTCAAACCCCCCTCCCCGGAGGCACAGTTCGCATTGTCAAGGGGGTGGGGAGCTGAATGAACGCTAAGGAGAAGTGGACTTTGTGCTGGCTTTGTGCTGCTTGTTGCTCTGCCTGTCAATAATTTAAAAGCCTGTACATCACCTATTTTCCTGTCTCACTGTCTTGTCTTGCGTGAAGTTAAAATGTTTTATAATAGTGAGATATTACTCATATCCTTAGCCCGACATCCACATATCATATGTGTTAACAAAGTGTGTTTTATAAGTTTACATGTGTTTAAAGCATGTGGGATGGGTATTTTAAGGCTTAAACTATAAAAATGTTTATTTATATGGTCTTTCTATATTGCGGATTTTCTCCTGTTGCTGATGGGTCTGGAACATAACTTCCGCGATAGGCGGGCAATCACTTGTATTTAAAAACCCGCGAAGTCGTGAATCCGCGAAAAGTGAACCGCGAAGTAGCGAGGGATTACTGTATATCTAGTTAGGTTTGGGTTACTTAAGATGCCGCAATTACAAAAGAACTTATTCCAACCAGGGAGCTAGTGCCCCCTGCTGGATAGACCCTGTTGTTTTGGCTTCTTCATTCTCCTGCTACATATATAATGCTGCAAAGACAATGTCAATAGTATCATTTCTTCAGAGAGGGATGAGTTGGTGGTGTCCCCCTTGGAGGAAAGGTGAAAGGGCAGAGTTTTTCTAAATATGGATTGGTAGTGCGGCAAAGTACTTGCATGCATACATTGAAGGTTAGTACTCCTAAGTGCAGAATGGGGTACCGGTGAGTGGCAGAACAGGGAATCGGTGAGTGGTAGAATGGGGAATCGATGAGTACCATCCACATCAAGTTCGAGGGTATGTCTGATCCTGCACAGAATTATATTAAAGGGTAACAGAAAAGGGGTTAAAGGTCTTTAAAAAAAATTAAATTTATAATGAATAGACCCCAATGTATCATTTTCTCTCTGCAAGATCTAAGTGGGGTTAATTGAAAAGAACATTAAATAATCCTTTGAGTATGTGGTTACAACAAAAAGGCAAAATTATAAAAAAAAACACTTTAAACATGAGGAATGTTAAACAATCACTACCACTCTACAATACACAACATACAGAACAACAAACAACAAAATGCTTGAGATGAATAGATTTACTGGTGTAATGCAGATGGAAAACTGAAATAAAGCATATCACATGATTTATTGAGTACAGCCTACAGCAAACATGACCAACGTCCACTGTCTGTAGCAGTTTAGAGGAGTCCTGGGAGTTCAGCCTCTGCCCTCTGCCATTTGTTTTATAGACATTTTGATGTCAGTCTAATGTTTTCATCTTTTAAAACAGCTAATCATCCAACAAGTACTGTATGTTATATTGATCCTGCCACATTCACGGGCAGTGACAAGCAGATTTGCCTCACAATCTGATATTACTGGTGCTGGGTCATTTGGTGATCCCACCTTCACTAGGTGTCACGACCACAGGTTTGAGGTACTGCTAGTCTAATGTGTCTACACATACACATGAGTCCAATAGAAGGAATATTCTACAAAGCAGATACCTATTTGTGAAATGCAGTAAATTATGAATACATTTAAACTGCTGGATTCTTTTAAGGCTCTCACTGCCGTACACATGTGGTCACTAAGCAATGGCCTCTTCCATTTCTATAAAAACAATTGTCTGATTAGTGGCAAACATGTAGTCTTTGGGCCTTTCCATCACCAGAAATCAAATGAAGGAGCCTTTCAGCACCGACTCCATCTTCTGAAATGTAGTAATGTCATTAATCAAAGTAAATACAGGTAAAATTCCATTACAACGAACTGACAGGGACCTAAAAAATATTTCGTTGTAATGCGATTCTGTATTTGTTGCTATAGTGCTCTCTTGAACTTGCGTCCAGGCGTTTGCAATCATTTCAATAGCTTCTTTTGCATTAATTTTAACCTTCTGCTGTCTACAAGTTATGCTGATGAGAATTTTTTTCAGCATTTCCTTGCGATGATACACTTTCAGGGTGCGAATGATGCCCAAACCCAATGGCTGAAGCACTGCTGTGCAATTGGGTGGGAGGAATTCAACGCGAACATTATCTAAATGCGGAAGCATGTTGTGTGTAGCACAGTTATCAATCAGAAGCCGAATCATCCTTTTCTTCTTCTTCATATTGTGAGGTTTCTGAACTTTTTTGGGATCCCTCCCCACCCAATGGGAACGTCACGCTGAAGTGTGTCCCGAAGCGTGATTGCCGCGTCTGTGGAAGATTGTTTGTCCGTTGCCAGAGCAGGGCAACAGCAGGCTCACAGCGCTGCAGTGAAGCACCACAGAAGCAAATCCTAAAAGATCGGAGTCACGATATAAGTACTTGTCTTGCACCCCAAAACACGAAGCTGAGTCTCAGTACTTTAGCAAAACCAGCTTTATTTAGCTTGAAACAGGAACAGCACAGTTATTTATTGTAGCGTGATCTGCCACTCTCCTACCACAGACACAGCAGTCAGACAGGGTTGTGGCCAGGTTAGTGGCCAAGTAATGCTGTTACCCGTATTTACAATGTTCCTTGCATCATCTATCGAGATCTTTTCTATTTGCTTCAGTGTTGAGCCACATCAGAGCTGTGAGCCTGCTGTTGCTCCGGCAACAGATAAATAGTCTTCCACAGACGCGATGATTTCCCCTTCAGGATGCTCTTCGGCGTGTTGTCCAGTTTGGGGAGGTCCCAAGAGAGTTTAGAAACCTCACATTTTCTTGAATGAGTGCCGCATTAATAGGAATGTTTTTTGAACCAGCATCACTGAACCACATAAAAACTGCTTTTTGGCATCTTCAAATGCAGCAGTTCACATACGTTTGCAACCCAAGATTTTTCTTCTTTTTTTTGCTTGGTATTTCAAGAAAGTTGACAGTGTCGATGGCAAAATTCCGAATTCACTTGCAACGTCTTTTTTATTTTTGCCGCAATCGAGAGCTGCAAAAATGTAAAGTTTTTTTTCTAATATGAACTGTTACCGTTTTTTCGTGTCTGCCGTTTCTATAGGATGGTGACAACGAGTTAAATTCCAATGGATGTTTTTCAAATGTGGACGAGCAATAAGCAAAAGGTATCGCTGAAAACCACAGAAAACAAAAACAGCAAGAAAAAAAAAAGCAGTAAGTCCAAAGAAAGAAATTTTTTTTTACAATGTTTCTGTTTGGGGATCGTTGTGCACAACTGAGCTGCAACCACAGAACTAACTGCTCTGTGGATGATTCATTCAGGCATTTCAAGGACTTTGGGCACTTTGTTGTAATGAAAGTATCTGCTGAATGTATTTCGTAGTAACAAGATTTTTAGACGGGCGGCACGGTGGCGCAGTGGGTAGCGCTGCTGCCTCGCAGTTGGGAGATCTGGGGACCTGGGTTCGATTCCTGGGTCCTCCCTGCGTGGAGTTTGCATGTTCTCCCCGTGTCTGCGTGGGTTTCCTCCGGGCGCTCCGGTTTCCTCCCACAGTCCAAAGACATGCAGGTTAGGTGGATTGGCGATTCTAAATTGGCCTTAGTGTGTGCTTGGTGTGTGGGTGTGTTTGTGTGTGTCCTGCGGTGGGTTGGCACCCTGCCCAGGATTGTTTCCTGCCTTGTGCCCTGTGTTGGCTGGGATTGGCTCCAGCAGACCCCCGTGACCCTGTGTTTGGATTCAGCGGGTTGGAAAATGGATGGATGGATGGAAGATTTTTAGACTCGTGTCATATGGGGAACCTATCGGGACCATAAAAATACTTTGCTGTAATGAAAATTTCATTGTAAAGATATTCATTGTAACAGAATTTTATCCTGTAATTTGCATCCTGCTCATAGAGAGTAGTTCTTCTTAAGACTAAGTTCTAGATAGTGACGCTTCGTTGCACTGGTAACTCTCCATATGTTTAAGATCCACATTTAGATAAAACACAGATGAAATGTCTCTCAGACGTTCATGAATCTAACCCATGAAAAATATCTTTATCTGAAGTAATCAGTGCCAAATAATGAACTGCCATTTCAGTTTAAAATGGATTACTGATATTTCTATGACTGAGACTCCCTCAATTAATTAATCATTCTTTTTTGTAAGAAGACAATTATTTTTTCATTCTAAATTCTACGTCCACAACTTTGTTTTTCCTTTCTAGAAAGTTAACACTTATTTCAGTTTCTCATCTCACTGTCCAACATTTAAATTTTAAGAGCCCAATTCGGCCTAGTATTACCAGAATACTGCACTATTGTACTTAAACGTGACAAAAGCAGGTCTGCAGAGGTCACCACACTCCAAAGGACCATCGCTTCACCACAGGACCATTTTCCCCAGAAGTGTTCTCAGCTGGAGATTTTGTTTTGTCCAGGTCTTCCTTTTAGTGTAATTTCTTTTTCAATAATTCTATTTTTTGGTCTATTTTTCTTCTTGACTTATGTTCATTTTTGCAAGAAGTTGGATGAATGTCTACAGATCCTTTCAGTGCTCTGTTACTGCACTTTTAAACCAATCTGTGAGCCCATTTTTCTGAATGTTGAATGGATTTGTGCTTTTCTTTTACCATTTTAAGCTTTTCAAGTCTGTTTATGCACACTGAGCCTTTCTTCAGAACAGACAGCTATAAAAGAACAAATTGATTTATATTGATTTTAATTTGAACATTTTGCTTTCCAAGGGCAATCAGTTATGGGTGATAAGTGAGTCATTCTAGCAGATAATGTGTATCTCCTCTTATTGAATTACATCTTGGTGGCAAAGAGCACTGTGATGTGTTCAAATGTATTTGAGGTAGATTTTGATAAAGTGTGTCTTTTATGTTCGAGTCTGTGAGCTACTGTGCTAAATCCAGGCTTATGTGAAAGTTCCTTGCCTCCAATTTCAAGGCATTTTTACTTGTGATGTTCCTGCAGGCACCTTTCAAAATAATAATTGGTTTATTAATACTACAGATTTAATTTAGACAAATAACAGTCACAAAGAAAGAACTAATTGTCAAAGTACAGAAGATGACCCAAACAACCTTTTCTTGAGTATTAACCTTATTTACATTAAAAGAGCAAATTGACATTTGGTGCAAAAGAACAAAATATACATTTGTAAACCAGAAAGAAATTCAGGGCACTGTTTAATAAATTTATAGGAACAGTTAAATGCTTACCACCCTTTTGAAGACTTGTATTAAAATTCGTATATATACATTCCCTATAAAAAGTATTCACCGCTTGGAATGTTACTGTTGTACAACAAGAAATCACATTGGACTTAATTTGGCTTTTTGCACACTGATCAACAGAAAAACACTCTTTAATAATCACAGTGAAAGCAGATCCCTGCTAAGTGGTGTAAATTAATTACAAATATAAAACCCTAAATAGTTGAGAGCTTAAGTATTCACTCCTTCAGGTCAGTATTTTGCAGATACACCTTTGGCAGCCATGACACCCTTGAGTCGGTGTGCTCAGGTCTCTATCAGCATTGCACATCTGGATACTGCGGTTTTTCCCCCATTCTTCTTAACAAAACTGCTCAGGCTCTGTCAGGTTGCAAGAGGATCACAAGTGAATAGTTTCAAGTCCAGCCACAAATTCTCAATTGGACTGAGGTCTGGACCCAGCCACTCCTGGACATTGTTGTTTTGAAGCTATTTCTGTGTAGCTTTGACTTTAGGCTTATAGTTGTTGTCCTCCTGGGAAACAAATTTTCTGCCAAGGTGCAGGTTTCATGCAGAGTCTGCGTCAGGGTTTTCTCCAGAATTTCCCTTTGTTTTGCAGCATTAATTGTATCTTCTACACTCAGAAGCCTTCCAGGGAATCCTGCAGAGAAGCATCTCCATGACGTGATGCTACCAGAACCACATTGGGGGTAGTGTGCTTTTTGATAATGTGCAGTGTGTCAATATGGTCTTAGTCTGATAATCAAAAGGCTCAATTTTGGTTTCATCAGACCACAGAACCTTCTTCCAGGTGACTTCAGAGTCTCTCATGTGCCTTCTGGCAAATTGTATCCAGCTGTTCTTTTAACAGTGACTTCTCTTTGCCACTCTGTCCTAAAGCTGCAACTAGTGAAGCACCTGGGCAACAATTGTATGCAGTCTCTGCAATCTCTGTCACTGCAGTTTGTAACTTCTTCAGAGTTCTCATAGGTCTTTTGGTGGCCTTCCTCACAAGCATTCTTCACGCACGATTACTCCATTTTTGTGGCTGTGCTGCTCTAGGCAGATTTATAACTGCCGTACTCATTCTATTTCTTAATGACTGATTTAACTGGATTCCAAGGGAAATTCAGCGAGTGGGATCTTTTCATGATTCTATCCCCTCACTTGTGCTTTTCAGTCACCTTTTCACTGAGTTGCATGCAATGTTCTTTTTATCTTCATTGTGTAGGTTAGGCCATGATACTGACACACCACAAGTTTGATCTTCCAGATAAGGTACATTTTTTACTACAATGTCCAATGAAACACCTCAACTACATATAGGTGATCTCAGTAATAATAATAATAATAATAATAATAATAATAATAATAATAATAATAATAATAATAATAATAATAAAACAATTCATGTATATAGCAGGGGCGGCACGGTGGTGCAGTGGTAGCGCTGCTGCCTCGCAGTTAGGAGACCCGGGTTTTCTTCCTGGGTCCTCCCTGCGTGGAGTTTGCATGTTCTCCCCGTGTCTGCGTGGGTTTCCTCCGGGCGCTCCGGTTTCCTCCCACAGTCTAAAGACATGCAGGTTAGGTGGATTGGTGATTCTAAATTGGCCCTAGTGTGTGCTTGGTGTGTGGGTGTGTGTGTGTCCTGCGGTGGGTTGGCAGCCTGCCCGGGATTGGTTCCCTGCCTTGTGCCCTGTGTTGGCTGGGATTGGCTCCAGCAGACCCCCATGACCCTGTGTTCGGATTCAGCAGGTTGGAAAATGGATGGATGTATATAGCACCTGTCCCATGCTCAATGCACTTCACAGAGTCTCAGAATGAAACAGCAGGTATATGTAACATTGGATGCAGATGCTTCCACAATAGAACACTAAAACAGATAAATACAGGATACACAAAGCATTAAATAGAATAAAAGACCATAAACCAGCGAAAAATATTAAATCCAATACTAAAAAGAAAAGCTTAGCAAATGACATAATTTGTAAAAATTTTGGGGTGTCATGATAAAAGGAGTGAATACTTAAGAGATCAATTGTTTATAATTAATTTAGACCATTTTACATAGATATGTTTTCACTTTGACATTAAAGAGTCCTTTTCTGTTGGTCAGTGTCAAAACAGCCAAATTAGGTTCAATGTGATTCAATGTTGTATAACAATAAAATATGAAAACTTCCGAGAGGGAAAATATTTTTGACAGGTACACCATACACATACTGTATATACTGTGTGTTGTAACAAGAAATGCCAAAAGGTTTGGGGTAGCCCCCCATATATTTTATCCTGGCTGCTAAAATTGAAATAGTTGAACAGAGATGTTCACAAACATAAGTCCAAAACAGAACTGATCAAAGACGGTAAAGATCAGGTCAGGATTGACGTCATCTTTAGGGCCAGAACCAAAAGTGATGTTGTCGGGACCGGAAGTGACATCATCTCTGGAGCCGGAAGTGATTTCATAGAGGATGTCGGAATGTGGTGGAATTTCCCGGGAACGGTCTGCAAGTAACTGAGAGACAGTCAGCCCCCTCTGCCACCCCCTGGTCAGTGGTGGTATTACCATTACTCTGGCCCTTTAGCTACCTCCTACTCACACGCGTGTGACAGTGTATATAGACTTACTGTATATACATATATAGTATTGGAACTTTTTAAACAGTCCACTCATTTAGGACAAAGTCTTTTCCATTGAAATTACAAACAATTCTCCCTACAGCAAAACAAAACACATCCTTGCTTTCCGCCATACAGAATTGGTCTCTTTGTAAAACAGCTGGAAATCTGAGTTTAAACCACATGTGCTTTAGGCCGTGTTATCAGAGGAGGGATCCCTCTTAGTGCTCTGAATATGCCTTTGGCCGGCATGTTGGACCAGCTCCTTCTCTTGTTGTAGTCAAAAGTAAATGGTCTTTCTTCTTTTCTTTCTGTTTTAATAGTGTTATGGGTTAGACCACTTTAAAAATGTTTTATGTGGTTAATACACATTTTATAGGACTCTTCTTTGGAGGTTTCAGGAATCATTTCTATACATGTGTTTCATTTCTATTTGGCCTCTGGGATTACATATATTTTATTACTATGATATTTTAATTTTGCCACAATGCCATTTTGTTTTGTTTTATGGACACCATCATTTTTGTTGTTATGTAATCAGAGCACGACTTCTGTTTGTTAAGAGGCGTGGTTCCAGAACTCACGTCATGTGATGTCAATGACATGCCGCTTTAGCATCCAAGATTGCAGATGTTTAATAGAAAGTTTGTAAGTGGTTTAAGAAGTCTCTGGCTTTGAAAAACTAGCAGTCCCATTTTGACTATGAATTTGGTTATTGTTCTATTTTTTGTAACTATTTATTTTGAATTCCTAGTTAATGCCTTTTCTTTGAATTTTGATTATTATTTTATCTTCTGGTCCCTCCTCATTCCTAGCTGCTCAGTTATTTGCACTGCCAATGCAGACAACATGCCATGGTCTCTTGATCAGAAGTGGCAGACCGCCATACCCATTCCTCATGGGGAGAAGTGATTACATATATATATAGTGAGGCAGGGCCCAGTTGGAAAAGGGTTGCCACATGAGGTAGGGAAAAATTTCACAGAATGCTTCTGTGTGTGTGAATGGGCTCTTTGCTGACCTGGCATCCATTCCAGGACTGAAGCTTAGACTCCTATCTTTCATCTAATCTGAAAATCTGATATGGAAAATGTGAATTTAGAAAATAGGTACATGTATGAGTTGTCTCTATACTGTCATGTCCTTTGCATCCAGAATGATTCTGGAGATTGTTGGAGCCCCAAGCAGAAAATCTTATGGGGCTTTTTTTCACAACCAACATTCTTCAGCATTGTGTTACACAGAACTCTTATTTAAATAATCAGAAATCAACCTAAAAGCATTTTACAGAATGTAAACATTTATATCTGAAAGTTAATTGTAACAAAAAAAATATTGTGACATAATAGTGTAAATATAGATACATATAATACTTCCAAATATATTTTATTCTTTTTCTTTTGGCTGCTCCCGTTAGGTGTCGCCACAGCGGATCATGCTGTTCCATATCCTCCTGTCCTCTACATGTTGTTCTGTTACACCTATCACCTGCATGTCCTCTCTCACCACATCCATAACCCTTCTCTTAGGTCTTCCTCTTTCCCTGTTGCCTGGCAGCTCTATCCTTAGCATCCTTCTCCCAATATACCCAGCATCTCTCCTCTGCACATGTCCAAACCAATGCAATCTCGTCTCTCTGACTTTGTCTCTCAACAGTCCAACTTGAACTGACCCTCTAATGTACTCGTTTGTAATCCTATCCATCCTCGTCACACCCAGTGCAAATCTTAGCATCTTTAACTCTGCTACCTCCAGCTCTGTCTCCTGCTTTCTGGTCAGTGCCACCGTCTCCAACCCATATAACATAGCTGGTCTCACTACCGTCCTGTAGACCTTATCTTTCACTCTTACTGATACACGTCTGTCACAAATCACTCCTGACACTCTTCTCCACCAACTCCACCCTGCCAGCACTCTCTTCCACCTTCGCCAACTCTACTCTCTGCATCCTCACCATTCCACTGACCTCCCTCTCATTTACACACATGTATTCTGTCTTGTTCCTACTGACCTTCTTTCCTCTCCTCTCTAGAGCATATCTCCACCTCTCCAGGGTCTCCTCAGCCTGCTCCCTACTATCACTACAGATCACAATGTCATCAGCAAACATCATAGTCCATGGGGGCTCCTGTCTAATCTCGTCTGTCAATCTGTCCATCACCATTGCAAATAAGAAAGGGCTCAGAGCTGATCCCTGATGTAATCCCACCTCTACGTTGAATGCATCCATCACTCCTATCGCAGACCTCACCACGGTCACATGTCCCTCATACATATCCTGTACAACTCACCTCCGATCCACCTGGCCTTACACCCCTTCCATCTGGTCTCTTGCACGCACAATATATCAACCTTCCTTCTCTTCATCATATCTACTAACTCTCTCCCCTTACCAGTCATGCTAAGGATTTGACAATAAATTTGACTTGATTTAACTTGAACTCTGAGCTAATGTAACATAATCTATAATTCAGTTAATAATAAAATACACTTCATCCTGTTCAGAGGCACCACCTCATCACAGAGGAGCATACTGGCTAACATTCTAGTGTACTATTTACTATCATTCATATTCCTACTGTATATTTATTACAATATATAATATATCTGCCCTAAGGGCGGAGTGGTGGCTCTGAGGCTAGAGATCTGCACTGGCAATTGGAAGGTTGCTGGTTCGAATCCCGTCAATGCCATTAGGGACTCTGCTCTGTTGGGCCCTTAAGCAAGGCCCTTAACCTGCAATTGCTGAGCGCTTTGAGTAGTGAGAAAAGCGCTATATAAATGCAAAAAATTATTATTATTATTATTATTATATAACCATCTGAGCAAAGTAGTCAATTAGGAAGCTGACTTCTTGCAAAAAGCGCTTAATCAGGATGATTGGTGATCTTAATTAAAGATAATGATAATAAATAATGGGCGGCACGGTGGCGCAGTGGGTAGCGCTGCTGCCTCGCAGTTGGGACACCTGGGGACCTGGGTTCGATTCCCGGGTCCTCCCTGCGTGGTGTTTGCATGTTCTCCCCGTGTCTGCGTGGGTTTCCTCCGGGAGCTCCGGTTTCCTCCCACAGTCCAAAGACATGCAGGTTAGGTGGATTGGCGATTCTAAATTGGCCCTAGTGTGTGCTTGGTGTGTGGGTGTGTTTGTGTGTGTCCTGCGGTGGGTTGGCACCCTGCCCAGGATTGGTTCCTGCCTTGTGCCCTGTGTTGGCTGGGATTGGCTCCAGCAGACCCCCGTGACCCTGTGTTTGGATTCAACGGGTTGGACAATGGATGGATGGATAATAAATAATATGTTAATAGTGAATACATCATCTTCAGTTACCACTGTCCAGCTTACTTTTTCCTTCCTCCTCTTGTTTCTCTTTCTTTTCACCTTACCGCACAGGTGCTGCCGCTTCATTTGTTTCTCTTCTTCGTGCCAGATTACACATATTAAAATTTGTGCAAGCCACAGTTAGCCTGGAGGTACTAATTAAATGGGGCCTGTTTAAGGGGTTTCCTTTGTTGTTGAAAATTACCCATTTGTTGTTCCGGGAGATTCCCTTATTTTATGATGTTGCTGTAAGAATCATCCTTCAGGGGCCCCCTACAATGTTTGGGGTCCGACTCCAGTGTTTGCTTTGCTTATCCTATTATATGCCTCTGGTTGCATCCATCTAATTTTGCTACAAGTTGGCAAAAAAATAGTTTTTTTTTAAATCTAATGATTTTCCCTAGTAATAACAGTTTTAGTGGGTCACAAGTCATAATACAAGAAAGATAAGAAAGGTTATGTTAAATCAGCCTGCTGCACTATGTTACAGCCAGGGGCTGTTCCCAGGCTTATGCTTATCTTCCTGTTTATTGTTATTTTTGCCATTTTTAAATTATTATTTTTCTTTTTTTATTTTTCTGCAATTTTTGTTAATGTTATTATGTTCATTTATTATTTAATATGTATGTATGTTGTATTCAAGATGCTTGCCTCTGTTCCATGTTTTTCATTTAGGTTGACCCCCTCAAGGCTGGATCACCACTCTGTCACTCTGTACATTTCAGGCTGGGGAGCAGGTAGCTCATGTTCTTGATTTTTGGTTCACTGGATTTTTTATTATAGTTCTTGGTCTCTGCAGAACTGGAGTTTTTAGTCTGGGTCTACCTTTTCAGTCATATCTATTTTGCCCTTGTGTGGTGCTGAGGTGTCACCCATTGCATGACTGTGCTTGGGAATAATTTGGGATCCTGAGGTTGTTCGTTGTTTGGTAGGTACAGCAAAACGCTATATCAGTGCATGGTTCCAATCTCCTCCTCTTCCTATTTTGCCCTATTTGTGCTATCTTTCCTGTTTTTGTGTTTCTTTTTGTCAATATAAATAAATCCTTAAAGATTCATCACTTGCCTCGCTTTCTCAAGCCACAGCTTTTACAGCTTACCTTCAGAGCATGTTTATGTATTTTAATGTAAGAAGTGACTCTACTCCATTGAGCTCTTAACCTGCAATTGTTTCATCTTGGGTATGATGTTAATTTGCTACCAGCCCTGCAAGCAACTTGTAGGGATAGCCTGGGGGTTGAGGGCAGGATTGGCACTCCAGCTACTGTAAAAAAAACTTCACACTTTTTCAGTGTGGTTCTGAAAAAGTTTTAATAAACTTTTAAAGTTGGTGCCCATTTTGAGTCTGAGCAGGTCTGGAACCCTGCTTCTTGAGTTTGCGGTCTGACTGCCTGGGGTGAGGTCTATTTTCTGGGCAGAACAGTGAGGTCTTGGGCTTGCCGAGTTGTGTATTGTGTGGCCTGCACCTTCTCTTGCCATTTGGTGTGCTACTAAATCACAACACAACCTCTTTACACTGCTTGCTAGTGTCTAATGTACCTTACATAAGTGAAACACCACTTGCTTTTTTCAGTTTGTAGATAACAGTTAACCTACTTTAAAATCACTGAAAGAAAAATGACATAATCAAAGTTGTACAAGTTCTTCAACTTCCTGTAACATAACTACAGTATGTCACTTCAGGGAAGCAATCAATCAGAAATGCAAAAAGCAGAACGACACTTCATTCAAGGCCCCCTAATGGCACTTGGCACACACACACACACCAAATATACCACATGTGTGGATACCTAAAACAAAAACATAAGATATACTAAAGACTAGGATGTCTAATCAGTACAATTATTCCCTCCATGATTTAATGATGGAAATGAACCAGTGGAATGGATACTAAGTGTGCAGTTTGATTTTTTAACGTACCATTATTCATTTTCTGAATTCAAATGACTCAGCTCCTGTGTCATAAATAACAGGAAAATAATAAAATGGATACTTCAGTCATATGGTTTTAAAATGTGTTAAATGGGGTCTGTTATTTAGTTGATACATATTGTAACAGCAGGAGTATACTCTGCTCCAGACAGGCCACTTAATCAATTGCATTACATAAAACAGCTAAGCCAGCCAGACAGGCCGCCTCGGAGAAAGCGTGTCACTTACGGCCCTTACCGGCTTGATGTCACAACTATCTCTTTTGCACACTTCCATTTCCTTTGATAAGACCCTAGAATTATCCTGTCATACTGCCTTTAGGGTACATTTTTAGCAGTTTTCTCATTCAGTAACCATTCAATGGTAGAAGAATTATGAGAGAAGTGTTTATTGTTACCCTCAGTGCTTAATCAGTAGCAGTAGTTATAGTAATAGCAGTAATGGTAATATTGTCACATGTACGCAGTCTTCTTACTTCAATATCTAACCAACATGCAAAACCTCAATCTCTGGCTACATGATAAATATGAAAGTATAAAAATACAGAATTTCATTTCAGTTTATCTGAAAACACAAATTAGCCTACCTGATTTTTCTACTTGTTCAGTTCCAGGAAACCTTGTAGAAAAACACAACACTCCAGTATAGTTATTGCTATCTCAATGTCATAATCATTAATCTTTACGACATCTATAATCTTGCAGCAACTGCAATTTTACTGTGAAACAATATTATTTTAAATAACAATAGAGAAAAATGCACAAAAATACCATAAACATATGAGCATAAATATATATCCTTAATTATGTTTGACTACAATTATTATGAAACTCTGTTCAAATTGTGTTGTTCAATGCTCATTTCATTCCTCCAAGGTTTTTTGCTAAAGCTTCATTTCCAGGATGCAGGCAGATGCCAGAAGCTTAACAGGCTTACGGCTTGACTGCTTTAGAATAAAAGCAAAATGCTGAGTCAGAATTTTCCAGTCATGTTTCTTTTGTAAGCTTAGCCTGTATCATTTTCATCTTGATGAGACCGGCTGCCATGAACTATTTTGTGCTCTTGCTGTCAGTAGCACTGCTTTACTTATTTAAATTTCCATTAATTGTAGTTTATTAGCCTACCTACACACCAGTTTGTGAAAGCTGAAATGGTTAAACAGTTGTAAATATAAAGCACCTTTATGAAAATATACACAGTGTGAATCCAATGTTGTTATACATTACAATTGAACCTCAACAGTGTAATAGAATATTGCATACAAATGTATTATTTGCATATCAGTAACGGCGGACTGCTATTGTGCAGTGAATACACTTGACTTGAACATTCCTAGTTTTCATCCTTTTTCTCTGTATGTTGTAAAGAAACACAAACTCAGCATAAAGGTATGGGGTTTCCGGCCCTGTATACTGTACAGTTTGCAAAAAAAACAGTCCAAAGAAATTATACAATTATCATCAGACAAACAAGATGGCATGGTGGGGAATATTTATAGTGAGGGACCGGAATTGATCAGAGGGATGCTGGGAATGGACCGAAATGGAAGCTGGGAGTCATGACGTCATCAGAGGGAAGGGAAAGAATGTGGAAGTGGCAATGCGTGGTCAGAGACTCGGAGCAGATGCAGGAACAAAGAGAGAGAGGTTAGTGCCCCGCCATTCTCTTTTGACATGAGGTTTCACGCTACATTTTGTGTCCTTCCGCGGCTCCCTATGTGCGGGTGCGTGACATGACCCCTC
The DNA here is from genome assembly GCF_900747795.2 of Erpetoichthys calabaricus. Lineage (NCBI taxonomy): Eukaryota > Metazoa > Chordata > Cladistia > Polypteriformes > Polypteridae > Erpetoichthys > Erpetoichthys calabaricus. The sequence goes on along the minus strand of NC_041395.2, from coordinate 141,699,346 downwards.
CCCTCAGCCCAGACCCATTGGGGCGGGCGCACCAGACCGAGAGGTCATGAACCCGGGAGAGGGCATCAGCATTGGCCTGAAGGTTACCCCGACGATAAGTGACGGTAAACTTGTAGGGCTGAAGGTCCAAAAACCACCTGGTGACCCGGGGATTCGACTCCTTATGAAGCGCCATCCACTGGAGCGCGGCATGGTCTGTCACCAGGGTGAACTCCCGACCCAACAGGTAGTACCTCAGATGAGTCACCACCCACTTAATGGTCAGGGCTTCCCTCTCCACTGCTGCATACCTGGTCTCCCGGTCCAACAGTTTCTGGCTCAGGTAGAAAACGGGGTGTTCGACACCATCGACACTTTGGCTTAACACAGCACCCAGGCCTGTGTCCGAAGCATTGGTCTGGAGAAGAAAGGGTTTCAGTATTGGTGCCGTTGTCAGGGCCGCCTTTAGGTCACTGAATGCCTGTTCTGTTTTACTGTCCCATACCACATATAAAGGAGCCCCTTTCTTTGTTAAATCAGTCAAGGGTGCTGCTCTCTCAGAGAAGCGAGGCACAAACTGGCGGTAGTACCCGGCTAACCCTAAGAAGGCCTGCACCTGTCTCTTGGTATTCGGATGGGGCCATTCAAGGATGTCTTTGACTTTGGAGCATTGTGATTTCACCTGCCCTCGTCCCACTAGGTAGCCTAAATATTTGGCCTCCGTCAAACCAAAGAAACACTTGCAGGGATTTATACGGAGGCCGGCTTTCGCTAGCATGGCGAGAACAGCGTACACCTGCAAAATATGTTCCTCCCAGGTGCCGGAATAGATGACCACGTCATCCAGGTAGGCGGCACAATAGGACTGGTGGGGCCGAAGCACTCTGTCTACCAGACGTTGGAAGGTCGCTGGTGCCCCGTGCAGCCCAAATGGGAGGACCTTATGTTGCCAATGTCCACTAGGGGTACTAAAGGCTGTTTTCTCTTTCGTGGATGCCGTTAAGGGAATTTGCCAGTACCCTTTGATCATGTCAAGAGTAGTCAGGTAGTGAGCTGTACCCAAACGTTCAATAAGGTCATCCACCCTGGGCATAGGGTAGGCATCAAACTTGGAGACCTGGTTAAGACGTCTTTGCAGAATCTCCAAGAGCCATCGGGCTTGGAAACGAGGACGATAGGACTGGACCAGGGGCTATGACTTTCCTCTATAATGTCCAAGTCCAGCATCCGTTGAATTTCCAATTCTACCTCCGCACGTTTTGCCTCCGGAAGGCGATAGGGCCGTTCCCTGACCACCACCCCGGGCTCTGTGACGATGTCGTGCTCAATCAACGAGGTACAGCCAGGCGTCTCGCTAACCACTTCGGAGACGGCTAGGATTGCTTGTTCCAGCTCCTGCCGTTGGTATGACGTCAAATCCTGCCCGAGATTAAGAATTGTTTTGTCTGAGAAGAGGGAGAGGTATGTACCGGAGGTTAGGTGGTTGTCCCTATCTCTCCATGGCTTTAACAAGTTCACATGGTACACTCTCTCGCATGGTCGGTGATTCAGTTGGAAGGAAGAGCCTCTGCTTCCCATCCTTCTTTCAGTATGTCCAAAAGTCCCCGGGGTTGGCGTCCATACAGAAGCTCAAAAGGGGAAAAGCCCGTGGAGGCTTGGGGTACCTCCCGATAAGCAAAAAGCACGAGAGGCAAAAGCTGGTCCCAGTTCCTACCGTCCGCGTTGACTACCTTGCGTAGCATTTGTTTAAGTGTCTGATTAAAGCGTTCCACCAACCCGTCTGTTTGCGGGTGATAGACAGACGTCTTAAGATGCATAATATGGAGTAACCTAGCCACTTCCCTGAACGTATCCGAAGTAAAGGGAGTACCTTGGTCCGTGAGGACTTCTTTGGGTATTCCCACTCTGGAAAAAAGGCTTACTAGTTCCCGTGCAATGTTTTTTGTATTGGCGGAGCGCAAGGGAACCGCCTCTGGGTATCGAGTCGCGTAATCAACCATGACTAATATATACTTATGGCCACGGCTCGAAGGCTCGAGGGGTCCCACTATGTCGACTCTGATTCTTTCGAAGGGAATATCAACAAGGGAAATTGGCACGAGAGGAGCACGAGCCCTCCTAGGTATCTGACGTATCTGTCACTCCGGACAGGACTGACAGAAACGTCGGACCAGCTCGTTTATTCTGGGCCAATAGAAACAGAGTTTTATCCTCTCCAGAGTTTTCTCTGCCCCGAGATGGGCACCTAGGAGGTGGGCATGCGCTAGTTCACAAACCTCCCGGCGGTAGGTCCGTGGCACTACCAACAACCTCCTCACCTTGCCTTCGTGAGTCGCGACTCGATTCAACAGGTCATTATCCAAAACAAAGTAGGGCTCCGGTGGTAAGGGATTTCCTGACAAATGGCCATCAACGGAAACAATAGCATTCCTAGCAAACTTAAGGGAATCATCATTCCACTGTTCACGTTTAAAGGAGGCCGGCGTGGACTGAAACTGGTGGTCCATACAGCCCAAAGGGTCGTCTGTTGCCGGGAAGTTATTGTTCACTCGGCTTGGGCCCTCACCAGGTGTTTCCGGGTCAGGGTCCAACGCCTGGGAATCTTCCCCCCGGCGACCTACGTCATCAATGTTTGCCACAGTGCACAGCGTGGGAGCCGCGGCACCCCGCCCACCCATAGCAAGACCCAAGTTGGCTACAGGAGTGGTTTTTATTCTACCGCTTTTATTTTTCGACCAGTCATGTCCCAAAATCACAGGGAAGAGGGGTTCAGGTAACACAGCGACCGACAGTTGGCTCACTTCCCCCTTCCAAGTAATATAGCACTTCGCGGACCGATATGACCTGGTCTCTCCATGCACACAAGTAACTCTCAGATGTTGGATTAACCACTGTCATGGTAAAATATAACGACGAGCTACAATGGTAATGTTGCTCCCGGTATCAAACAAAGCCACCACCGAATGCCCATTTACCAGTACCACTCCTACATTAGGGACTGCCAAGGGCTTAGATAAAGCACAGTACCTCTCCAGCACTGTCACGCTACAGTCCATTGGCTCCATATTCAAGGGACAGGCTGGTAGGATGTGACCGACCTCGCCGCACTTGATACAGCGCGGCAGGGCCGGAACTTCACCGGAGCTTCCGCCGTGTGACAGGTGGGCTCGGGGTTGACGGCGCGTCCCTGTTGGGCCCCGCGAGCCGGCCTCTCCAGCACCCCGGCTCGGTGTACCGCGAGCTGACGCTCCAAGACCTCTAGGAGGCCTTTCATATCCTTATAAGGGTGTCGCTGGATCTGCTGGGCGAGATAATCCGGCATGGCATTGACTAGGCCTTCGCACACCACCTGTTCAACTACCCGGCGTGCCTGGGGACCTTCTGGCCGTAGCCAGTGACCCATCTTGCCCCAGAAGTCAAATGCCTGCGCTCGGGCAGGGCGATCCGGATCAAAACGCCAAAGCCTCCAGTCACTCGCCTGCTGGTCCGACGTAATGCCGTAGCGGCTAAGGATCTCGGCCTTAAGGAGGTCATAACTCGCGGCCTCCTCCTCGGGGAGGTTGTGATAGGCCCGCTGCGCGACTCCCTTCAGATACGGCGCCAGTATGGACGCCCATTCCGCCCGCGGCCACTGGTTCTGAGAGGCTGTCCTCTTGAAAAATCCTAAGTACGACTCTATGTCGTCCGCCTCCGAGAGGGGAATGATCGGAGGAGGCGGAGGCCGGGCAGGCTCCGGTCTTACCGCTTCCGCTGTATCCAGGCGAGCTGTGGTCTCCTCTAGTTTCTGCTTAGTCGCAGCATGCTCAAGCTGCAGGGTCTGGAGCTGAGTCGCCAGGGTCGTCAGGATGGCGTTCAGGTCCTGTCCTTCTGTCATTTTTCGGAAAACTTGTATCCTGCCAACTACGCCACTGTAAAGAAACACAAACTCAGCATAAAGGTTTGGGGTTTCCGGCCCCATATACTGTACAGTTTGCAAAAAAACAGTCCAAAGAAATTATACAATTATCATCAGACAAACAAGATGGCGTGGTGGGGAATATTTATAGTGAGGGACCGGAATTGGTCAGAGGGATGCTGGGAATGGACCGAAATGGAAGCTGGGAGTCATGACATCATCAGAGGGAAGGGAAAGAATGTGGAAGTGGCAATGCGTGGTCAGAGACTCGGAGCAGATTCATGGTGGTGGTGCTTCCTTCTTTCTGCTGGAACAAAGAGAGAGAGGTTAGTGCCCGGCCATTCCCTTTTGGCATGAGGTTTCACGCTACGTTTTGGGTCCTTCTGTGGCTCCCTATGCGCACGTGCGTGACAACAGTTAGCATTTGTTTGCTCAGAGGTTGATGCGCTTGCTGCTTCCTGTGCAGCTCTTCTGTTCTCCACCCTAGCAGCCCGCTGCTTCTCTTCTTTCGTCAGCATCTTTTTGCGTTAAAACTGATTAAGTCAGTGTTTGTGTTGTAATTACTTAGTATGTTTTCTTAATTTTTCACTTAAGGTGGCACTTAAGTCTTCAATCTGCCTCAAGAATGATTTACGATATGAAGAGGTAAGAGAAGTGACAGAGAAGGTGGTAGGGATGAGAATGGTGCCTGTACACATGCGCCGCACGGCTGCCCTGCTGGCTGCTGCCGAGAGTTGATTCTACAATAAAATAAAATAAAAATAAAACGAGGAATAACCTTGGAGGTCAATCATCACCCCGAAAGCAGATAGTAGACGTCATGTAGTATATGTGTACCAAATATCAGGTCAATAGTTCAAACGGTTTGCGAACTGCTAGTGATTTAAAATCCTGGACAGACAAACGGACAGCCACGGTAGCGTATTATAGAAGAAGACATTTATTTTAACAGTGCCTTTTTATCTGAACATGTAAGTTAAGGCACAGATGTTTTTTACTTTTTAATTCTAGTTCCAGTTTTGATAATAGGCAGAAAGAGCCATCGATTATTGGACATCAAGCAGTCTGGCATTTATAGAGTTGATCATTAAAGTTCACAGGTGCAAACTGAATTCCTATCTACTTTTCATCTAAATGTAACTACTGTACAGTATATGCATTTGATCTAAAATGGCAACTCTAAATCATCCCAGTATAAAATAGTGTGGATACATACTATATGTCCCGGTGCCCTGCAAAGGCCTGGAACCACTTACTGAGTTAGGGCTTAGTGCTTGGTGGCATGGTGGCACACTAGCTAGCACTGCTGCCTGGTAGCTCCAGAAGAAGAACTCTGAATCCCACCCCGAGTCACTGTCTTCTGTAGTGGGATTTTCTGCTGGTATTCAGATGTGCTTTTTAATGGAAAATGAAGCAGGGTTCTCTGTCTGTCATGTACACATGATTTATAGGCAGAGCCCCACAATTGCTGGAATTTGCAAATTCATAAAAGTTTAATGGTTAAAGGTTACAAAGGCTACTGGCTCCAGGTCACCATTAAAAGGACGCAATGGGGATGGCAATACTAAGAAAGTGGAAACCCTTTAAATACTTGCACTTCTTGGTGTGCATTATTCACTTAGCATCTTGCATCTTGACTCAATGTACATAGTCATGTAGAGCGAAGCATGTACAGCAAATGCATTATACATGAGCATGCATCAAAGTGAACGTCAGCGTGGAAAAATGTATTTGCATTAAGTCATCTTGGCTGCTGCTGGTAATGAGCACAGCTCACAACAATCAATTAGTAGTTAGTATTGATCACACCAATGCAACAAATTCTGGAAGAAGCAATAGTTTTTACAAAATAACACCACCGCTACATTGGGTCCACGTCCCCTGCCCGGGGTAATATTTTTGGAGTTATCTGACGTCTCTGCAATCTTTAACTGTAGAATCAACGCACTTTAAGCATTCTAAGGGCTTGACTATTGTGGAATGTACTGTATGTGCTGTGTGTGCATTTTGATGACGTAGGTGTCCTGGCTAGGCAGGAAACAAATAGCTCATTTTTTGAGTTGAACTGGGAAATGCATGCAAAAGGCAAAACAAAACAAATAAAATATAAATGAAGCAACTGACACCCAGATTAGAGACAACAGGCAAGAAGTCAAAAACTAGGCAAAACATAAATATCAATAACAAGAGAGGGTTTGTTTAAAAGTGAAAAGGATTTATCTGCAGATTGGATAAAGCTTGGTGCAGACACTGACCTTTTATTCTGTCAACTCGAGGTCACAACCCCAGAGACCACGCCCCTAGAAATGTGGGATGCAACACTAATGCCAGTTACGCAAAATGGTGTCTAATATAGAAAAAGGCCAATCCGAACTCAATCATGACAGTAGATAAGACATAACCATGGATTCCCACACATTTTTTCTGCCGATGCTCTTTGATTTTATATATTCAAGAAGTAGGAATCATTCCTTCATATAGTAAGAACTTTTATCAGATTGTTAAAATCTTTATTTCCTCACTGCACCGCTCACCATTCGCTTCATCTGCCATGCTTGTTTTAATGATACACAAATATGATGTAATCAAGCTGCATCCTTGAGCAAAAATCTGATCCGACTGTGCAAATGCAGAAAGGATGTGGGCAATTGGAACTGAGTAGAGTTCAATACTAAACATGAATGATCCAATCTCAAAAAATTAGATAGCATGTGGTTTTGGATGCTTACACCAAAATCTACCAGATATGCAGTGGCGTAGCTGGAGTTCGTCCCGCTCGAGATGGGGTGGTGCTCCAATTTGCCGTCCTCCAATATATCTGCATATGTTAACCTATTTAAATAGAAAATTAAAATGACGTATAGAGACAAATTAAGATGCATTTTGCATAGATTTACTCATATATAGAGAAACATTGATAATTTTTCACTTATAATTTTTTATAAGCATCAACTAGACAAGAATATAGTATAGACTCACTGATAAGCCGCGTTCTAATTATTAGTTTAATATAAATACGCTGCGAAAACCAGAAGCAGTGTAGTTTACAAGTGATAGGTGGGGATGTTTTCTGCGCAGAGCAAGAACGCATTCAGATTGATAACGAAACAAAATTATAAATTGTAAATGAGTCGTTTATCTTCCTAGAAATTATTATCGGTGTAATGTTTATGTTTAGTTTTATTATTACCTCATAAATTTCAACTGCTATGTCTGATGCCATCACAGAAGGACAGTCTGAAAATTATTTTTGAAGCGAGAATTTTACTTTTTTCATTCATGAGTGATATTTTTCCGAACCCTGCTGCTTACACACAAATTGTACTGAGCCTTTTGACCAATAATGCTGCCCCCAAAAATGTGCCACCCGGGGCAGACCGCCCCCTTCACATGCCCCTAGCTATGCCACTGCCAATACAGTATGTTAAAAAATCAGAATCAGGTTGCATTAGAGTGGTAGCATAAACGCAGCCTGTCTCAAATGTTATTCTAGATTCTTCCATAAGTGTTCAGTGAGGCTCAAATGTCTGACTGAGAGGGCTGTGATATATGGATAAATGAGTGCTTATGCTCATCAGACCGTGCTTTGTGGATGAGCACATTATGCTCATAGAAAGCACTTCTCTTGAAATTATTGGGATCACTTGTAATCACTGTGAAGTGATGAACGTTGACCCTATCACCAGAATGCACTCTGGATCATTACCAGAATCATTCCCTGTTGAAGTCATGCACTCAAACCCGTAGGCCCCTTTTAGTGCGTGCCTATGTAGATAAATTCTACCCAAACATATTTATTCATGGCTCAGTATCCTGTGGCCTCATTTTTCTTACAGAAACGTTTTCCGACTTGAAATGAGAGATGTGCACCCTGCAGTCTGACTATGGTACTGGGCTTCATTTCATAATAGCCTCTTCTTCATGAAATTGCCTGCTTGAAAATCAAATGTGAACTATTTAGTTAACTGATCTAGAGTCACTCATTTCTTTAGCCTTGCATCTTATATCAGTGCATAGACACATCAAACTCCAGGAGTGTACACTTTTGATCCCCTTATCCTTTGTTCATTATGTCCTCTTCATGCCATCCTTAGATAATTTCCCTAATGAAACATCAGTGAAGCCCCAGCTAAATATGCCATATCAGTGATTCATCTTTTAATGTCACCATACTTAACATAATTATAGGCAACAAGACCTGCATGGCATTACTAAAAATTACCTCAAGCGTCCTGAAACATTAATTTCTTTATTCCTTCAGAGGCCACACCTTGTTTCAGTTTACATGTCGGTTTTTGCCAAGTGCCTGTGAATGTAAAGTGCTTTAGGACCAAAGGAATTTTATAAACCCCGATACATTTTTTCAGTGCTTCACACTGAGATATAGTAAAGGCACGCAGAAGCCTTTTTTTAGTGTACATGTCATCGTCTTATTTCCACCCATCAAAATTTCAGAAGATATCCACTGGTCCCTGCTCTGGTTGCCATTACTACTGACCTGATTTTTGACCCTTGACTCACGTGCAACAAGCCCTTGGCATTATCCTGGCTTAAATGTTATTTATCTCACTATAGCAAACAGGGTCTTGACTTTGAATTTGGGTCAGATTGTCTTGTAGTGACCTGAAAACCAGAGGGAGAGGCTAAGCATTTCCAGTCTTACATAGCAGATGGCTTTGCTTTTATCTCAACGTGGAATCTGATGACTGCAAGCTCATTACCTCAATACCTGGAGTCATCCTTCGGTAAACGAGGAAGCTCACTGACCCAGTCCTTCATCTTAAGATCCGGCATGTTTAACCAAATCTCCTAAAAAATCCTTAAAGGTATTGTATAAACAGTTATTTGGGCTTTACACCTTTTTCTTTATAAATCAGGGGGATTTGCATTGTAATTATAAACGTTTAACTTCTAAAGAGGACAAAATAGGAGTCTTGGTGTTTGATTTGTTTGAGCACCTCTTTATGTTAATCTTTGATGCTAACTTGGTGTGCTTCACTCCGCTGTTCCTCTATTGTTTTTTGTCTGCTGTATCTCTGGCTAAAAATGCAGTATAGCCTGTATTTAAAGAGAAAGCAATTAGATCAGTGACTAGTGACACACTTGCCATACCTATTCTTGTTAGATCACGATGAAAGTTTCCAGCTGAAGAGCTTAAGGTTAACCAGGGTGAAGAATACTCATCTGAATCGAGACTGAACAATATTCATAATCTTGCATGTTCTGTAACAAATGATCCAGAAAACAGAAAGCAGCTACATCATCTTCTGTTCCTATTCTCGACATATGAATGAGTCATGCTGTTTTTCCTTTCATAAAAGAGAGATGCCATGAAACATTGTTCAAAGTTTACTTCTTCTCATGTCTTAAACATATGTGTTGTTTCTCTTAACAGTTTATGGAAGGGCTAATACAACCGACAATAAGCAAAGGCGGTTTGAACATTGTGCCTGCCGGGAAAGATTTGAACCTGCCAGATGCTTTATTCAGTTAGCATGCATGGCCTGGTGTGTTACCCTGACCATGTCACTTACAGTGGAAATAAATTACATTGCACTTGTAAAGCAATTTATGTTCACCATAAAGGTTGCTGTAAAGCTGAGTAATTGAGATGTGTTTTCACGCTCCATGAACTCATGAACTATAAACATAATCACTGTGACGTTCTTGTTTTGTTGTCTCATGCAGAGCTGGCTAAATTCCACGTTAGATAGATAGATAGATAGATAGATAGATAGATAGATAGATAGATAGATAGATAGATAGATAGATAGATAGATACTTTATTAATCCCAAGGGGAAATTCACATGTTAGTGGCAGATAGTGGGGTCTTTATTGATTGGTTGACCTTCCCATTGCCTTTCATTCACATGGACATAAAACGGAATACTAGGTGCAATTTAAAGCGATTTGCGGTGCTATCTGAAGAAGACCCAAATGAGAGAAAGTACTGTATGTTCAGGGATTGACCACAACGGGGTTTGGAGAAGGTCAGCAAAGAACAGTGAAAATGACAAAGTAAGAATTAACCACGGCAAACAGAATTATAGGCACATACTGGGCTAGAATTTACAAAGAAATAACAGAAGGTCGTAACAGAAAATGAAAGTTGTAGACAGGTGAATAATTGCAGGTAGAGTCCAAAAAGCATTGGGGTGCCCCTTTTAAGTCTGCAATTATACAAATCAGTGCATGATGGCACAAAATAGAAACAAAATACGCAGCCTTCTTGGCTTCGAGAAAAGATTTCAGCTCTTGAGAGACGGTCTGTCATAGGGAGCTCTGTCCTTCCACCAGGCTTGCGTCCAAATGAGACGCTGACATCAGTAGACGTCGGACCTTTATAGCCCTGAGACTGGAAAAGTCAGCTGGAGAGGAGGAGACAAAAGACAAGGCTGTTAGTGACAGCACCCCCTCTCACCCCAACAGGGTATTGCATGCCTGTGATGAGCTGGGAAAGTGTTCCTCTGACGCACACGTGTGACAAAGTTTATTGTTATGTGTAAATAGTACAGCAAAATTATTACTTGTATGTCTCCTTGGAACAGTGACAATAATATAATACCAACAAAAGATTGTGAACGCTAGGGGTTGCTGTTGCCCCGTGAAACCCACCAGACAGACATCCGAGACACACTTGTAAAAAGCACCAAGAAGAATTTTAATATTTTTCTTCAAATACAGTGCACCAAGCACCACACATGCCACAATTCTCCAACAATAATCAATACAAATAACAATCCTCCACTCCCGCAGCTTTGTCACCCAACCTCCCAACTCCGGCTCAGCTTGCTGGGTATGCCCCAGTCCTTTAAATAGTCCATGACCTGGAAGTGTTCCTTCTCTTTTTCCGGGTCAAATACCACATCCTCAGTCCTCAAGTAGCCTGGAAGTACTGCGGGCTTCCATCCTCGTGACTCTGAAGTACTTCCGGGTTGTAGTAAGAGTAGGAGTCCCCAGATTCTTTGTGAGCTCCCCCTGGCGGCACCCACAGCACCCAACAGGGCTGAGGAAATGGACTCCATGTTCCAGGATGCCCTGAGGGAATCCAGGGAACCGTTGCCGTCCAGGGGAGCTTCCACCTAGCGTCACGGGGGTCTCAGTGTCCTGAAAAGGCTGCTCTTCTCCCTTCTTCCCGTTCTAGGATGTCCCAGCCAGACTGAACCGCTGGCCGTCCATCACAAGATACACATGCACTGTTATATACAATACATGCAATGTATATTTTTGTATAAAATAATTAAAAATATCATTATCAATCAAAAGCTAAATCTAATTAAAAAAAAAAGCAGAGTTGCCTCAATGTAATATAATCACTTAAAAAAGTAAACTTTTTGCCCTTTTGGATCTTGCACTTACTTGACCATGTAATAAGGAATTATGGTGGTACTAATAATATGAGACACAGTAGACCAAGGCCATTATGAAATGTAAACATCCATAGAAAAACTGGAAAATAAAATTACAGATTAAGGCCTAAAAATGACCATAATTTACCGGGTACCATCAGAAAGACTATGAAGAAGGGTGTGGATGGAGTTGTTTCATTTATTGAAATATTATTTACAACAATTTCCAGATAAGATGATAAAAAGGGTGCAGCTACCACTCGCCATCACTGCTCTCTATTTTTCACACTGTTTTAACATGTGAGTGCTGTCTTATTGGTAGTCATCAAGCCTTTTTCCATTTTCTTGTGTCAGACGTGTTTTATGGGTTAATGCCAGTTTAATACACAGACACTAGTTCTGTCTGTTTCCCTAGGGTGGGTGACCACTGAGGTCACTTCCTGTGGTTGTGAGACCCCGCCCCTGCTTAACCAAAGTCAACAACAGAAGTCTGTATTTGTTACCGGACCACAGAGCTTGGCAATTGCCTTGTTTTTATACAATGCTGTTACCCTAGACCTGGTTAGGCACGTTTGTGCTGTCAGCCATCCAAATTAAATGGCACATCTTCTGGGACCCAACCCCTCTTTATCTTGTCCTTTGCTTACTTTTACATTCCAAACCAAGCCACCTAGACATTGTGGGACAGACAAAACCTCTCATTCAAATTGTGCCCATGTTGCTGTTCTACAAGACATTCTTGTTTTATGAAGTTAATGTGGAACCTTCACATTTGTTAGTTTCCAGAAGGTGAATCAGCATTAAAAGTACTTGTTTTGGGTGTATTGAGGTGTGTGTTTGAGCATTTGTGGGCTAACATGAGGTTTGAACTAAAGAGTCTAGTTAATAGGAACGCTGCATTCCCTGAAAAATAGACATTGAATTGCCAAAAATAAGATAACACACTATGAAAACATTAAAATTATAGAAAGTTTGTTGAAAGGACCCCTAACAATAAGGCCGGAGGATGTGTGAAATACCTGAAATCTGGGAACTTTACATGTAACTTTGCAAATGGGTGACACTTTGCATACAAACTCTTTTTTTTATACTATTCCTCAACAGCATTTCTACAATGCAATAGTATTATTAATAGAAAAAAAAGGAATAGCTGCAGTCACAGAACCTCAACAATGAAAAATATATGAACTCCTGAGCTTGAAATCCAAATGTACATGCTTACAGGTATTTTACTGCTACAGCCATATCTGCCTGTCTTTGCACACAGAATTTATTTTTGTGTATTTGTTTAGTGTTTGTACATTTGTCCATTTTAGACGAAAAGTTCTAACTTGGTATGAATTTTATTAACGTTTAAACAATCATATACATTGTCGATAAGAAGTCTGGGAAATGTTATTGTTATACAACACTGAATCACAGTGGATTTAATTTGGCTTTTTTCACACTGATCACCAGAAAAAGACTCTTTAATGTCAAAATGAAAACAGATGTCTGCAAAGCGGTCTAAATTAATTACAAATAATTGATTGCTTAAGTATTCGCCCCTTTTATTATGACACCCCAAATCATCACTGGTGCAGCCAATTGATTTTAAACGTTGCAACATTAGTTCAGTGGAGATCACCTGTAGGGATTTGAATGAATGGTAGTATAAATGCACCTGTAACTGGAGTCTCCAACTAGTGGTGGGTCAGCATGGTGGACTAAACAACACAATGAAGACAAAAGAACACACCAAACAACTCAGTGAAAAAGTGATTGAAAAGCACAAGTCTAAGGATGGATTCAAGTCACAGAATATTCCTTGGAGTCCAGTTAAATCAGTCATTAAAAAGTAGAAAGAGTACGGCACAGCTATACATTTGCCCAGAGCAGGCTGTCTATAAAAACTTCATGATTGTGCAAGAAGAAGGGAGGCCACCAAGAGACCTATAAGAATTCTGAAGGTGTTACATGGGATTTGATACAACAGCTGTTGCCTGGGTGCTTCACTACTCTCAGCTTCATGGGAGAGGGGCAAAGAGAAAGCCTCTGTTGAATAAAAAAAACAAATATGAGATCTTGGCTAGAGTTTGCTAGAAGGTTCTATAGAACAAAACTGAGCTTTCTGGCCTTCAGACAAAATGATGTGTTTGAACACTACACATAATTGAAAATACCCCATCCCCATCATGAAGCTTGGTGGTGGCTGCGTCATACGGTGGGTGATGCTTCTCTGATGAAGGACCTGGAAGGCTTATGAGAGTAGAAGGTAAAACAAGGAAAGGAAAATACCTGAAATTTCTAGAGGAAAATCTGATGCTGTCTGCCAGAAACCCATGGCTTGGCAGAAGATTTCTTTTCCCACAAGATAATGACCCAAGCATAAAGTCAAAGCTACGCTGTAATCACTTAAAAACAGCAACATTAATGTTCTGGAGTGGCCGACTCCAGAGCTCAATCCGATTGAGAGTTTTTGGCCGGACTCGAAAAAGGTCGTTCACTCACAATCCCTACACAGCCTGACAGAGCTGGAGTAGTTTGGAAAGAAGAATCAGGGAAAAACCTGTAGTGTCCAGATATGCAAAACTTACAAAGACCTAAACACATAGATTCATGGCTGTCATGGCTGATAAGGGCACATCTCCTGAATACTCACTTAATACTTATGTGATCAATTATTTGGTGTCTTTTATTTGTAATTAATTTAGACTACTTAGCAGAGATCTGTTTTCACTTTGACATTAAGAAATCTTTCTCTGTTGATGAGTGTCAAAAAAGGGAGGTTAAATCCCCTGTGATTCAATGTTGTATAGCAATAAAATGTAGAAACTTCCAATGGGGTGAACACTTTCAAGAGGCACTGTATAATATGTGGTAAAGTATTTTATTTTGAATATTTATTATATATTTATTTATATTTATTATATTAAAAATTTCAGCCTAATGAGAAAGATATTCAGATCAAATACATAATGAAATCATATAATAATGGACTTTCATTTAAACTTTATTATATTTTGATAATATTTAAGATTTGTCAATGTAGTACAGGATTACCTTGCACTGTTCAAAATCAAATCCCTTTGCATTCCCCCTTGGTGAAGATAAGCCATCTTGTTACTACATGCTGCAGAACTGATGAGTTGCCTTCTCAGTGAATTCACAGTGAAACAAAACTTACAAGAACTTTGCTTGTGTCATTTTATCATCGTTTCAGTCTAGTTACTTATTTGCCCCATTCACATCCAAACGATTCGAATTTATGGTGAAATGCCAGCACTTGTGAGTTTCATTAGTTTTGTCTTCTTACAACACACAGATTTTTCTTACATTGGTCAGTTTGGTGGGCAGCATGATCTAAGCAGCTACACTTTCTTTGAGTCTGTCCTTTAACTAAAAACCCTGATTGTATGATTACGTTATCACTTGAAGTTGTGTTCTACTATACTGTATGTAAAAGCACCCAGAAATGATTTTCATTCTGAATGTCCTTCTTTTTTTTTAAAGTATTTTAATTGGAGTTTTTCCTCTTCCCTTATGGCTGTTTTGGCTGTGAAATCATTCCAATGTTAAATTGCAGGCATCTTGAACTTGAAAGTCAAATTAAATGCCAAAAGCGAAACAGGTCCACATTACCAACTGATGTGCACATATTTATTCATAAAGGTTTAACCACATCCTTTAGCTTGTTTACAGGTAAAAAGGGAATTACATGTTAAAATCAAACTAATGACACCTGTCATGTAATGCATAAACAACTTACGGGCCTAAAGAGGCCTACAGGAGAGCATTTGTAATTCAGCTGATAGCTCTTGTTGAAAGCATCTAGAAGAAAGGACGGACAACTTGAATGTTTCCATTAAATTAATTTGATTCACTCTGATGGAGGAGCAGCAATGATGGCATTGCAATGTGAAGAAATTGAAGTAATTTAGCAATACAATATACATGTGAGGTGTAAAAATACTTAATATCGAGGCAAACAATGCAGACTGTGAATTGGGCACTTACACAAAGAATTTTCATGCCCATCATCCACACACTGAGAGCAAAAGTAAAATCTAAACTGAATTAGGAGGGAAATTATCAGCAATAGTGTTTTTCTGAAAAGTCAAATGTGAAAAGAAAGGGAGCAGTCACTAGAGGGGCACAAGTTAGTACACATAACCTAATGTATTACGTGGACAAATAGTTGAATACTTCAGCCAAGCCAGAAAGAAGATAGTCTTGGAGACAAAGTGAGCATAGCTGTAACTATAAGGGTGCAGGTCTGTATTGCATATAGCTAAAGACTGAATCAGAATTTAAATCAGCATGAAGACTAACGTGGTGGATACATAAGCATAGCCTGCAGGGGGACCTTTGGAGATTTGTTAGGGAAAAATGTTGATCTTCAATTCATATCAACACTCAGACACAAAACGGTCTTTACACTCCAGCAATTTATAAGCATAAGAAATTTATTAAACAAAGACACTTATGGAGCAGACCATATAAGAAGCAATTTATGTATAAATGTCTACACGTGGAAATGTGTGTGTCTGTCCGGCCCGGAAGTGAGAGGTGGAGTCGGGGTAAGGGCTCCGTCTCCGAGAAAACAGAAAACTCACTTAGCCACTGATAACACAAGTGGAGCCAGCACGTCAGCAAAACGAAACCTCTGAAGAAAGACAAAGTCGCTTAGCCACTAACACATAAGCGATGCAAGCACGTTGGAAAAACAAAACCACCTAGGAGAGAGATGCTCAGAGCAGTTCCTTTCAATTACCTGACATCTCTTTTTTTTCTGACGATTTCAATAGTTTCTAGGAGCCCAGGCTTTTTACAGCACGGCTTACATAACTAGTATGTTATAATCACGGTTGTGCTAACGATCCCTTGTTCAGACAGAGCCTTTATATTTATGAATATGCAAGAGTATCCTTAGCATATAGCTGATGACATTCTAATATAAGATAATAGATTCATATATGGGACATTTGATCATCCTGTTTTGAGTTACATGAAAAGATATATGCTTGACTTCAAGGTCGGATGCTTCCTTGGGGTCTACATTACAGAATGATTCATCTTCAGCAGCTTTAACAAAAGGCAGCATAACTGAAAACTTGTGATGAGCAAACCCTGCAGAGTCCGCATCACCATAATTTTGGCAAAATCATGGAAATGTTCAGGAACTTTGCTAAACTCCTCAAAATGAAGTGGGGAAGGAAGAAGTGAACTAGTTTTGAGTGGCTTATAGTAGTGCAATGTTGTTTTAATTGTCCCTGACGGTTAAGGGAGCATCTACTAATTATTCCCGGCTGATTATTCTGGCCAAAAATGTGAACTAAACTGTGAGGAAGCAGTGCTAACCACAGCACTGCCATGCCTCAGACAGCAAAAGACACAAACAGAACACATCAAATGACCACAAACTAGCAGTAAGTAAAAAAATTAATATTTATTAATACGCTAACAGAGTTCCAATTTGGGGGCACACATTAACCGTTTGATGAAGTGGCGGTGTAAGTCTGGCTCCTTAATTTAAAGTCGTGGCACCGGACACAGCAGGAACGTCTTTTGGTTTCTGATCTATCTGTGCAGATGCTTTGCACTTTTCCCTTCCATAAAGAAGACAGAAACACCTTGTAAACAGCAATAAATCTTTTGTTATTATTAGTATTATTTTGCAGAGTCTCATATGTTTTTTTTTTCTGGGGGGGGAGGTTGTTTTGGATTGTAGCTCCAGCATATGGCTAATTATGCATGCAAATTAGGATACAGCACTGAGTGATGGGGATTAGTATCGTATTTCCAGTGGCAGTACTAACATTCTCATTATGGTCATCAGCTAATGTACACCTCAAATGAATTTTTTTTTTGTTTTTAACATATGCAAGGATGAAAGCCTGAAGATCTGATTGGGGGCATGACGTCATGCATGCCCGAAACAGCTCCACAACGATTTTACTGTATGCACGCATGAAAGTTGCACGCATGGCTGCTACAACTCTGTGATGTCACAGTGGTCTCGCAGAGCATTTTGGAATGCTGGGAAAAATGCCAGTGGTAAAGCAAATTTACAGGAAAATATTCGTTGAACAAGGTCAGCAATGAATGCAGCATACTCGCTGCAAAAAATGCTACTGACAAGCTTGAAAGTGTTACAAAAAGGCTTTCTGCTACAGTCTGGACCCCTCTGAAATATATTTTATGAGAGTTCCAACTAATTGATTACAGAAGGAATTATGATTTATATAACCCATCCCCAACACCAAAATTAACCCACTAGATGAATGTTTCAATTTTCTTGGTTATTTTAAAATGTTTATATAATAAGCTTACTAGAAATTATGGGTTTTTTAAAACATCCCCATTTTCCCTTGTATGTACAAGACTGTGGAATAGCATGCTGTATCCCGTTCGGCTTACTCCTGTCCAGTAGAAACTGTGTCCTCTTACAGCATTTGAGTATTGTTTTATCTTAGGTTCCTAAATGTTTATTACCTTTTTGTTATTCACAGCAGTGCCTATTTTCTGACTTACGCCTTATACAGCACTGTTTCTTTGATGGTTTGCTCCAGTTGTCTGGTTTCCTTCCCACATTTCAAAGGCCTTGTTTTAGGCTGACTAACAATTCCACACTGGACTATGAGGGAGTTTTTGTAGAATTAGAGGCCAGTGTCACATCTGGGATTGGTTTCTGCCTTATGCCTTATGCAGCACTTGGGTATTGTTTTATCTTAGGTTCCTAAATGTTTAATACCTTTTTGTTATTCAAAGCAGTGCCTATTTTTAATTGCTGCATACTTAATTAATATGGAAAGCCAAAGCAGCTTATATTAGCACACACATAACAATAAAGTGATGGCAGTCGACAGTTCTTCTCCCTGATCTGGAGTCATCAGCGCATCCAGTTTAGAGAAATTACCTGCATACATATCTTACATTTTAGATGTTTGTGCAAGGCTAATACAAAAACTCACAAATAAGCTGGTTACTGTTTATATATGTGGTGTGACTGCTGCCAATAAATAGAATAATTTGTATCTATTGGTTTCAAAGGATACTTTATACATACTGTAGGAAGAATTAATGGCAATACTAGGAAATACTAATTGATGCAGTAGGCCATAATCTTAACAACATGTCTCTGGAAAGTTTCAAATCCACAGTTAGGTCACCCTAATTTCAGTTAGTGATCCAATTGTGTAAAAGTATTCTGATCCTTTTGCTTTTTATGTTCCATCCATATACTAATATTGCCAGCTGTCAGTGACTCTGTCTTCCATCTCAGGTATTTAAATTTTTACTTAAACAAGAGCACTTTCTATCATTTCTTATTTATTAGGCTCAAACAAGGCATGTTGGTGTATCCTACTGAAAAGATTTCACTAGACAGTGGAGGAAGGTTAAAGAAGTCTTTCTTTAGACACAAAAGCTGCGCATAGCTGTAGCTGTTAGCTAAGATATTTTTTCAGGAAATGATGAAAACATTCTTTCAGGTAGAAAACAAAAAGAGAAGTCTGAATGTTTGAGTACTGGTCTCTCAAGTTTTCCTGTGAGATACAAGGAGTGACCTTTTATATCAGGGTCACTGTAAATTCACACATCACATAACTCATGTGTCACGTGCCTAGCAATCAAGTAGCATTATTAAAGCAGAGTGTCATAAAACAAAACGCACAAAATGGCAGCACCAATAGGAAAAACGAGGGAATAAAATGGTGACATGACAACAAAAAGAGGAAAGAAAAGTGAATATTGTAGAAAAACAAAAGCGAGATGCAAAAAACACATTAGTGACACATTCCCTAACAATACTCTGAGGAGGCCTAGTGCTCATAAAGCCTGGACAGCCAGCACAATAATAAAGGTGAATGACTAAGAGGTAGAACACGCTTTTAGTAATGTGATTTTGTGAAAGAGTCAACCAAAGAAGAATCCAATGGGATAGAATATGTTTTTAAATTTTAAAGAACGTGCTTCTCTACTTAATGCTTTTCAGAGTTGTTTTTATTGAGTTACTGTAATTGAATGAGTGAAATAAGCAGCCACTTTTGCACAGGTACTCAAAGTTGTTATTTTTGGTCAGAACAAATTCCCTGATGCGCTGAATCAACTGCTGGTTCAAAGTTTCCATATGTCTCTCTGTGACACTAAATTCTGACCTGAGGAAACCAATTTGGTATCTGGCAATATAGACGAGTTTGAATCAATTACTAAGCCTCTGCCAGACGATCAATTTGTTTTTCCATTTTAAGGGCCAACTGTAGTTAAGTCAGAATACATTGTGGATATTCTAGGCTGTGCTTATTTTGTTTTTCCTATTGTAATGCAGAAAGGTTAGTTTTCAGAATTCTCACTAATAGCTTGTATCACTTTTCTTTTTTATGCTCCACTCAAATCAGTTTTAAAATAAGTAGGTTAAAAATATTTTTTCTCTGGTTACAATAATTAATAACTCAAAATTGGACTGGTGTAAGTGTCTTTGTGTGCCTGTATGTGTATGTACATATAAAGGTCATAGGATTAATACTGTCATGTGTACCAAGTACAGCAAAATTCTTACTGTTATGCTAATAAACATGCAACACGTCATCACTCTCAGGTGCAATGATCAGTAAGTACTACTTACCTCAATATGTCTGTCTTCTATACCTTGTGGTAAAAAATATGCAAAAGACAGAAAAAGTTTTTGGGGATGGTGGGGAGCATGCTGATAGCGTGTTGCTGCACCCATCACATGACAAACCACCTGGATTTGGACCCAAGTGCAGCGAGTGACACCTCAGCACCACACTGGAACAGTCTGACCACCACCTATACTGACAAGTCAAAAAATAAAGAAAACACGTCTTTACAAGACGAGTTCAAAACCAAACTAATTAAAAGGATGAGTCTGAGGAGAAAGAATCAGATGACAGTACCAACCCTCGGTCTGGCTGAGAAATAACACTGTTAGAACCTGTAAACCATCTCCTTTGTGCACGTGTGTGACAACCTCGAACCTTCTGTTTCCTTACCTTGAAACTTGTGTCTGAAATAACTATATTACCATTAGTTAGAACTATATTTAGAGAAGGACCAGTATCACCATTTCCTTGATAGTTTTAGTTTTCTCCAGTTGTCTGGTTTCCTTCCCACATTTCAAAGACCTTGTAGTAAGTTGACTGACATTTCCAAACTGAACTATGTGGGAGTTTTTGTAGAATTATTGGCTGGTATCGCATCTGGGGTTGGTTTCTGTCTTATGCCTGATGCTGCCCTGATTCTCTGTGACCATAAGTGGGTTTTAAATTTACTTGATTTTTTTTTTAAAAGCAAATATTCCATACAAGCAAATCAACTTTTACAGAACTAAGTTCAAGTCAAGTCATCCTCCACCCATGGATGAAGTCCCTATCATCCACATTAGGTGCGTATATATTTATCAAAATCACTTTACAGTTAAATAAATTACCCATGACTATCACATATTGCCCTTCAGAATCAGATACTACATCTGATACTAAAAATTAAATTGTTCTATGTATACGAATTCCCACACCTCTAGTTTTCTTTGTAAAGCTGTAATGGAATATTTGGTCAGTCCAGTCTCTGTGTAGCTGAAACTGATCCTTGCTTAATAAGTGGGGTTCCTGTAAAAATACTACTTTGGTGTTTAGACTTGTTAGGTGAGAGAATACTTTCTTCTCTTTAATACACGATTGAGACCTTTAACATTCCAGCTCACTGTTTGGTCATGGAGACATTGCTTCTGAACGTTTGTTGACGTTTTGTAGTGTTAATTTAAGATTACATAAGATAACTTTGACCTTAATTAATCCATAAAGTCTATTGTTACATTGGCTCTTACAATTATAAAGATTAAAAGGATATATTAGAAATAGCTTGCCCCCCACTCCAAATTTAAAATTTATATTAATTTCTACTCATAAACTGCTCATCAAAAATTCACTGTGAGAACCATTTAGATACACGTGATCAAAGAACAAAAAAATCTGTGCTAAGTCAAACTAAAACTGAGGACCTAAACAGGATCATTGATCACATTAAGATCATGAATCCTAAGCAGCTAGACATTGTTAGACTGTCAACAGATCATTTCAATACACTTTGAGAAAATGTATTACCAATTTCTTTGATTAATAGTATGTATCAGAAAACACAGACATAGTCAAAGCAGAACTGGTAAACAAAAGGTGGAGATATGATCACTGGCATGAGAAGAGATAGCAGTAGACTGGTACAGGTTTAGACCCTGCAATCAGCCCACTGGCTCGATAAGCTACAGTCCTCTGCAAACTCAAATCAAAATTAGGGGATGGTTGTTAAAAAATGGAAGGTTAGAAGGGTTAGATGTGTTAATAGTTCATAATAAGGTGCAGGATTCTGTCCTAGCTCATTTTGACCACATCCTGTACGAAAACTCTAAAATCTAATAATGTCAGCTTTTACCAGGAATGATCAATTATGTTGCGGTCATATTATATTTTCCAGTCTGGACTGGATTTTAATGAAATTGGCTCCCATTTGTGCTCTGCATTCTGGTCAGTAGTATACAGTATCTGTATTTAGGGAAAGGTCACATCCTCTCTCATTGCACACTAACATTCTTTTTGCAGGTGATTTTGCAATTGTGAAACTCACTGAGGAGTTTTTTAGGGTTATAAAGCTTTTTTGTGTGTGGAAAACAAGGGTTACTACTCTATAACGTTCACCTGTGTACTCTACTACAGCTGTGTAATGTATGCAATCCATATGACCCCAGTAAAATAAATTCTTTTTATGTCACTAGTCCACATCACCACTGAGGAGTGCAGTACATCTATTACAAAATGCAATATGCTGCATATTTTCCACACAAAAACACACCTTTGTGCATATTGCTGTACTTTATCTGCAGAAAAACGCATAGGATAGGTAGACTTTATTATCCCAGAGGGAAATTTGTTTTGCGTCAGGAAAGCACAAAACATAAGATGTTGTTAGACAGATGAAAGAAAATAAGCAAAGACACAACAAGTGAAAAACAAGTGTTATCATAAGCACACCTACTTAAGATTAGTACAAAGAAGAACAAATAATATAAAATCTGTTGGTCTTTACCTTCTGGAACCTAAATCTGATTGCAACTGCTGAAATGAGGATGTTTACTGTCTGACAGAATCCAGTTGGCTTTCTTTTTTAATTGTTTGTAATGCAGCACAATGACACAAGTCACCGCAAACTAATAATTTTACTACTAATTTATACAATGTTGCAGTGTATGAAAAGTCACTGCTGCCAACCCTCTAACTTCAGCAACTGCCTTATCTTAGTTTCCCCACTTGCGATGAGTTATTTTTATTCCAGGTTAAAGATTATTATTTAAGTACTAAATGACCAGGAGAGGTATGTGGAATTGTATGAAAACGCTTCCAGACAGGAACTGATGCCTTTCCAACCCGCTATATCCTAACTACAGGGTCGCAGGGGTCTGCTGAAGCCAATCCCAACCAGCACAGGGCGCAAGACAGGAACAAATCCCCAGGCAGGGTGCCAACCCACCGCAGGGCACACACACCAAGCACACACTAGGGACAATTTAGGATCGCCAATGCACCTAACCTGCATGTCTTTGGACTTCTTCCATGAATTGCACAAATTTTCCTGGAAGTGAAACACAGTTTATTTTCCAGATTTTTTACCAAGCAACACATGATGTAAAATTTAATTTTGACTATGAATCTTGAATTCTTCCGCTTTGAGCAAGATGATATTTAGCTTCCTTATTTAACATCCCAACCAAAAATCTGTACAACTACATTTGCTAGTTTAGTCTGTTAGGACGCCCGTCAATAATGGAACCATTGCTTTTTGTGTTCAAGTCAGTTTGTGCTCACTAGCACACTGTTAATGTTTGTTGTGACCAAAAACACTTATCCATAATAAAAGCCTCTATTTTCAGTTGATAAAGGGTTTTTAAAAATTAAACGTTTTTTAACTGAAAGAGTAATAAAAGCCAAGATGTATCCTCAAGTTCTTTATACAGAAAATAAAAAAACTTATTTTAACAATTATGAATTTTTTTGATAAGTGAGCAGACTTTGCAAAGGGAAAGTTTAGACAGGTGGAATTCCAATAGCCGTCCTTTAATAAGATGGCGGTGGTGGTGGCATAAGGTGACGGCTCATGGGAAGAAAAACTCAACAGTGGCAAGTGGTATCACTAGAGAACCCGACAAAAAAGATAAAAACAGAAATAAAAAAAAATCATAAATTTAAATATATTACCAAAATTGTTTTAAAGATCTCTGAAACACTATGCCTTTGAATTCTTCTCCTCTTCTAGTTTTATCATGATCCTCACATGTGTCACCTTATTAAAAGCTTTTTGGAAATTATAAATATTTGCACCAGTGTGGTCAAATACTTCTGTTGCTTCTTCATAAAAATTCAGCATATTACGTAATGAAAGAAGATTAGCTCAGTCTAAACCCATGTTGACTTTTTGCTAATACTCCCACATGCAGTATGTACTAGTCAGGGCTGTTTGCAATACTTTCTTCCATTAATTTTCCCATCAGCCACTTAGGCATTTTTGGCTTAGGTTTATTACAACTGACCCAATGTCTTTTTCTAAATAATGTGACAATGTGTTTGCTAACTTCCTATCTTTATTAAAAATATCTTTTAAAGGTTTAATGCTATATATTATCACCATCTTTCATGAAAATCCTAATGTACATTTAATCTGGTCTTGATTTGTGTAATAGATAGATAGATAGATAGATAGATAGATAGATAGATAGATAGATAGATAGATAGATAGATAGATAGATAGATAGATAGATAGATAGATAGATAGATAGATAGATGCTGATGCTGAAATCATTTTACACAGACAAAGGAGAGTCACTTCAAACACCATCCACCTGGATGATCAACGGCAGCCATTTTTGTGCCAGTACGCTCACCACACAAGAGCTATTAAATGGTGAAGTGGTGAGAGAATTAGCACATTAGAGACAGGGATTGATTAGGGGGCCAGAATGACTAGACCATGGTGGGCAATTTAGCCTGGACATTCGGATACATCTTACTCTTTATGAAGGATGCCCAGGGATCTTTAATGACCACAGAGAGTCAGGACCTCGATTTTACTCCTCATTCTAAAGGCGGTGAGATTTTTAAAGAACAGTGTCCAAGTCACTGCACTAGGACATTGGGATACAAAATCAGACCACAGGGTAAGTGCCCCCTACTGGCCTCGCCAACACCTCCTTCAGCAAAAACTCAAGCTTTTCCAAGTACTGGCAAGGCCCGAACATGCTTAGCTTCAGATGGATGACCTGTTCTGAAGTGCATGTGGTATGGCTACTGGTGAGAAAGATAAGAAATGTACTATATGATTGAAAAATAGATAGATAGTGTGGCCCTTACCTGGCCAGGACTCCTTGATTATGGAAGGACTGGGGGAGAGAATATTTTCAAAACCGTTTCTCCCCTGAACCGACAGAGGGCAGCACCCTTGGTTTCCAGTGGAGCCACAGGTTGTGAGCATAGAAGCTCAACCCTGTTGGGGCCCGTGGCCACCGGCAATGGTTGCATGGACATTTACAGGCCCCTATTTGGCAGCACCTCCACCACACCTGGAAGTGCTGCCGGAAGTAGCTTGCTGGGCACCTGGAGTCCTTCTGGGTGTCCTATAAAAAGGAGCTAGTCGGCAGAAGTTGAAGGTCAGAGTCAGGAGGATAACAAAGCTTGTCTAGAGGATTAAAGGTGGTGGTGAAGGGACTGTGATGGTGATTTGTGCACTGTGTAAATAAACTGAATGTTGTGTGTTTAATCTGTGTCCTGTCTGTCTGTGTGGGGGTTAGGGCGGCTGTATGCACCCGGGCTTCACAATAGATAGATAGATAGATAGATAGATAGATAGATAGATAGATAGATAGATAGATAGATAGATAGATAGATCTGAAAGGCACTATATAATATAGATAGATAGTCATAGAGTACAAAGCAAAGTGCCAGCTATTACATAAAATACAAGGCACAGACACAATAAATCCAGTGTACATGTAATGTTTAGTGTCCATAAAAATATTGCTTCTCTACCAGTGTGTATGTCATAACTGGCAAGGCTGATGCAGGCATTATATAAGCTAATAGCCATGAGCAAAAAGGAGCATTTTTGTAAGCAAACCATAGTGAAATATGTTGGTAACTAAAGGTGCTTCAAAAGAACACGTCATGGAAAGAATGGGCAGCTTTATTCATGATGGCCTCTGATTTTGCATCCTCCTTTCCACTATTGCTATCATCTAGTCCCGGGTCAGTTTTGTAATGTAGCAGATCTTCCAGCTCAGTTCATTTATGTGCTTGGCATCCTTGGGGCTGGTGTTACTCCTCAGACCATAGCACAGAACATGAAGCCCAACTGGCTGCACTCGAGCTTCTCTGTCCCATTTTGTACAACGGGTGTGTGTTGTCCATCACATTCAATCTACTGTTCAGACGGACCCCATGTATTTATAATTCTGCACAACCTCCTCCTTCACCCCATTATAGTGACTGACCTCACAGCTCCCTGACAAGCCTTTCATTCGTTTCTAGCACTTTTAATCCTAACTGTACTTCTATTTCTGTAATCTACAAATTATGTAGTATTTTATTAGATTTTCTGAAGAGAATAAAAGGTTTTTGACATTTTCATAGGGGAAAATGTCAGAAAAATATGAACTGAAAGCATTTGCAGTTTCCCTTTTTATATATTTTATTTTCTGCTTACTATTCTTAGTACATTTTACATCATGTTTTAGTAGCTCTCTTGCTCTAAAATAAAAACTGTCCTTTTATATGGATAATAAAAAAATATTTTAAAAGATATTAACTCTGCTTAATTTTTCTTCTCTTTCTTTAAAGAGCCAAAGGGGTTCCTCCCTCTCATCCAGGTAGTAAACGGCTGTTTTTTTCCTTAGACATGACTGAGTAAAAAGTCAAACTTCCTCTGAGATTCCAGTTCAGCATCAAGTCCTGAGGAATTAAAGGAATAGTGTTTCTGGGTAATTATTTTTGCCAAAAACTAGAAGGAGGTTTCCGCCGGGAATTGAGCATTGGAAAAACAAAAATTAGTCCTTTCTTTTTATTTCTCAGCCATAGCTGGAAAATCTTGGCAGCTGAGGAACTATATAAGACGGGCCAAGCAGACCAAAAGAAACCACACCATGGATTTTCATTTTAATAAGTACAGCCATACTGGTGGATTTCTTTAATCTTAGCCTTTTACAGTTAGACATCAAGGCTGCAATTCACCCAATTCTAAAAAGGTCTCATAAGGTTTTTTCATTTAATTCTATTTAAACAGAAAAGATTATAACAAAATACAGCTCTGTCAAAAAAAATGAATGTAAGACATGCTTCATAAATGATCCAGAAAGAACTTTATATTCAATCCCCACCCAGTAAGACAGCAGTATAAATAAGGAGACTCATCTACAACAAATCCTTGTGCATTGTGAAACAGCCAATGGAGTTAAAAGTCTGTTATTAATGAGTTCTTGCCAAGTCCTCAAGACATTCTGAGGTTGAGCCTTGCCCTGGGTACATTTGACAGTTATGAACGAGATATATGTGACTGATGAAAAGTTTTTAGCTGAATTATGGCCTGCTTGATGCATGTTGAGATAGAATAGATTTTATGGATGGCTGAATTCCTTTCGTATTCTAAAGTTTTAACTGAAAGATCTACTTCCCATTGTTCCCTATAATCAGTAAAGGGTAAGGACCTCATAAGTTTTTAATACATTTTGGAGATGCTGCTATGAATCTTCATGCACACCAGTCAGTATTGCCTGAGGAACAGAAAGCAGCTAAATGTGCAGGAAAAGTGGTACTTTTTTATCTGAACAAAGCTTTTAATTTGCATGTCATGAAGTTATTTCTGACACATTTGTAACACCAGCTACTGAGGCCAGAGTTACGGTAAGATTTTCCTACCTGAGGAGGACCAAAGTTTACATTTACACTACTCTGGAGCATAATTACTTTGTCACAGGGCCATCACAAAATAGTCAGAAAGAGAGCATGAGAGACAAAGAGCTGCTTCCATGGCTGGAAGAGACTGGTCTTACTAAATATTTTGTTTGAATGGAGAGGGTAAAGCTAATAACCCTAAATTTGGACTTAAAGGGCCAATGCATATTTTATGTATAAACAATGCAGGTTACTTGAAAGTAAAATGAGACAGAATCATCTGGAAATTACCATCGTTAGTTTGCCTCGAGTGGGTCTTTATAAATCTGAATTGCTGCATTCCACAGAGTGAATCACATTGTGCAATTGTTGGACTGCCTAGAAATAACAACATTCTAGAATCCAGTCATTTTTCTGAAATATTTGAGACATTTCAGCCAGCAACAGCCTTACTAGCAGATTGAACAGAAATCACATGCACTCTAGAGAAATCAAGCCAGTGCTGAAGCTGCTTTGCTGCTGCTTACTCAGCCTGTTAAGCCGTAAGCATACTACACAACTTCTAGTCAGAGAGGATTTTAAATTTGACGACTGTAGTAGCTGATCTTATTGTCTTGAGGATGTTACATTACACAACTAGAAATTGCAGGGGATGGCAAATTATACAATTCCATCATTTCTTTGGCACAGTTTCAAATTTCCAAAATATCATAAGCTTGCCACATGCTGCCAGCCAATTATCGTTCTGCCTGACAGCACCAGTGCTGTACTAATGCTTTTCAGGTATGGCAAGCTCAGATGCAATCTCGACCCTTTGATTTATCTTTCTTCTGTTCTGTTGTGATATGACAGACATGGGACATCAGTGAGATGAGCCTTTCTTCTATTTGCACAGTCCAAAAACCCATGTTCCTTACTCGTTGTGGCTGTGCTCTATGCATTGTACTTCTGGATGAGTGCTCATTATTTGTTAGCTCTCACACAAACACAAACCTGGGCCTATAACTCAAGGTAAAATCAAACCTGTTTGATATAGTCAGGGTGAATCGGAGACTGGTCCTACTGAAACACTGGGGATTTCAAAATATGTGAATGGAGGTGATGGGAGTGGGCTGCAACTGCCCCCGACTCATTAATGTTATGCAGATAAAGTATGAGACTAAAAAGTCACAGGAAAAATTGCGTGGTGTGAAGGGACTTTTAGGTGGAACTTTACATTTTACAGCAAATGTAAATATAGGTCCATTTAAACGAAGTGGGACCTAAAAGTTACAGGAATCACTCAATTGCAGAGTGTAATTATCAAATATGTTGCTACAGTCTGGTTAATCAGTCTGATGATGGCATCTTGTTGAGTTGATTGAGTATGTTTGGCATTAATATCACAATCATGCACATAATTTTGGTGACTTTTATTTTCCAAGCCACCGTGGCGGATTTTCAGGTGACAACAATGACTGTGTTTTTCAACATTGATGCAATCTGTTCTTAGTGAACATGCTGTTAATCAATAACGTTTCATTAAACTGCTGAGACATCTATGGGAATGCAGATGTGGTGTACCCAAAACAGGATTTTGCACAATGGCAACACACC
Organism: Erpetoichthys calabaricus; assembly: GCF_900747795.2. Classification (NCBI taxonomy): domain Eukaryota; kingdom Metazoa; phylum Chordata; class Cladistia; order Polypteriformes; family Polypteridae; genus Erpetoichthys; species Erpetoichthys calabaricus. The sequence continues at coordinate 141,670,600 of NC_041395.2, read as the reverse complement.
TGCATTACATCTGACTTATTTTTGTTTCCGAAATTTAAAATCATGACAGAAGGGAAGAAGATTTACTATTTTGAAGAAATCCAGCAGTACAGGTATAGGCAAATTTTCCAGGAAGAGAAAAGAGCTGGTGTATTGAATCTCAAGAATGTGTTTTGAAGGTGACTAAAATGGAATTTCTAAAAGTTTATAATAAAGTTTTTTTGTAACAATTCCGAGACTTTTTGGTGCCCCCCCAAGAGTAGACAGCAATGTTTTTTTTCTGAAATTAGGATACAAGGGTTTGTAATGCAAACTGCATTAGTGTAACTATTCGACACAATTCAAATCGTGTGCCATCTGAAAAAAAAAATCCAAAACAGACAAAAACACAACTTCTTCAGGCTACTGGAAATGAGGCAAGGACTTTCTAAATCAAGACAATAAAACAAAAAAAAACATAAAAATAATCCCAGTCCTTTTCCATTCTCTCTTTTCCAGGCTGTTCAAGGGAACAAAGGACTAACTCAAGCTAATTTAAAGTCCACGCTCTCTTAATTTTCCCCACTTCTCAATGCTCCAAGGCAGGATTTCAGAAACATTTTTTGTCGCAACACAATCTTTCCTTTTTTAGTATCTTTGAGACCCATTCCTTCTTGAATGCCTAGACAACTGTCTACGCAGGAGTGGGGGGGAGGTTATGGTCCACCTTTGAAAACCCTTTCAAAATCGTTGTTAATCATCAGAGCGGAGATCCCCCTTGGAGCATCATGGATGATCGTCAGAGTCTTGGGATTAAGGACAATTGTCAGATTATCTCTGTGAATTATCTGAGGGATAATCAATAAGTAACATTCATCTCCTCCTATCCTTATTCCTGTCTCTTAGAAGTACTGTGGTGCTCACTCTGCTAATGATGCACTCACGTCAGTCTATAAAGGCGAACTCTAACAACCATCTCCTCATTTTATATATCATTTCTCCATCGGGCCCTTCATTCAGCCCCTTCTAATTACCTAGGGTTCCTTCAAGTAGTTTGTTCTACATGCAGGAACCCTTCTGGATTACAGTGTGTGCATGTGCAGCCACAGCCACTCCAACTTCCATCACTCTCTGGTAAGTAACGTCTCTTTTCTCTCTTGGGCCCTTTAATTCACACTGGAAATGGTTTTGCTAACTTCTCTTCTATTTCTCACAGCTTAGTATTTCTCACCAGGATGCCTCCTCTCATCCAGGTTTGGATGAGCTGTGTGGCACTTTACCACCCAGCCCCCACACTACCCTCGCATTCCCTTCACCAGAGCTCTCATTGGCTCCACTTTCAAAAGGTAAGCGCCCCTCGTAACTATTTAAACAAAATGAAAAGGCTATATATAGTTATACTCACACAAAATAACACCAACGCTGTATAGTGTGACTCGTCACAGTTACACTTATTTGTAAGTTCAGTGATTCCTGTACGTAACAGAGCAGTTGAAGAATTTTTACAAATAATCTGCTAGACTTGGCTGAGGCCTTCACACTACTGACATGAACACAAATGATAGGGATTGCCAGACTGAGTTTAGACTTGAACACAATTGCCCATACTTGTGTTGCTTGTACTTTCATGAATCTCTGAAATTTTGACATGTCACGGCTGTAATTATCAAACCCGTTTTCTTATCTCTATATATATAAAATCCAACATCTGTCTGTCTGTCTGTTTGTCTGTATGCCACAAGAGAACTACTTAACGGATTTAGATTGGGTTTTTTTTCTATACTTTGCTTGAACATTGATTTTGCAACTTCTCTCATTGCGCTAAGTATCATAGTTCGCTTGCAGGAGCCATATATTTGTGCTAATCTGAAGAGACAGAGCCTGCGGGCCGAGTGGAGGTGGAAGGGTGACGTCAGGAGTGGAGAGCCGGGCAGGGCCCTCCTCACTCACGAACCATGTCCATTCGAATCGGTGTACCTCTGGCCTTCGCTTAGCTAGCGTTACTTGTTTGTTTATTGATTTTTAAAATTTGTCCTGTTTCACTACTACGCGGGCGGAGCCGCAAGAGATAGCTAGTACTGTATATAAGACAAGAAGCAGACACGAAAAATGTTTGTGATCCCGTATAATGAAAATACTTTTACAAAGATGGGAGTTTAATGCAGAACTAATTAAAAAATGGCCGCCCTTCTGGTCATACGGGAAGTGGTGGGTCCAGGAGGGCAGACAACGAAAGTGACGCCAGCGGTTGAATGGATGTTAATTCTGTTCTGAGGAGGGAGGAAGAGTGAAGGCATCAGTACACAGGGTGCCAACCTCTGGTTTGATGGGTAATTACCATCAGCAGTGCCCATAAGCTGCCTCCCAAGCACACACGCGTCACAATACTAAGGCTTGTCCACCTGATATTATCACCTTGTTTTTCTTGTAGGCTGTATCACATCTATGCAGATTATCTTTGAAGGTTTAATGGCATTTTTGGCATCCATTTATGATACTTCCTGAAGTGTCCCATCTGAAGTCGAGGAATGCCAATTAAATATTTTTTTGTCATCTGGATGCTCTGGATTTCCTACCACATTTCAAACAAGTGCACGGTGACTCAGTGTGAATGAGAGAGTGTGGGTGAGCGTGTATGTGAAAGTGCTCAGCAAAGGACCGGCACCCTGTCCCGACTAATCTTACCTCATGTCCAGCACTGATGGGGTAGGCTGTGCTTCCTGTGACCCTGAACTGGATAAGTGGATTAGAAGATGTCTGCATGAATGGGTAAAGTTTCTTTGTGCGCTGACGATAACATGTACTAACGATCTCAGTCCTGCAATGCTTGTTTTCAACCATGTCATCTGAAAAGGTATTTCTCGGGACGGGGGTCCACCAGTTAAGTGAGCAGGGGTAGAGCTACGACTTGGGATATTGGAGGCTTTGAGACGGTGGGTGCAGAGACAGCAGCTATGAGAAGTGAAGGCAGCCTGAGTGGTGCAATGAGAATGAATGGAAGGTTTGTGAATTAGTCACTAAATGAACCATAAAACAAGATCAGCGGGCTACTTCTGTCCCACGTCCAATTATATCTGAAGCCCATACAGTTATTTAGCTGGAATCTACAAAGAATCATTTTTTTATATGTATGTGTGTAACATTTTTAAAATTAATACCTTACTCTAAGCCTCACTATCTGATCTTTTTTCTTTTTTATTGTGGCTAAACAATGCATTGTGAAATGGCTTCCTGGGGAAATTCCAAGTTTCATATCAGCCGGTGAATCTGATATATACATAAGAAATGGCAAGGGGTGATTAGGGTGGCCTCAGCACTTTACTACTTTCTACAATATACCCTGGGATTGTGTTTTCACGGCCCAAGAGGAAGCCATCCAACAGGATTGTGTTACATAATCTGCAATCAAGTGCACATTTGTTCTGTTTCTTGTCTCTCTCTCTCTCTCACACACACACACACACACACACACATACTGGAGCTTGAGTCATTTTGAAAAAGAAAAAAAAATCCAGTGGTTCGCTCTTTTCATTTAGTAACTCAGCATGCTGTAACTATAAAATGGAGAAACAAAAGTCACTGATGTGCTAAATGTCATAGACTTTTTTTTTTTTTAAATAAACGATTGTCTGGTGTGGCGAATAAGAAAAAAAAAAACACACACCGAGTTCAGTTTTTTCCTGAGCAGCTCTCCCCTTCCCCCAACTACAGACAGCTCGGCTCATTTTTGCCTGGCTGGGCACAGCCTGCAATAGATTGATTCCACCCCACCCCCTATCCTTTGCTCAGTCATTCAGACTTGGAAAGTCAATAACAAGCTGACATCATCATTGCTTTGTATATTACACTGCTACTTTCCAACTACCCACCATCTTCGAAGAGAGGAGCACTCCGTTTTTTTTTTTTTTTTTGTTTTTTTTTTTTTAATAGCCACGGGAGAAAGGTGGAGGAGGGGATCGTCAGCAGAAGATGCATCATCCTGTGTTAGGTTACTGCAAATACGAAAAGGGCAGAGACGTTCTGTCAAAATACAGAACAGCCCTTTTTCTGTGTCAGGTGAGTAAAATCTTAAGATGTATGAATCATAAGATAATAACTGACACAAACCGTGTATGACATTAGCTGGGTTACAAAAATGGACAGATGGGAACATTTTTGGTTATATTTGTGTAGGGACACAGAGTCTGGAGGTCTGAAGGACTTGAGCTTAAATTGCAATTCTGTGTTTTTATGGATGATTAGAATGTCATCTAGACTCCACCTTCTCATTTTTATTTTTATATGTGGGAACATTGATCCTGACTGCATCCAGAGTAAGCCAGAAACCTGCTCCCTGCCATTTCATTGTAGGGCCCATTCACATATAGTGTGTCAATGTAGATCCACTAATTAACCTAAAAGGTCAAAATTTACAAGTAAATCACATACGATAAGGTGACCATCCGTCCCCATTTTCCGGGGACAGTGCTCACTGCCATTTCATTGTAGGGCCCATTCACATATAGTGAGTCAATGTAGATCCACTAATTAACCTAAAAGGTCAAAATTTACAAGTAAATCACATACGGTAAGGTGACCATCCGTCCCCATTTTCCGGGGACAGTCCCCTTTTTCGGACAACTGTCCCCACTCAGAAACATGTCCCCGGTTTAAGATTTCGTCCCCGGTTTCAGCTGGTTCACTTTTTTGAATGTATCTCATCACCATGATAATTTGAACTCAGCGTGTGTGCGCGGTGTTTTGATGGAGGTTATGCTTTACCTAAGGTGACCAGAATTTTTTGGGCCAATCCGGGGACATGGGGGGGGGGGGAGGGCTAAACACTACAGAGTACAAAGCGAAAGCTTATCACGTGATTTCTCGCCAAAGTTGCAGGATGCGGTAAAGCATAACCTCCGTCAAAACACCGCGCACGCGCGCCGAGTTCAAATTATCGTGGTGATGAGATACATTCAAAAAAGTTAACCAGCTGAAACCGGGGGCGACATCTTAAACCAGGGACAAAACGGGGACATGTTTCTGAGTGGGGACAGTTGTCCAAAAAAGGGGACTGTCCCCGGAAAACGGGGGCAGATGGTCACTTTACTTTACCTCATCCTGCAACTTTGAAGAGAAATCACGTGATAAGCTTTCGCTTTGTACTCTGTAGTGTTTAGAGTCCCTACTTGTGATCTGTAGATTCTAGCCCCCCCTCCCCCATGTCCCCGGTTTGGCCCAAAAAATTCTGCTCACCTTACATACGGATGATGAATATGGAGCATATGGTATACCAGGAATGGCCTTTGTACACAAAACTCTACATGCATGGACAAACTGTAGCTTTTTTCTGTCCATTATTATTATTATTGCCTTTGTCCAAGGCAATTGACAACATCTGAGGTACAATTGGTTCCATTTGTTTTGAATTGACTTGCGCACGGTCACAGAGTCAGCAGCAGGATCTGAAGTCCAAAGCCTTAATCACTACGTCACACTGTTATTATGATGGAAGCCGGTGGCGCACTGATAGCACTGCTGCCTTGCAGTATGGAGATCGGGATTCATATCCTGGGTACAACGGGCACTGGCTGGGGGTCCAGGAGCATAGGGGCCCACAAGGTTTCTGATGCCTATGTATGTTTCTGTATTGCTATCAAAACAGCGGCCCCAGCACACTATTTTGCCCGGGTGCCTATAATGCTTTTAAGATGGCCCTGATCCTGGGGGCTTCCTCCATGGAATTTGCATATTCTCCCTGTATCTGTGTAGCAAAGTGTATTCTGTCTTTTGCAATTTTTCTGCTTTCAGTTAGGAACTTCCCCAGAATCAATTGTTCCTGTATATGGTTAGTAGCATACCAATTGTATTTTGTAGTGCGTCTGCAGGGTATAATTAATGTTACATCCCACAGATCACGTGATCCAGGCTTCTCTGTTAACCTGCCAGACGCATGGGGGATGCTGAAGGGGTCAGTCATATTTTCAGATCTCTCCAAGCCTTATTTAATTTGACATGTATATTATGTGGAAAGGCTCAAATGTATAGCAAGGCATGTGTTTCTTTGAGTTCTTTCATGAAATTTTTGTATGAGTTATGATTGAAGTTTTATTAAAAAAAGTTAATGTTTATTCTTTTAGCATGGTGCCACTGCATTTGAATGTAATGCAGAGTGTTGTACAATATGGCCATGTGTATATTTCAAGTTTTAATTTTAATTTGAAAATTAATTTTATTAATTTTGTAGTAACAGTTTATGTTTGTAAGTAATAAATAGTAATCAATGTTAATTATTAACTAGGGGGCTTCACCCCCTGCTCGCTTCGATCGTCTACCCCAAAACCCCCCGGCCTGCACTACGTGCCAGCCACTTTGCGTCTCTGCTGCTCGTGTTGTAAAGATGGAGGTTGAACGCACCCAAAGGAGAATCGCGGTTGTTCCTCCGACACCCTCTATTAAACGGTGATACAATGAGAAACACATACAGTTTTTTTTTACCTCCTCTTTGCTCGATCAGCTGCTGGCTTACTGCTGCTGCCGTGCTGAGTGATCTGCATCTCACACGGTGCACTTCTGTCATATCACCTATGTCCATATATTCGATCTCTTTGGCTTTTACCTTTTCCTCAATATTGCATTGAATTTTGATTCCGTGTTTGGAATTACATCGTGACAAGAAAACGTATAACTGCCCGTGAGTGAATATCGTTTCTTTCTCTCTACAAGAAATGTGTCTGACAATAGCATTCACACAAATGAGAAATGATTGAACTGTGTGCCTGGCCGGGACACCCCTGCAGCATATCTTCATGGAGAGCAAGGATGGGAGACCCAGTATCTCCCACTGGATGCTAGGTGGCAGCCTTCCTGGGTTGCAGTGATGCCTTGGACTCCCACAGGGCTTCATGGGGGTTGGAGTGTTGTACAGCCCTGTTGGGTTCCGCAGGCGCCGCCAGGGGGTGCTGCAGCAGGAGCTGCTGGCCCCTTTTGGGCACTAGTTTCGCCACACCCGGAAATGCAGCCGGATGTTGGCAATCAAGCACCTGGAGCACTTCCAGGTGCCCAATAAAAGGAGCCAGCAACCACTACTCAGCGGCCAGAGTCGGGTGGAAGAGGACGAATTTGCTTGGGAGGAGTGGTGGTGCAGGAGAAGAAAGTGTGTGGTGTGGTGTGTTGGTGCTTTAGAGATTGTGTTGTGGCTGGGGGACACGGGGAAGACATACCCTCCAGCTGAAGAAAAATAAAAGTTTATTTATTTTATACGTGCCTCCAGTGTGAGTCTGTGTCGGGTCGGGCGCATATATAGTGCCTTTTTACAGTGGCTATGTGGGCAGGACTTTTCCAAATCTCTTTGCATATGCTCTTGTCTCGCGGGGCTTCTGGCCCTGGGCATGGTTACATCTCTTGGCACGAAGACTCGTCTCGCAGAACGTGAAAGTGTCCTTCCAAGATTTTTTTTTTTATAACAGCGGGTTGGATAATGAATGGATGGATAATAGAGAGATGAATTTGATTTATTGTTTAATAAGCTTTGGCAAAAAGCTGTACTGTATGTATGATGCTCTGTTCTTTTTTTTGTTTCTGGAAAGGTATGCTATTTTATTTTTTGTTAAGATTATATAAGATTATAAAGTTAAAATATTTTTATTATGCAAGGCTTTGTATTTTTTAAATATTTTTTTTGGTGATGTGTGTATAATGTATTGTAAATAATTCCATATAATATGTATGTTATGTTATGAAAAAAAAAAAAGAGGCCAGACACATGGTGGATGCTGTAGGGACACTGGCAAGAAGCTGTGTATATGAAGCCGTGTTCTTTTTTTTGTTTCAGGAAAGGAAATGAAAATAAACTTTGGTTTCGCCTCTACCAGTCTCTTGGTTCACTTCTTTCCGACACTTTGCAGAGTAGGATGGATTCCAGCTGGGTTTCCTTCAGGTGCTCCAGTTCCTCCCACAGTCCAAAGAGATACAGGGCCCAGTGATTTGGCATTGCTAAATTGTCCCTATTGTGTATGTATGTGTGTGTGTGTTTAGCCTGCCCTCGACTGGTGATCTGCCCTGGGATTGTTTCTCCCTTGTGCCATATGATTGCTGTGCTGGGCTCCAGCTGCCCTGTGACTCTGCCCTGGATAAGTGAGTTAGGGAGATGGACGATGGAATAGAATAGAACTATTTGAAAATATGGAGAGAAACTTGCTTGTGGGATGTGATAGTATCTCTGGCATGTTTATAGATTTGTAAGGTTGTTATTATTAAGTATACAGTAAAGAGTACTGTGAAACTTTTAGTTGCATGTACTAATCAACAAGCAACAATTCAACGCTCCCCACCACCATGATCAGTGAGTATAACTACATTACCTCAAAAATGTATCTTCCTCAGCTGAAAGAACTCCATTACCTGTGAACTGCTCTATCTGCCAGCACAGTCCCACCTGCAATGTTGTTTTTGATCATCCTCCAGACTGTACACAGAGCATCCAAAAGTATGTCTGCTAGCATGGGATCATGGATGTGTCAACAGCCAACGAGTGGCAAATGATGGTTGCTTGTGCAATCTCAATGTTGTTACTGGCCACTGCTGAATTTAACCATTCACGTCACATGGTACGTGAAATCCTTATTGTTATCACAGTCTGTGTCTTGTATTAAATTCAATTCATCTTACTTTTTTTGCAGCGTTCTCCACTGAGTGCAAGCTCAGAGCACTATAACAAATTTCTAGGTAAAATACAAAATGACAAACTTTACAGATTACATAATGTACACACGTAAGAATTCAGGTCAGGTTAAAAATACCGTAAAATATAACACATTCAAGCTTATTAAATGAAATGGATTATAACAATATTTAGTATGCTGATTAATATTATTATTGCACTATGGCCAGATGATAGTAAAAGAGTGGGAAACATCAACTCCAGTCAGTGTCAGTCTTGTATATAAGGTATTGAAGAGTGACTGATGAAATGATATCTCCACTCCACCATTGAAGAAGACTGGCAGTACTTACAGTATTGTTTGTTCTCATGGTACAGAATTTATTTTTCTTTTGAAGGTTAATATACTTCTTTGTTCGCTTGCTGGTAGGTATACTCAACTGTGTTCGTTTTGTGGTTTGTGTTGCACACACATTTTGCATTGTCCAAAAAGCAAAAAGCCATTTGCCGAACGTTGTGTCTGACCCAGGAAGTGATTCTAGCAGGTGAATGAGTGGGCTTTTAAAAACCACTAATTGCCTCATATATAATGATAAGCTGGACTATCAACACCATAAAAAAGAAGAAGAAAATGTATTTTAGGTTTGGGAGAGTGAGTTTGGACATGCTTTCAACTGACAGTGAGAAAAAGTGTCATACACTTGGAGGAAACAGAAATGGGTAGAGAAGGGAAGTGTTTGGGAAACAGATGGGTGGAGAAGTCATCCCATGTGGACAGACGGGGACAGACAATGGTATACCCTTGGCAATGAAATTAGTTTTTTTGTGATTTTTTAAAATATTTTTAAATGTTTTTTCTTCATTTTTACAATGCATTTTCTTGGTATGATGAAAAAGAACTATACTGCTCCATTCTGTGTTGGAGCAGGCGCATGGAGGTACCCCTTGTATATATATATAAATATATATATACTGATGCAATGAGTTTACCCTGAATGTCTGGATTGAGGAATGAATCTGGATGAACGTAAAGGCCATACTGACATGTCACCTCACGTCATGTGACATGTGGCTCAACATGTGATTCTGCTGTACTGTTCATCTGTATTTTATCACAATTAAAACAATGCCTTCAGACCTAAATAATGAACCATCACGGCTGATGCTACGATCTTTGCTTTTTTTACTGGGACCGCTAAATTGATCCTTGAGAAAAAGAAAACCTTGACCATAGCTTATGTATTACTGCAAGTATACAAAGAGCTACTAAGGTAATGGTGTGCCAATTAACAGCTGATATAAAACAGAAAAGTGCCTTACAAAATGTCTGCTGTCACATTCTTAGAACCCAACCATGCATACACGAAGTAATGATGGCACTGACCCGGTACTAATGGCCATTGCTGTCACTCCTTGTCTGACTAGTGATCTTCTTTCATTCATCAGGATCTGGTGGCAGTGGACTTCTTAGTGTTTACTAATCTTTATTCATCTTTGTATTTAGCTCTTTTCACTTACATTCAAATGGTTCTTCTTTTTAGTTTAAACACCGAATATCATAGTGAATGATCCTACTACATTTACACCGTGTCTTCAATGGGCTTCCTATGGACATGTTACAGTTTCAATTTTGCTCCTTTTTCCCAATAATCTTAGAAGACTTGACTCAGTTTAGTCTTTCTTTGACATTTTATTATTATATGAGGAGCTAAAAAACAATGTGAACTTGACCTTTTTGAGGAATTTATTGATGTATTGATTTGTTTAGTCATTTGATATTGTATGTCTGGCCAGCAAGTGGCTGTATTTACTGCAGTCAAAGAACAGAAATATCGGTTCCCTTTCACACTTGCACTCCAACCCAGATATTTTAAGCATAGAGTCAAAAAGCACAACTGTGGGGGAATCAACCCATGAGAAGTGTGGTTTGATGGAAAAAGGTGTATGAGAGCACATGGAGGAGACCTGTGACACATATGACATACTTAGCTGTATAAACAGCTGTTTGTTTACAGTTTATCACATCATTTTTCAGCAGTTAATCAGAAAAATTAACGGACAAACATGATATGAAGATAATCAATAAAGATTATTTTTGTTTGTGTCTTTATATTTTGGGTGCGCACATTTTTCCATGCATACTTGTGTATTCTTTTTATTTAATCAAGAGACCTGACCAAAAAACTAAAAGCAAAATTGTAAAACAAACATCTAACTCACCTTGGATAAAAAAGGCAAATTAACCACCAGTGCTACTACATTCAAATGCGGATAAATGTTTGCCTTAGTAAGCAGATTAAAAATGGGGTCTGAAATGAACTAGTGGTCACTGCTGCTGCTCCAGATCATTCTTAATTGTCAGCCAAACTGGATTTTAGTGGGTCTGGAAAAATCAAAGACTGGAAAAGTCTTATTAAGAAAATGAAAAATGAACAGACCGTCAAGGAACAGTTAGTATCCTGGTTTTGGTACACCCTTAATAAGAAGAGATTTCAAACAATGAGGTGTGATGAAAGGTTTAGGAGAAAACAACACCTAACCGCTACAAAGTTACAACATTAATCTTTTCCATGTAGTTCTCCTTTTGCACTTCTACATCACTCATTTTACTAGATGAAATATTTTTGGTATTAATCGTTAAACATCAGGCATTGAGTTGATGGCTACAGCAAGGTCAAATCACTTTGACTTTCCTTTGCTGGATGACTAAGGTATAGATAGATGGTATGCCAAGAATGTTTTTCCTGGCAAACACTGTCCAAATTAAATTGATGTGTACCACGGTTCCTTGTCTAGATGACTTTGAGATTAGAGGAGAAACTGTTGTACTTGTAAAAGATGCTCACACTGAACTAGACTAAAATTACTGCAAATAATCATAATTGGGAACCAGAGGGTTGACAACCTGATTTCTGTTTACAGAAATAATTTAGTGATCATGCACGTATCGGGAGTGATGTTGTTTACTAAACTTTTTGCTGTTTTTCCATCCATCCATCCATCCATCCATCCATCCATCCATCCATCCATCCATCCATCCATCCATCCATCCATCCATCCATTTATATTTGATCTTGCTTAATTCATCAGAGGTCAAATTGGATAAGACCTTCAATAAGATACCAATTCATCATTAGATACATTTGCATTCACAAAAAGCCAATTTAGATTCACCTATTAACCCAAAAGGCACATCTTTATGTTACTAAGAAAAGAAAAATAAGTCAAGTAATTAATGCATGTTGTTACACATAAACGTGATGCAAAGCCTCGAATTTTAGCTTCAAATCCTAACCTGATCCCCATGCATGTGTATGGAGTTTGAACGTTCTCCCTGTGGCTGGATCCGAATGTTGAGTCACAGTTTCTGTGGAAATATATTCACAAGTGAAGCAGTACATATGTGAGAAGTCAAAGAAGCGCAAGCTGTTAGTTTAACAGAGCTCATCACTGACATAAATACTTGAGGAAAATGATACAGGAGAAATTCAGACGTAGTTTGTAAAGCAGAAAAAGGAAGATGTTTTATTTAAAAGACAACAAGACTCTTATTCACATAGCCCAGTCATTTTTTTTTACAGTGAATGCTTTGCCATCTTCGTAGAAACGTCCATCTATCCACTTGCCAAGCCCGCTTATCCACTTGAGGGTAATAAGATGGTACAGATTCACCAGGAAGCAATGGCAGGCAAGGCAGCAATCAACCACTGATGTGATGGCAGTCTATCACAAGGCACTTTCACAAACACATTCACACCCAGTCACACGGTTCATTTTTGGCAATTTAACTAACTTCAGCTATATTAAATATCAGAATCACTTTTGTGTAGACTAAATAAAGGAAAAACAGAAGACAACCAAGTAAGAAAGGGTCTTGAAAAGAAAAAGAAAAAGTAAGACAGACCACCCTCAAAATGTAGCCTTTTCAAAGCTGTTCTTTCCTTCTCTGTTCTATGATGAACTGATGCCCTATTTTGGTTTAGATGCTGCCAGAACAAGTTCTGGTCCCAACCTCCCTGAACTGTATTAAGGTGGTTTGGAAGCAGACAGATGAATGGATGCTTTTCCTATGTTAATGGACATGGTTTGAAAGATCGTATCATGTAGTAGTGGTGTGCTGGTAGTCCTTTCTCAAAAATTACAATACTGTATATGTGCTTTGATTGATGATCTTGTGTTGTCTGGGGTGCCAGCAGTTGGCATACTCCTCTTAAACCTGGGACATCGATAGAGATGTGACTTGGCAATGAGGAAACACACGCAGCAGCCATCCCTTATTTATGTATGGCACAGTATTTATTTGTTATAGGATGTGTACTTTTTATTTTATTTGTTTGTCATTGTTTGGTGTACTTGCAGTGTTTACAGATGCAGCTTTTACAATTTCATTGTACTGATGCAGTGATGATAAAGGCTTCCAGTTAAAAGTACTCATTGCTTATATTACAAATCATCAATCAGTGTCCAAAGTGCAGTCCATTCTTCTTTAAATAAATACTCCAAAAAAACAGTGTTCTTGTGGAGGTTAAACATCCAATTAATAAATAAACCAAAAATAGATTAAAAGCCAAGGTTAAAAGACATACAAGTTAGGTAAATTAGCATTGGTGAATTGGCCCTAATGTGTGTGTCAGTTTGTGTGTTTGTATTCACCCTGCGATGGACTGGTGACCTGTACAGGGAGGGATTGTTCCTCTCTTGTGACCTGTGATTGCCATGATGGGCTTCAGCTGCCATACAATCCAATATGAGCCATGTTGTACCCATTCTAAACCAGCATCTCCTCTGCTCACCATTTAAGGTCTCTTCAGCAAGAGGAGATGTCCACAGGCAAGTGCAGTCATCTTTCAGTCTGGCTCATGTCCCTGCCACTTGAAACAGTTGATCGCTCCTGGTTCTTGGGCCGTTCTGCAGGAGTGACCCTGCCCATTGAGCGCTGTCCACCTTTCCGGATGCCTCCTCACTACACCACCCCCACTACCACGATCATGCCTCTTCTTCCCTTTTTCTTTATTTTTGTTTAATTTTTATTCTTTTCTTCCTTTCTTGTTTTCTCGTTTATCCTGCTCAGGCCCTTTCCTACAAATGTAGGTGTAGGTGTTCGGATTACTGGCTGGACTGTCCGCATCTGGACATAAATGTGTGATTAGCGACTTTCCTTATCAATACTCCGGGACTGCTCAACCACACTTCCAGTGCTCCCATGCCCCGCAATGAGCCTGAGCACACTGTTTTTAATAAAAATACGCACATTGCCACTGACCCCTAAATGCGCTTTAGCACAGATCTATGCTGTGGACTACATGTTTGTGTCCTTTGTAGCCAAGGAATGCACCAATATTGCCTACATCTTAACTCAACCTTGAGGCTTTGCCACAGATAACCACATTTAGTGCTGGAGAGTGTAACAAGACTTGGCGTAAAACTATTACAAGCACAATCACAACTGACATAGTGAAAAGTGCAGGCTTTTTGGGAGGATACATGCTTGATTTTTGTGGATCATCAGAAGCTGGCAATATTGGGAGAAGGATGTTAAGGATAGAGCTGCCAGGCAAGAGGAAAAGAGGAAGGCCTAAGAGAAAGTTTATGGATGTGATGAGAGAGGACATGCAGGTGATGGGTGTAATAGAACAAGATACAGAGGACAGAAAGATATGGAAGAAGATGATCCGCTGTGGCAACCCCTAACGGGAGCAGCCGAAAGAAGAAGATGAAGTAGGAAGGGGAGGTTACACAACATGGCTATTAACTTACTGTTCAAAACAAGTTTTATAGGTAAAACTCAATATTTCAACTTACCCCATTTTGTACACAGGCTCATGTTGTGAGATTAGTTCCAGTGTGAAGACTTTATCTTGAAAATGTTTCAAAAGTTTAGAAAGGAGATGTGCCACTTTCATTCGTTATGTTTTAAGGCAGGGGTTCTTAACCTAAGGTCTGTTGACCCCTAGGGGGGCCATGGATGGGTTTCAGGGGGTCCGTGAGGGTCAGATAAAAATGAACATTTATATTCACTATAGAGCGGCACAGTGGCTCAGTGGGTAGCGCTGCTGCCTTGCAGTTAGGAGACCTGGGTTTGCTTCCCGGGTCCTCCCTGCGTGGAGTTTGCATGTTCTCCATGTGTCTGCGTGGGTTTCCTCCGGGCGCTCCGGTTTCCTCCTACAGTCCAAAGACATGCAGGTTAGGTGGATTGGCGATTCTAAATTGGCCCTAGTGTGTGCTTGGTGTGTGGGTGTGTTTGTGTGTGTCCTGCGGTGGGTTGGCACCCTGCCCGGGATTGGTTCCTGCCTTGTGCCCTGTGTTAGCTGGGATTGGCTCCAGCAGAAACCCCGTGACCCTGTGTTCGGATTCAGCGGGTTGGAAAATGAATGGATGGATGGCTGGATATACACTATACTTAGAGTATAATGTAGTAGTAGTAGTAGTAGTAATGGTAGTAGAAAACATAGTAGTATTAGATCTGTTTTAATTTGCACAAGAGGATTGTATTTCATAATTATAATGAGTGGCCATTACAGTACTTTTTACATAATAAAGGACTATTTTTTTAGATTGTTTACTTTAAAGTTTAATAATACTTTGTGTATGTCATATATGTATGAGACAATCAAATCTCAAAAAATAACGTACATTATATTCATTGCATGCAAAGTTGTGTTTATGTGAATATTTCTGGGGAAGGGGGCCCATAGCTTTCATTAGATTCTTAAAGGGGTCTGTGACTCAAAAAGGTTAAGAATCACTGTTTTAAGGCTTTGATGCTAAAGACAAAACGGAGTCTCATTACAAGTTTTGTCTTCCGCTGTGCATTAAGTATAGTTAAGAACATTTATTTCCAACACTTCTGTGTCATAACTGGTAGTAGTGTCGTAGCTACACAACAATTTTCTTTTCGTGTGAGATATCTCTGTCAGGCCCTTGTATTAATTATCTAAAAAAATGAAGGCAGATTCTTACTATTTCTGGGACTTGTCTCACTAGCTGTTGGCCGTAAAGGGTCCCCTCATGTCTGCTCATGTATGTACTTCCTTGCTGACTCAAAAGTGTTCTCTATTTTTGTTTGTGGCATGTGATCAAGGCACTCTGTGGGTCATCTGGTAATTTTGTACATAGTGTGTAATTATGTAATCTTTCACTGTGCAGGCAATACATAAGATATACTGTAAGTTGATACTAGAATATGTGTTATTTAGACTATCATTTTGCAAGTGGTATTAGAGTAGGGATTCAAACAGTCATTGCTTGATTAACTGATCAGTTACACAGAGATTTTTCTTTGCTATCTGATTGTTTTTATCCAAACTGACTTAACTGAAGACATGCTTATCGCTCTCAGAATAGATATTAGGAATGATATTTTTAAATCTGTTTCTAGGGGCATTTCATCTGCTACTTAAAGAAAGACAGGAAGAAAAGAAATTCAAGGGGATGACCTAAACCAGCTGTTGCTTATAAACAGAAATAACTGCCTGCACCATGGCAACACAGGGAAGAGCAAACAAGCATTCGTTTCTGGTGAGTTGAATGGGATTCTAAAGCCATTATGCTTCCCTCCTTACTCTGAATAGGGACCTATTTTTGTTTTGGTAACATGCTTAGGTGAACAGCAAATACCTTGTAATAGCCTTATTAAATAATTTGAAGAATGTCTGACAGCAGTGTAAATTTAAAAAAAAAATAATAAAGAAATGAGCGAGAAAGAGTCATTACCTTAATCTTTTCCATTCCTGTTTCATTACCATTACTTTGTTTTCTAATGTTCAGAGGACACTTGCAGGGCTCCATGAATGGGAAAAGGATTCACTTCATTGCTTTGCAGATGAACTGGGTGTCATCTCTCTATATATAAAATCCAACATCTGTCTGTCTGTCTCTATGTCTGTCTGTATGTGTGTCTGCTTTTCATGAGAGAACTACTTAACGGATTTAGATCGGGTTTTTTCTATAATTTGCAGGAGCGATTTATTCGCACTAATCCAAGACGGTGGCTGTGGGCCAAGGGGAGGGTGGAAACACGATGTCTCACACTCCAGCCTCTGTTCGAGTTGGTCTACCTATTGCCACGTTTTGGACCGTACCTTGCCTCCGCTTAGCTAGCAGTACCTGTTTGATTATTGATTTTTAAAGTTGGTCTTGTTTCATTACCACGCGGGACATCAGGAGTGGGGAGCTGGATGGGGCCTTCCTAACTCACACGCCAACCTCCGTTCGAGTCGGTCTACCTTTCACCTCATTTTGGAGCGTACCTTGCCTCCGCTTAGCTAGCAGTACCTGTTTGATTATTGATTTTTAAAGTTGGTCTTGTTTCATTACCACGCGGGACATCAGGAGTGGGGAGCTGGATGGGGCCTTCCTAACTCACACGCCAACCTCCGTTCGAGTCGGTCTACCTTTCACCTCATTTTGGAGCGTACCTTGCCTCCGCTTAGCTAGCAGTACCTGTTTGATTATTGATTTTTAAAGTTGGTCTTGTTTCATTACCACGCGGGACATCAGGAGTGGGGAGCTGGATGGGGCCTTCCTAACTCACACGCCAACCTCCGTTCGAGTCGGTCTACCTTTTACCTCATTTTGGAGCGTACCTTGCCTCCGCTTAGCTAGCAGTACCTGTTTGATTATTGATTTTTAAAGTTGGTCTTGTTTCATTACCACGCGGGACATCAGGAGTGGGGAGCTGGATGGGGCCCTCCTCACTCACACGCCAACCTCCGTTCGAGTCGGTCTACCTTTCACCACATTTTGGAGCGTACCTTGCCTCCGCTTAGCTAGCGATACCTGTTTGTTTATTGGTTTTTAAAGTTTGTCCTGTTTCACTACCACGCGGGCAGAGCCACGGGGGGCAGCTAGTTTTTATAATAAAAGGATACAGAATTTTATAAAAGGAGTGGTGTAACTATATGCAAAATTTTAAAGGGTCGCAGCTTTGTTTTTTTTCCCTTTTTATAATGTGTACAACATACATGCATCCATCCATCCATTCTCTTCCGCTTATCCGAGGTCGGGTCGCGGGGGCAGCAGCTTGAGCAGAGATGCCTAGACTTCCCTCTCCCCGGCCACTTCTTCTAGCTCTTCCGGGAGAATCCCGAGGCGTTCCCAGGCCAGCCGGGAGACATAGTCCCTCCAGTGTGTCCTGGGTCTTCCCCGGGGCCTCCTCCCGGTTGGACGTGCCCGGAACACCTCACCAGGGAGGCGTCCAGGAGGCATCCTGATCAGATGCCCGAGCCACCTCATCTGACTCCTCTCGATGCGGAGGAGCAGCGGCTCTACTCTGAGCCCCTCCCGGATGACTGAGCTTCTCACCCTATCTTTAAGGGAGAGCCCAGACACTCTGCGGAGGAAACTCATTTCAGCCGCTTGTATTCGCGATCTCGTTCTTTCGGTCACTACCCATAGCTCATGACCATATGTGAGGGTAGGAACATAGATCGACCGGTAAATTGAGAGCTTTGCCTTATGGCTCAGCTCCTTTTTCACCACGACAGACCGATGCAGAGCCCGCATCAATGCGGACACCGCACCGATCCGCCTGTCGATCTCATGCTCCATTCTTCCCTCACTCGTGAACAAGACCCCGAGATACTTGAACTCCTCCACTTGAGGCAGGATCTCGCTCCCAACCCTGAGAGGGCACTCCACCCTTCTCCGGCTGAGGACCATGGTCTCGGATTTGGAGGTGCTGATTCCCATCCCAGCCACTTCACACTCAGCTGCGAACCGATCCAGAGAGAGCTGAAGATCACGGCCTGATGAAGCAAACAGGACAACATCATCTGCAAAAAGCAGTGACCCAATCCTGAGTCCACCAAACCGGACCCCCTCAACACCCTGGCTGCACCTAGAAATTCTGTCCATAAAAGTTATGAACAGAATCGGTGACAAAGGGCAGCCCTGGCGGAGTCCAACTCTCACTGGAAACGGGTTCGACTTACTGCCGGCAATGCGGACCAAGCTCTGACACCGGTTGTACAGGGACCGAACCGCCCTTATCAGGGGGTCCGGTACTCCATACTCCCGGAGCACCCCCCACAGGATTCCCCGAGGAACACGGTCGAACGCCTTTTCCAAGTCCACAAAACACATGTAGACTGGTCGGGCGAACTCCCATGCACCCTCCAGGACTCTGCTAAGGGTGTAGAGCTGGTCCACTGTTCCGCGACCAGGACGAAAACCACACTGTTTCTCCTGAATCCGAGGTTCGACTATCCGATGGACCCTCCTCTCCAGAACCCCCGAATAGACTTTTCCAGGGAGGCTGAGGAGTGTGATCCCTCTGTAGTTGGAACACACCCTCCGGTCCCCCTTCTTAAAGAGGGGGACCACCACCCCGGACTGCCAATCCAGAGGCACTGTCCCTGATGTCCATGCGATGTTGTAGAGACGTGTCAACCAAGACAGCCCTACAACATCCAGAGCCTTGAGGAACTCTGGGAAGGAGTTTTTTGACCACCTCGGTGACCTCAGTCCCAGAGATGGGGAAGCCCACCTCCGAGTCCCCAGGCTCTGCTTCCTCATTGGAAGGCATGTTATTGGGATTGAGGAGGTCTTCGAAGTACTCCCCCCACCGACCCACAACGTCCCAAGTCGAGGTCAGCAGCGCACCATCACCACCATATACAGTGTTGACACTGCACTGCTTCCCCCTCCTGAGACACCGGACGGTGGACCAGAATCTCCTCGAAGCCGTCCGAAAGTCGTTCTCCATGGCCTCCCCAAACTCCTCCCATGCCCGAGTTTTTGCCTCAGCAACCACCGAAGCTGCATTCTGCTTGGCCTGCCGGTTCCTATTAGCTGCCTCCAGAATTCCACAGGACAAAAGGGACCGGTAGGACTCCTTCTTCAGCTTGACGGCATCCCTCACCGCCGGTGTCCACCAACGGGTTCGGGGATTGCCGCCACGACAGGCACCAACCACCTTACGGCCACAGCTCCGGTCAGCTGCCTCAACAATAGAGGCATGGAACATGGCCCATTTGGACTCAATGTCCCCCACCTCCCTCGGGACATGGTCGAAGTTCTGCCGGAGGTGGGAGTTGAAGCTACTTCTGACAGGGGGCTCTGCCAGACGTTCCCAGCAGACCCTCACAACACGTACATACATGCAATATTTCAGAAAACCAAAGCTTCCCCACCAAATAGGAGACATGCACAGGAGGAGGTAGTATGGTAGAATCAGAGTGTTCCTTCGCAGTTCCGTTTGTTAATGGTTTGCATTGAGGATGGCATTAGTGTGTGGTCACAATATGTGGAAATATTTTTTATTTCTTCAATAATGTCAATTTTATTATTGTGAAATTAAAAAAATAAATAAATATGGGCAAAAATTATAGTAGTGGAATGCAAGAATCATAGCTGAGAGGTTTGAAAGATCAGGCAAACAAAACCTGAGGGTGAAACAGGAATTGAATTTGAGGTTAAAAAGGATTTAAAAAGTAACCAGAAGCAAAACCTGATGCTAGGGCCTATTTCGTATAGAAACTAATTATTACTAATAGAGTTTTTGCGCTACAAGACATGAATCCACTCATAGATAACGCATACAGGAAATGCCACCATATTTATAATGTTACCTCCCATGGTGATTGCAGTGATCGCAGTCATGTGACGTGTTTCATAACCAGGACAGGAATGAAATTAAGCTTTGTCAAAATAAAATGTGTGAAATGTTGCAATCATGACAGACAATTAACTAAACTCTGGTCTTCTATCATGTTTTATAAGTAGGTGACAACTGAAGCCCTGTAATGTTTAAGTGGGGAAATTTGTGCAAACAAGTGGATTAGAGATATGGGTGTGTAAAAGTAGGTGTAAGGATCTTGGCAGGGCACGGCACCCCACAGGCCAAATGATTAGACAAGGAAACCAGAAGACGAATTAGCAAAATGGGTAAGTTGTGATTGAGTAGTAGATGAGACCAGAGAAGCAAATCAAACCAAACAACAAAGACATAATGAAAGTCAAAAACAAAGTCAGAAAAACTCTCCCAAAGGTCCCAACATGGATTTTGAATCCCTGACTAACCTAAAAAATGTGAGTGGTATTTTCAAGAGGTCTAGGTGTATTAGAGGGTGTTGTGATGCTGCAATCTTACAAAAGAAACTGACATCACACAATTGCATAATTTTGGCACATGACTTGTAAATGCCAGAACAATAGTTAACAAGATGCCGTGCCTGTGACAAGATCAAAAAAATGGCATTTCCTGTGAATAAAACAGAGACCCAAAATGGTGACGTGGGGGTTCCACCATCAAAACAAAAAGGAAATTATTAAAATAAAGACAATCAAATGTAATGCAGCACAACTTTAGAAATGATTCAAATAAATAAAAACAGAGATACAGGTAGAAAAGAGACTTAAAATGAGCAACAGCAGGGACTAGCCAAGGTGACACTGGGGAAAACCCATGAAATGTAAATTTTAAACAAAACTAGACCCTGTCTTGCATATATTAAGAAATAAATGCATTCTGTCTTGAGTTGAATTCCATTCATTTCCTGAGAGTCTAATTGAAAAGTCCAGTTTCCAGCTATTTACGCAATATTTGTTTTGTGCTGCACATTCTCATGAGTGCAGTCTTGATTTCCTCATGCCATCACAATTAGACACACTTTATGCTTTTCTTTGTTTAATTTCCTTTGAAAAGTGTGGAGACAGAATGTACTCTTTCAAAACATATGTTTGTATGCTATAGTACATTGAAAAATGCAGCAAAAGATTTTACAAACAGAAGATGAGATGTAGTCAGAGAACAAATCACTGGTCTAAACCATAAAGTCAAAAGGAGAAATAACAAAAGCCTAATGCAAGTGACAGAAATCAAGTAAAAAAGTCCACTGAGAGATCAAAAAGACCAGAAAAATCAGAATGTACAAGAGGGTTTGTTTATTTTACGTTTGATATCCACAATCTTGGATAAAGGTCATATGGGAGTGGTGGCCCTTTATGCTGTCACACAACAGACATCATGTGCTGCACAATTGGGGACTTTTCTATAGTGACAGACAAAGTAGTAACATAAACTGGCTGCAGCCATAAGGAAACAAAATAATAACAGAAATGGCATGAATCTAAATTCAAAATCATAAATACGTTTAAATAATAAAGATAAGATAATCCAAGTTACTTCTGTATGAAATTAAACCCCAATAGCATTCAATTACACTATTAAAGGTTTAGGAATGCACAAGAAAATTAATAATTGATGAAGTAGCACATAATAATGTCCGCCATGATATGTATGCACACCCCTGGTTATGGTGTATCTTGCTGCTTTGCGTGTTTAACTGAGAAAGTGTTTGATTTCAATGTATTCATCATGTTTTACTTTTGAGGGTTGTGGAATAATCAGATGATTACATTTTCCCCACCAACAGTTTTGAGTTGAATTCCTGGACAGTCCAGGAAATACAATCACTTTACAGTTTTCAGTGTTCATCTCCTGTCGTCAGAGGATCTACAGGAGCCTCCTCAATAGGTGCCCAAATCAACTCAACTGTTTTTAGAGGTTAAGCAAGTCACTATCACAATGAATGAATATTTTTATTACTTTTATTTTTACAACTGTCAAAAATACCAAGCCCAAGTGAATCATCATAGCACACATGCCATTGAAAGCTGCCATAATCAAGGCTTTAAAAGGTGGATTTAATTCATGACAACCCACTGGCCTTGTGCCTTTTCTTTTCCTCTTGCTTTCATGTACAATACCGAAATTGGTTTTAAATGAAGCGTGATTAATGAAAGCTGTCCTGGCTGAGTGCTGATGTTCTCAAATTCACTTTTGCTATCACCTGAGGCCTGCATTAAGAGAACTGCAAAGCCTAATCCATGGCTCAACAAAACCTAATCTGTTTTTACATTTGCCAGGCTTCTCAATGGGATGTTGGCTTGTTTCTCTTGGGCGCTGTTGTTGTAGCTTAAATTTATTGCAACCTTTTACCTTACACATTTCTGCCATGCACGTTGTAAAGCAGCACTTGTCAAACATAATTCCTTTTCAATGTGTGAAAAAAAATACATAATTACCTTTAGAAAACAATGTCATTTTCTCATAATGAGCAACCCATAAGTAGAAGACCAAAACAAAATTGGTTCATTCACTAAATGTGCTGACGTGGGTTGCGTCGTGCTATGATTGTCTCTGGCCATGATACATTGTGTTGGCGGGAGTATTATCAGCAGATGTATAAATGATGTGTGATCCTAATTGGCCTGTGTGTGTGTGTGTGTGCATGTGTGTGTGTGTGTGTGCGTGTGTGTGTGCGTGTGTGTGTGTGTGTGTGTGTGAGAGCAGACCCTGTGATGTAATGGCGCTCTATTCATGGCTGGTTCCTGCCTTGCATCAGATGTTGTTGGGAAAAGCCCTGTGTTCCCTGCAACCCTGAACTGGTTTAAGTGTGTTTGAAATTTTTTTGTTCTTATATTAAAATGAAGTACTAAATGAGTGAACCTGGCACAGGATAGTGCTAACATGGATTTCCCTGAAAATCTGCGAAACAGTCCCACTTCAAGCAAAAGTGCTCATTTTTGAAAATGAGAGTCATGGTCCATTCTAGTAGCTTTCTAAGACAGACCTCAGTATGTGCGTCTTGGGAACTGCAGGTCTGACATTGTGGTTAGCAACACAGGAGCGCCGCAGGGGACTGTACTTTCTCCGGTCCTGTTCAGCCTATATACATCGGACTTCCAATACAACTCGGAGTCCTGCCATGTGCAAAAGTTCGCTGACGACACTGCTATCGTGGGCTGCATCAGGAGTGGGCAAGAGGAGGAGTATAGGAACCTCATCAAGGACTTTGTTAAATGGTGCGACTCAAACCACCTACAACTGAACACCAGCAAAACCAAGGAGCTGGTGGTGGATTTTAGGAGTCCCAGACCCCTCATGGACCCTGTGATCATCAGAGGTGACTGTGTGCAGATGGTGCAGACCTATAAATACCTGGGAGTGCAGCTGAATGATAAATTAGACTGGACTGCCAATACTGATGCTCAGTGCAAGGAAGGACAGAGCCGACTATAATTCTTTAGAAGGCTGGTGTCCTTCAACATCTGCAATAAGATGCTGCAGATGTTCTATCAGACAGTTGTGGCGAGCGCCCTCTTCTACGCAGTGGTGTGCTGGGGAGGCAGCATAAAGAAGAAGGATGCCTCACGACTGGACCAACTGGTGGGAAAGGCAGGCTCTATTGTACGCATGGAGCTGGACAGCTTGAAATCTGTGGCAGAGTGATGGGCACTCAGCAGGCTCCTGTCAATAATGGAGAATCCACTGCATCCACTGAACAGTATCATCTCCAGACAGAGGAGCAGCTTCAGCGACAGACTGCTGTCAATGTCCTGCTCCACTGACAGATTGAGGAGATCGTTCCTCCCCCACACTATGCGACTCTTCAATTCCACCCGGGGGGTAAACGTTAACATTATATAAAGTTATTGTCTGTCTGTATACCTTCATTTTTATTATTCTTTAATTTAATATTGTTTTGTGTATCAGTATGCTGCTGCTGGAGTATGTGAATTTCCCCTTGGGATTAATAAAGTATCTATCTATCTATCTATCTATCTATCTATCTATCTATCTATCTATCTATCTATCTATCTATCTATCTATCTATCTATCTATCTATCTATCTATCTATCTATCTATCTATCTATCTATCTATCTATCTATCTATCTATCTATCTATCTATCTATCTATCTATCTTGTCTCTCAATGCACAAGCACAATGGACTTGCTCATAATGCTTGAGAGTGCCTACTTATGTAGCATGAAATGTCCTTAATTATAATAAAAAATGATTGCTTGGTTGCCACACCTTTATTCAGATTGGAACCTCAGTTCATCTTCCAGATATCTACTTAGTCCATTATAGGGTTGTGGGGAAAGTAAGAAAGTAATCAGGGATGCAGCGGACACCAGTCCATCAGAGGACATACCTGTACACAAATATACACATCTGAACTCACTTTAGTGTCACCAACTGGCCGATCCTGCACGTCTTATGGATTTTGGAGGACAGTGAAAGAAAAACCACACAAGCATTGGGAGAACATGCAAACTCCACAGAGACTGTGAGTGCCAGGATTAGATTGAAATGAAAGACCCTGTAGTTTTAAAGCAGTACATCTGTTATAAATACCAAGGAATTAAAGGATGAGTGCCATGAAAAGGCATTTTCTCTGCTATTGATGTTTTAAAAGTAGCTTTAATGCAAAATCTGAATGCCATGAGTGAATGAATTAGACAGTTTTTTTGCCATTTATTCAGCACACAAATAAAAAAATGATAATGAGTGAACACAATATCAAAATGGATAAAGAAAACAAGTAATCTGCTGCCTAGCTAAACAATATTTGTCCCTCACTATCATGGGGTCATGCTATCCAGAACATATCAAAACACATAATCCTCTGTTATATCTATGGCCATGTCTGCCCTCCCTTTCTTCCTTCTACCACCTGAGCTTTTGGCAATGCCTTCACACCTAGCTTCAAATTCAGTGACGCTATTGTTGGAAGGCCCTTTTACACCCCAGTTCATAAGACTGTCGAGGGTTAAATCCCTTCTGGATAAGGGGCTAAAATAACTGTGAATAAGCCACAACAGGCCAGAGCTCCACCAGCTGGCACTTGCCATTCTCACAGCCTTACACTAGTTGACCACTTTCTCCAGCAGGTTCCCCCGCACGTGTGTTTTTGCTCCTTGTTGCCCTGACCTGTGCTGATCCTTAGCCGTACACAGCTTTATCAGAGCAGCAGCAAGCAGTGCACTGTTAAAACGTAATTGGCACCATCACAAATTCTGGCCCAGGAAACTTCCTATATTAGATAAATAACAAGAAATTTCAGACACTGGCTAAAGGCTCTAAATGTCATAGCAGAATACACAGCAGTGAACTGAATCAACATGGATGTCACATTTCATATAGAGGAGTCAGTATGCAGGCCCAAAAAATCAGTTAATAAAGAATGAAGTACAGGGAACAGGACTAAAATGGTTGTGTTTTTAGGCGAGATAAGTTATTCCTGCTGAGAGTTAATTGCCTAAAGTGAAGGGAGGCAGATTCAGTCCTAAAGGGCCCCGGTGGCCCCGGGCTTTCATTACAACCTTGAAATGAGTGACTAATTCATACCTGCTCTTGAACTTGTTGCTTAATTAGACTCCTTGTTAGCTCTGAGAATTGCCTGGCAGTCTGAAAGGAGGATTTCCTAGAAATCTGAACCTTTTAATGAACACTTTTTTCAGTATTTTAGGTAACCAAGCAACATTTTGTATGACACTTGGTCAATTTCTGATGACAAGCCACAGGTTGTTGTTATGTGACAGTTTATTAGTTCTACTTGAAGGAGTTGCATTCCTGACAATTTAATAGACATTGAGGGTATTTTAGACAGAAAACTGTAAAGGCTGAATATACTCTAGTAATCTGAAGGTCTAGTATACATTACAAATCTTTCTTGAGGAAAGGACAGTTCACAAGACTGAGTACATTTGACTCGTAACATAATTAAAAAAAGACACAGAAGGACAGATCAGATCATTAGGGTGTGATCCAGGAAATCACACAAATTCAGCAGTACAGACAAACACTGGGCAACGGCACAAGGGAAACACAATGCGACTGCTTTCATCTCATCAGACACCTTAGTTTTAATGATTATCTGAGATATTTCACTATATTCTATATATATGTAACACAGCAAATACTCAACAGAATAACAGACAGCTTATTTATTTATTTGTACTCTATATAGTACATCTATTTATCAACTCTCAGTGAAAATAAGGCCGAAACAATCAAATCACACATAACATTCTACACTGTACACATGATACTACTACTACTACTATTACTGCATTTCACAGCCTCACATAAAATAACTTTTCAAATTCACTTAATCCAATTCACAGCCACAGGGCACAAGGTAGGAGGCAGACCTGGGCAGAGATTTGTTCCATCACACAGCTCATTCACGTATACATGGAGTCAATTTATAAAAATTAATTAGCTTAACATGCATGTCCTTGAGATGTAGGAGGAAAACCAGCTTATCTAGAAAAAGGCTCACACAAACACAGCTTTAATATGCAAATCCCACAGAGACAGCAACCTGGCACATGATTCAAACTGGGTCTATGACACTACCTTTTCTCCTTGACCTGTTCATGTAATGTGGGGAAAATGAAATACACTAGGCACCATGTGGCTGCAGTCAAAAAACAAAACGAGCAGCGTGCTGTAGCTCAAAATGAGTGTTCACTTGCTATCTCTCAGACTTCTATTAGGTTCCTTCTGCCTTCCTTTTATGCTGAGATGTTGGCGGTGCCTATTTGCCAACACTGTTGGGGAACATTACTTGTAAAAGTAACTTAGTTACATTACTCATTACTTGCAACAAAATGTAACTAAATATGTTATGTAACTAGTTATTATAAAATGTAATGTGTTACAGTGTGTTATTTTTCTGTTACTTTTTCTTCTTTTGTATGAAAAATTGCATGTTTCTTTGGCCAGCACTTGTTATTAATCCCTAAGCTCATATATGAACATTCATGAAACTGAACAGAAAAACAACCAGATTTGATAATATTCTTGTGTTTTACAAATATGTTTAGTCCTTCATGTGCTGTGAAGTACTGAACCACCATTAATTTGCGGTATGAACATTGTCTGCTATGTCATCCGATCACACTGTTTCAAAATATCTATAGCAATTAGCTGGTGTGGACCACTGGGGTGCTTACGGCCGCCCTAACCCCAACACAGACAGTCAGCACACAAATGCCACACAGCATACCTTTATTTATAGGTGGGGAAGTGCTTTCTTCACTCCCTACAAGAGCACAATGTCCACAAGACAAAAGCACAGTCTTTTTCCTTTTCTTTCTTTCTTTCTTTCTTTCTTTCTTTCTTTCTTTCTTTCTTTCTTTCTTTCTTTCTTTCTTTCTTTCTTTCTTTCTTTCTTTCTTTCTTTCTTTTCTCGGCCTCAACTCCTCTCCCAGCAAGCTTCGTCCTCTTCCTCCCGACTCTGACTCTTCTCGGAGTGCTCCAGGTGGCTCATCAGCATTACCTGGAATCACTTCCAGGTGTGGTGGAAGTCCACTGTAGGATTCTGCAGCTCACCCCGGCGGCCCCTACGGAACCCAACAGGGCTGTACCAAAGTTCAAGTCCCAGTGTGCCCTGTGGGAATCCGTGTTGCCACAGCTGCCCAGGAGGGCGTCCCGGCCGGGAAATATATTAAAACATAATTGACAGTTTTTTTATACGTTTCTGCCAATGGATTGCTTGGATGTGTAGCTGTGCCTGCAAGGGACTGGCATACTATTCGCTCACCATGTTTGCTTCTTACGTTACACCCAGTGGTGCAGCGATAATCACTGGCTCGCTGTAACCCTAAACTGGGCCACGAAAATTTATACCTATAACTTTTATTCAGTTCTTTTTCCTTGATTGCAAAAATGTCACCAGAAGTTAGGAGTGTGTGCGTGTGTGCATGATGTTACACCGACTGCAGCAGGTAATATATTTGTGAGAGAAGGCAATACTTCTGCAGGATAACGCAGTATGTTTTTTTATTTTGGTATGGCAGGAATAATCTTCTGTAGTAACACAGTAATGTATATGTTATTTTAGTATTGCATTAAATTATGTTACTTTAAGTAATCTGACTACCTAATGCTTGTTACTTTTAATCCAATACCCTTTACACTATTTGCCAATCAGAAGTCTTCGTGCCAGAACTTTCTGCTTTTTCTGTCCAGAATGCCTTGGTGGTCGGATGGAGCCTACCTGCCACAGTACAGGAAGTGGTTCTGACAAAGATGTCTTTGAAACTTGCTCAGTGTTACCAGGCCCAGCCTTAGGCATAGGTGAAGTAGGCGACCGCCTAGGGCCCCGGCGTCCGGTGGGCCCCGGATAGACGGCGGCCAGGCCCCCGGCCCTCCCCTCGCATGTTTAAATCACGTGGGCCAGCAGGGTGATGACCTCGTAACGTTACAAGAAAACGTCTCCTTGGTCTAATTTTCACGCATTTCGCAGAGCTTCCAGGGGGCCCCTGGACCCCCCTTTCACCTAGGGCCCCATAATACCTAAGACCGGGCCTGGTGTTACATACTGTGAGGGGAGTCAACTAATTCTGGAAGAGTAATCAAGCAATCTTTAAAGCTTTAAGTTGTGTTGGGATCTGTAATTTTTCTGTTGAGGAATAATGCGTGTTATTCAGCTTGTGCAATTCAGAACCTCAGAACGCAACAATATATAAAATTAAATTAAAATTCCATATGATTTAAAAAAAAAATTATGAAAATAAAAATACAAATATTATCTCATGAACTCCACTGTTCATGATGCTTGTATCTCACTTACATTTTGGATCAGTATTCACACATTTCAGTCATTAAAACTTGCTTTTTTGCAGCATTGTTGGCAACTCTGCATTGCTGCCTCTCATTAGTCTTTGATGTTCATTTTACGGTTTTTATAAACTGACTAACTGTTGGACATTTGCAGGCCCTCCTTTGTGTTGTGCATTTGAACTTTTTGGTATTATCCCTTATCTCTCACATTTGTTTGCTCTCTATAGTGCGATTAGCAGGTGTTCACTGTGAAAGGAATCCTATAATAAATCCTGACTGATCATCCTCTATTGTCCATGTTTTCAGATTGTTACTTTTTCCCATTTTACAGTCATGAGTATCAAATAAAGTCATTTAGAATGTTTAGATAACTGGAAAAAAACAAAAGTGAGATTGTTTAAGCATTGAAACCAATGACTCAAACCTCAGTAAAGCCATGACAATTCAGGACATTTGTACTTTGGAAATTCAGCATTTCAAGGCTATAGAGACCTTTGTGATATTCATTTAAAAAATCTATTTTTTTCCACCTTTTACTCATTACAGGTTCACAGTGAACTAGGACATGCTCCTGTTGCATTGGGTGCATGGCAGGCTTTGGATCCTGGCAGGCCACCTTCTCGTTCTCAGTGTCACACTGAATTAAATTACAGCTGCCAATTATCCTGACAGTGGCACACCATATCACTTAAAATAATGGATGTGAACATCAGAGATCCACACTCCACACTGAAGGTACCCAGGAGGGAGACCTTTGCCGTGAGGTGCCAGTGCTCTCTGTTAAGCCACAGTGCTCCTTATAAATACCCATCTATCCATTTTCTAACCTGCTTATCCTGTTCTGATTCACAGGGAGCCAGTGCCTATCCCAGCAGCACTAGATGCAAGGCGGCAACAACTATAAACAGGGTGCTAATAATTTTTTAAATGTGGAAGGAAAACCAGTGTTCCCAGGGAAAGACATTAAAAATATTAAAAACAAATTAGAAGGTTAAATGAGGATTTAGCAAGCCAAGCATAAAAATGGTTCGCTGCTTACTTGGCAAGAAGCAATACATGGAATCTGCACTGCTAGAGAGGCAGACTGTAATTTTGTACAAGAGAATAAATATTTCAATAATTTCTTCTCCTGCTGTAGCTGGGACATCTGTGCTGTACTGTGGCTTTGTCTGACACCGTTGCCAGCAGATTTTATCATGATACGATGTGTATATGGTGTGCTTAAAGTGTGATCATAATCAATGTGTGCACTACAAACAGTAAACACTGTACAAATTTAGGGTTATTTATATTATTTTTTAATTTTCCCCAAAAAACTTCACCTCTAGGTAAAAATCATGCAGTTAATAAAAGTGAGATACCACCAAAAACATACTGTAATTGTATTCAAATTATTCTTTCACTCCTATTACTCACACAGAAGGGGACAGATGCCACAACCTAGGGTTTAGCACCATAGTGCTTATTGTCTTACTGAACTCAGGATGAGCTCCTGCACCCATTGCTTCAGCTCTCCTCAGATTCCATCGACGATAATGTGGGCGTATGAAGGTGTAAGTATGAGGAAATGATAACAAACACAAGCTGCCAAAGGAACCTGGTTAGGCACCAGCGCACCTTCAATAATAACCTGTGACAAGACTGGACGTCTTGGCACAAACCAACATGTTTTTCTGTATTTTCCAAAACAATGAAGGTTGACTGCTCCTCCAAACTGGCATTTTGAAATGCACCATCTGGCAGTGTGCCAGTTTCAAAAGCAAACAGAACATTTGCTCCCAATAAAAGGGAAATGTAAACAGCATCACCAGACAAAGCGGCCTTACTCACCGGCCTCCACTGCAGGGCCAGCACCATACTCACTGGTGTTTAGTCCCAGCACACAGAGATTCTCCAAATCCTTTCCCTCCACACCATTTGAAAGGCAATGGTGCAGTATCCAACCTGCTATATCCTAACTACAGGGTCACGGGGATCTGCTGGAGCCAATCCCAGCCAACACTGGGCGCAAGGCAGGAAACAAACCCTGGGCAGGGTGCCAGCCCACTGCAGTGCAGTATGTGTGTTTCAGTGATTCATCTGATAAATGGGAGCTAGCTAAATGTCAGTTTGCAGCCTCTAATTAAGTTAAAATGTTTGGATTGCACAGATACACCAGGGATGAAAAGGCAAAAGCAATAAAGGATCAGATTCAGGTTAATAAATTTGACAAAACACTAGTAGCCATTCCCTGGAAAGAGAGCCTTTATTTTTAAACTCTTTCCATTTGTATTCTGAAATTGTGGACCCATATATAGCTAGTAAACTGTCGAAGAACTCATCAAGAGCTTTTGCGCAATGAAGCTCAAATGACTGATGCTGGCTCATGTGACGGTGTGGATATCTAGCAGGAACCTTGAAAAAGGTTAAAGTACACCAGACCACCTGGTGTGTAGACGCTCAGACACTCACAATTCAGTGTAGCATGACACTTACAGGGTGCAGCATGTGGGTGGTCCAAGGAACTCCTGTTATTGAATATTTCATTTTTTTCCCTTGCAATGTCTTGATGTGGAAGGCGTGCACATCCAGCATCCCCAGAAAGTGAGTGATGAGGCAACTGTCTTTCATAAGCTTCACTGCTTAAAGAACTAAGAGCAATTACAAATTGCAAACATGTTTGAGAACAGCACAGTGGTTAGCATTGATGTCTCACAACTCCTCAAGTCAGGGTTAAAAAAGCAGACTAATTCCATCTTTGTGAGGTTAGCTCTCATTGACTGGCAGGGAATAGCTCAGAGTCCATCTCTGTTTTCTATCTTCACTTGGAGAGGCCAGCTGCGAATCTAAGGCCTTCAAGTCAGAGATGAATGCTTATCCATCCTTGCTAATGGGACTTTCCTCTACTCATCTAGGCAGGCAGGTCTGTTGACTTCTACTGCTATGAGGAGGATATCATATCATAAAGTGGAGGCCCTCCCTCTCCCAACAATACCCATATTTAAGTGTTGAGAAAGAATGAGTCTCAACACACTGGAAAGGTTTGGGGCAGCCACCCGTATATTGTCCCTAGCTGCAAAAGGTTTAAAGAAAACGAGCCGTTGTTCAGTAGAGTTCCAGGATTGAACTGAACTGGTTTGGAAAGATGGAGGTTTTATATGCTGTGAACCGGAAGTGATGTCATTTGACCGGAACAGGAAGGGACGTCAGTCTGGGCACCAGAACAGTATGTGACATTAAATCAGGCAGGTTTTCCCATATTTGGTCTGCAGAGATAACAGAAATAGGTTTAGAGCACCCTGCCACCCCCTGGCCTGGCGGGTAATTACCTCCCCTTGGTCCACTCGGCTTGCTCCTAGTCGCACGTGGGTGACAGTGTCCAGACATGTCAATAGTCAGAATGAAAAGTTGTACACTATAGAAGTAAGGTATGTGGTGTATAACATTGAGATTCATATCAGAATAGCACACAAAAAAATGAAATGGTTCAAAAATCAAATTAAATAAACATTGTCACACACGTGTGCTTAGGAGGCAGTCAACAAGCCCTGAGGTGAGCAATATAATATCAGACGGGGGGTTGAATTGGGGTACTGATATCTCTCTCTCTATATCTTCAGAACAAAAGAAGAAAAATAACAACACCCACTCACCAACAACACTTCCGATAACCGAAAATGGCTCCATACAAACCACTCCTTCTGTGATGACGTCACTTCCGGCACATTTGGATGACACCACTTCCGGTCCCTTGTTGATGATGTCACTTCCGGCCATTCAAGATAACGTCACTTACGAGGCCCATTAATATCACTTCCGGATTTACCTCACTTGCTGCCAACTCATATCCTGTAGCCATTTTGTATTTAAACGATCATTCCACTACTGTAAACTGTCAACTGTTTGGTTTATTTGAAAACGTTTTGACCAGAAAACTAGCAGATATTATACGGGGCAATTCCCCAACTCTTATTTGAAGTTTTTAATCTGTTATTTCATCACAACATGTAAAACAAGTTTCAAATCCTCTTGTGCTAGATTACACAAATGAACATAACCTAGCGTAATATTCTCAGACCCATGTAGTCCAGTGGAGAGTTGTGGTGGGCCTATCCTGGTAGCACTTGGTTGCATGGCAGGAAACAACCATGGACATGGAGCCAGTCTATTGCAGGGCCAACGCATTTACATTCCAACACAGAGGCGATTTAACCGAACCTGCACATCTTTGGGGATGTAAGAGGAAAACCTGACTACCTGGAGGAAAATGAATGCATTCATAGGGAGCTTGTTGATCTGGTATTTGTCAAACTTCTTGTTTTCTGTATTCCCTGGGAACTCACACTGAATTGGATTAACCAGGTATGACAATGCTATGTTAAGTTATTATTAAACTCAATGAAACAAGCGTGCTACATAAGGATGGATAAGATGCTGCTTACTGACCTATTTTCGCAGACAGTCTCTTCACTTGAGCACATGAGATGGAGAAGAACTCTGGTAGAAGCACAGTACTGCTATCAGAGGACTTCGAGCTTCAAACTCCTGCCAGGCACAGTCTGTGTGGCTTTTCTCACACCTTCCTTAAATACATTATTGGGTTTGCTGGCCTGGTATGGACACCTCTGTGTTTGTGAGTGTACCCTGTGACAAACTGGTGACTTGCCTGTTACTGCCCATACAGGGTCCAGCTCTTTTGGCTTTATAATAGAAAAATTGGTTCAGCCAAATGATTGCAATGATGTAATAACACATTTTCATTCTGAACATCAGAATTCAAGCAGAATGGCACCAAGAACTTGAAGGTTTCCTGCCATTTCAATGCAGTGCTGCATTATTGGTTCATTGTGTAGCACACTCTTACTGCTCAGTTGCTTTACAGAACATCAGTACAGACCTGTATTCTCTAAGGTAATCATTTTATGGCTCTACACTAACCTGCTTTATGCAAAAAGGGGAAATTTGACATTTTTACTTACCTGGCGAGGAGGCATTCTATTTTAGTCCCATCAGTTTTAATTAAAAATGTGCTCTTAAAATGAAATCTTATGAGGCTAGAGGCAAGACCTCCCTGAAGGCGAAAAGGGAGCAAGAAGGCACGGAAGTTCAAATCTTTGTAATTTAGAATGAAGGAAGTGTGAAAAAAAATAGAAAAGAAAGGCATGTGAGTGAAGCATTGCATTTAA
Organism: Erpetoichthys calabaricus; assembly: GCF_900747795.2. Lineage (NCBI taxonomy): Eukaryota > Metazoa > Chordata > Cladistia > Polypteriformes > Polypteridae > Erpetoichthys > Erpetoichthys calabaricus. The sequence goes on along the minus strand of NC_041395.2, from coordinate 141,636,475 downwards.
AATGAGCATTGCGGAAAATGTTACTCTGGGGATCGCTTTAAATAAACATCTGAATAAAAAAGGGGGCTAGAGGGCATCTTATGACTATCAAAATGGCCTCCTTTACTGAAAAGTTAAATTAGTGGAAGCAGCCTAGTCTCAGCACTGAAAAACCTAGGCATGCACTTACATCAGAAATGTGCTAAACAAAGCAATAAAAAAGAATGACTATTCATGGAGTAAAGTGATACTTACTGCCCAGAGTGTTTTTAAGTCATTTTGTATTGTCAGCAGATAAAGATAGAAAGGACACTCACTCAAATGTACTGTATTTTTGAAGTACATCTTTTTGTGATTAAATATCAAAGGTTTGACTATACTGGGTGAGCTGTGTCCAACTGGGTAGCGTCATTGAAGTCTTTAGGCCTTAGGGGTCTGCACTTGTAAAGTCATGACAGTTGTGCTAATGGTGCCGCTGTTAGACATCTGGGTGGTTTCTACAAGCAGTATGGCTTAGTTGTTAAGACACTGGATTGTAAACTAGCTGCCTCTGTACATCTCAAACTCAAGTCATTTAGCCTGTAAGTAACGTAATGGTGGCACCGGCAAACGTAGTGGCAACTGCAAGAAACAAAAGCAGTTCCATCTGAATGGAAAAAATCATGGCAGTAATCAGATGACCATTATGTAAATATAAGATCCATCAAAATCATATGCAGGTGAACCTTACACAAGGAAGCATCTTCACATCCTTCTTGTCCTCCTGTCCCATACTGACTGCTGGATGAGCAAGTCCTTGTTGGAATAGCGAACTAATAAAACAGTCATGAAAAGGCGGTTCAGTTCACATCTGGAACATGATAATTGTACTATACTACACCTATGGAGACCCTTGAGATGATGCTCTCCTTAAAAATCATGCTATAATCTAATGTTTGCTGTTTTACATTGAGCAGGACCTTGAAGAATGAACTCATGTTAAGTCTACCAGGTTTTCTTCTCAGGCCACTAAGACAAGGAAGTATAGGAGGTCATGTTGTGTGGTTTAGCATGATAGTGATTGGGATGCACAGTTTGTCAAATTATGTAAGCAAAGCTAATTGTTGCCCTTCATAATTCAGTTTATTTTCAGGTCCTGCTTTTGCAGTACAGGGTTTGGGAACTGGAGGCCTTCCTGGTAATATTAGGTGCAAGGCAGGAACCAACCGTGAAGCATGTTACTCACATAAGGCTGATTTAGCTAGCATGTATCTTTACAGGTTGTTGTAGCTAACTCTTCACCTAACCATTCCTCTTTCTTACCTGGGCTTGAGCCTGGTCATGGCAGAGACATCAATATACACAATTTGCTAATATCTCTATTTTCAGTTCCATTCTTCATTCATTACAAGAGTGTTACGGAACCTAGAATGACAGCAGCAAGCACGAGACAGGAGTTAGAAGAGCATTGGCCCATTGCAGTGCCTCGTGCAACACAGTAGAAAGAGGTACATCGGAGACAGGATGCACATGTGTTTGTGGAAGTGTTTTAATCTGAACCAGAAGCCCTTTGATAAATGGTCTCTTGACTGGAAAAAAATGAAGGATCAGTGGGTAGTCCCAAATTACATATTTCATCTTTAAGCAGATGATATCTGTGTGGCTGCAGTTTTTCAATGTTTTCAAAATTATACAAAGTTTGACATGAAATAAAAGAAATTCCACAGTCCAAGTAAATTCATTTTCAAACTTGTACTAAAGTTTAAAGTATTACAGTTATGAAAAAGTGAGGAAAATAAAAAAGGCTTCTTCAGTTAAAAAGGAAACCAACTCAGTCAAATGAATGAAGATAATGTAACAAGTACAATAGTGTGCTTCAAAAGTAATCCATGTAACTTGGCACTCAGTCATCATTGCTTACAGTTAAAAAGTCCTGTCCAAAACTTTATTTTAGAATTACATTGATGATGTCTTGCCAAGTTTTGAAAAAAATTATAAATCCTAAAAATAGCAAATAAATTTTTTTTCCTATTTGAGATAACATAGAACTTCAACTATTTCATATATCCATATCCATCTTATATTTTATTATATTGCCTACATTACAACTTTTATATGTGTAATTCATGGAATGATTTATCAGGTTGCCAATGGGTTTTAGGGTGGGTTACACTGTGTGTAGTAAGTTTCTGTTCCCCTTCCCTGGACACATGAACTCTCACTCACAGACAAATGACGACATCATGTCCACTTCTCTCACACTCCCCCCCTTCCACTCTTGGTGGCCTAAATGAAGCAACAGAAAGCCATCGTCATTTGACCAGCATTTCTGTGCACCCTGTGCTGTTTGACTAAGAAATCACAACTTATATTCACTTAAACAAAATAACATCAAATCAACAGTTAAACAGGGACTCCCTGGCTGTGACCCCCATCTTTTCATGTTTATTGTCTCTAATGGCTAGACAACTGCATGCCTGCCACTCTGCCACTCTCAAACAAAACACAGAGCCCCCCTCCACTGACCACAGCATAACAACAGGCCAGAGCGTCTCACCCACATGCCAGCCTGGCTTATACAAAACCACAAATACCAGCCCAGCCAGAATGCCGCCCACAGTCCATTCCATACAATGGATTCTAGTTGTCCATCCCCATGCTTTCTTAGACATTGCTGCCTTTGTGCTGTCAATCATGAAGCACAAAAGAAATGTGCCAGGCCAATGCATTAATCAGGGTATTCCAGGTTTTTCTTTCACCAAAAGTCAACACTTATTCTCAGACGTTCTTAATCTAGTTCTGGGTCATGGAAGCTGTCCCTGCAGCACCATTATCAAGGTGTATGCCAGCCCAGGAGACAGCGCTTGTCCATCACTTGGCACACCTCATGCACACCCACACTCATTCACACCAGGCCAATTCAGAGATACCAGTGTGAGAAATGGCCTGCAGTTTATCCCGGCCAGCACCCCCAGGCCGCTAGATGGAGTTCTCCCTGCAGCATCTTGGTGCTCCAGATTCCCGCAGGGCATCGTGGGAGATGGAGTTCTACTTCACAGCCCTGCTGGGTGCCATGGGTGCCATCAGGTGATGCTGCAGGGAGACACAGGGATTTCTATATTCCCTATAGCCCGGAAGTACTCCCAAGTCACGGGGACAGAAGAACTGAAGTACTTCCGGGCTGAATAAAAACAAGAGTTTTCATCTGACCCGGAAGTACTATGGAATCATATGGCCTGAAGAACAGAAGCACTTCCGGGTCATGGACTATAAAAAGGACTATGGGAAACCCAGCAAGCTGAGCCAGAGTTGGGAGGAAGTGTGACAGAGCTGCTGGGAGGAGAGGAGGATTGATTATTTGCATTATTATTGATTATTGTGTATTGTGGAGGTGCATTGTGCACATTATTGAAGATATTAAAAAGATTACTGGTACTTTTACCTGGTGTTTGGACATGTTGTCTGTGGGTTTGGAGGTGCGTCAGCGCCCTCTAGTGTCACACCAGTTAAAAACCCACTCAGATACATGGAGAACATGCTGTGACCAGGCTGGAGACCCAAACAGATCTCTGCAGCACGAACCACTGCGCCACCAGGCCAACATTTAAGATAAAGCACAAAGAGCCAGTGGAAGTAACAGTGCGTTGTGATTGTGTTTCTGTTATGTGAGATATAATTAAATAGTGTACAACTGACTTCCCTCATCTTGCACAGGTAGATTTCTTATTTTTAATGTATGTCTGTTTCAATCAACAAATGTTTTGTGATATATATCTTATGCTAGCCAGTGCCCTTAGAGCATGCAGCATTTCAGTGCTGACTCAGCGTTAGCTCCCTGGGCATCCCCTTAAATAGGTTTATGTTGCAGATAATGGAAATAACCACTCACTGCATATTATCAATGATGGAATCACTGACTTGACCTGAACTGAAGCCTGAGGTTACAAAATCAACGGTGCTCAAGTGATGCTATCTGTACATGTACATTTACATAGTGGAAAGCAGCTGCTATTTTGACTCTTAACAGCTCATCACAAGATTGATCTGCAGACAATGATATCTGCATGCATAAGAAAGTGTTTCAGCCCTGTTGTTTAAAACTAAAATCAATCACCTCAGAAAATGCACATATAAACAACCAGAAAGTCCTTGTGATTCATAATGTCTGGCCTTAAGCAACTTGTCTACTGTGACTTACACCCATGAATTACAACAAACCAGCAAGGCAGCACTTGGATAGTGCAGCTCTTAGAAATGCTTTACAGTTTTAACACAAAATGACTTATTAAATTATTAGTCTTAGAAAATACGTATTTTAGGTTATGTTAGAATTGCATAGTCTGATTCCTGGCTAAGGTGCCCTTTGTATGGCGCTTCCACAATCTCCCATTGTCAAGAAAGATTCCCTCTGGGAACTCTGGTGTAATCCCACAGTCCAAAGACATGCTGTTACATGGATCAGTGAGTCTAAATTGCCCCCGGGGGAGTGTGTCAGTGTGTGTAGTGCTGTGATGGACTGGTGACCTTGATGAGGCTGGGTCATGTCTCCTACCTGTACCTGCTAGCATAAGCTCCAAAAACAGACCTGGTTAGCCTTGAACATGAAACACTTGCCTCTTAACAGAACTTCTAGGAATCTGTTTTAGCACAAGAGCCACTTATATAACAACAACTCCATCACATCATTATAAGCAACACCGTGACAATGCACAATCCCATAAAGACCCCACGTATAAACCTATAGCCAGTAATACACAGCAGTAGCACAGACCATACAAACACACACATTATCTACGCACTTCCTGGAGGAAACTGTAACTCTGATATTGTCACAGTATCAAGGGTGCAAGCTGCCTCAGAACATAAGAATATAAAACAATATTTTAATGAGAATAGGTCATTCAGACCTGAATAGCTCATTAAGATCTCAAAAAAAGTCAAGATTTTAAGTTCCCCAAAGTTCTACCATTTACTACACTGCTAGATAACTTATTCCATGTGTCTATGGCTCTCCATATGAAAAAAGCCTTCTAACATTATTGCTCACGTATTTTGCTCACAAGTGGACCAACTGGCAGATTTCACAACTTGTTCAGGTTCACACAAATTTTTTGATTTAAAGCCATTTCTTCTAATCACTATGATATGGTGCCTGTATCTGATGAAAAATGGCCATCCGCTGTTATTTTTGTGTGACCTGCTTTTGAATGTAATTCCAATTTTTAATATTTTTTTAATAACATCATCATTGTTATATAGTATCTATGTTCACCTAGTGTGACTCACTGGTTCTGTACACATTATAATTTTTTTTAATTTTATAAGTAACATTACAGCAAGTGAGACACAGATTAATCAAGAATGCTATCAGTATTAAATCTCATATCTGAAAATCAACAGTACACCTTATGACAAGGATTTAAGAGTTGTGGTGGACTCGGCAGTATCAGCTGCCAGACAGTGTTCAGAAGCCATTAAGAAGGCTAACAGATTGTTAGGTTATATAGCATGATGTGTGGAGTACAAGTCCACGGAGGTTATGCTCAAGCTTTATAATGCACTGGTGAGGCCTCATCTTGGCTACTGTGTGCAGTTTTGGTCTCCAGGCTACAAAAAGGACATAGCATCACTAGAAAAGGTCCAGAGAAGAGCACCTAGGCGGACTCCAGGGCTACAGGGGTTGAATTATGAGGAAAGATTACAACAGCTGAGCCTTTTACAGTTTATGCAAAAGAAGATTAAGAGGTGACATGATTGGAGTGTTTAAAATTAGTTGATCGAGACTGCTATTTTAAAATGAGTTCGTCAAGAACATTGGGACACAGTTGGAAACTTGTTAAGGGTCAATTTATCTTAAATATAAGGGGAATTTTTAAATTTTTTATTTGCACAGAGAACCATAGATACATGTAAATAAGATAACAAGTAGTATGGCAGACAGTAGGACTTTAGAGACCTTCAAATCTCGAGTTGATATTATTTTGGAAGAATTAAGTTGATAGGACTGGCGAGCTTGTTCTTGTGTAGATTGTTCTAGTTTTCTAATGGTCACACATAGAAGTTTCACATGTAGCTCAGCTCTCATCTTCCATCCAGCTCAGACAACAACATAATGAAATAGCCAATTTGAAGTAGTTCCTTATGTATACAGAGACATCAAAGACCAACCCTGAACTCATTTAATGGCCTTGACAATCTGATGGAACTGAAATACAGTACATGTCATATTAGCTGGTGATATTCTCTACCCACTCGCTTCTTCTATAGCCCAGTTACTTTACATATTCGTTCTAACAGTGCATTTTTCTTAATTCTTGTCTTTGCTAACTCTCCATTTTCAGAACCTTCTATCTTCTTATATAATACGCTGTCCGTTTGTCTGTCCAGGATTTTAAATCACCTGTAGCTTGCAAACCGTTTCACCTATTGACCTGAAATTTGGTACACATATACTATGTGACCTCTACTATCCGCTTTCAGGGTGATGATTGACCTCCAAGGTCAAAGGTCAACCCAGGAAGGTCAAGGTCAAAAATCAAATAACCTGTAGCCTGAAATCTGGTACACATATACTACTCTGAAACTCTGCACTACAGCTTTATATTAAAAGCGAAGAGTTTTGGAATTGTTTCTCTTTTTATTTTATTTTATTTTATTGTAGAATCAACTTTCAGCAGCGGCCAGCAGGGTGGCCGTGTGGCGCATGTGTACGAGCGCCGTTCTCATCCCCACTACCTTCGTCGTCACTTCCCCTACCTCTTCATATCTTAAATCATTCTTGAGGCAGATTGAAGACAGCTTAAGTGAAAAATGAAGGAAAACATACTAAGCAATTGCAACACAAACACTGACTTAATTAGTTTTAACGCAAAAAGACGAAAGAAGAGAAGAAGCGGGCCGCTAGGGTGGAGAAAAGAAGAGCTACTCAGGCAGCAGCAAGCACATCAACCTCTGAGCAAAGAAACGCTAAACATACAGAGAAAGAAAGTCAAGTATATTTACTGCATGTTATTGTGCAGTGTGCCGTTACTGGTTCCATATGATGCAGGAATTCATTACCAGATATATTTGTGTTTTTTAAATTTTGCATTGTTATTTAGTTCATTGCGGCACGGTGGCGCAGTGGGTAGCGCTGCTGCCTCGCAGTTGAGAGATCTGGGGACCTGGGTTCGCTTCCCGGGTCCTCCCTGCGTGGAGTTTGCATGTTCTCCCCGTGTCTGCGTGGGTTTCCTCTGGGCGCTCCGGTTTCCTCCCACAGTCCGAAGACATGCAGGTTAGGTGGATTGGCGATTCTAAATTGGCCCTAGTGTGTGCTTGGTGTGTTTTTGTGTGTCCTGCGGTGGGTTGGCACCCTGCCCTGGATTGGTTCCTGCCTTGTGCCCTGTGTTGGCTGGGATTGGCTCCAGCAGACCCCCGTGACCCTGTGTTTGGATTCAGCGGGTTGGTCAATGGATGGATGGATGGATGGATTTAGTTCATGTTGTTTTACAATGCTTAAATTCCCTCAACAAACTTTGCTATTTACTCCTTTGATCTGTGTAATTAATATTCTTTTTTATACTGTACTATTACACAACATTAATGTAACAAGGTGGGTACAGGGATTACTCCATAGCTACAATTTCCTTATAGCAACTTTCTGTTTTTGTTACTTTTAATTTCAGTGGGGCACAATGCCATATGGTGGCTGAGGAGTCCTGTGTTCTGATCCAGAGTTCGGTTGTCGTTTGTATTGGTTTTGCAGGTTCTTTCCCTAACATCATGGGTTTTCTCCATACACTCTGCTGATGTCAAATTGCACAACGTTTAGTCACAGGGCTTGCCAGGCTTGCTAACTGCAGTTTCTGATCTTGTGGCTGGGCCATGTCAATGTAAATGACTAAAAATCGTTGAGCATGTCAGATTTAGTAACTGAGTGCCAGCCTTTTAGCACAGTCATGCTCACCCCTTTTAGTGACAGCCAATAATAAACGTCAGACAGACAAGTTTCTCTTCTGTTTATGAGATCCAAAACACCCGCGTTCCTTCCTTGTCATTACATTCTATTTATTGAACTTCCAGATGAGCATTTATTAGTTGTCACGGACACATAGCTCATCCCTACAACTAAAGACAAAATTAAATCTGCTTAATTTTTTTGGAGAGAGTCACAGGCAGTCGGAGCGAGTCACAGAGTACTGTATATCGCATTATGTGACTGGCCTCTCACTCACTAAAATTATCTAAATGAAGGGTACGACTGAAAGTCACTGGAAGAGTCACATAATGTGACATGGGCTTAAGATTGAATGACGACTCCATACTGATCACTATATAAGTTTGCGCTGGTATGTCCTGCAATGGCCTGGTATCCTATCAGGATTGGTTATAGCTCCTTATAAAAAATAAAAATTTAATTTCATTATATTTTTCAACAAATCATTAAGGTTAGATAAAATATTTCTGTACTAGCTTTGCAGCCTCATTGAGTTTCCCAGCATGAGTGTCTTATTATGAAATATTTTTGCACTTCATGGGTTTCCTTTGGGTATGGTGGTTTCCTTCTATAGTTCAAAGGACGGCTACTAGGTTGATTAGTGATTGTAGATTTCTGAAATGTGATTTGTGATTGTGAATGTTTTTCTGAGTTCGTCCTTGGAGCCTCAGGCTCCTTCCAATCCTGAGTTAGGTTTTTAACTACACTGAGGCCATTACAAAATATGAAACATTTCTTAAAGTATTGTATTTGAGATTTTTTTTTTGCATTGCTTTTACAGTGATTCATGTACTATAGAACAAAATGATCAATCAATTACATAATTAATGCATGTTTCCTTTAATTATTTGTGTTGCCACCTCCCCCTACATGTGCTTTCACACCCACACAACTCTACTGTACTTTCTCTTTCAAGTACAACTCCCAATAAAAGCTGCTTCCACCACTTTATAAGGGTCTTTTAGGGAGCGGGTATGATTTATTTTCAAACCTCATTCAGATGAAAGAGATTCTATAAAGAAAGGGGCATGTACAGTGAGATGGGAACTTCAAAGTAAACATGAAAATCCTTTCCCTACAAAACTCATCAAGTGTTTTTTTGCTCACTTAAAGATGACACAAAGCCAAAATAAGAGATAACAAAGACACAGTTTTGCTGAACTTTGCGTGCTTTATAGTAGCCACTGTGGAAGATGAATGTTCTCTTCGTTCCCTTGTACTAATCCTTGTCTAAGGAGTTAAGCAGAAGTAAGCTTTAAAAACATGCTTTGCTGAGCAAACAGAAAAAATATTTGTCAGAAGGACTCAAGGTGTAAGCTTCCACACTGAGACTGCCTTATCACGTTCTCCCTTTGTTTACATCTGAACGCCATAACAAGGAGCCAAGGAATCAAGTTGCACAAGGAGCATTGAAGGGGCTCAAGGATTGTGTATAATAAAGTGTTGACTGTTGCATTTTCATAATGAACATTAAATCACGCATTCTAGGGGTATAAAAACCTGCCCCACCCAATAAACAGGGTTCAGAGAGCCCTGACGCTGTCATGTAATATTGATTGCCTGCTTTTCTGAAACCTGCTCACTGTGATGATGTAAAATAATAAAGCTGCTATATGACCCCACCTGCTGTCTTGTCTAAGTGATCGTCCACACCACCACGGAAACTGATCGGATTTTTACTTTCCATTTAAACTCACAAGTCCCCTGAAGACTTTCCACCCATCCCTCTATCCACAGATCATCCCACAGATGAGTATGTTAATTGATGACTGTGTGAGTGAGTGAGTGAGTGAGTGAGGATGTGCATTTTTGACTGATGCTCACCCAGGTTTGGCACCTGCCTTGCACCTGATGCAGCTGGGGTAAGCTTTGCCCCCCATGACTGTATAATACTAAGTAGGATTAGATAAGGGATGCTTTTATTTCCTTTATAAGTTCATCAGGAGCTGGTGCTTATCTGGAATCAAGGAAGGAACTAAATACATGGAGGAGATACCAGCTCTTTACCGGGAACACCTGACAATATCATTACAATTATTACTCACTCAATCTAATCTAAATTAATTTAAATAAACCAGTTGGCCTGCCACACACTTGTTTAGAATGTGGAAGCATCTTAACGCCTGTGAAATCCACTTACGTGTAAGAACAATGTGCAAAATCTACAACCAAAGTGACTCCATCATGAAGTGAACTGAAGTCCGTGTAGCTGGGAGACATCAGTGCTAGCCACTGTGCCACTATAACGCCCCTAAACTTATTTAATCAATTCAAAAATAGTCATTACTGAGAAACTGACTAGTTACAGCGTTGAGCTTCAAATAAACAAACTCGGCTGCATTAAGGACCAAAGGGAGGGCTGTCAGATGTGTTGGAATTTCCAGCGCCTCTTAGCAACAGCAGTTACTAGGGAAGCTCTATTTAAAGCTAGCCAAACAGACTAGGGAGAGAACATTAAGAGCAATAACAAAAGGGAAATGGGTCAGGACTGCAAAATGACGCGCTTCCATAAATCATCAGTAATGTTAAACCCTCAAAATTACATAATGTGCAGTATTAGAAAACTGAAAATGTCTGAATTTGGGATCCAGGGATCAAGAGCAGGGGAGGAGCTGTTTGTAATGCACAGCAGTGCTGATCTTTAAATTTAGTCATTTACACTTGATGGATTCCGCTGGCTTTTTTTTAACTGGTGTTTCAACTTCACGTGAAGGTTTTGTGAGCCTGCATTTTCACTGCATGTTAATTTAAAAGGCTGCATATTAGCATACATTATTACTGAAACAAAGAATATAAATAAAGCTTCAGACAACTTCTAACAAAGCTCAAGAATTATTATAAACTATCATACAGCCAGTGCAGAAGAATACTGCATGTATAGTATACCCATCCATCCATCCATCCATCCATCCATCCATCAATCCATCCATCCATCCATCCATCCATCTGTCTGTCCATCTATTCCTCCACTGAATAATTTGCTCATCCAGTTCAGGGGCACAGAGCACTGGTTTCTGTTCTGGGAACATTAGGAGTATGTATTGTATACACTACCAATCAAACGTTTGCAAACACCCAGGAATCTTCATGTTTTTGATAGAAGTTTATACCTTTTTTTACCATTAAATTGATTTCAAAATACAGCCAAGACATTACTAGACTTGCAAATGGGTATAATTGCCAGCCTTACAGGAAGTGTTTCAAAGAGAAAACCATATCTGAAAAGAAAAAGAAAAGGTTAAAATGAGCAAAAGAACACAGACATTGGACAGAAGTTGATAGGAAAAGAGCATTATGGTCAACATCCTCGGGTCATCTTTTCTCTTTTGCAGATGACACTGGTTTTTAAGAAAGAAGTCAACTGAGGACCAGCAATGTGTTTATTTCTCAAATCACTTACTCTGATATTTTTAAACTCATATGAAGTTGTGCATCTGGGTCTTCACCTTCTCCTTCGATCCTGGTTAGTTCCAGTTGGCCCTCTTCTCTCGAGACAGTAACAGACACCTCTGTATGAAATCTTCGGTTTCTTGGCAATCTGTCACATGAATTCATTCTGCAAAAAACACTTTATAGTACAATGTTTCTTGAGAAGGCTGTCGTGTACCATTATGGCCATTTTAAACCCAGATCTGAACTTTAGGAATGCCAATGCCTTGCGACACAAGTGGACAGAAAAACAGGTTTCAGTGGTGCTAATGCAGTTAGAAATGTTTCTGTAATAACCAATTATCATTTATACATGACTAATTAAAGATAAGCTAAGGGAATTTAGCATTAGGACACTGAAGGAATTGCTGCTGAAAATGGGGCTTTGCAGTTACACATGTGTACAATAAATTAAAAATCAGTCGTTTCAATCAGCAATACTAGTAATGTCTTGACTGTATTTTTAAAACAGTTTAATGGTATTTTGATAAAAACAGTATCAATTTCTGACAAAAACATAAAAATGTCTGGGTGCATAAAAATATTTGACTTGTAGTGTGAATTTTTTCTGATTATCTTTGACTATGCAATGCAGTTAATGATCTTCTATGTAATAAAACACTAAGGTCTGTGTGTCCAGTCCGTCTGAGCAATCTGATTGGTCACTTTGGCTTTGGTGTGATTGGTTAGAGTGGCTTTGGTGATGTGACAAAAGAGGAAGTACGAGTGTGAGACGCACAAGGAGGAGTAAAGGCATCTGAGGTGTCCTGAGAGAGTTGCCTTTAAAGACAGCAAGTATAATACAGGACAAGAGGTGAGAAAGGCGTCTCATAAATAATGACAGAGTCTGAGAAGCAGGGTTTAAGGGAGCGCACTCGAGAAAGGGAGTACCAGTTGTAATATGAGCGCTATATAGCGCCCGACCCCGCACAGACTGACACAGAGGCACGTACTTAATAAACAGTCTTTTATTTCTTCTTCAGCCGTGGGGCACGCCTTCCCCGTGTCCCACAGGCCCAACACAGTCCCAAACACTCACTGCAAACACAACAACCCTTCTTCTGGCTCCACCACTCCTCCTCAGGCTTAGTCCTCCTCCTCCCGACTCTGGCTCTTCTTCTGGAGGGAGGCGGTCCCTTATATACTGACCCGGATGAGCTCCAGGTGCACCCCTTGATGACACTTCCTGGTGTGGCGGAAGAGTCCAGAGAGTCCCTGGAAGCACTCCGGGTGCCCCTGGGAATTCTTCCGGCAGCACTTCCTGGTGTGGCGGAAGTGCTGCCATCTGGGACTTCACGACTGTCTGGGCGCCCCCTGGTGGTGACCACGTCCTCCGGTAGGGATGAATGTCCCAATTCCGGTCCAGTGGCCCATAAGCAGATCCGGGCGGCTGCCCCCTTGTGGCCCAGGGGAAGTATTGTCCATCACGGGGACCATCCAGGCGTCCCAGCTGGGTAGGGTCCTCACCCATCTGGGACACAGTAAAGAGATATTTACAAACAGGCAAATAAAGAGGAAAGGTGCTGAAGGTACACGTAGGGCAAGAGATAGCAAATACTTTTTAAATTATTCTATTATGTATTTTTGACAGGTACCATGGCAAGTACTACATAAAATAATAATTCGTACATCTCTTTTTATCTGTGTGGCACAGTGGACTCTGTCACTGTCTGTGTGGCATTAGCACATTCTGCATGTATCTCTGTGGGGTTTTCTCTGGGTATTCAGAAAGATGTGCTCATTGAGTTAATTTGTCACTGTTATTTGGCCCTGTATGAATCATTGCACCTTCTGACGGACTAAGGTTGACAGTCGCTTTCTCCCGAAGCTGCTGGAGTGGAGTTCTCAATAGATAGCCTGCTGACACTCAAGACAAAATGTTGATCCCTTATTTTATGTTGCATCTTGAATAGGCAGGTGAGTTCTGACTGCTGGCACCTTCACCATGTGACTGTCCTACCTGCTGACCAAACCCTTCAGCCAGTTGGATTTTAACTGTTCACAACAGCTTAGCTGTTTTACTTGCACCAATGAATCCCAGGTTCATGTATTATGTGATTTTAACCGCAGTTACCGTCACTTTAAATAGTGGTCTTTATTAAAATGACAACCTGACCAGTCTTTGTTCCTGATGCTCCATCAGTGGGGCTCTTTTAGAAATATACACGATAAGCCCTGCCTGACATTTTCCTACCTGACTGTGCAAATTATTTTATTAATTCAGATCTCAGCTCCTGTTTTCATCATACGTCATGCCCCTCATTCCAGTTTTTTGTGCACTAATTATAGGTCAAACAATGAAATGGTGAAAGTAAAACAATAACATCTCATTCAGTGAATTGCTCTTATTATTGTATACCTGACTGACACCCTTGTCCAAGGTGACGTGCAACATCAGAATACTTTACAACTGTTTACAGATTTTTTTTCAGTTGTAGAACAGGTAGGTAAGTAACTGTTGAAGGTGACTGTTATTAGTGAGGACAATGCTCTCACTCTTGCTCTTGAGCTGCCCGCCCTAAGACAGCACGGGTGGGATACAAATTAACAAAATTGGGTTTATAAGTTGCCAACTCTACCTTTGGTCTAAAGGGAAATCTCCCAAAAGGCAGTGGGTGATATGACCACTTTCCATTGTAGCGTGCAGCCGGGGCTCTTGCCCAGCTGGGAAGCCTCCACGCTGAGAAGACCGGGGAAGCAAGTGTGGCCATAGCATTACCTTCCCCAGGATGCTAGATGGCAGCCCCCCTGGGTTGCAGTGGTGCCTTGGACTCCTGCAGGGCTGCATGGGAGTTGGAGTTTGGTGCAGCCCTGTTGGGATCCACAGGCGCCGCCAGGGGGTGCTGCAGCAGGAGCTGCTGAGCTCTTATGGGCAGTTCTTCTGCCACACCTGGAAGTGCTGCCAGAAACGAGTAATCAAGCACCTGGAGCACTTCCGGGTGGGCTATAAAAGGAGCCAGCAGCCACTACTCGGGGAGCCAGAATTGGGAGGAAGAGCGATGAAGACTGACCCGAGGAGTGAAGTAGGAGAAAGATAAAGAGCTGTGCTTGTGCTGGGACGGTGTTGGGACTGTGTTATACTTGCGGGGAACGGGGAAGGCATTTCCCACAAGGGAAAAAGGAAAAATAAAACATGTGTGCCGTGAACTTGTGTCCCACGTGTGTCTGTGTCGGGTTCAGTTGGCAGTGCCAGCTTGGTACTCCTACACCATATATAGTGACTCTCTTTGTCACTGTTTTTTAGCTGCTCCTGCACTGTTTGCCAACCACAGTGGTACAATGTGGCAGAAGTGGAAACTGAACCAACTACATGTTCTGTACTGTATATCGAGCTACACCAAACAGGGCCTCACTTCCACTTATGCCAGGGAACTTTTCTTTTCTCTCCCCTGTTGGGCTTCTTTCTTAACCTTTTGTTGCCTCCTGCAGCCCACACACATAAAACTCTAAGCATATGGCTATTAGCTCACTAATTAAGGGCCTAAACACTTTTTAAAATTTCAAGTAATCTTCACTGAACTCTGTTAAAAAATAAATAAAAATGAAGAAATTCAAGCATATGGCCACCAAATTCAAACAAGCACTGCCTTATGATGAGGTGTGCGGCACCTGCAGAAAACAGAGGTCTCCACTGATATCACCTTGACAAGGGGCTCCCACAGCTCCCTTGCACAAGTCCACTTTTACGTTTATAAATAGGGACCCTGTTTGAGAAAAGAAGGCAAAGGGTAATGGGACAAGCCCACACATTCTTAGGTCTTTTGGTTACCAGGATTGCCAGCCTAGTGCATTCAAGACAGAGCGTGGCAGACAGACGGACGGAGAGAGGGATAAGTTGGTGCTGCAAGCCAGACTATAACCACAAATGATCTTCTCAAGCATTAAAGTGTTAAGGGAATGCAACATGAATCTTGTTGGAATCTGTTTCGTGTGCACATTTTTTTTAATAAATGCAGGCTCAGCACTTGAGTTATGCACACCACAGAAATCTGCTTTCATTGACAGCATTTAAATATGAATAAATAAAATTAAGAATTTCAAACCCACAACCGCATACTTACAGTAGAAACGTTTGTTAAATGTGCAAACTACGAGGAAGCGCTTGGATTCTGTCAAAGCCATCAAAATGCAAGCCAGATAAAGGTAATAAAAGAATCAGAGCTGGAAATGTGCAAATGCATGATTAGAAGTCTAAAAGGAGTGTAACTGAAGGCTCGTATTCAGGGATTGCATAAAAGACTTAATACTAAACCTAACAAATAAGACTTTTAGAAACGGTTAGACCTGGGGAACTAAACATCACATTAAGACCACAGGCATCATTTTAAAATTAAGTGCAGTCACCTTGTGTAAAGGAGTCAGCCAAATAAAGACCAAGTACACCAGACACCTTGTTGTCTTGGCTTTTTTTGTAATATTGTGTGCTTAATAAAATGGATGCGCTGGTACAGCACGTTGCTGCACCCACCACATGATAAAACACATCAGGATTGCAGTTCTTAACCCCCAGGCAGACAGCTGGTCCAGTCCCACCCTCTAGAGATGGCCATCTATCTGCTGCAGACAGGTGTTATGTGTGTTTCCCCTTGGCCTGTTCCAGCCACTCAGGTCCTCACCAATGAAGATCCTGTTAGCTGGATCATCCTCAGCGAATCGCGCCACATGGCTGTAGTACCGTAACTAATGCTTCCTCACAATGCATGCAACTTGCCTCATTCGGGACTCCATGAGCAATTGCTCATTTGACACAGTCAAACCAGCGGTACCCAAGGATTCCCTAAAGAGACTTCACCTCAGGTCACTGGATAGCATCCATGTCTCACAACCATATAGCAAAACAGGAAGCACCAGGACTCTAAAGACTTAGACCTTTGTGCTCTTGGAAAGATATTGGGAGCGCTACACACCCCTTTCCAGTGACCTCATGAACTCCCGTGCTCTCCCAGTTTTTTCTACTGACTTCATAGGAAGAGTCACTAGAGACAAGAATGTCACCGCCAAGGTAATTAAACCTCTCAATGTGGTTGACTCTTTCTACGCAGGCAGGCATTCTGCTGATGACTCTGTGTTAAAGACCTGGATCTTGGTTTTTATCCAGGACATTAGCAAGCCCTGACACTCAAACTCCACGCTCAGTCTGTCTAGAGCCCTAATTAGAGCCTCCATTATTATTATATTATTATTATTTTAGACGCCGTGATTATCAGAGGTGACTGTGTGCAGAGGGTACAGACCTACAAATACCTGGGAGTGCAGCTGGATGATAAATTAGACTGGACTGCCAATACTGATGCTCTGTGTAAGAGAGGACAGAGCCGACTATACTTCCTTAGAAGGCTGGCGTCCTTCAACATCTGCAATAAGATGCTGCAGATGTTCTATCATATGGTTTTTATTGCGAGCGCCCTCTTCTACGCGGTGGTGTGCTGGGGAGGCAGCATAAAGAAGAGGGACGGCTCACACCTGGACAAACTGGTGAGGAAGGCAGGCTGTATTATAGGCATGGAGCTGGACAGTTTAACATCCGTGGCAGAGCGACGGGCGCTGAGCAGGCTCCTGTCAATTATGGAGAATCCACTGCATCCACTGAACAGTATCATCTCCAGACAGATTAGCAGCTTCAGTGACAGACTGAGGAGATCGTTCCTTCCCTACACTATGCGACTCTTCAATTCCACCCGGGGGGGGGGTGGGGGGGGGGTAAATGTTAACACTAAACAAGATTATTGACTGTTATACCTGCCTTGCACTCTCCACCTTGCATTTTTTAACTTGCACTGCGTTTTTATTTCTCTTTAATTAATATTGTTTTTTATCAGTATGCTGCTGCTGGAGTATGTGAATTTCCCCTTGGGGATTAATAAAGTATCTATCTATCTATCTATCTATCTATCTATCTATCTATCTATCTATCTATCTATCTATCTATCTATCTATCTATCTATCTATCTATCTATCTATCTATCTATCTATCTATCTATCTATCTATCTATCTATCTATCTATCTATCTATCTATCTATCTATCTATCTATCTATCTATCTATCTATCTATCATTGACTCTGCAAAGATCACAGCATCTTTGGCAAAGTCAAGATCAGTGACCTTTTCTTCACCAACAGATGCCCCACAGCTGCTGGACCCCATGACCCTGCCCAGCAACCAATCCATGCGAGCATTAAACAGGGTAGGAGCAAGGACACAACCCGGACGAACCCCAGAATCAACTGAGAAGAATGCAGAGGTTCTGCCTCCACTCTGCATAACACTCACAGTGCCAGTGTACAGGCCTGCCATGACATCCAGCAACTTTGGAGGGATGCTGCAAAGTCTTATGATGTCCCACATGGCAACATGATCAACTGAGTCAAACAGTTTACAAAAATCGAAAAAGACTGCAAAGAAACTCTGCTGTTATTCACTTTTGCTTTCAATGAGAACCCTCAGTGTCAGGATGTGGTCGATGGTAGACTTCTTAGGCATGAAACCAGACTGGTCCGGTTGCTGGTAGGTGAGCAAATGATCACGGATCCTATTGAGGATTATCCTAGCAAGGACCTTACACAACACTGAGAGCAGTGCTATCCCCCTGTAGTTACCGTAATCCAGGCGATCAACCTTCCCTTTCCAGATAGGGACAACAAGTCCCGTTTTCCAGTCATTTGGGATGATGCTCGTCTCCCAAATGGAATCAAAGATTGCTTGCAATGCCAGGAGAACAGCCTTACCACTAACCTGGAGAAGTTCATCCTGGATACCACAGATCCCTGCAGCCTTCCCTATCTTCAGCTGGTTCACTACGTGTGCAATCTCAGTGAGATTGGGTGGTTCACAGCTAATTGGAGGATCAGCACCAAGAACCGCAGATCTAGAGATGTCTAATGCCCTAGCTTTAAACAGCTGCTCAAAGTACCAGGACAGCAGGTCACAACTGCAGCTTCATCCGTAAGGACCGTTCCATCACCCACCCTGACTGCAATTCTCAGAGGAACAGATTTCGATGTGCGTAATGCTTTGATTCCTCTGTAAGCAGGGTATTGGTTGCTAAACCACAGATAGTGTGTCACTTGCTCACAGATTCCTCTTACAAACACCTTCTTATCTGCCCTCACAGTCCTTGCAGCTGTCCTTCTCAGTTCCTGGTACAGAAAGCATTGCCATCAAGTCGTACACTATGACTCCTTTCAGTAATATTCAGGGTGTCCTGTGAGATGAAATACCTCCTTCTGGGAACACTGGCAACACCAGCACGACCCTTAGCAACCTTCTGGGTCTTGTCATGGAAGGTCTCCCACATCATATTAGAATCGGTAGTCACATGTGTGCACACTCATTAGAAACAGTCTGATCTTGGAGTCTGGTCAGGTTCAGCCTCATTCTTCTAGTAGGTGGTAGCCTATTGGGCCTGAGCTGGATCTTCAGAGTAGCAAAAACAAGTCTGTGATCAGAATTCACAAACTGGCCATTTCTGTAGACCTTGCAGTTCTGTAGGAGCCTCCAGCATCTGCCCACGAGGATATTATCATCTCCTTCACCACAACACCAGTATTGGAGTATCAAGTCCAAGGGTGCGGCTTAGGGTGTTGAAACCAGGATCCATTGATCCACAGCCCCTGACCTTTTTCAAAACCAAGGAGCATGGAGTCATTTTCACCACGGTCGCCAGACTCATGGAGACTGACACAATCTGCATAGCCAGCCCTGTCAGTGCCAGTGGTCGCTGGATGGATATGTGTGTTTTGCTAATATGGAAAAAGGTTAGTAAATATATCCATGGCGTAACATTCAGGTATGTTTAACCGACTTATTTAATTGATGTGAAAGTTGGAGTATTTTTAATTTTTTTAGTTAGTTCCTCAAAGAGGCAGCTACCGCATTTTTATTTATTGAATATTTTTTTGTACCAATAAATCATATTCTGAGCTGGTGAATCCATTAGGCAACATTGGCAGCTACCTAGGACACCATTTATGTAACTCAAATGGCACACACTCAGCAATAACTGCTGTGCTGTGGACACTGAAGGGTTCTGTTTTGCTAATTCAAGCAGTGCATCCTTTGGACACAGGGGGGTTAAGGTTAGGGTTAGCATTAATCTAATAATGCTGAATGAACACTATATAGGGGTGCTGTTTATGTAACTCAAGTGGCACTCGCTCTGGACCTTTCCAAAACACTATGGGCACCAAGGGGATAACTCAGGGGTGCATGCTCCAGACAAAGAGAGGGGCCTTCCTCCACCTAGAGCTTCATATGGACTGGCACAGACTGTATTCAAAAATAAGAGAACAGAATTTACTTATGTGTTAGTAGACTACATTAAATACATGCACTGTAAAATCACTTTCCAATGTCATGTATTTAAAAATGTAGCCTAAGTGGGCTCGTAGTGGCTCAAAAGCTTTCATAAACAGCAAATATTAACTCAGGTGATGTAAAAAAGGCAACTGTTGATGTGTTATTCTTACTTGTGGAGGGTCTGTGACTAACTGTAGTTCAAATTTTTTAATGTAACTTTTTTGAAAGAAGTGTCTGATAGAGAGTTAAACTTTTTGATTAAGTCTTAAGGCAAAATTGTTGGCTGCTTTCGACCATGACGGAGAGCAGGTCTGGATCTTCACCAGATCTGTTCTGTTGCTCTCTGTGCATATACAAACACCTCATTGGTGTCTCTTTGAATCACCTTGTGTAACAGTGGCAGAGCTGTCACACATTGGACACCGGCTGTTTTATCTGTCTATACAGTGCTGCTGTAAAGCGCCTTGAGAAGCACCTCAGCTGACAGAAACGCTAATCCCAACAGTTTGTCCTATAGTAAAGTTGTTTCTCCTGCTGCAAACTGCAGTTTAATCTGTCATTTAACAAACACACACAAACCAAAAGGCAATCTTTTACTATGGATCACAGCTTCTTTTCTTTTAAATATTAATTTTTCTACAATAATTGAAAATCCAGAGACAGGAAAAGAAAGGTATCAGTTGCAGCCTTTCCAAGTGTTTTCTCAAAGTCTTTGTGAAGTGCAGTGTTGCTTCTCAAATGATATACTTTGAACTCCTCCATGTCAGTTTCTTTTCCTTGGCATTGGAGTGATAAACCTAAAATGAACTCCTCCTTTCTTTTTCTTGGCAATGCAGAAGTAAAGTGTCTGCAAGTTTGTGAGGCAAGTGTCTGTGTTCTTCTTCCTGCCTCATTTGGAGTATCTGTTTCCAATGTTATTTTCCCTGCAGTGTGGTAAAACAGCTCTGCATGACCATTAGCAGTGTGGGTCTGTGACCTCTGAACTCTGGCAGAATAACATCCTTTGGACTTATGTATATATTTGTAGCGTAAACATGCCAATCAACTGCTCACATTTTTAAAAATGGCAAAGAGGGCAGCACAGAAGCATTGTGGTTAGTGCGGCTCCCTTACAGCTCCAGGAGATTGTGTTCAGCTTCATGCCCATCGAAAGTCTCTCTGGATTTTGTATGTTCTCACCATGTTTTTCTCCCCAACCCAAGATCATAACTGTAATGGCTGTTTTTTGGGACATGAGAAAGCGTCTCTTGCAATTGGCTGGCATTTTAGCCAGAGCTTCTTGCTGTTGGGATAAACTCTGGTTCTCCACAACTCTGTGCTGAAATACATCGTATTAGGATGGATGTGGTTAGAGGGGAAAAAGGTGGTGGGTGTAAAAAAGCAAGATGCAGAAGACAGAAGGATATGGAAGAAGATGATCCACTGTGGCAACCCCTAACAGGAGCAGCAGAAAGAAGAAGAAGGATGTACAATAATTATTAAGATGATAGTGGATGTACAATAATTGATCAGAATGAAAAAGTACAAGGCTTCCAAAGTGGCACATATTAAAGGCTGTCTTAAACCTCACATTTAGAGAGACTTAAAGATGACTTTGCTTTATTTGAAGAAAAGAAAAAAACATTATCTGTACATTCAGAAAAATGAATAACATCAGAAAAACATCAAAGTAAAAAAAAAATCAAACAGTGCTTTACACATAATAAAACTGAGACAATGACCTTGAGTGACGCTAACACAATCCATTGTGTCTTAAGTTGAACTCATCAGAATCTGGAAAATTCAAACGCACACAATAGCGCAAATTACCATTCTTAATATTTCTGAATTTTAATCAATTAACATTGGCCTACAACAAAACAGTTCCAGTCCTGAAGGATCATTAGTGTGGTTTGTAATGCTGCTGAAGCCCTTGGAGGGTTTCTTTTCTTGCAGCTCATGACAGCTTGTGTGCTCTTTTGTAAAAGTGCCGAATTGTGGGATACGACTTCATTATGATTCTGCCTATGCACTTGCATCCCATAGGAATACAAATAAAAGTAGGATGCGCTATAATGAAACATCGACCAGAGCGGGCGCTCAAACAAGGAACACAGCACTGCAAGTTAATCAGTCATTAAAAAATCTTCACTGCTGAACACAATAACAAATTAAATAATTACATGTTATTGTATATAGTGTCTTTTACAAAACTTTCACATAGTGCTTCACATAAGCCTCAACAGTGATATACAAAAATGAAACCAACTGTCAGTCTTCTCAACCATCCTATCCCATTACAAAATTATGGCATGTGAAACCATGAGAATATTGACCAGGAATCAGACCTGGGTGGACTGAGTCAGCCTCATGCATATATGGAACAGCATAGAGAAGTAAACGCAACTGGAGATAATCCATGTGAAAATGGGAAGAACATGGGACCTTCGCATAGTGTTTGGCCTGGAAGTGATCTGCAATCCATGGACCTATGGGACAGACATCCATCCATCCATCCATTTTCCAACCCGCTGAATCCGAACACAGGGTCACGGGGGTCTGCTGGAGCCAATCCCAGCCAACACAGGGCACAAGGCAGGAACCAATCCTGGGCAGGGTGCCAACCCACCGCAGGACACACACATACACACCCACACACCAAGCACACACTAGGGCCAATTTAGAATCGCCAATCCACCTAACCTGCATGTCTTTGGACTGTGGGAGGAAACCGGAGCGCCCGGAGGAAACCCACGCAGACACGGGGAGAACATGCAAACTCCACACAGGGTGGACCCGGGAAGCGAACCCGGGTCTCCTAACTGCGAGGCAGCAGCACTACCACTGCGCCACCGTGCCGCCCATTGGCCAGCCAACACAGGGCGCAAGGCAGGAAACAAACCCTGGGCAGGGTGCCAGCCCACCGCAGTGGCTTAGACTAGGGTTTCTTAAACTATGGGACACTAGTGATGAGGTTGTGAGTTACTGTTGTATTTAATGGCAATGGATCATGGATAGTTTGCAAATTGGGTCACGGTGGGTCGTAGCAGATTTATTAAGCAATCAACATTGCTCTGATGATCTTCCTCAATTAACCCCACAGAAGATTGTCCATGATTCTCCAAGGAGGACAATCCCCAAGCTTTGATGATCAGACACACTTCTCCAAGGTGAATGAACTACCAATCATCCAGGCATAGAAAAGGGCAAGATGGAGTCATGAGAAAAAAAAAGCTTAAGAAACCCTAGTTTAGGCGTATATGCAAGTGTTGCTATGCAAAAATAACAACGGAGGATTGCATAATCAGTGAAATATTATGGCTTCTTGATTTTAAAACATCTTCTTCTTCTTTTGGCTACTCCCATTAGGATCATCTTTTTTCAAGTTTTCCTGTCCTCTGCATCTTGCTCTGTCAAACCCACCATCTGAATGTCCAAAATCTGCTTAATTCAATTTAGAGTTGTGGGGAGCTTGAGCACACACCAGTGGCTCTGGGTGAAAGGCAGAAAAGAAACAACCCCGCCTGAGGCATAAATCTGTCACAGGAACCCACTTACTTACTTTGAGCTAATGTACACCGGTCAATCAATCCAACACTTACATCTTTTGGATATGGGAAGAAAACCAGAGTACACTGAGAAAAAAACCACAAGACACAGGAAAAATGTACAAGCTTCCTGCAGAGAGCAATTGTGTGAAGGTTTCAAGCCCAGAACTCATTTTGTGAGACAACAGTGCTAGAACAGTGGTGGCTTTTCCAGTGTGACTGGTTGGAGCAGCTTCATCTTGGTAAATGGAGTCTTGGACAGTGTGGCTTGGTTACTAAGTTGCTGGACAGCAATGTATAAGTTTCTAGTTTAGAGTTTCGAGCCTTTAGCCTGTGGAATGATCTACAATCGACATTAGAGACGTCTCAACATTTAAAGCAGTACTGAAAATTTTAGCATTGCTCCAATAGTTAGTTTTGCTGCAATATAGCTCTCTCTTTTACTGCATTTCAAGCTTTGTTTGGCCATTATTAACTCTTCCCCATTTATTGTCCCCATTTTGTCTGCTATTATTTATATCTTCTATCTGAATAACATTGTCATCATTTGCCTGTGCTCTTGTTTCAGGCTGCAGCTTACCTAGGACTTAATAT
Organism: Erpetoichthys calabaricus; assembly: GCF_900747795.2. NCBI lineage: Eukaryota > Metazoa > Chordata > Cladistia > Polypteriformes > Polypteridae > Erpetoichthys > Erpetoichthys calabaricus. The sequence goes on along the minus strand of NC_041395.2, from coordinate 141,612,695 downwards.
GCAGCATTTCTGTTTTTGTAGTTTCTTTGTTTATGTTTAAACATCTGTATTTTAATACATTTCAGCTTTTCATGGCAATGGAGAGTGGTGACATGCTAAATGTTGGTCGGATGTGCAAGAATTTCACTGTACTCTGCATATGTGACAGTACTACTACTGTAAGACATTGTTTAGAAGAAAAAAGAATACACAGTATCCTCTTTAATAAAATCCCTGTGTGCGTCCAGGTGTCCGTGTGTGGGTGTCTTCTGGTGAAGTGCGCATGCGCGGGGCACAGTGTGGCATGCGATATTACTGTCAGAGAAAGTTAGAGATGTTTTACGGAAATACAAACCAGTATTACTGCGAGAGGAAATTAAAGGTACACAATACAGTGACTCATATTACAGCCACATACAAGCGAGTATTACTGTCAGAGGAGTTTAAAGACATATTACCGACGCGCACGCCTGTATTACCGCCAGAGAAAATTAAAGGTATATTACGGACGTACAAGCCAGAGTATGTACAAGACAGTATTACTATCACAGAAAATTAAAGACACACAATACACGGCGGCAGCCCACGAAGAACGGTCAGCTCAGCAAGTAAACATCAACAAAAGAAAGGCTGAAAGAAAGAAAAATACGACCAACAAAAAGAATGAGGTCAAAGTCATTTAATATAGACTGTTCCTACTAATGTTTATGCACTACTGTTCTAGCGCCCGTTATTGTAACGGGCTAAATGACTAGTATATATATATATATATATATATATATATATATATATATATATATATATATATATATATATATATACACACCGATTTCCTCCCACAGTCCAAAGACATGCAGGATAGATGCATTGACGATCCTAAATTGTCCCTAGTGTATGCTTGGTGTGTGGGAGTGTGTGTGTGCGCACCCTGCAGTGTGCCTGCGCCCTGCCTGGGATTTGTTCCTGCCTTGTGCCCTGTGCTGGCTGGGATTGGCTCCAGCAGACCCCCGTGACACTGTGTTAGGATATAGTGGGTTGGATAATGGATGGATGGATGGATATATATATATATAAAATTTCTGAAAGTTGGGGTTAAAGGTCATTGTGATGACACAGGGGTTATAAAAGTGAGCTGGCAGGCAGGTTTTAGGAGATGTAGGTGATGTGTAGCAAGGTTGTGTAACTGTATGTCACAAAGCCAAAATTCAAGGGCAAAGAATATTGACGCCTTTGCCTGTTGTTCTTTTCTGTCATCATGACATCTGCTAATAAGGAGGAATCAGAGTTGGAAGAAGAGCATTATACTACTAAACGTTCTGATGAGTAGTTCAAACATACTGCCATATTGAACAAAAGCACATTCCATGATTATCTTCGGTACCATAAAGATAGCAGCAATACACTACTACATTTTATTACAACATTTATAGAAATATAAATATTCCACTGCGGTGGGTTGGCACCCTGTCCGGGATTGGTTCTTGCCTTGTGCCCTGTGTTGGCTGGGATTGGCTCCAGCAGACCCCCGTGACCCTGTGTTCGGATTCAGCAGGTTGGAAAATGGATGGATGGATGGATGGATAAATATTCCATGCAATATGTATAATACTGTATATTGTACTGAGCATAGAAGTGGAGGTGCACTAAATAAGAATAAACTGAGATGACTCCTCACCACTGATTCACTATGTGGCCCTGAGTGAGTCACTTAACCAGACAGAATTCACGGTGCTAAAAAAGGAAAACAATGGTCTTACTACTGTACTTGCATGGAGCCTTGTGCAGCATGGAAATGAAATACATTTCTCCATTACTATTGAAGAGACAGAGTACAGCACATTTACTTAAGGCTGTTAATGGAACATGGGGCAAAGCTGAAAGAATTACAGAGAGACAAAACTGGCAGCAAGGAGTATAAATCTGGAACTAAATCAGGATGGAATACCAATCGATAACACACTTACACTTCCCCATGCTGGATCTGGACACAGTTGAAACGTACCTGGAGTGCTTATCAAATCCTGTAAGGTGGAAAATGTACAATTTCTGAGTCTGGAAAGCAAGTCAGGCTCCTGGAACCACCATGCTGTCCATGCTGTTTTTAAAGTTGTTGTGGTCTGAACTACCAGACATAGACTAGAGCTGCTATATAGCCTTATGTATCTATAGATTTGTGTTATTAATTATTTTTTGGCCGATCAATAACATGCCTGACAGTTTGTTCATCAAAGTATTTATGACTTTACCAGTTTAAAATGTTAAACACTGTTAGCCTGTGTGGAGAGTACAGACCAGCTATTCAGGAGATGGATTTGATTTTTCTGCTGGTATCTGGAGCACCAGGGCAGGTATTCAGAGGGCAGTGTTTAAAGGAATGATGGCGGGGAGCAAGTCTATCACGCTCTAAAAGAGAAATGACTGGTGGTGAACCTCAACAGAGTACATTAGAGTACCGTACACCAAAGGCTGCATCAGTGTCTTTGCTGACTCATCCTTGAATCAAAAAGCCAAAATGCATTCTTACGAAATGGTTTCTCTGCAGCTGCACATGAAGGTTTTGTTTCTGTGTGATTATTTTTAAATAAAACTGGAAAAGGAAATCTATACTAGGTTGCAAAATACATATGTGATAGGAGAAGGCCCTCATGTTATCGCTCCACAACCTGAATAGCCGAGGAAAAGTAAGCAAAAACAACTATATTAACAAAATAATCACAAGGGAGGGAGAATTACCAGGAATACATGAAAGACAAATCTAACAGGACAGAAAACAACATCTTTCTGTCACTTTAAGTCTTGCTACACACATTTTGTGCCCCCATGTGCTTAATGGGATGGTTTCCCCACTTACCCACCTACCATCACCAACACCTCACCTCCTAAGTCACATATCAAAGTGTGTCAAATGTTGGGATTATTTCTGGCCAAGCTCAGGGATATCAGACCTGGACACCCACCAGCAGCCCATGGTATCCCTGTATCCCAAGATGTCAAACGACCTTGTTGAGTGTCTCTGTTTTCTTAAAGAGACACTAAAGTCCAAATTCTTCCAGGCAAAATTGGTGGGATGCCCTCCAATGGAACAGAGGATTCCACTTGGCCTCTTGCTAGTCCATAACTGTAAAAGGAAAACTATATTTTCCTTATGTAGGTGCCAGAGTGGATAAAGTGGCATCCTGGCCAGGAGGGAGTGTGCTTTCATGCTTGGACAGAAGGCTGTATTGGAATGATGTGGATGGGCAGAGTGATTACTGGTACCTTTCCTAGTCACGAGGCCATTAGGGATGGACAGGGGGAGATTGTGTATCCAGAATAATTCCTTTCCCAGTACATTAGACAGCAGCATCCCTCAGGTAGATCTCCCAAATGCACACCCGCAGGCCAACATGGGAGTTATAGTTCCAATGGGCTGTACTACTGAACTTCTTAGGTGCTGCAGAAAGGAGAAGTCTTTATTTTAAGGAGGTTCTACCTAACCTGGAAGTGATTCCAGGATATATTATGGGGCCACTCTCATGTCTGGCATAAAAGAAGACGCTCAACCTCATCCAGGTGAGGCAGAGTTAGGTAGAAGACGACAATGCTTGATTGGAGGAGTAGAGGGTTGGGGGAAAGAAAATAAATAATTTTGTTGTTGTTATGAAAGAAGTCCATTTAAAAGGGCTTATTTAATAAAACAAGTGCATTTAACCTGGGCTTCTCTCTGGAAGCTTCTGGCAGTTCTCTTTGGGGCTCTTGGCTGTCCTGCACTATCCTGATGCCCTGACAACTTCTTCGTAGCCAGATATGCTGGACGCAAACCATCATATCAAATCCAAAAAAGTTTGCATGGTGCGTAATACAGGTGCTGGGCTGGATTTCAGTTCAACTTGTAATTCTGTTACTGTTCTTCACATTTGGGAATTGCACCAATAGTCAATAATTTACAGAATAAAGTCATAAAAATGAACTTGTCAATAAACAATGACATCATCACTAAAGAAATCAAATAGAAATGAGTTAAATGATGAAATAGTTTGCATGCCCTTATAATGTTTATGCTGTAGTCTAAAGCATAGTCTAGTCTATAGCACGCAGTCCACTTAAACAAGGACGTCTGTGTATTTAATGTGTGCACATGAAAGCGGGCTCCACCTCTTTTGAGACATCTTTAAAATTATTTTCTTTTCATGCTTTATCGTTATTATTTCGTTATATAACACTTAGCTCTTTATTCATTTTTTTTTCTATGTTCTCAGTGTTTCGGAAGGGAGCGGCCACATGGTCTCAGGAACAGACTAGGAAACAGGGCTGCACACTGGAGCAACAACATCAAAGGGTCACATCCTATTTTTAGTCTGCCGCATGGAAAATTGGAACGCGCGGAAAGTATGTGGAATGGTTTTGTTTCAGCCCTGCAGTGTGACGCTCTGTCTTCACTTTCTAGAGGTACAGCATTTTAATAAAATAGGCATGATTTAATTAAAGCTGCTTCATCAAATGGTTAACAAGAGCAATAAAACACAATCCTGGTATTTCTCTGCAGCTGGGTGGTCCTTTATATAGTAAAGACATCATTCTAAACATTTTGAAAAAAAATGCTCATTTTAGAAGACAAGAGGCAGTAGCTGCTTCCTCTGCATGCTGTTTAAGAAGCAAGCAGCTTGGCAACCTCAGTACAAATCTGCCATGCTGTACGCCCCGGTTGCTGTTTTTAATAATGGCCTCATAGTAAATACGTCTATGTTTAGTTAAGGCATTTATCCGACTTAGCTTATCCATTTTCTTTAAATATAAATCTATAAATTATTTATTAGGCTGTGTGGTAGTGCACTGATTAATGCTGCTGCCTCACAGATCAAATGTCTTGGGTTCAAATCTCAGAGCAGGTTTATGTGTCTGTGTGGGTATTTCTATGGGTACTCCGGTTTTCCTCTGACGTCTTCATGTTAGGTTGTGAATATGAGTATGTGTAAGTGGGCCTTTGACAGGCTGTGGTGTCTCCTCCAGGCTTGGATGCCACCATTCCCTCCTTGCTACTGGGGTAGGCTCCAAACTCCCAGGGGTCTATAGTGGTTAGTGAGGCTTCTTCCTGGTTTCTTTAACCTGAGTTCAAATCCTGGCCTGGTAACCATGTATATGGAGTTTATATGTTCTCAGATATCTTTGTGAGTTTTACTCAGAGTGCTCTGGTTTTCCACATTCATCCTACAGATGTGTGAGTTAAATTGTAAATTGTTCTGTGCAACCAGCCTTAAATAACCTCATGCTGTTCCCTTCCTCCTGCAGCAGGTATTCTCCATTTTATCCCTGTTGTGCTCTGTGATAGACAGATGTTCCATTCAAGGTGGTTTCTTGCCTGCCTTGTGTCTAATTGTAATGAGATAGACTCCTGCTCAACTACAATCCTGAGCTGGAACACCTCGGTTAAGCAAATAGATACATTATGTGTATGAGATTTTAAGGCCACATTTACAAGACTAAGTGTAACTTAAATCACAGAGAGTGAGATCAGTACGTCACAGCCATCATTAAACCTTTGCTCACACTCCCTAAGTGACACTCACCTCTGATAACACCAAGCACGTGCAGAACTGCCCCCCATCCACAGCTCATCTTTTCATTTGTGTGACAGCTGCTCTCTTGAACCCACCTGAAGCCATTTTGTTTGCATGTGAATGCATTCAAGCCGGCTTGTGATGTTCACTTTGTTTTTGATCCTTTCATTTTATTGCCTTTTTTAGTCTTTGTATCTTTTTTAACATTGCTACACTCCTTGACTAACTGTCTAATGATTTTCTTTGTATTTAGCTGACTCTATTTTCCCTTTAATTCTCACATGCTCTGTTTATTTGTACTAATTCATCTCTGGATACTCTTGCTTTGTCAAATCCCACAGAGTCATCTGAGCACACAAACAGCCAGTGTGCAAAGTTGGCTTAATGCAAGTGATGAAGAGTAAGTTAAAATTCATTTTGTGGATGAGAGAGAACTTATTCATCTAAAACAGCTGGGAAATGCAACAGACAACAATTTTAATGTAAACTGATTTGATTGCATACTTATTTAACAATGCAAAAGAACTGTTATCTGATGTTTCGATTTAATAAATGTAAAATAAGTCAGTCACTTCTGTCCTCCCATACCAAGTAGGCTCTGTTGCTGTAGGTAAATCCAGTTTCACATCACATGACATCTAGCCATGGGGTATGTCTGACTTACCAACCACAATTCCTGATCTTGTATCTGGACCTTGTCAATTTACACTGAAAAGGGCTGCCCATGTCACATTTACCAACTGAATGTTGACCATCTAGTACAGTCCCGCACACCCCTTTTTCTGACAGCGAATACATGCTGCTTGACAGAGCCGGCACTGTATGAAGGGTTAACAGCTACACCGCAATCAGCTGCAATCACTATTGCTTTTTCCTTTCATTCTGTTCTGTTGTGGTTCTACAGACAGACAAGCTTCTCCTCTCTTTGTGAGGTTCAAAGCCCCTGTGTTTAATATTCCTGGTCATGCGTTTTATGCATTGTATTTTTGGATGACCACTCTTTGGTTGTCAGCTCTCTTGCACACAGAGTCCATTCCTACAACTAAAGACAAAACCAGTCCTGTTTGATTTTATCGGAGCAAGTTACAGACTAGTTGGAGTAAGTCGTGGGGTATGTCACATTAGGTGATTGCCTTATTGGCAGAGTGTCACCAACTGCCTCGCTAAGATTATGTAAATGAAGGCTACAACAGAAAATCACTGGAAGAGTCGCTTAAAGTGATGAAGCCTAAATGTAACAATAAAATGTGATCCACTATCCAATCAGTTACTGTCTCCTTTGAATATCAGACAAGTTTAAGCCTTTTCAAAAATCCTGCTACATATGACACATGTTTAATATTACTGGGGGTGATTCCTACATCAGAATTCTCTACTAGTGATCTCATCTATATCGTGTAAATAAAGTGGAAAAATCTAGAAGGTGTCACACATGTGTGCATAAGGTATAGCTTAAGGACTCTGCTGATTGCAATTACTGCCACTCCAGTGGTTGGTGCTGTGTCCTAAAGCCTTTTCTCTGCTCCCTCTGCAGAAGATTGATGTCTATCTATCTATCTATCTATCTATCTATCTATCTATCTATCTATCTATCTATCTATCTATCTATCTATCTATCTATCTATCTATCTATCTATCTATCTATCTATCTATCTATCTATCTATCTATCTATCTATCTATCTATCTATCTATCTATCTATCTAACCAATGATGTCACTTCTGGTGTCCAACCACCTAGACCTTCCTCTTCCAGGACTTCACACGGGAAGATCTGCCATCCCGAGGCAGTTCAATTGAGAACTAGGATCTGGAATGACATCTCCACAATTATTGCATGTTTTCTTTGTTTTTTTTTCAATTCTAATTAAACAGGGTCACCAGAGTGGTATCCCAAATCTTTATCATAGTCTGTGTGTTCTCTTTCACAGGTTACATATCATTTAGCATTGACACCTCGCAGGTATTTAGTTCTTTTCTGACCTGGGGTGTCTATCTTGTGGAGCCTGCATTTTCTCCACATGTTAGTTCGATTGGCTAAATAAGTATGAGCTAGTGAGAGTGGGTGTATGAGTTGTTGCTGCCACATTTTCTGCCAAGGTCAGCCCTGACTCCCTGTGCGGCTGCACTAGAAAAAGAACATTCAGAAAATGGAAGGATGTCAAATATGTGGTAAGCAGTAGTTAAGGAATTAAATTTATAAACTGTAAATTATACATTGCAACAATCAAATAACACAGTGATCCTCAGCTTTGGTCCACTGTGCAGTTCCAAGCTTGGCTCTTGGGCTGAGGTAGCTTCTCATTTGAGCCTTTGACTTCTACTGTGTTATCCTTATATGAAGAGTTTTGTACCACAAAATACCATAAAACATGTTTTTCATCTTTAAATAAAGGTTGATTTCTTGCTTCTTTTTTGGCCACCCCGCAGTGCTTTAATTGCCACTTAGACTAAACAGTTGCTAATGCAAATTACAGTCACACCACTTCTGATAAATGTGTGACCTTTGTCACAAAAGTTGAGCTAATCTTTTTATTCTGCTTTACAATTCACACTTGTCAACACATCCATAATAGTAATTGCATCACATTTCCTGTTGGAACATCTCTCATTGTGGATGCTTTTGCTTTCTTTTGTCCTCACTATAGCATTTATTGTTTTTCATCTTCCTTAAAGTCACATGATCAGTTTGCACATGCCTATTTTAGACACTAAAAACATCTTCAGACACAAAGATATGTGTTTAATACCAGAATTCTTGAAGCCTATCAAAAAAACTTGTAATCCCGGGCTACCTTAAATCCCTTCGCACCTCTCCATCAGCGTCTTTTGTTTTGTAAATGTGTCGATCAGCACAAGAAGCAAGCAGCCTGCTGTCCCATTGACGGAGCTCAGCCTGTGGCAAAAAGTTCTCCCAGCTCAAGCCAAGGCTCCTTATCTGCATGTGATGTGCCTGGAGTTGTATAGGGTAAATAATACAGTATATCGTTATTTGGAATACATGCATTTCATGTGTGTTCTGTGTCTACAATGATCTGGGTAAGTGTAAGATGAAAGGAAATGTGAGAAATGCAAGAAATGCTGAACACCTACCTAAAGCAGAAACTTTTTCCATATTATACTAATAATGACAAGAAGTGTATAATGTGTGAAGACTTTAGTCCAAATATCAAATAAACTTGTGCACTTTTTTTCTAGAATATAACCAAAGAAAAAAAAACCATTCAATTTACATGTGGCTGTCAATGAGTTAAAACCACCACACTGCCAAATAAAGAGACCTAAACTCTGAGAATTTTGCAATGGACTTAGCTCTGTCGTTGGGTTGGGGGGATGGGATAGCAGGCTGCTTGCTGCTTGTGTTGATTGATACATTTGAAAAACAAAAGACGCTGATGAGGAAAATTGCGAAGGAATTTAAGGTGGCCGGTATTACGAGTTTTTTCATAGGCTTCAGGGATTCTAGTGTTAAATGCAGGTTGTGCAGTCTACTGCTTAAAGTACTGCACTTTAAACCATAAAGCTGTTGCTCCTGTTCCTGCCTTGGGGTCATTGTGTGACCTTGAGGGACATGACCTGTGACTGCCCATGCCTCAGATGTAAATTAAAATGGAAACAATTGTGTAACAGGTCTTGTAAAGCACCTTGAGTAAGTATTCACTCATTGACCCACTCTCTTGCTTTTCATTGACTCATCCAGATTAGGGTCACTTTGGCAAAACTTTGAGTCGGACTTTTCAGAGTGCTGTCTCCATGTCTCAGATTTTTCCCCTCAATCTTCAGCTTTTCCTAGAGAATTATTAGGCACTGCCAGGTCAGCTAAAAGACATACACCTTCCAACAAAGCCTTTATTTATCTCCTCACAACTGGTTGTCCGTGTTACATGCCTTATTCTTCCTACATGCCCAAGTCCTATAAACTGTAACCCTCTTGACTTAGAAAAGCAGCAGTTCTATTCTGAGGTCCAACTATACTGTCAAGTTCTTCCTTATTATAGAGAGTAAACTCAGAAACCTTACACAGGAACCTCATTCTGGCTGCCAAAATATATGAAGTCTTTGTTTTGATCACTAGGCAGAACTTCCAACGATGAGGGGGTTGTAGGGGTTGTAGATTTACTAATAAATAGAAAGATTTGTCTAAGAACTTTGCTTCTGCTTCAAGACCATGGAACAATGTTCATAAAATTGCAATTTAATTGTTCTAATTTAACAGTCAGTCCCATAATCTTCTCTGCAGCTACATGAGAACATTACATCAATGTAATTACTCGACCTCCTCTGCTTAGAGCAGTTATTCACCTCTTACATTTATGGGCCAAGTCACTCTTTTCCAAGAGAAGACCAAATGGAAAAACACCAAACCAAGTTTTGAACCACTTCTATCTATCTATCTATTGGTGCTGTGTCCTAAACCCTTTTCTGTGCTCCCTCTGCAGAAGATTGATGTCTATCTATCTATCTATCTATCTATCTATCTATCTATCTATCTATCTATCTATCTATCTATCTATCTATCTATCTATCTATCTATCTATCTATCTATCTGTCTGTCTGTCTGTCTGTCTGTCTGTCTGTCTGTCTGTCTGTCTGTCTGTCTGTCAGGGAACAACACGCATCACCACATGTAAATGAACAAAACTACATCAAGGGGGTCACAAAAATGTTGAAAGGTACATCAATACCGGAATGTTCTCTACAAGCTACAGTACAAATAATGAAGAAAATGTTGTATAACAAAAAATGAAAATTATTAATGGTACATAAAAGAAAAAAGAACTGTGGGCTCTGTAGCTTTCTCTGAAGTGGAATGTAGACAATGCCATATGTACACACACAGAAAATAAGACGACTATACATACTATAAAGAGCTATTGATGACAAATCCTTTTAAAAGGTCATTTATCTTCACAAACCTAGACAAATCAAGGATGTCTATTTATTTTTACAACAGGAGAAAAGTGATATGTGTAATCTGCAGCTCTGAGCTCCTTTCAGAAAAGAAAAAAAACTCTGCCCTTATTTTATATCTCAAAACCAATGGGGATACAGTAATCTGTTCTCCTGGAATGTGACTTTGTGTGTAGGCAGCAAAAATGTCACTGCATACAACACAGATCAGAATCAAATTACTTTCAATTTGTGCGCAATTCCAAGTTGTATACTTTGCAAAGTCTTGCCGAAAAAGTTTACAAAAATGATATTCACAAATTCCGCCAATACTGCTGATAGACATAGATAAACAATGTAAGACATCTCTTTGGGTCCAGGGCCCAGTGGGCTGAAACCCTGCAGTGGTCTGTGCTCTTTGGGTTAATTATGTTTGACTGATAACAGGTGTGCGGTGGGTTGGCACCCTGCCCGGGATTGGTTCCTGCCTTGTGCCCTGTGTTGGCTGGGATTGGCTCCAGCTGACCCCTGTGACCCTGTGTTCAGATTCAGTGGGTTGGAAAATGGATGGATGGATGGATGGATGATAACAGGTTAAACTTGAGAGAATGTAAGGCAATCAGCAATGTGTCATCATTATATAAGCCATCTTTCAGCTTTGTGAGGTTTTGGTATACAAAACCTTACTTTACAAGACCTTAGTAGTATGATGTTTCAAGTTTTGGCCTTTATAACAAGTTTCCAAAAATTACAGTCCATCCAGCCATCCATCCATCCATTTATTTTCTGAATCGGCTTATTCCAGCTGAGTGTTGCTATGGAGTGGAACATATCTGAGCAGCATTAGGCACAAGGCGGAGACAAATCCTGGATGGAGCTACTGTCCACCATATTCACTGCCATGCCCACTTCATTATATTATGCAAATAAAGAAACACCTATCCATCTAATATGCTCATTATGAAATTAAATAGGTTAAAAATACCAACTTGACCCACTCAGTCACAAGTCTAAGAATGCAATGCTGTTCACTGCACCAATAAGCTGCAGAAAGGTGTACAAAAACCTGCAAAAAATACCTAAAGGAAGTATTTCACAGTTTCCCACAGTAGATGAAAACTCCAGAATGACCACAGTGTATATATTGCAAAAGTAGGACAGGTAACAATGGATGTTATTGCCCCCAGACCACTAGAGCACACCAGGGGTTAGATTCACAGGACTATTGGGAGGACAAACAGCCTGACCCTCCACCATCACATTCTGTGGGATGAAAAGTCTTCGGGAAAACCTAGTGCCAGTAAAAGGAGCTCCTGACGGGTACCCGCAGATCTCTGAGTGTGGGTTGGGTAACGCAGAAACAGTTCCTAATCTGGGCTAAAAGGCCCCTGTAGTCAGTACGCAGGGGGCCTTGGAGGTAGGAGGATTCCATTGCTAAGTGGCTGGGCAAGTAAAAGGAGGGTAAAGGTGAACAAGAAGAGCCAGAAGGCTATAGTTTTTTTTAAGCCCTTATGTATTTATGGGATAATTGTTTCGACTGTTTACCTGCTTAGGTAATAAAACTCTTTTCTTTTGTTACATTTATTCTTTCTTGGTCATCATTTGGATTAGTGGACGAAGCATGAGTGTCACCTACAGTCTGCTACATATTGTGTGCTGCTACCATGATACATATCATGACATTAAATATTGTTTTCCTTATTGTAAGAATTATTGGCTTATCAAAAAATGTGTATTTATGATATTTTAATTTATTTTAAGAAATCTTGTCAAGTAAATTTTGCTTACCCGATTGGCAGATATTTTTGCTAAATAAAAGCAAAACATTTTTTGCAATTTGTATATATATATATATATATATATATATATATATATATATATATACAAATGATTGTATAACTTTCTGACATTTATATACATATTCATAGCTATATAATATGCTTTGCTTGTTAAACATTTAAGCATGTTAATTGATTTAAGATTTTTAATAAGACAAAGGCATGTTTGAACATTAGCAGCAGCAAGCAGAGAGGGAGATGAAGATAGAGATGGAATAAAACCTGTTTGATCAGAGGTGTACCCATTGTTTCTTGGATAAGAAACAAAGTATTGAATGAAGTAATTAAATTGCTGCCACACCCTGGAAAGAGAAAACAGAAGGTAGTAGATAGAGCCAACCAACAAAAAAAGAACTCAGCAACCAGATAAGGCCAGCAGATAAGGCCTGAAATCCGAGGCCTATGGACAAGATATTCCAGTTGTGCTTCACACAACCATCTCCCGCTTTAATTGACAGTAAACAGAGACATACTGTTAGAAATGACCTGCGACACTTCGTCTCACCATTTGGCTTCTCCCTACCCCATCCATGTATGTTACGATACACAGCAGTCATGTGATGGAGGGCCAGAAGACATAAAATGGGGCACTCAGATGGTGGTTTGACTGACCGCTGCATGTCATACCCCAGCAACATCTCATATTGGCCTTCCCATGTTCAGCAGTGTGTGCCTTTCTTTCTGTCTAAAGTTAAGTGTTTTGGATTTTCGTTTTTGGTATCTGTTCAGTTCAGTTTGTTTTCGCCCCTTTTGGATTTGTTGATTGTTTTCCTCTGTTTTTCCTTTGATCAGTCTTTTTGGATTTTGAAATTGTTAAAAATTTCAAATATTTCCTCTATCAATGTCTTTGCTGCTTCTTTTGTCTTGCTGCAATTTGCACTAATACTTTGTGGTGAGCAGACTGCCATGTTCTTTCAAGCATGTTGTGTGTAGAAGACCCCCACCCAATGGTGCTGCACTCGTTCTACCTCTGTGGCCACAATGACTGATAATTATGTTACAACACCATCTTGTTTCCTGTCCTTTCTTTCTGGTGACCACAAATGTGTGTGTCATTTTGATTGCTGAGTCTACATTGACCCTGTTGGAGTGTGAGGGTGGACATGAGTGCGCCCTTCCTTTGTTCAAGTAAAACTAATAGTCTTACTGTTCTTATTACTATGCAAATCCGGATAAGCAGAAACTGTTTAAAATGTACCAAAAGTTGGCTTCAGTTAGTTCTAGGACATTTCTTCTCATTTATTCTATTATTGTGAAATGTGTGTCATGGCCGAGAAAAAATGTTTTAATAATCTCCTGAATGATTATTTTAAATAAAGTATTTCTTATAATCTGTTCAAGAGACATACTTTGACAAATGTGAAATGTACTGCAATGCTGCACCGATGCTTCAGCCAACATCTCTGTGTGAGTATTAGAGCTTGAGTGAACTGTACAGTGCGACGTGCTCTGAAAAATGCTTTTCCTGGCTTTTAAAAATACAGACAGCTCTTGCTTTGTTAAATACTATGAGACAGTCCTACAGAAACAGAGAGTACATTATGCGTGTCTTTCACTAGGAGAGTTATTATTTCTTATTGTCCTATAGAATATTTTCTGTTTTGAAACAGTACAACAAAAAAGAAATAAAAAGAAAGAATCAATTATAATCCTAAATTGCAATTAGATGCAAAAAAAAAAAAACCAACATAACAGACTCCAAAGAGCTGAGTGCAGTATGTGATGAATTTTAAATGTCACCATCTCTGCATATTTATTCCCACAAATTATAACTCTTTTCAATAATGACAATGAAATAAAATTACAGTGAAAAGAAATGCTTTGAAAGTTTATCTGAGGATCTAACAGATACAAATGTGCTAGCAGCTTGGACTCACTTTTTACAAGACCTGGGTTCAATTCCTTGCCTGATCACTGCTTGTGTGAAGTCTGCACATTCTTTCCATGTTCTTGTTGCAGTTTAGGAAGATTGGGGGTTCTAAATGGACAGCCTCTCACCAGTGTGAATGAATCAGCGGGCTCTGTAATGGACTAGCGCCCCATCTGCGGTTATTTCCTGTCTTGGCGTTGACATTGGTTTTACCGCAGCAGAAACAGAAAAAAAAAAATGAATGAGTTTATCTGCTGAAAAGCCACTTTTCTGTGTGAACAAAATATCTCTATAGTAAACTACATATTTCAGAAGAAGTGGATAATCACTAGATATCGAGATCTATATTTTCCTTATACAAAAACCACTTATAAGGTAAAGAATCAATTTAACCAAAGGTTTAATTGAAAGCAGCATGGATTATTGTGTCTGCCTGGGACAAAAACCTGCTTGTCTATGTTGGGTGCATCTCTTGAACTTCCTTTCCATTCTGTAAATAAAATTAAACTGCAAGAACAAACAACAGTGTGCATATATATACATAACACTCGCCAACCTGCCTCATCCAATTCAGAGTCTATTCCAGCAGCCTTGGGCACATGGTGGGAAATAGCTTTGGCCAGGGTGCCAGCCATGCCATTAGACATTCTAAACACCTCTTGAGTGAGGGTTGAATTCATGTTTTGTTTTGTTAGGTTTTTGAAATTATTTATTGTATAAGTTCTGCAAATTGTATTTACTTGAATGTATACTATGTTACTTTCTTGAAATAAAGTAATTGCAAATCTGGACACCACTAAAAACAACTTGGAGAGGTTGGAGAGTGGGGAAGCCATCTGATGGAAAAACAAGAAAACAAAAAGAAGGCAGTTCCGACGGAGCAGCAGGGTTTTGCTTGTCTGCTTGATAATTGTTTTCTTTTGCCTTTCTCCACTGTTGAATTCACTACAAATTAGCCTAGCTGAAAAGAATTTCAAGATTCTGTGAAAGGAACAAGATCAGCCAAAGCTCCTGGACCCAGTGGAGTGCCTTATATTGTTCACAAGCGCTGGCCATCAATTCTTCACCAAATATGTAAGATCTTGAAAGTGATATGGTGCAGGGGAAAAAAATGCTAGCCAGTGGAGGGAGTGTCAGGATCTCCAAAGGAAGAGAAGTCAAAGACAATTGATCAGCTTGGATTCATCTCACATTTCAGCATACTCTTGAGCGTCTCGACAATGCGACTGACAGAGTTTCTCTTGAAGAACAGAGATATAGGCACCTCTGTGTACTCTATAAGGCGGAGTGGAGGCTCTGAGGCTAGGGATCTGCCCTGCTGGTTCGATTTTCATGTAAATGACAAAAGCTCTCCCTTAACCTGCAATTGCTCCATCCTGGGTATGACGTTAATCTGCCCTGCATGTAGGCCCTCCAACCTGCAGGGAAAAACTTGGGGGTTGGTTGTAGAATTGGCACTCCAGCCACCATAAAAAAACTCACACTGTTCCACTCCATCTGAACTAGTGTGGTGCTGAGGTATCACCCGTTGCATGGGCTGCACTTGGGTCCTAATCTGGATCTTGAGTTAGTCTGTTGTGTGGTGGGTGCGGCAGTGCGCTGTATCAGCGTGTGCTCCTAACCTCTTATGTACTCTATATGTTTCTGGAAGGCCTAGATGTTTGGAGCACACTGGTGTAGTTACATAACTCATCAGAGAAGCTTGTAAAGTTAAAAGGGGACCTGGTTGTGTTATGGCTGGATCTTGCCAATGCCTTTGGGTCCATACCACACAAGGTATTTGAGACTGCTCTCTCCAAACATCACATTCCCAGAAACATCAAGGACATCATCCTGGATTACTCCATGAATTTTAAGGTGAGAGACTTCTGGGTCTATCACATCAGACTGGCATCAGCTCCCATCTCTATTATACTTTGCACCCTTGCTATGAATATGGTAGTAGTACTAGGGAGTTGTACTGTGTTAGCCGTTATGAATGTAGTGAGAAGTCAAGCAAAATGACACCTTCTATTGGCTAAATAAAAAGATTACAACATGCAAGCTTTCGAGGCAACTGAAGGGGCCTGAGATGCCTTGAAAGCCTGCATATTGTCATCTTTTTAGTTAGCCAATAAAAGGTGTCATTTGTCTTGACTTCTCACTATATGAATATGGTAGTAAAATCAGTGGAGGTGCAATGCAGAGAACCCTTGACAAAGACTGGCATTTGACAGCCCCCAATAAGAGCTTTCATGAGTAATCTCACAGTCACTACTGCATCTGTGCCTGGCAGCAGGAGGATCCCTTAACACCTAAAGAACGTCATCAAATGGGCAAGGATCAGCTTTAAACCATTAAAAACAAAGTCTCTTGTTCTGAACTAAGGAAAAGTGGTGGATATGTTCCGTTGCACTTTTGAGCAACTGTCCCATCCATCAATGAACAGCTAGTGAAGGGTCATTGAATGTTTTTGACAATAGACTCTGAGATACTGCAGTCACCCAGAGAACCTTTGGAGACCTGGAGGCCTAGCTTATCAAAATAAGGTTCAAGATCTTATAGCATAGACTGTTGTGGCCCCCATAAATATACTCTGTATAACAACAGTTGAGTCTCTGGAAAGGAACGTCTGCAGCTACCTCTACATGTGGCTTGGCTTGCCTAAGTGTCTTTGCAGCAAGGCCGTATATGGGAGAAGTAATGCTCAGAAGCTCCCATTCTTCAAGAATTCAGGTTGGAACGCACAAAAGAAGAGCCCCCAAAGTGGTATTGATATATGAACAGGAACTCATTGGTGGGCACAATGGCAAAAGGGAGAGCAGGCCTAGGCATCTTCCCAAAGACCCATGTGGGAAAGGCCTATGGCAAAGAAAGACATCAGATGATTCAGGAAGAAGTATGTGCAGGCATGGAGGAAGAAAGAGCCAGTAGTAAGTTGAAATGAGCATGGACAAAATGGGTGGATCACCTGGTCAAACATCTGGCAGTCTAACTTTTACAGGGTCCATTTCCTGGTCCAAGTGGTAAATGACAAGTCCAGCTAACCTTCATGTCTGGGGGATGAGTGAATCACCCTCCTGTCCCCTTAGAACCAGGAAAGGTTACCTGGAACACCTTCTGAGCACTTGCCCAAAAGACCTTGGAGAAGTTCACTACTACTGTTGGCACAATCAGGTACTAAAGGAAATTGTGGACCATGTTGCTAAAGCCATCAGTGAAATTAATCATCAGCACCCAACAAGGCATACTATCTACTTTGTTAAGTCTGGCCAAAAGGCCCACCCACAGTTTAGAGAAAAGACAGACTTTTCAGCCGCAGCTTTGGATTGGCAGCTGAGAGTAGACTTAGGCAAGCAGCTGAGATTCCCAGAAAATATTGCAATGACAGCTTTCCAAGTAGATAATTATCTTTTTAGAGGCCACCAAGCAAATGGCTGAAACTCACAGTGCCTTGGGAAGGGCACCCGGAGGAAGCCAGTGAGTGGAAATGTTTAAAGTATCGGGAGCTTGTGAAACAATGAAGTGCCAGCCAATTGAGGAGTTTGTAGGGAATTTGCAGGGCACTCATTGTGTAAGCCCTAATGCTGCTGGGCATCACAGGGGTGGTGAAGAGGAAGACCATTAGATTAGTTACAGAATTCAGGTGGCCAATTGGGAACTCCTCAACCTGGGGTGGGATGTCATATGTTGAAAGACCCAAAACCCGATGACCCCAGGTCAAATTACTGACAGCGTGTCCCAGCAGATCTATAACATGTTATCTCACAACATCTCTCCCTTGTTTTTTTTAAAAATAGAACACCTCTTTTCATTTAACCTTGTTCTCTGTTTGCATTATTCAAGTTAAATGAATGCTTGTTTTACCTGCTTATGCCTTTTTAAATTATTTTCGATGCTTTCCCAGTGTTTATTATCCAAATGATTTTAGTGCAAGTGTCTCGGCACAGACCCCTAAAGTACTCCACCAATGACCGCTCCTCATTTTTATGTTATTTGTAATCTTTAGTCCCTTTGAACGCATGCAGGCTGCCCCATAAATTCATGGACCGAGAATACTTACAAACAAAGCACAATCTAGAATACCAGAAACGTTAAGTCAACTCTTTCTCAGGTCAAGGTCTAGTATATTTTCCAGGAATTTCTTTGTGTGAACAAAGCCAGAAAATTGCAGGGTAAAGCTTAAAACAGCATGGCATGGCACTATCATGTATGGCGCGCTGATGTTCATGCAAGCGAAATAAGCTTAAGCAACTCGGGTGACTAGCCCAATGTTTGTTTTGTAAGGTTAGCTATTTAAAAAGTGTCTGGAACCGAGACAGATTCTGAAACACAGAAATTCTACTCCATTCAAGCCAAGGAAAAAAATATTCTGGTTCAATAGCTGGGAAAACTAAAATTGCGTGCAAAATATATGCATTGACAGCTCTGGGGTTTCTGTTTACTACAAACTACCATAAAAAAGTAATTGGGCATCTAAACACCAACTGTTTAATTTCCCAAAACGTGTTACATTGTTGCTGAGTGTTGCTGAGAAATTGTTTGGTTACTGTTATTTAAAAGCCAAGCTACATAACTGAACGGGTGTCACGAAAGAGCACTTTCTTAAATTTTAGTGCAAATTATTGTAAAATAATGACATAATGACAAAATACATCTGAGACAAGTGAATCATTCTAGGAACAACTGATCAAGCAACATTCTTTCTGTCCATTTCAGGCAAACTAAATGAAGATACTACTTCATTTTTTCAATCTGTGTATTCTGACTAATGAGTTGTCATGTAGAGGACAGCTTAAGGGCTCTGGTGATTGCAATTCCCTGCCATTGTGTCCTAATGCCTTTTCTCCTTCTTCCTCTGAAGACCGTATGATTGACAGTTATAACACCTCTGATGTCACTTCCGGTGTCTGTCCGCCTGGATCCGCCTCTTCCTGCTGGAAAGACTTAAGACCAGAAGTTCCACCATCTTGGGGTAGTCGTGTCTGGAAAGACATTTTTGCAATTATCCATCCATCCATTATCCAACCCGCTATATCCTAACTACAGGGTCACGGGGGTCTGCTGGAGCCAATCCCAGCCAACACAGGGCGCAAGGCAGGAAACATACCCCAGGCAGGGCACCAGCCCACCGCAGATTTTTGCAATTATTGTGTGCAGCATTCCAGTTATATGGGGTCACCTTAATCGTGGCCTGTCTGTTGACTTACAGTGGGTAACAGTTTAGTTATTGCAGAAATGCATTTATTACTCATTTCTTCTTATGTAACAAGACCTTAAAAAGGCTTCTTTTGGTCTTTGCAACACTTATTAAACACCAGTACATCGGTTATTCATCTCTGTGCAGTGTGGCGTATTGACATGATAGTAAAATGACTTGTTAATATGAAGGATTCACAGGTCATATACTAAATATGGAATATCAAGAGAACTTAGTCTCTGTTAAGCCACCTCGGACCACTCCAAAGTGAAGTTTTGTTAGTGGGTCACATTGCAGAGATCAATAAACACTGATGCTTTGTTAGTGTTATGAAAACCTAAAGAAAGGTCTTGTTACATAATGGTAAATTAATAGTAGATACATTTTTACAGTAGTTAAACTAAAGTGTGAGAGTAAATATTGGAGCCAATATTGCTGTAGTCATTATTATGAGTGGCATGGTGGTACAGTGATTAGTACTGCTGCCTGGCTGCTCCCGACTGGGCTTGTTCTGTGTGGATTTGAAGGTGTATGTTTTGTCTTGGTAGAGTAATATATTGCTGTACTTTCCCCTTTTGTATTATTAAGTAGCCTTTGTCAGAATGCCTCAAAAATCCCAGACTTGCCACTGTTTCTAAGGTATTATAGTATACTAGTCGACGCCCGCCGTAGCATACGGCGGTGTAAGAATAGGAACAGAAAACGGTGAGAAAGGATTCAGAAATCAAGAAGAAATAAATACTTCTTGAAAGACGCAGTGTGCATGTAGAATTTCCAGCCAAGCAGGATTACATGTGAAAGTGATAAATAAATCAGGCTTTCCGAATTTACGTACAATGGCCATGGCATCATGATAGTTTTGTTGCATGTATCTTGGACTTCCTGGAAATGTGGACAGTAATATGATCATTTTGTCTACACGAACGTTGTTATTTTCAGCGTTTGCTTGCAGTGTGTCTGATAGTTTGACGTGCAGATCTTGTTGATGTAATCTGAGTAAGCCCTCTGTTTTAACATATGCATCTACGACGTACTGTTGGAATAGTTTGCCGCTGGAGTGCAAAATACTAAATGTATTCCTCATTGCTAATCTGTACACGTAAAATTGGCATTGAGTAAGCCTTATTCGCTTGCCGGTTCTTTTATCGGGAACATGTTGTAAATCTTTGTGCCAGCCAATGTCTCTGTAAGGGAATAAAAGTGGGTAAACCATAGGATCACAATTCATATTGAGCGTGGAAATCTGTTTACAGGAGTTGCCTATGGGATAGATGCAAATGTCCCTTTCGGCAGGCGTTTCGCCATTTTCTCCGATGAAAACCATTCGTACAGATGCTGTTGGATTGGACCGAGCAATTTCATGCATGTGTTTGTATGATTTAGCGAAGGGGTTGATGGTTCTGAGCATGGAATCTAGCTGGAGAAGTACATTTTCGCTGCATGCAGAATTTGCTTTATTTTGTAAGCGTACTTTAGTAGCTTGCGCTGTGTCAAAAACATGCAACTGTCCATATCCTGGTAGAAGTGTTAGCGTATAGTAGAGAGATTTGGTGATAAATTTGCCCGTGTATTTTAAAACAGTATGGTCCGTGGCCAGGATGTTGAGTTATCTGTGCACCCATGGAAGCAAACGCTAGAGAAGGTATTCTCGAATGTGTTCACGATAATTTTTAGCTTCTGATGTTTGCTGTGTAAGAAGCTGTTGTAAAGACACAGGTGGCTCCCGCAAAGGTGGTAAAGCTACTTTACCATTGTGGCAGCACCTCGAGTACTTGTTGGATGTATTATGCTCAGCAGGCCAGTATAGTGCATGACATGGAAGACGATGAATAGGAATTGAGAAATGGCGTGTCAGCTGCGTGTGGGTGGGACCGGTTTTGAAGTGGAAGCAGGACGAACCAGAAGAGAAATATATATAAGAGATAATTTCTCCCCACCTTCCTTTCTACATCTATAACCTCTGGCAATTAGGTATAGTAAAAGACAAGCAGGAGTTAAGTTACAATTTAAACAATGTATTATCTGTAATATTCATAAATTATAACAATATGCAAAGTACATTTGAATATTGGCAACCATACAACCTGATAAATGCTGATGTGTAGTTTCAGGTGGCACACAGACTTGTTAGTTACTTAAAATGTCTCTAGTTAAGGCATCATTTTGTGGTCAGCTTTCTTCAGAACAGGCTGCATGCCTGTCTCAATATGGCTGCCGAGCTGTGCTCTTCAATGTGTTGTCCTTTTCAGTTCATGGTGTGAGATGCTCTTTCATCAGTTTGGTAAGAGACAGAGTGTGAGGTAAGCAAGCAAATTTATAGGTTTTCTGTCCAACCCCTAGAGCCAATAGGACATCATGGTACTTAAAGGCTTCTGATACAAGCCAGTTCCAAACAGCCATACTTCAGACCAATGGGGGAATAGAAAACCTTCACACCTGCCCCCAAAATCATATGATAAGGTAAAGCTTGGCAGCTAGGGAGCCTGGCTTTCCTGTGGGGGTTGAGAGAGAGACTAGCAGAGAAACACTTACCAAACTGGTTTGAGGCACTTCCCCCAAATCCTTTCGTAAAAATTCAAACAGACTCTGTCCTGGTGTTTTTTGGGGGGGTTGGGTTATTGGGGAGTATGGGTTGTAAACATGAATGCTTCCCACTAATGTAACACTAATATTACATTGCTTTGCCTAAGTTACAAATAAAGACATACAAAATATATATGAAGTTGTGTGCAAAATTTCACATCACAACAGTGTATTTGTTTTACTTTTCTTTAGCAGGTTATTTTATTCAGTATCTTTCTTTGCAGGTGTTTGGGACATGTGGCAACAGCACCACGTGTTATGGAGTAACAGAGCATTTCAGGAGGGGGTGTGAGGACAGTCCAGCTGTTTGCACCTCACATCTGTTCTCTATCTGTCAGCATTGTTCTGGCAGTATTGATGATGTAGAGACACAAACAAGCCGTAATGAGCTGGGGGCGGAGATGCCTGAAAAACTGCCTAATATCGCTGTTCATTGAATGACATACAGTATGTTTTGTGTAGGCCGTAATACACAATATAAAACTGAAGAGTAGAGAGGGGGTCCCTTTAACTTTTGTTGCTGATGAAGAGTGAGTAGGTCCCCCTTGGACCCTTGGAGTTTTGAGACCATTGGTACAATATTTTCTCTTTCAATGATTTTGGGAATAGTCCCTTTTGGTGTTTCAAGCATACTTCAAGACTGGTGAAGGGGTGAATTTGAGCAGCAGGGGTGCACTTTAAAATTAGCTTAAAAACTATACAATGCTTTCAAAAACAGTCAAATTTAGTGACAAACCTGCACATCTGGCAAACCTGGTTGGGTGTTCGGCATTGCGATGGTGCAGTTGTCAGATTCACACGTAAGAACACAAAATGATGAGAGTGGGAACCGGTATATACAGTATGTGAGCACATGCCGAGTGCCTGAGATTTAAAGAGAGGCGCATGCATGTGACAGTGGTTGACATACACCATCCGGTGGTTCCTGCACAGTGTATATAGGCATCTGGGGCCATTTGGACAGGGTCCTCCAGTCAGATATTGGTCAGTTTAGATAGGGTCTATAGAGTCCTCTTACTGGGATGATTGCCTGATGGTGTGGGAGACAACAAAACTATCTGTCTCTGTTAATTCATTGGTTAGAGTGATATGGAAGAATGATTTACAGAGGCCGCTCAAGCTTGTGTCAGTTCTACTGGAAGAATTTTTGAGATACGCATGTGCATAGCTTTTTGAAAAGAAAAATGTATTGTGTTTTTTCTTTTGTTCTATTTTAAAAGACATTTGTATCAGTATCATTTTTCAATTAGTAACCTGAAACTGTTTTTAAAGCTCCAGCAGACCCCCGTGATCCTGTGTTAGGATATAGCAGGTTGGAAGATGACTGACTGACTGACTGTTTTTAAATTGCAGTTACTTATTTATTTTTGCCCTTTATTGCAAAATAAACTCTGGTGCTATTTAGAAACTTACTTCTGAGTCTGCCTCCACTAGTCCTCTATACTGAATTAGCAATGAGAGAAACAATTCATGCTAAATTACATTTGCTGCAAAAGTCTACATTTTGTATCAAAAAAATCAATAAAAATAAATTGTGTTTTGCCTGCAATGAAATTAATGCTATTCACAAAAGAAGAAGGCATTTAGCTCCTGTCTGCAAGTGTTTTCATGCATTAATTCCACAAGGGTCTGCTGCCATTTAGTATTTAAATAAAGGTTACTTGGAGTGTGCATATCCTCAACTAGGAGAAGATGGTTGCTAGGTAACAGCTTTGTTGGTGGCAAGGGTAACTTTACCACATCTCTCTATTATAATAAAAAAATCTTGGGAAGAGAGATGAGACGTGATTTTCTCAGAAAGATACATTCAATTCCCGCAAGACGAGACTTTGTGCCAAGAGATTTAACCACACCCGGGGTCGGAAATCAAAGACAAAGAGTAGATGACAAAGTAGAACGTCGTAAAGATTTCAAAAACGTTGGCGTGATACACATGCAGAGCAGGTTAGAAATAATGGAAGTACGAAAATTCGAAAGTCTCAAAAAAAATTATAGTAAAGATCACATTAGCGCAAACAAATGGAAATTATTACTCGGTTAAATAACGGAACAGCAAAAAAAGATTGAAAATATTGTTTGGATTTCAAGTTTAAGTCGGAGACTTGTAAATCGTCTAATTCGTGTTGCCATCAGAGAAAAGTTGTGTTTCTTCCCAATGAAGAGGCATATCCACGAGAATTAAAAGATTTCTTGTTTGTTGAAAGTGAAATCCACATATGCTGTCACGCTTGTGTCACAGAGTTGCACAGATGCACAGGAGATTTTAGAGACAGAAACGTTATTCAGACATTTCAAACAAACATAAGCCTCTTTCAGGAGTGAATCGAGCTCTGTGTGTAGTTGGGGAGGACAGTTCCGTCTCTCAATTAAAAGAATAGAAAATCTTCCTCTTCGTAGGGGCATGTCTCGGGAGTGGGACCCCCAACAGGAGCAGAGGATGTCTGGGGGAGAAGAGAGTCAAGGCAGTGAGACAAAAGAACAGCTGCTGTACCGCCTTTTAAATATTCAAAGCACCACGCGAGATGCAGATCACATGGCACAGCAGCAGCAGCAACAAGCCAGCAGCTGATCGAGCAAAGAGGAGGTAAAAAAACCTATTT
The DNA here is from genome assembly GCF_900747795.2 of Erpetoichthys calabaricus. Lineage (NCBI taxonomy): Eukaryota > Metazoa > Chordata > Cladistia > Polypteriformes > Polypteridae > Erpetoichthys > Erpetoichthys calabaricus. Next base: position 141,588,221 of record NC_041395.2, on the reverse strand, counting down.
GTTTCCCATTGTATCACCGTTTAAGAGGGAGTTTCGGAGAAGCAACTGCGTCTACATGGGGTGCATTCATCCCCCCTCTTCACAACATGAGCGGCAGAGATGTGAAGTGGCTGGCGCGTAGTGCAGGCCGGGTGTTGGCGAGCAAAGCGAGCAGGGGGCAAGGCCCCTAGAACTGAATAAAATGCAGCATGTCACATTGGAAAAAGGAGCCAGCAGCCACTACTCCGTGAGTCAGGAGGAGAGAGACGAAGCTTGCCGGAGAGGAGTGGTGGAGAAAAGGAAGAGAAAAGAATTGCTATTGTGTGCTATTGTGTTTGGGACTGTGTTGTGTACTCGTGAGAATGGGGAAGACGTTCTCCACGAGGGAAGAAAAAGGACATAAAAGCCATGTGCTTTGAACTTGTGTCCTGCATCTGTCTGTGTCAGGGCTGGCCTTTACAATATATACTATCACACTTGGGTCACAGATTTGCACAGAAACACAGAAGATGGTAGAGACAGGAACTTTATTCAAATACTGCAAACAAACATGTCTCTTTTTCAAAAGTTTAAACGTGCTCCTGGACAAGACGGAGATGACAAATCCGTCTCACAATTAAAAGAATGCAAACATATTTTTCTCTTCAAAGAAGTGTGCGCCAGGAGCAGGGAAGGTCTGAGAGAGAGAAAAGCAATCCGAATCTGAGAGGTACTGTTTGGACTTTTAAGTCTGCGAAGTACCGCGTGGATCACGTGATAGATCAGCCGCAAGTAAGCCCAGCAGCAAGGGAGCGATGTGAAGGTAGTCTTTCAGTGTCTTTTTTTTTAACCTGTAGGGGTGCGTTCAGCCCCCTGACTCACAATATATATATATATATATATATAAATAACAACTTTTATTTGTATATATATATATATATATATATATATATATATATATATATATATATATATATATATATATACAGTAATCCCTCGCTATATCGCGCTTCGCCTTTCGCGGCTTCACTCCATCGCGGATTTTATATGTAAGCATATTTAAATATATATCGCAGATTTTTCGCTGCTTCGTGGGTTTCTGAGGACAATGGGTCTTTTAATTTCTGGTACATGCTTCCTCAGTTGGTTTGCCCAGTTGATTTCATACAAGGGACGCTATTAGCAGATGGCTGAGAAGCTACCCAGCTTACTTTCTCTGTCTCTCTCTTGCGCTGACTATCTGTGATCCTGACGTAGGGGGTGTGAGCAGGGGGGCTGTTCGCACACCTAGACGATACGGACGTTTGTCTGAAAATGCTGAAAGATTATTTTCACGTTGCTACCTTCTGTGTGCAGCTTTTAACTATGCTGCACAGTGCTTCGCATACTTAAAAGCTCAAAGGGCACGTATTGATTTTTTTATCTGTCTCTCTATCTCTCACTCTCTCTCTGCTCCTGACTGAGGGGGTGTGAGCTGCCACCTTCAACAGCTTTGTGCCGCGGTGCTTCGCATACTTACAAGCCAAACAGCCCTATTGATTTTTTTGCTCCTTTGAAGAGGAAGATATGTTTGCATTCTTTTAATTGTGAGACTGAACTGTCATCTCTGTCTTGTCATGGAGCACAGTTTAAACTTTTGAAAAAGAGACAAATGTTTGTTTGCAGTGTTTGAATAACGTTCCTGTCTCTCTACAACCTCCTGTGTTTCTGCGCAAATCTGTGACCCAAGCATGACAATATAAAAATAACCATATAAACATATGGTTTCTACTTCGCGGATTTTCTTATTTCGCGGGTGGCTCTGGAACGCAACCCCCGCGATGGAGGAGGGATTACTGTATATATATATATATATAAATAACAACTTTTATTTGTATAGTACATTGTCATAGAAACAATTTTGTTCAAAGTGCTTCACAATATTTCAAAAAGAAAGTTACAAGAAAGAAAAACAAATAAGATTAGGCCAAAATATTAATGAAAAAGTAACAATAAAAAAAACAAAGAAATCTATATAATCTTATAAAACAGATACATAACTAGTAGAAGAGAAGCGTCCTTATATACAATATCATGATGCAAGTCTCTTAAAAATGTCCGATAATAAGGTCAGAAGGCCGGGAAGACAGAAGTCAGTTAGTCAGTCAGTCATTTATTATGCAACCCATTATATCCTAACACAAGGGTCACGGGGGTCCGCTGGAGTGAATCCCAGCCAGCAAGGCAGGAACAAATCCCCAGGCAGGGCACCAGCCCACCGCAGGGCACACACACCCACACACCAAGCACACACTAGGGACAATTTAGAATCACCAATGCACCTAACCTGCATGACTTTGGGAGGAAACTGGAGCGCCTGGAAGAAACCCATGCAGACACGGGGAGAACATGCAAACTCCATGCAGGGAGGACCCGGGAAGTGAACCTGGGTCTCCTAACTGCGAGGTAGCAGCGCTACCACTGTGCCACTGTGCCACCAGAAGACAGAAGAAACAAACAAATAAAAAAAAAGGAGAAAAAAGGAGAAAAAAAAGTCTGCAGGGGTTTCAAGACCAAAAGACCACCCAGTCCACACTGGGCATTCTACCTAACATAAATTTAGTTAATTAATTCATGTTTGTTTCCAGGCTTCATTTGAGAGAATTCAATTCAATTGGTCTCATGGATAGCTGGGGCACTTGCTTTCATTCCAGCATCACAGTGTATATATCAAATGTTGACTCGTTCACTCACTCATTCACTCACTCACTAGAACACTATTTATCATTTAGTTAAAAAGCTAAAATTTGGCAAGATGGTACACCTTGAGCTGTAGGTTTCTACTCAGAAAGCACATTCAATACATTAATATTTAGTGGTAAACACCCACCAACAATAAATAAACAAAATATTCCAAATTCTCAAAAACAATTTGACTGATTTGATTGAAATATGGTGATGTTCTAGAAAAAAAAATTTAGCCAATACATGTTTCTTATTTCTTAATATTTGTCGGTAATAAAGCTGTAGTGAGTCATGTATTCTTAGCCAGCGTCTCCTTATTTGCCTCAGCAGTGATTGCACTGAGAAATGGGGTGAGTAGTTCAGACAAATGAATGCCTCAAGCAGAACAGCAGCATTGTTCAGCTTGTAGCTGTTATTGTGCAGAGAAATGAGGCTGGCAGCGAATGAAAAAGGGCATCTGCCCTGCACAGGAAAAAGAGATGAGGAGGTGAGCTTCTTGGCAAATGAGATGTGAAGTGGACAGAGAAAATGTAGGAAAAACTCAAAGAAGACATGGTTAGCAAATGGCCTCCCTTGGGTACATGTGGAACCCCCTATTCTGTCAACTTTTTTCTCCTTGCAATGTGATATAATATACATATAAACTCAACCTGGAATTGATTGTTGAGCACTCTTATATCCATCCATCCATTTTCCAACCCGCTGAATCCGAACACAGGGTCACGGGGGTCTGCAGGAGCCAATCCCAGCCAACACAGGGCACAAGGCAGGAACCAATCCCGGGCAGGGTGCCAACCCACCGCAGGACACACACAAACACACCCACACACCAAGCACACACTAGGGCCAATTTAGAATTGCCAATCCACCTAACCTGCATGTCTTTGGACTGTGGGAGGAAACCGGAGCACCCGGAGGAAACCCACGCAGACACGGGGAGAACATGCAAACTCCACGCAGGGAGGACCCGGGAAGCGAACCCAGGTCCCCAGATCTCCCAACTGCGAGGCAGCAGCGCTACCCACTGCGCCACCGTGCCGCCCCCGCACTCTTATATACATACTGTATACTGCAAAAAAATGATGTTGGGAGGTGGGGTCCTAATGGTAAAATGCATGCAGTATTGTAAAGAATTGGGGTGTCCTCTTGGAGGTCAGACCACAATGTGCTGCTATGCTGTGGTTCACAAAGCAAAATAAAAATCGGGAGTGGTCTCCCCTAGACTTTCTTGCATACTCAGATATGAGGATGGATATTTGAGGAGTAAACCACAAGCCAATGATTATATTTTTATCTTATGTACATTAAAGAACCATCAACAACAATTCAAATCAAATTAATAATATATTGAACAATTATTATAAAAGTAAACTTGAATAAATCAGACTCTGCAGCTGCATGAATAAAAAAATACCACTTCCAGTTAGGGGAAATAACCCAAAAGTTGATAGAAATCTATTTTTTGTACTTAATACTTGTATGCAAAATTTGGTTGACCCAAGTGAAAGCGTACTCAACTTATCATGTTTACATACATACACACACACACACACACAGACAGACACACTGACATAATTCAAAAAATGGTGTAAGACGTCAAGATTCATCAAAATCTCAAAATCAAATTTTTGGACGATTACAATAATTTTCCTGCGAGAAAGTAAATCGGACTCCGGGAGGTCTAAAATGTCGAGATTCATCAAAATCTTGAGGTCGAATATTTGGACGATTACCATACTTTCCCTATACTTTGAATATAAGAAAGTAAACAGAGAACTGCTGGTATGGTGGACCAGCCCACTTCAAGCCCTGAGTACAACACAAACTTGTGGGGGGCGACAGCATGCCCTGGTCAGTTTAAACAGTTGCACTGCTCAGTGAAAGGGTCCCTCATGGGCAGAATATAGAGGAGGTGGACAGAGTACTGTGCATAGTTCACAGTATTATCCCTTTTCACCTGTTCTTTTCTGTACAATTCTTAAAATGTTAACTTCATTCCACTGGAAAAATAAATGTACAGCCCGTAAATATCAATGCTGTATGTAATAAGTTAAAAAGTAAACCATGATTCAGTGTATATTGCTTTTGGTCATAACCTTCCAAAACATTGCAATGGTACAAGATTACAGATCAAAGCATTATATTCAAATCTAATTTTACAGGATCTGCTCCAGGGTGTAATAATATGTATACCCAAATTCCTATTATTCCTACTAATTACCTGTTTGAATTCAAATGAATATGCTTTCCTGTAAAATTGCAATGATCATCAACAAAAGCCGAGTTACTAGGAAAGCAAGAATTGATCTACAGCAGGAATGTTTTACTCACGTGCAAATGTACAGTAGGTCGCATGTTCAAGGCTAAGGATCCTGAGTGAACTAATGGGAAAAAAAAACACACACACAAATATCGTATACAGAAAAGTACTCAGCTAGTTACAAAGTATTTCTGATATAACCCTCGGCACTAGAACTGAGGCCCACTGTCTTAGCAAATGTCCTGGATGAAGCCAGGTAATTCAGGTAGTATGTATAAATTACCCACAAAAACGTACAAGCCTGGATATGTGCTGTATATAATGTGTTTAAAATGCGCATATCTGAATATTTTACAAAGCACTATACCAACCGATTTCAAAGCTGGGAAAATACATTTTTATGTATGCCCTAAGCATATAATAAAAGTGTGTCTAAATATATGCTGGTAGTTGTACATTTTACTAAATCTTGCTAATTAAAAACAAAAATACTTAACTTGATTGCTTTAGTTTTACCATTTTTTTTACTGCTTCTGAGCTCCAAAGCCTCTGCTACTCTGTCGCACATGTCATTCAGTGGGTGGGGTGGAGGGGTGGGAGGTGTGCTGAATGAAGAGCGTTGCTCTGGCTGGGGTATGGGAGGTCAGGAGGTGCGATCAAGAATGTAAGGAATGAATTTTAGAAACACAGACACAGATGTGAAGATCAGGACGTGGTTAGGAGGAGGAGGAGGAGGAGGGAACTCCCCCACTTTAATATACAGCTGCAAAAAGGGGGTCACTAAGCTCTCAAAGGATGAATCAGACAATTGGTGGAATTTCACGTTAAGGGCCGGCATTGTGATCTGTTTGATGAGTCGCTGCACTGGAAACCACAAGGTCAGACCATGAAATCTGACAACTGTGACCCTGAATAAGTCATTTTAAATGTCTGTGCCATGACTGAAAATTCTGTAATAGAAATTATTTTGCCCAGTAAACGATGTGACAAGAAGATTACAAATCTCAGTTGTCTTTGAGGTTTCCCAAGCTGGAGTCTGTTTGCTCTTTGGTGGTGTGGGACCTCTTCGGGAATCTTTCATCAGTGGACATTCACATTTTATTGTTGTGGCCTTTGTATTCGGAGGATATTAAAGTTTCATCACGAAACGTTTATCCTTACTCACTTCCTAACACTGACTCACAGTAAAAATGAAGAAGCTTGTTGGTTGGTGTTAACCTTAAAAGTAATAAAAATGAACAGATTAATATTGATATCAACACACCTACATCAATATGCTAAAATATATTTGCGTAAATTAAAATATGGAAGTAAATGTAATATTGTGTTGTGTTTTGTTGCAATGCAGTATTTTGTTTCACATTTAAAAAAATCAGATTCTAGTGAATAATGAAAGAGACAGAGAAGTTTACTACCAATTCAAGACAGTACCATAACAACGACTGAAGTGACACTTGTAAGTCATTAAGTTATGCCGAATTCCTTTGGCGCATCCACATTGTGTTTACTGTATAAAGCGTGTAGGTGAAACTCAGGGCTGTATTGTGTTTGTTTGTGTGTGCTCTCCGTGTGTTTGGAGGGGTTTTCCTCAAGGTCATGTTTTGTGTCGCTGTCCAACGAATGTCACATTGATCAGTAGCTCCAGACTGAGTGGAATCTGGACTTGCAATCCATACTACCAGGATGTCCTCTTCTACATGACTTCAACTTACGTATGAATACATGCCTACGCTGCCACTGCTCTCGCCAAATAGCCCACATTTCCTTTCATGAAATTCTTCTATCAGGTATGTGCTGCCTAAGCTGTAGTTTGGATGGCTTTCAATTCATACTGTCATGATTATGTATAGTAACAGAAACCTCCTGGTTATAGCTTGGCTTGTTAAGTTGTAGGATTAAGGACATACATTAAAAAGAGGAATTGAAAATGTGTTACTGGCAGCAAAAGCACAGCACACTGCAGCTCAGATTGATAATGGAGAAAAGTGTAAACCGTAAAGAAGACGTAAAAAAACCGTAGGAGGGCAACTTTTGCTTTTCAACGCATTGTATACTTAAACACTTCTTTCTATTAACCTGATGAAAATATATATTGGTACTAATATCTAACTGTAATGCTTAAGAGCACAGAAGCCATAAGCTTAAAGACAACAAGTGGGAATGAGTTCAGTAAAATAAATGAGAAATCCAAAATTAGCATAAAGTAAAAGAAAAAAATTGGAAATTCAACTGCAACGAAGGAGAACAACATAAAAGTGTAGAAAGAAATGTAAGGGAGAATTGTGTAAACAAGAATAGACGTTTAACTTGATGTTAAGAGGATTTTAGGACTTTGATTACTGTTTTTACAACCAAAAGAAATGATTGTAAAGTTAAAACAATTAATTAAACAAATATTATCATGCTTGTTATACTTATCTAGATCAAAACAGTTTTATACTTCATACTTTACTGTCTCCTCATATATTTCACTGTGCTTCTTGACATAGAGCTTCACATCTGAATGGATGCTTTCCTAAAATTCTTACCCACTGGGAATCAAAAGTCTCATCACATTTTTGAATTGTTGACATTAAGATAAACCACATCAGTCATTTTTCACCTTTAAAAAGATCTTGTAACAATTCTATTTACTTTAAAAATAATTATTATTATTTTTGCATTTACAGTATATAGCGCTTTTCTCACTACTCAAAGCGCTCACCAATTGCAGGTTAAGTGTCTTGCTTAAGGGCCCAACAGAGCAGAGTCCCTATTGGCATTTACGGGATTCGAACCGGCAACCTTCCAATTGCCAGTGCAGATCCCTAGCCTCAGTGCCACCACTCCGCCTGCTTATATTTAGGAAAAACACATACAGACTTTTGATATTCACTTTATACTTTTGTCAGTTTATATATCTAAAATACGTGAATGTCAATTTGCTTATAAAAACAACATTAGCCAATCAACATATGTATACTTCAGCTTTTATAGACTACTAGGGGGGTAAGCCCCCCTGGTGCCTTCAGTGCCTCGACCTTCAGCTAATTAAATCACCTAAATACAAACATTGGTGTTATGAATAAATCTTTTTTTTTTAATAGTTTGTTCCTGTGACTGTGGTGGGCTGGCACCCTGCCTGGGATTTGTTTCCTGCCTTGCACCCTGTGTTGGCTGGGATTGGCTCCAGAAGACCCCCGAGACCCTGTGTTAGGATATAGCAGGTTGGATAATGGATGCAGGGATGGATGTTTCTGTGAAAGAAAGTTTACTCGATCAAAAATAAAAACCACAACTTTCTTGATATTAAAAACCACGACTTTCTTGATTTAGTTTATAATTTAAAAATGGAATAAGAATCTGAAAATCTCAAACAACATCACATTAAAGTTTGATAAATTCTCAAAGGAATGATACCAAACATATATGTAGGTTTTAAAATAAGCCCGATTTCAAATGTGACAAAAAAGTGACATAACACCATTGCATAAAAACGTTACACTTTTAGGCTTAGGATTTTATATATAGAGAGAAGATTTCAGGCAATAAGAATGTTTCATTCAATGAGTAATCAAATAATTCACTTAATAAAGAGAAAATAGAAGCAAATCTGGATAACAGCAAACTAGATCTGCCGCTAAAATACCTGTTGTGAGTTCCTTGGTGCATAGGCTGATCAGAGACCCGTACATAAATATCATCCAAATACCGCCTTTGCCTTTAACACAGGCTGATACTATCCTATGGCTTACAGATTAATGAACTTTATGGCAGAGATGGAGTAGTCATTGGGACACTGTAAAATTTCCTTGTGGGCTGGTGATGTTTCTGAGCCAGTTGAGCTGCCATGCACACCCTTTCAAATTCTCATAAATAAATGAACACAAAACTGAGATCCCCTCTTCAAGTGGTATAACCCCACTTTATGTGCAGGTATCCATTCCAGGGGAAAAGGAGGTGACCCCTGCCCAAATGGTACAAGCCCACACTCATGCAGTTGAAACAATCCACCCCACCATTCATTTTTGTAACCCGCTCCCTGCATTTAACCAGTTTATACTGGACACTTGAGGTAAAAAAAAAGAAAAAAACAGGGCTGGTGGAGGATGTGACGTAATGCATGAAAACATCAGCTGTATTTAGAATGGGTGAAAAAAGTAGTCATTCATTAGCTTTACAACACTGCATTGGTTCACAACTTCAGTGGCACTAGCTGACAGCAAAGTAACAAATGTGATTGGCCCTACAGACTGCCAAATTGCCTGAAACGCAGAGAGTTTCTAGCATTATTAACATGCCAGGTTTAGCTGACATTGATGTTTCACATGACAACACCATTAACATCAGCTAACTACTGTAAATAGCTTAGCGGCCCACAAGTGGAGTTGTAACATAGCACCGCTATCTCGCTTTCGTTGGCAACTTTAGGCTTTAGAATTTAGTCGATGTGTAGACTAGTAAGAAAGGGAAATGGTTAGTGAGTGTACAATGAAAATATTAAACAACTGAAATGCTACCTGCTAGGAATGCCCAATGAGAACAAAACGCTGCCCATGCTCCACAGTTCTGCTCCAACTAGTAGCCACAGAGAATCAGTCCAGTGATGCTGATGAGGCAAACCTAGGAGGCAAAAAGAAAGGACAGCTGCAAGAACTGTATATACAACATGATGGTGCCACTGTGTGGTGATAGTATGGAGATTTGTGGGTATTTTTCAGTATTACAGAAAATTATATGACCAGTGTGAAACATTATTATAACTGCAGGATATCAATAAAGTATCTATGGAAGGATATGCAATAATATAGAATAGCTATACAGGCATCATGTATTGCAAAGTTATAATTAGTCATGGTACATGGTAGTACATACTAGTAGTCCTAATAATTATTTAATCTTCTTGGCATTAAAGTTTAGGCTGACTGTGTGGAAAGGGAGGAAGTTAGTTTAACTGCAGGATCAGTGCTACAGACAAGAGTGGGTTGTACATCTTGGTACATGAAAGAGACTACCATAGCTGAGTGGGATAAAGAACGAGATCCTGAGGCTGATGAAAGGAAGTTAACTAAGGCTGGTGCCATCTACAAGTGTACTCTACAAGACAATATTCTTGACCATGGCAATTTGTTGTTTGTCTGCTTGCACCAACATCTACATGAGTGCAATGAAAAGAGCAAGAGTCAGCTGAATTAGGAGTTGTACTGTATGTCTCTTTTGTTTTGCTGGCAGTCACCGTAGTAGACTAGTAATAATGACCCCCTCACTGTCAGATTGGGGGTGCAGGCTTGTCTCAGGTCACTCCAGGGCTCCACCCCTGGTCAAGGGTGTCAGTAGGCAATGGATGCTTTCAGATTGTAACCCGTCCCCTACATAATGATTTCTGTAAAGCTAAAATGAAACTAACACTTAGTGAATTGGCAGAGATAAGAACAATGAGAAACCACATCCCAGGAGAAATTAGAACAAATTCACACATATTCTTCCTGAAAGAAATGAAGGGATTTGGTTGTAACAAACAGTGATATATACAAATTACCTTTCTGTGAAATCAACACGCTTGAACATGTTGTGCTGCAAAGACCTAATTCTCATATGTACGGCCATTTCATACTTTTTTTTATTTTCACTAATGAGGCAGTCAGACATTAAGAAACCATACTGTTCTTGACATGTTATTAAAACCTGAGGAAGATTTTGTTAAATTTACAAGGCATTTTGAGTGATATAATCATGAGAAAGCAATAAAGGTAGAGTGAAAGGCAACATGTAACAGCAAATCTAAACCCTGGACCACATTGCCTGGAACATCTAAACCCACACCAGCCTGTACAGGACACATGACAGTAGGTGCTGCCTGGGCCTAAGCAGCAATATGATAGCATACCTCACAGTAGAATAGACAGAACTGGTTAGGTGAAAGAAGTTGTCTTCTCTCAAGTTGTGATGAAGCAGCACAAAAAATAGAAAAATGCTATGAGGTCTCTAAAAGGCCCAGAAAACCAGACCAAAGTCTTCCCTAGCCTGCCTAGAAAAGGCCTCACCTTATGCAGCCTGAGCTCCTAACTCCACAGACAGGCCATGGGCCCGTCCAGGCCCTAAAAATGAGGAACAGGATTTTAAAGTTGAAATGTCCTTAAATATATCAATATGCCTCTCAATGGAAAGGAAACCCCTAAAAAATGTTGTCCACAAAGAGTTTTTATAAGAGAAATATGTTTACTCTATATATATAAAATCCTAAGCCTAAAAGTGCAATGATTTTATGTGATATTTTTTTATGTCACGTTTTAAATCGGGCTTATTTTAAAATCTACATATATATGTTTGGTATCATTCTTTTCAGAATTTATCAAACTTTAATGTGATGTTGTTAGATTTTCAGATTCTTATTTTGTTTTAAAATTATAAACTAAAAAATATCAAGAACTCATGTCTCGCGAGACGGGACTTTGTGCCAAAAGATTTAACCACACCCGGGGCCGGAAATAAAAGACAAAGAGTAGATGACAAAGACAGCTGCTGTACAGGCTTTTAAATGATCGAAGCGCCACACGAGATGAAGATCACGCGGCACTGCAGCGGTAGCAAGCCAGCAGCTGATCAAGCAAAGAAGAGGTAAAAAAAACTGTATTTGTTTCCCATTGTATCACCGTTTAAGAGGGGGTTTCGGAGGAACGACTGCGTCTCCTTGGGGTACGTTCAGCCCCCCTCTTCACAACATGAGCAGCAGAGATGCGAAGTGGCTGGTGCGTAGTGCAGGCAAGGGGGGTTGTTGAGCAAAGCAAGCAGGGGGCAAACCACCTTGTATTTTATAAACAAAACAAGAACAAAAATAGCAAAAATGAAAATGCAAAAATTGTTTGCCTCACAAGGCAACCCACAGCAACAAATCTTAATCTACAATCCAGTAATCAAAATCTGAGAGCAGGAGAAAAAATCTAAAAAGCAATAAAAGGAATACATTTTATAAAACAAATAGCACTTTCCAAACAGTAATGGGCCACTGAAGGATCTGCTCTCAGCTTTGGAATATAAAGGCAGTGGCGGTCCTTCAGCTGTGACATCAGGGTGGCCCCACACACAAAGTACAAGGAACATAGGAGACTATACAAAATACATAGAAACTAAAATACATAGAAAATGCTAAGAGTTGTCTGTCTGTCACACAAAAACCCATTACCCACTGGCCCTTGAACCTTCCAGAGGTTTTGATGTGATATGTGTAATATGATTCACAAATTGGAGGTATGGGTACTTCTTCTGCATAATTGGGCTAACAGGAAAAGAACAGTTGCACTGACATACGGGATTGCTGACAGAAAAATAACTGTGGTGACCTCTGCTGACAGTGAAGTACATTACCCAGGTCGACTAATCGTTTTCATTGAAAATGCAACAGAAAATCATACACAACCAATGATTTGGAGGTGCACCTTTGCTCCATCACGTTATTGGGCTTCAGTTTCTTTTCACAGCAAATACCGGTGTGGCCGACAGGAAAATGACCACAGCGACATATAATGACAGTGAAAAACATTTTCATCACAAATCGAAGTCATACAGTCTAACTGCAGAAGACGGTCATACACACTATTAGGGGCCGACAAAGGTGGTGGTACCTTCGGCAGAGTGACCTGGGTTGCTGTGTTTTGTGAAAAGCGCATGAATCAACTATCTTTAAGGACCAAGTGTTTCCTAGTAATAAATAAAAAAAAACAACAAAAAAACAGAATTACGATAAACATATGAAAAGTAAAATATGAAAATAAATAAAGCAGACACAAAAAAGGAAAATAGACAGAAGCCAAGGAAAACACCCTTGCTGAAACATAACATCTCATTGATAAGAGGACGATGCAACTCTCTGTTTTTAATTTCAATCTTTAGGTCATTGTATTCAATTCATACACCAATCAACCATTGGCAGTTGATGTGTATAACATTGATTATCTTGTTACAATGGCATCTGAACAGGCAGTTTTTGAAGGAATGTGTTAGAAGCAGGAAAAATGGGCAAGCGTAAGGATCTGAGTGACTTTAATAATGGGCCAAATTGTGATGGCTGGACGACTGGGGTCAGAGCATCTCCAAAATGGCAGGTCTTGTGGGGTGTTCCCATTATGCAGTGGTTAGTACCTACCAAAAGTCATCCAAAGAAGGACAACCAGTGAACTGGTCATTAACACCCAAGGGTCATTAATGTGTGTGGGGAGCAAAGGCTGGCCTGTCGAGTCTGATCCCACAGAAAAGCTACTGTAGACCAGACTGCTGGAAACTTTAATGCTGGACATGAGAGAAAGGTATCAGAACACACAGCACATCACAGCTTGCTGTGTTCGGAGCTATAAGACCAGTTAGATTATTCAAGCTCTTCCTTGTCCACCACTGAAAGCACCTACAATGGGCATATGAATGTCAGAACTGGACCATGGAGCAATGGAAAAAGGTGGACTGGTCTGTTGAGATCTTGCTTTATTGTAGATCATGTGGATGGTCATGTGTGTACGGCTTTTACTTGAGTAAGAGGTGGCAGCAGGATCACTATTTGAAGAAGGCAAGCTGGTGGAGGCAGTGTTGCTCTGAGCAATGTCTTGCTGGGAGACCTTGGTTCCTGGCATTCATGTGGATGTTACTTTAACATGTAACACCTACCTATAGATTGCTGAAGACCACATACCCCACTTCATGCCAATGGTACTCCCTGATGGAAGTGTCCTCTTTCACCAGGATAATGCACCCTGCCACAAAATGGTTTAAGGAACATGACAAAGAATTCAAGATGTTGACTTGGCTCCAAATTCCCCAGATCTCAACTGATCACACATCTGTGGGATGTGCTGGAAAAACGAGTCCGATCCACAGAGGCCCCAACTCGCGACTTACAGGATCTGCTGCTAAAGTCTTGGTGCCAGATACCACAGGGCACCTTCAGAGATGTTGTGGAGCCCATGCCTCGACCAGTCAGAGCTATTTTGGCAGCACAATATCAGGCAGGTGGTTTTATTGTGGCTGATCAGTGTATTTATATTTTCACTTTGGGACAGTAAAGTAGCTGGACAAGGAAAGTTAAAGAACAGTAAAGTCTGACTTTTCGGCCCCACTGTATTCCTGTACAGTTCTGCTTGAGCCTCCCTACTCTGTTATACTGCTTAAAATGTTTTCCTCAGCACAGAGCCCACTAATAATGACTTACAAAAAATACATTTACTGCACTCACCTAAGCAAATGTGTTTACTATTCTGGTTTTAAATTCCACATTATTATGTCTGCATAATCCTCAGGGATTCTTAAATCTATATTACATTTTACAGATTTGGCATTCTGTAGCATGTGGTTTCCATCATTATGGAAAATACAAAAACTTACTTTTTAGCAATTTACATAGTTATTTTAGTCAAGCATAAAATGGGTGTAACTGACATACAGCTGCCAACGTTCCTGTGGCCTCACGTATGATTAAATGAAGAAAATGCTGGGGAATTTTCTCGGTGCTTATTAAGAGAAAGAATTTAGAGGGCTGCTAACAGACGGCTGAGGGACTTGAAACATGTAGAAAAGTCATTTCAATTATGGGGGATTGTGTTACCAGTGATGCACATTCTGTGGTGTAGTGCAAGCTAAAACCTTATAAAGCAAAGAGTGCAACTGCTTGGATTTGTTGTTTTCAGGTATGAAATCATTTTAATTTGGTAATGACTTGAAGATGTTAATGATTTTCCTTCAACTCACTTTTCTAAATGTACTTTTCATTACTGGATTGTGGAGACCCAAAGTACATCCTAGAAGCATTGCTATGAGATAAGAGTACCTCACTCAGTCATCCACATACTGTACATGCACTCATTACAGATCAATTATTATCTCCAAATAACTACACATGAACATTTTGGGTCTTTGGGGGAAACGAGAAGTCCTATGATGAAACCCAAACAGGTCAAGGGAGAATGCACGGACTCCACCATAGCAAACAGTTCAGTAATTGTCCCTAGAGCTAGGAGGCAGAAGCAATATCTACTACCCTACCATGCCACCCACCACAATGGAAAAAGTGGGTTTGGAAAATTGGTGTGTTTTGTTAAAATGAACTTCAGAACAGGTCATCCATCCTTAGCTAAGCATGTTGGGGCCCAGCTATTACTTGGATGGCAGACCAACTAGGAAGAGCTTGGGTTGCTGATGGAAGAGATGTTGGTGAGGCTATCGAGGGGTTTCATCCCTGTGGTCTGTGTGTGGATCCCAATGCTCCAGTGCAGTGACAGGGACACAGTGCTGACAAAATGATGCTGTCCTTCAGATGAGTTGTAAAATTGAGGCCCTGAGTCTCAGTGGTCATAAAAGATTCTGGGCGTCCTTCAAAAAGAGTAGGATGTACTCCAGTCTCCTAGCTGAACTGCCCACTACAGCCCGATCATTCTGACTGTTATGTTTAAATCTTAAACTTCTTTTTTATGCATTTTGTCATTTATTTTACATTTTGTAATTATCATTGTTTGTTTTTATTGTTATTTAGATTTATTATTTGTATAATTATATATTTTTTTCTCAATTGTGATTACTGTTTAGCTTTTTTGCGTGTATAGTCTGTCTTGTTTTTTATTTTGTGGGTAGTTCCTCATTACAGCCAAGCAAAGGCTCATGGGTTTTGCAGTCCCTTGCAGTTCATTCAAATGCTCTCTTGTGAGGGTGGTTTTGTCTTTACTTTAAATATTATTATCTCTATGTTCTCTGAATGTACTGGTTTTGCTGAGTTTCATTCCTGTTTAATTGGATTTCATTTGGATTGTGTTTTTTGGTAATTTGTTTGCTTAGGATTGTCTTGTTGGCAAATCCTTTTTGTTCTTTTGTGCTTTTTGTGATATTTTTGATTTGTTGTTAATAAGGCCTTCTTTCAGAAAAATTATTTTTTTGCTGTGCTCTTTACAAACCAGATGTTGATGCTTATCCTCTCCTCTTGTGTACATTTTGATTATTTTTGGGACTATTCTGATATTTCTGAACATTTTGAAGCCAAAGTGCCATTACCTAGGTAGAGGTGGAAGCCAACCCCTCGAGTAGTCACTTGTGAGCTTTCTGTGGTCAGGCTTGGTTGGATGCTGGCCTGTTTTTGGCCCTAGTGTAGAGGCCCCACACCTTGCTCTCTGGGAATTTTCCCCATCCCTTATTGGCTAACTATTTCTCTCACCCCTTCACTACCTAATAGTTAATGAGTGGTGGGCATATTGGTGCAAGAATGGCTGCTGTCACATCATCCAGCTGGATGCTGCACATTGGTAGTGGTTGAAATGTCTTCCCACTCTCTATATAAATCACTTTGGGCAGATTAGAAAAGCTTTATATACATATAATTAATTAGTCAGTCATTTATATTCTGCAGAGCGACGGGCGCTCAGCAGGCTCCTGTCAATAATGGAGAATCCACTGCATCCACTAAACAGTATCATCTCCAGACAGAGGAGCAGCTTCAGCGACAGACTGCTGGCACTCTATCCTGCTCCACTGACAGACTGAGGAGATCGTTCCTCCCCCACACTATGCGACTAAATGTTAAAATTATACAAAGTTATTGTCTGTCTGTATACCTGCATTGTTATCACTCTTTAATTTAATATTGTTCTTTATCAGTATGCTGCTGCTGGAGTATGTGAATTTCCCTTTGGGATTAATAAAGTATCTATCTATCTATCTATCTATCTATCTATCTATCTATCTATCTATCTATCTATCTATCTATCTATCTATCTATCTATCTATCTATCTATCTATCTATCTATCTATCTATCTATCTATCTATCTATCTATCTATCTATCTATCTATCTATCTATCTATCTATCTATCTAAAACTAATATTCTCAAAATCGTCTAATTCAATTCAGGGTTATGGGAGATCAAAGTCTATCCCAACATGTAACGCAAAGCAAGAGTCAATCCTGGACAAGAATTGAGCCCAACGTAAGGCCTATTCACTCACACTCATATAGAACCAACCCTGGAATTATCAGATCAGCCTAATTCACAAGCCTTTGGGGAATGTAGGAGAAAAATCCACAGAGACACATGTACATGCAAACACTACACCAACTGAGATCAGACATAGAATTTAAACCCAGGAGGTTGGATCTGTGAGGTGACAGCAGTAATCAGTGTGCCACCATGCCATCGTAGAGTAAATGCCATACCCACTTATAGGTAAAAATTATAGAACAAAAATCATAAGTTTTGCCGGTTTTGGATGGGATTGTTTGAATTTAACTGAGAAGATCTGAGTCCTCATAACAAGGACAATCAATTGAGCCTCATGAGCACATATGGAAAGATCTTCAGAGAATATAACCTGATTATGTGATGACACATTGGCTCACAGCCAAGCCCAAACTGCAGTGATTTATGGGCTGTACATGACCTGTGCAAAGAAGCCTAGTGAGTTTCTAACCAAGATCAGGTATATCTGTGGCAGTGCATTGAAATATATAGTAGTGCTTTGTTATACACAGTGGAAGTCTGTGAAAACAGTTTTAGTTGAAGAAGCACCCCTGCCTTGTAGTAGTCATCATTTTGTGTGAAAAAGAGGTCAGTGTCATAAGTTGTTCATCTGAACAAAAGGATGCATACTTTATCAGCCGGCATTCACAAGCCTTTGACGTCTTTACAGGGTGGGGAAGAAACAAAAAAAAAACCTTTTGGTTTCTAACAACTTTATGTAAAGGTCATGTGTACATGATGACTGTTTCTCATCTGATGCCTAATGAAAGAAAATTCCAGACAGGGTTAGTCTGAGAAGATTTGGAAAAAATTACACATTAAGATTAAGCTTGAGGCTTTTAATATGTTGAAAAGAATTTATGCCACTGACTACAGGAAGAAGATAATCTGAATTTGAATTCAATTTATGGGTTCTTAGATGCTGCTTGGTGAAGTGGCAAGAAAACTCTTGCATTATTACATCTACACGTATGTGGACTCTATGACAAATTAGCACTTGTTACAGGTAAATATGCTTCTGTGGCTCTATTTTTATCGAGATAAAGAACCCATAAAAGACATTTTCATGTAATTAAGTTCTTTACTTTGCTCAAACTGTAAAATATTTATGTAGATCCTTTTTCAGCAGCCTGTTTATTTAACAGGATCAGTTTTATTCAACTATCTGTCATCCTCCCACAGAGTTCAGAATTACAGGGCCTGAAGCATTGGGTGTAAGGCAGGAACTATCCCTGGATGGGACACCATGGCAGGGCACACATATTCACTGTGAATGTGCTTATCATAATTGTGAAATAATGACAAAGTACTAAAGAGTTGTTCAGTAGATTTCTCTGGAGCAGAATACAGTAATTCCTTACGGCCCTTGAGCTAAGGGTAAGTTTTACTTGTGACTTATCAATTAAAATATCTAGGTCTTACTGACCTTCTGCTTGACATTAACCGCCTATCTGCTTGTGCCTCTGGGTGGTGTGAGGATTCTGAAAAAAGTTATGACATAGTAAGTTGAAGCTTGCAGGAGAATTTGAATTCCAGTGCCATTGCTGGGGCATTGGCTTAATTTCTACAGTGGCCAAAAAAACTAAAGCAAACATTGTGGTATTGTCAGGACCGTCTTAACGCATGGGCACTGGCTGGGGGCCCCAGGAGCATAGGAGCCCACGAAGTTTCTTATGCCTATTTATGTTTCTGGTTTGGTGTCAAAACTGGGACCCCAGCACACTACTGTGCCTGTTAAGACGGCTTTGAGTATTGTGTTAACATGATTCATAATCATCATCATCATCATAATAGTTTTTTTATAATAAAAGGAAAGGGCTCAGGTAATGAATCCAGTGAAAGATAGTGTTGCTGTCTTTTCGTTAGCTAATAAATAGAGAAGGTAGGCCATAAATATACTAAAACTTTATTATCATTGTATAAGGTGGCCCAGTGGGTAGCACTACTGTCTCACAGATGCGGTGTCTTGGGTTCAATTCCCACACCGCATCACATACAGAAGCAGCTGAAAGAGATAGTCGCTGTTGAGGGGCAGCCTTGTCACAAGCTAAGTGGCCATATAAGCCAGAGCCTGAGGGAGATTTCCTTTAATGCAGAGGTAGAACTGGTGGCTTGCAATCCCACAGGTTTGTGTTCCACTTATACCATCTCAGGTTGGACGGCTTGGGAGAGAGTGGTAATGTCAACCCTAAGTGATTCCTTGCACAGAGTTTGCACGTTCTCCCCATATTTCTGTGGGGTTTCCCCCTAAATTCCTAAAGGTTAATTGGCAAACCTCAAATTGGCTCAAGTGAGGGGTATGCATGAATGGAGCCCACGATGGACTTACACCGTCTCCCAAGGCTGTTTTCTGCCTTGCTCCCAGTATTAACATGGTAGGCTCTGGCCCTCTGATAACCTTTTTTGAGAAAACCTTTTTAATAACAATTTACCATTTTTTCTGTGTTAAGTAAGTAAATATTGTTCTAAGAGATGCAGCTGTGTTGAACTTATCCTTGAAAGGAGGCCATCACATTACCATTACAACAAAGCCACTTTCCATTGACTTTTGTCTCTCTGGTTAAAGTATGCAGACGCTTCTCTGGGAAGCAGCCTCTGACCTTGAGTCTAAGCATTACAAAAGTATTCCATTATTCATGTTTAGATCATTCTACCTTACCTTTTCAAGTAAATGTACTTGCCTATAATTTGCATACTATCAACTATATGCTAAAGATGCTCTTTTATATTCATATGTATCAAGCTTTGTCTGAACCAAGAATTGTTAGCAAAGCTGTCATTACAATACAAGAATAACATCCTCCATGGTATGCTCTTGAGACATCTTTGACAAATAAATTCAATATGTATTTGCTGGAGTCTTAACAGCTTTTGTATTCTATTGACAAAATGTCCAAGAAGAAGAATCAGGGATGAAGACTTTTTCCCTATTATCTTTAATTGGACTAAACAGGTTTGAGAATGAGATGTGATGTGTTGTATATTTTAAACAACTCTGTATGGTTTGCAACTGAACCAACCTTCCTTTCCTTCATTTAACGAATCCCACTTAGCCCATGAAGGATTGTGAGAAGTGCACCATGTCTCATCAGCATCGAGCCAGAAACAGGAAAGAACTCTTTCAAGCTCTGCTCCATCCTCACTGAACACTACAGATGTGTTGGGAAAATATTTATTGGGGTTACTTACCGTAAAAAAAAATTGCTGTCCTGTCCAGGGGCCTCATGTATAAACGGTGCATACGCACAAAAAAGTTACGCAACAACGTTTCCATGTTCAAATCGCGATGTATAAAACCTAAACTTGGCGTAAAGCCACGCACATTTCCACGGTAGCTCATACCCTGTCGTACACAAGTTCTCTGCTCCGTTTTGCAGACTGGCGGAACCCAGCGTCAAAGTAGTGCTACTGTTCCTGTGTGGTTACCCTTTCTTTTTTAGATCCACATCCCTGACGCGGCTTTATAAATACACTGAAATTAACCGCATATTGTTTATTAGTTTAATGCATCTGATTGTAATTAACCTGTAACAATATAATGGTCCACAGAATGGCCAAACTATTCCAAATACCATAACTGCTTTAGCGTTGTTACTCTCACTACACCTTTTTCTTCTTCTTTCAGCTGCTCCCGTTAGGGGTTGCCACAATGGATCATCTTTTTCCATATTACTCTCACTGCACCACTGAGAGTATTTATATCACTGTATCTGAGTGTGAATCACAGCTGCACAGCAGCTGATCAGAAAGAGAATTATCGGTATACAGCATCAAGCACATGCTGCTTCAGCCATGCTGTCTATTTGAACTGCTCTCATATGGTAAACGCTTCAGAGCCTTTTCTGTATGGACCTCGCGGTTCAGAAACAGTTTCATCCCAAGAACTCTAAACGCACTCAATCAGTCCATCAACTGCTCCTTGTAGAACATGTTTGTACTTATAAGTACAATTACCTCACTGTAAACTTGCGATACAGTTATAATATTGCACAACTTGAGCCACTTTATAAAGCACGTATTTATATATGATGACGATATCATTTTTAAGATGAAATGCAGCAAAATATGTTTATTATATTATACAGATAAAACTTTAACTTCATTTAAATAATCTATATTGTTAATAATTAAACATGTGAGGACACAGTGCCGCAGCGCTAACGAGCTGCTGGCTCTCGGTTCAGGGATTGTTCCTGCCTCATGCTGTATTCTTGCTGAGGCTGGCGTGACACTGGAAGGATAGATGAATAGAATAATTAAACACGTACTATGAAGATATTTCAATGTTCCTTAAAAGTTTTGAAGAATCGGCGTTCTAAGCTTACAGATGGCTTCACGTCTATTACAGAGCTGATTGTGTGGCAATTGGGTATTTGGAGAAAGAAAAGTAAGGACAGGAATTGGAGGTTAGTACATTTGAAAGAGACAGTACTTCTGTAATAAAGTATTTCATCGAAGGTCGCGCATGGCGCAGCAAGCATCTTGCATGAGACATGAACAATCACTGCGCCACTGTGTTCCCATGTTTAATAACATGCTTTAACTCCTATCATCATGAAAATGATATCACGTATACATCTCATTATTTTAATTATTCAGAGAGCTGTAATATCACGAATGTAATGGATTCTGTGTCCTGTCGGAGGAAAGCCCAGAAGCACGTAGTGATTCACACACATAGAGCACATAGAAGATCAAATACAAAACAAAGCATTTAACGTGCTACTTTAGTTACGATGGGATTGAGAAACTAGTAAATTAAATGATTTTAAGATGAAGATTATGATGTTCTGTTTTAATGACAAAATAAACTATGTGATTAAAGTAGAAATTTCAAGATTAAAGTTGACATTTCGTGCTTTTTTCACACTGTGTGCCTTTTTTTTCTCTGTACCCTAATAAGCTTAATATGACACTCAGATGGTGGGCTACGACTTGCCTTTTCACGCCGACTTTGATATGTCACAACTTCCTTTTTATTTCGGGCACTGTGCGACTTTGAACTTGAGCTTTCGAGTTTCTCCGACACGCTATGTCACTCAATCAGCTTCCTTTTGTTGTTTATACCACTGTTTAAACCAACAAATAGTACGTTTTTCCTTTGCCTCCACTTGGTATTCGCTGAAATTCTTCTATTTTCCCTCGTGCTTTTGCCATTGCCTTTTCACAGAAGGCTGAGCTTAAGGGCTATTTATATTGATTTGCATAATCAAAGAGGTGTTGTTTTGTCTTGGTAGAGTAATATATATATATTGCTCTACTTTCCCCTATTGTATTATTAATATGTAGCCTTAGAATGCCTAATCTCACAGACTTACTACTGTTTATAAGGTATTATTGTATATAACTTATCCCCACCTTCCCTTCTATATCTATAACCTCAGGCAATTAGATGTAGTAAAAAGACAAGCAGAAGTTAAGTTACACATAAAATAATGTATTATTGATAATATTCAGAAATAATAACAAAATGCAAAGTACATTTGAATATTGGCAACCATACAACCTGATTAAATGGTGATATGTAGTTCAGGTGGCACACAGACTTGCAGTTACTTAAATGTCTCTAGTTAAGGCATCATTGGTGCTCAGCTTTCAGCCACATGTCTGTTCAAAATGGCTGCTAAACTGTGCTCTTCATTGTGTTGTCTTCATCATTCTTCTTCATCATATGTTGGTTGGTAAGAGAGAGAGTGTGAGGTTAAACAAGTAAATATATAGATTTTCTGTCCAACCCCTACAGCCAATAGGGCGTCGAAGTACTTAAAGGCCTCTGAGACAAACCAATTCCAAACAGCCATACCTCAGACCAATAGGGGAATAGAACATCTTAACACCTGCCCCCAAACCATATGTTAAAGTACACCTTAGCGTATTTGCGGGGGTAGAAATGACTTTAGCAAAGAAACACTCGCAAACTGGTTTAAAACACATCCCCCAAATCCTGTCGTAAAATTCAAACAGACCCATTCCTAAAGGGGAGGGGGGGGGGGGGGGGGGGGCAAACACTAAATTACATTGCTTTGCCCAAATTAGAAAAAAAGACATACAAAACATTTATCAAGTATGTAAAATCTCACATCACAACAGGTGTAATTCTGGGAGGAGTTGGGGCGGGACAGCAGGCGCGTGCACGTGTGTTACTTTTCACACTGACCGGGATTTATGGAGCGGAAGAACGTGAAAGTTGGCATTCGCACAGATTTATGCATCTGAATTTTTTTTGCGTACACACATTTCCGCTTTTGTGCTTACATCATATTATTAGGCGTTATGCATGAGGCCCCAGGACTGGCCCTGCCAGCTAAAGAAATCAAAACAAAGAAGATGTATGAAAGGCAAATGGATGAAAAATAAAATTCCAAAGAGGCAGCATGTCAAGCCTAGACGTCAGAAAACCTGAGAAGCAGCATTATAAGGCATAATACTCTGTACACACATTACGTAAAAAAGTAACTATTTTAGTGCAGTGTACAAGGAAGTAAATTTTTCCATTTTGTATCAAAAATGGCACACATTAAGAAAGAAGACTGTTAGTTTGACTGCTTTAACATTATAATTAATATTTAATGTATTACAAAATGAGTATCGTTAATGTTTAATTTCCTTGGGATTCAGTTTTAGAATATCTGGAATAGTGAGAGCAGATAACTGCCAGACAGTAACAAATCCTGCTGGTTCTGCTGTGCCTTGCCTGATGGGGGATTATCTATTTGAAATAATCTGCAACATGGCTTTTGCACTTTTATTTTTATATCCACTTTGATGCTATGATGAGTCAGGTGGATGCCAAGTGTTTTTCAGGCTTTTAATGGGGGGTGGGGCAGATGATTAAGGGTAAATTTAGCTAATGGTTAGAATGCATTTGTTCACACTGTGAACTGTACATGTGGGAAAGACATTTTTAGGTAGTGCACTTGAACATGGCCTTCATCTCTGGACAGAATTTTGGAAAAGTTAGGTAAACCGGAAAGTTGAATCATCTTGTCTTGGCATTATTTTTCTCAGGTATTTCGTATCACTACTCTTGATGTACCCAGAAATAAGTGCATATAACAGAATTTTGATTAGAAGGTGAGTAATTGTTGGCAGATATATTGACAGACTCTGATGAAGTGCTGTGAAGATTAATGAGAGTAGCAAGCATTACCGGCAAGATGCCGACATTAGAGAAGGATAAATATCATAAGAGCTTCTCCGTTACTGGATGTGTGTGCCCACTTGTCTGCGTGTGTTTGTGTGTGTATGTGTGAGGCGTACATCGTCCCTATGCCATAAGGACAACATTTGAAAACTGGCCACACAAAGCCAGACTCTTCTTGGCTGGTGGCACAGACAGTATCTTCAGGGTAAAACTTATTCTGTGAGTTCCAAACAAATAAATATTCCATCCATTATCTGGAGGCTCTTCACTCTACATTTTATTCATTTGATGCAGGCATTTTCATTTACTGAGAAGATGAAGACTTCCATCATTCCATCCACACATCCATGTCCTTAACTTAAAAAGTCATGGGAGCTTGAAGTGAGTGAGGTCTTATCGTCCAATGTTAAATTCTGCTGGAAATTTCCCAGTAACATTCAGTGTGTTTCTTTTTCTCATAAAGAACAAAGAAGGCTTGAACATATAGCTTGTTTGGCTTTGAATTTTGGTGATGAAGAAGATTAACTTGCAAAACAGTGTGATATTTCCCTGGACACCATCAGTCGGAGACCACATCTTTATCCAAATCCTGTCTTTATTTTCCTTTTCCACAACACAACACAGTCCCGCACAACTCACAGTACCTCTAGCCCCAGTCACTTTTCTCTTGGGCCTTCTCTCTCCTCGTCCCTGGGCCACCTGTCCTCTCTCTCCAGGAGCTTCATCCTGCTCCTGCTCCTGACTCCAGCTCATTGATAGGAGGGAGGTGGCCCCATTTATCCTCACCCGGATGAGCTCCAGGTGCTCTACCTGATGTCACGTCCTGGTTTGGCGGAAGCGTCAGGAGAGCACCCGGAAGTACTCCGGGTGACCCTGGAAGGATCGTCATGAGGCTCGGAGCACCCCCTGGCGGTAGATACGGACCTCCACGGACTTGAGCCTTCCTGTTCCCCTTCCGTGGCCCTCTTCTGCTCCAGGGCGGTTGCCCCCTCGTGGCCCGGAGGACAAATATGCCACCTCTGGTTCCCTCCAGGCATCCCGGCCTGGTCTGACCCCCAGTCATGTACGGCAACAGTCAGTCAGTCAGTCATTTTCCAACCCACTATATCCTAACACAGAGTCACGGGGTTCTGCTGGAGCCAATCCTAGCCAGCACAGGGCGCAAGGCAGAAACAAATCCCGGGCAGACCCCTGTGAACCTGTAGTTAGGATATAGCAGGTTGGATAATGGATGGATGGATATTATTTCCTTAGAAGCATATGTATTACAAAGTTATAGTTAAGTTAGTAAATGTAATGCTATTATACTACTTTGGGAATGTAATGAAATTACAGTAACATGTTACTTTGTACCAATGACTCAGTATGCTGTTCCTTACACTTTTGGTTTTCGACCTTCTTCTTCACAGTAGATTTTATCAATTTATTACTCATCCTCACATTTTTAATGGAAGAAATGCCTTCCAACTTATTCTGCACCTGAGCCATACACATTCCACATGACAGATGGACAAACACAGTAAATGAATTAATGTAAAGAAGCTGTCTTGAAAATTTGGATGCTGTAGCTCATTGAATTTTTTCGAGTTAAGATGAGTCAAAGGCTACTGTCACACATGTGTGTTTGGGAGACAACCTCAGGGCCCATTTAGTTGTAATTACACTCCAAACCAGGGGTTGGCGCTATCATCTAATGACTCTTCTCTTCATCTCTCTGCAGAAAAGATGATTGATAGACTGGTCTCCAATGATGTCGCAACCATTTTCCGGTCTACTGAGCCCATCCCTTCCCTTTCACCACCTTGAAAACCACCAACTCCACCATTTTGAATCAGTCAAGTTTCGGCTCCGTGTCTGTGAAGACGAATGTTTCTTTTTTTTTATCATACACTCTGTTTGCATTTATATTCTGATACGATGTACTAAGAGTGATGATCGAGGATGTGCTACTCGCTCTTGTCTCGGTCAGCATTGCTCTCTTTCATGGTAGGTTAGTTGCCATATATAAATGCAAAGAATCATCATCATCATCATCTACCTCACCCTAGGCTTGCTGGTCTCTGATCAGCCAAATGCCAGTGGTTTGTTTTAAGTAAGGGGACTTCCTGAAATGTAGTTATGGTAGCATATTCTCTTATTGAATAAATGAATATATGGTGTTTTTTATAAAGCCCTACAAAAATATACAGCGTTATAGATGAAAATTTGGAGTAGAACAAGATATTTGTATAAATTATCGGAGCATTCTGTATGTCTCTCACAAACCTGTGCCAGTAGAGGTGACCTGATGTTAGCTGGCTCTGGTTTTAGTCACACAGTGCCCTGCACTATTTCACATGTTTTTGCATAGATATACAGTATATGCTCATGTGCAATTGTGTGACAACAGTGAAAGAATGTGCTTTCATTTCCATATTTCTTTTCATTGTTCTCAGCTTTGCTTGTTAACTTCCTCCTAACGTGTGTGGTGAGGTTGTCATGAAGTCACTTGGTACGATGCCCCTCTTTGCCCGTTGGGCAGAGCAGGTTTTGAAGTAGCAGCCTATATGATATTGCACGGGCAAAGTTCCTGCAGCCTTTGTAAAGCAGCAGTTTATTATGTCAATTTGTTTTGATTTAACGCTCTATCCATGGAGGGAGCTGTGTCACCTTACATACCATACAAATGAGCAAAAATAATGTTTTGTGCTGAGAATGACAAAAGTGCTCTATATAATGCATATTATAGTCTCAGAAATTATTGCTGGCATATGTATGATTGTACAGTAAGTACCACTCTAAGCGTTACACGTGAACTCAGTAATAGGGATTAGCAATAGCTAAACCTCATTACCAGAGGGGAAGTAGATCCTTTGTAAGTGTGTCATGCAAAACATGATGAATTTACTTTAAAGCAGATATTGGCTTCTGTGTCATTCAGCTGAATTAAAGACCCATTTAGCCAATACATTTAGTACAGTTCACTTCAATTGGACACATTGAGGGCTGTAGCCAAGAATAGCTCTCGGATTTTTTTAGTGTTATGTTAAAAATGTAACACAACTCCTGACATTTGTATTTCTAGTTACCTGCAGCCTGCAAATGCGTCTTTCTAAATAAGATATTTATCAAATATAATGCAACTTAGATGGTTTTAGAAGGATTTTGATTACTGTAAGTGACCAATTTGCTGCTTTGTTGTGATTTGACTTTTATTTTTAAACAACATTTGATAACACTTTAGTTTAGGTACTGCAGAAATGCATCTATTACTCAATTACCCATTTGTAACAAGACCTTAACAAAGGCTTCACTTGGTCTTCATAACGCTTGTTAAACATCAGTAGATCGGTTATTCATCTCTGTGCAGTGTGGTGTACTGACATGATAGTAAAATGACTTGTTAATATGAAGGATTCACAGGTCTTCTACTAAATATCAAGAGAAATGTGTCTCAGTTAGGCCACCTCAGACCACTCCAAAGTGAAGTTTCGTTAGTCGGTCACATTGCAGAGATGAATAAACACTGATGCTTTTGTAGGTGTTATGAAAACCTAAAGAAGTATTGTTAAGATCTTGTCAGAAAGCTGTAGGCATGTCTGAGGTGATGTGTCTGGATCCACTTGTGAAAAACTCAGAGCTCCAAATGTCAGATGACCCAGAGCCAGCCAAAAAAACAACGATCTTATTACAAAGTAGAGGAAAATCAAGGGAAGAAAATTCATCTCCTTTGAAATCAAAGGAAGACATTGACTCCTGCAACACTGGCAACACTACAGAGATGAATGAATACCTTATTGATGCTTTGTAAGTGTTATGAAAACCCATGCGAAGATTATGTTAAGGTCTTGTTACATAATAATAAATGAGTAATCGATGCATTTTGTAGTATTTAAGCTGAAGTGTTACCCAAAATTTAATACCAATGCTAATAATAGGAGTTTTCAAAATAGTTTTGTTAATTTGTTTTTTTTTTTATTGTAGGATTTATCTATCTAATTCTAACTTGTTTATTCCATTTCAGTGTAAGCAGGTGCTGGGGCCTGCCTGGTAGCATCAAGTGATAGGCAGGAATGAACTGCGAACAAGCACCAGCCCACCGCTGGGCACATGACCACACACCTACATCAACCCACACTGGCCACATGTGACTTTGGACTATGCCAGGCTGCATGTGAACAAAGAAGGAGGAGGAGGTTGGGAGCATGAGCACACGATGAATCACCTGGATTGGGACCTGAGTGCAGTGGGTGACACCTCAGCACCACACTAGAATAGTGTGAGGCTTTTCACTGTGACTGGAGTGCCAGTCCTGCCACCAACCCCCACGTTTTCCATGTATGTTGGAGGACCTTCTTGCAGGTTAAGGGTGGTGGAGAAAAATGTTGATCCCATGTCTTCATGGAGAAATTACACAATGAACAAAGAAGGGGTGCACAAAATTAATGCTGAAAACATGGCAGTTGACAATCAAACTCGAGCCATGTATTGGGAGGTGAGATGATACTTACTAGAAGTAACATTAAAATGGTGTGACTTCAGACTTGGAAACCATTATGTTTTAGCCTTAAAAGAGACAGCAATTAGAACATTGTCACATTTGAGGTTAACTCAAGGAAATTTGCAAAAAATGGTCAAAAAGAGGTGTTTGCTTAATTAAACGATGTAATTGTAATTATATGAAAGTAACTGCCAAATGTTTTAGCATTACCACCCTGAATCTGATTAGCTCCCAGTTCCCTGATTATAAGATACATCAATGCTTCAATTGCTATAAAGTGATGAAATTAATTTCTCTTTTATTACTGTCAGGGGTGGGGGAAGATGATTGTTCAGCAGAGTTCTTTGTTCTTCACCTCATTTCGTTGCTGAACATTTGACATTTCATTTAATGAATAGAGCAGAGTCTGGTCATGCCTGTCCTGTATTCCCTCTCCACATTCCTTGGTGCAGAAATTAATTTTCATCTCATGCAGGAAGTTGAAATTCTATCCCTGTGTGTATGTGTGCATATTTGTAAATCTGCATTTAACACCTTAGAAAATTTTGCATGAGTTATAGTCTTGTATGGAAGTCAGACGTCACATTTGTCCTGAACATCTTACTGTAGGTGAGTTCTGGAAGCACTTTTTTCACAGTTCTTCTCGGGAAAGTCATATGTTGTATACACAAGGTGAATTAGCTATCCATCCATGCCCTTTCTAAATTGTTTTTTTAGTGTTACAAAGTCATAGGGAGCTAGAATTTAGACTAGCAGCTGTCATACTTGCTTGTCTTTGGATCACTCCCTGAGCTTATCTGACATATGTACTACACCCCGAGAGGGGACGCTGGCACTAAACTTCTGTTTTGTTCCCTCCACAACACAGAGAAGACGCCCAGTCAGTCACCCCTTTTTTGGTCACTTTTGTACCGAACGCACTGCAGGATGGAGCTCCCTTCCAAGCTTAATCAAGCTTGACAGCTTTTTTGTTTCTGAACAAACTTTCTTGCATTGGCAAGCATAGGGGCCCATTTTTGTTTCTTTTGCTTTTGTTTCACCCTGGAATTAAACAGGGACAATCGGGTTGGCACCCCAACATTTTTCTGTGGTACCTTGCAGTTCCTTACTCAATTACACAGCATAAGGCAGACCATGGAGACTTCACCTACTGTATATATATTGCACAGTGCACTGATTCTGAATCAAAAAGTCCACCTGCAGACAAGAGGTGGAACATCTGACATAGTAATGTAGTCATAATAATTAAAACATTACATAACATTAAAAAAACTCAGGAGACAATCATAGATTTCAGGATGCAGTCACCTGCTCACCTATCGCATGCTATAAATGCCTTTGGAATGACAAAGCCATTTATAGTATACTAACTGTGTAAGCCTGTGCTGTAAAAAGCTCAGGCTCCTATAAACCATGGTTTCTGGCACTTCATTCAATCAATCGCCTTGGTTGTGCATTAGCAGCTAAGCAAGGTTTTCTTTCCTCAGCAGTTTCACTTTGGCGTCAGAGTCACTTTCTTTGAGCGTCATGCTGTAGCCTCGCACTTCTGGGCCCGACAGACAGACACACACACTTCCACATGTAGACGTTTATTTATAGTATATTTCTGGGGACTGTGCTATCAGAAAACCTTAAATGGGGCAATAACATCACATACATTATTAAGAAAGGTCATCAGAGAATCTTCTCTTTACATCAGCTGTGGAAATTTAACGTTCCTCAAGCAATACTGGTCCACTTCTATACAGGCATCACCGAGTCCATCATCATTTCATCTATTACTGCCTGGTTTGGTGCTGCCTCTGTTCAGGCTAAGGCCAAGCTGCATCACATCATCAGAGCCTGTGAAAGAATCATGGGCTGTAACTTACCACACATTCAAGTCTTGTATGAGTCCAGTGTAAGGAAGCATACTGATCCAATTCACCCAGGGCATCACCTGTTCCAAAGCCTTCCCTCTGGCAAACACCTCAGTTCAGTGAAGGCTAAAACAACCCATCACCTAACTGTTTTTCTCCATGTTCAAGGTCTGAGCTTCTACTCAGTATCTATGCATAGCTGCATCCTAGACTACCTGGACTTTTTAATCCTACTCTATCTTTTAATTTTTGTATTGCCCCATGTATGCTGCATCATATTTTATCAATTTATCTTTTATATTCTGTGTTGTTCTTGTACTGTATGTTGAACCAATACTTTTAAAGCAAGTTCCTAGTACACATTGGTATACCTGGTCAATAAAGTGAATTCTGATTCAATTAGGTGTTTTGGAAGGAGGAAAACTTTCAAATACCTGAAAAAACTCACATGGACTTAAGAAAGTCATGACCCTAGTTGGGCCACAATTTAAACCTAAGCCCATGAAGTTGTTAGGCAGCCGCATCAACCACAGCAACACCAGACTGAATTATTCGTTGATCCATCCATCTTCCTAACCTGTTAATCCAGGGTAGTGTTGTGGGGCAACAGGAGCCTAATCCAGCAATCAATTACCTAATTGAGAAACCTATGCATATATGTGCATTTAATGAGCTTATTATTAAAACTTTTAGAACAAACAACAACATTAGTATAGATTATTGGTTATAAACTGTCTAGATCTTTCACCTCTTAATGGTACAGTGAAGTTATATTTTCTAGTTATGGCCTGGGGCCAAAGAATCTCTGAGTGGTGCTATCCTGTACACAGAAATCTATATTTAAACTAACTATGATACATAATGTAATTGAGCAGTTTAATAGGCTCACAAGAAGAAAATTAGTTCATTTCCTTTAGCAAATAAAGCAATGTTGACATATTTACTAGACCATGAGTTATACTGAGAGGAGGTTGTAATAACACACTTTTTCTTCCTGACTTTTAAATATTAGCTCATTTGAGTATACGCTAGGCAAGAATAATGCAAGGACTCCTCAGAGGGAGTATTTGTGCACATGATGTGCAGTTCTTCTCTTTATCTTTAGCTGACAAGGTCAAAGAGAAACCATAAACAATGCCAAATGCACACACACGTACCCCTCATTACACACTCAATAAGCTGCCATTAGCGATTCCGCAGAATGAATTCCCTCTGACTGGGTCATGCGATGAACTTGCCTTCTGAACTTTCCTGGAAATGCCTCCTTATAGTTGTGTTCATATGTCCAATTGAAAAATAAGGTAAGAAATGTATGCTAGCTGGCCATAAATGGAGCAGGGATGGCACAAAATATGAGGGGGTCCTAGGGCTCTGGGTCTCCATAATTAACCCATTGGACCGCCTGAAAACCTCAAAATAAGAGTTGTCTGGGTCCTTGAAATTAAACAACAAAGAAAATATTATGGTGTTATAACTCACTCAGTGCCCTTTGCAGACTTTGTAAGAAAATATTTTCCTCACAGGGAGAAGCTGTCTGTGAGGCCAGAAACCTCCTGTGGAGCAGAAGGGCAAAAGCTTGCTTGATCTTGCTTTCCAGTACGTGTGCATACCAGGAAAGTGGGGCCTCACATTCCTCCCGGATTTTTGACTTTCAAGAAGGAGGTGTCAGAAAAGTTAGAACAGGGATAATTGGCCTGTGAAGGCAAAGCGTTCATAACGACATTGCTTTTTGATCCTTTGATGTCAGCTCTTCTTATCTTTGTGAGGCAGATTTCACTAAGCGTTGGGTTGTTCACTCACTAATAGGGAACTTGAGCTGGGTTCAGACCGTCATGAGGCAGGTTAGCTGTACCCTACCGATGATGTGCTGCCATAATTGGAATCCTCCTCAGTAGAAGAGGAACTGCAGGTTCAGACATTTGGTGTATGTGTCCGTTAGCTCTGGATGGGGCTAGAGTGGCAGGTGTACGTGTGGCATGAAAGGGAACTGGGAAAAGATCTGAGGAAGAGAGAAAAGACTTTAACAGAAAAAAATGATAACAGGAGCCTGACACTGCTTTATCATCGAGATGATAGGCTTCTGCCTTCCACTCACTTAACTAACCAGAGTTGTTGTGCTGGTCTGTGGCAGGGTGGCAAATTAGATCAAGGCACACAGCTACCTTCATTAGAATGATTAGGAGGCCATTTTACTTTCATACACAGCATTTAAGTGGGTATGTTTAGTCAGAAGTACAAGGTGGCATGGCGTTTGTTTGCAGATCGCATATCTGTGTAAGGTGCAAGTCACCTACTTAAGATAAGCATATCCTAAGTGACAGCCTTCTGCACAGCTAATGAATTGTATATTCCACAGTATTAGCATAAGAATTCAGTGTTCAGCCAATACAGGAGCACAAACAGAATCCCTTAATTGCCACAGGGCAATTTAAATCAATTCTAAAAGCACAGTTTGATCAGTCGATTTACTAGTCTTAGTTCCTGATCCATATTTTTCCTTTTTAAAATCTTTCTGGATAATAAAAGGTTTCCAAAACTAAGTGAATCCACCAATGAGAACAGTACTATATGAATAAAATGTATTATTATTATTATTATTATTATTATTAATATTATTATTATTAAAACAAAAGTTATCTTTGAAAAATAATTTCAGAATTCGATGCCAGTTGTTTCCAACAAGAATGGGTGTAGCATCTAAAATGCATTCAGCCCAGCCAATAATGTTAAACCTTGCCTTGACAAGTCAGAGTGCACAAGCCCTGAAACTGTGGCCTATGCCTCAAGTGTATTTCTTATATACCGTATTACATCTGAAGCTGAACTTAATGCCTGTGTTGCATTCATTTTCTGTTCTTGGTATTATACTACTGTCACTAGTCTGAGAGAGGCACCCAAGTAAGACTTGTGTACACAGTACAGGTCAATAAACCTGAACTTGCAAGACAAGAACTCCTTCTTTGGTGGAGTTTTGGTGGGGTTTTCAAACGTATTAGTGTCCTTCAGCCAAAGATGATAGGCATTCTTATCTTTTGATGTTGGGTGCATACCTGCTACAGACATGCAAGGTATCGGAGGATAAATGTGAGTAAGCAAAGGACCGGGAGATGATTACTAAGACAAGAGATGAAATCAGACAGAGTAGAGGATCAAAGGTGCAATGGCAAAACTAAACCAGGTGAACAGGAAGCAAAAAAGACACAACTATACTGTAATTTAATGTCATAAAAGGAGTTGTAATCAGAATTCAACACACCCTGCTGCTAGGGCCAACTAGAAAAATGAAACTAACTAGCAATATGAAGTTCAAAGAGTTGATGTTTTCCACTGATGGATGTGGACAAATAGTTTGGTCGCCCTGTTTATATGGTATAAAACACGATATCATCAATGCAACAAATGTGGTCACGTGACTCGACTCAACGACTCGACTCAACTTGCCGTAAAGAAAAAATACAATGGTGACAAAAACTAAAGTTTTTCTTTTCAATTTGAAGCATGAAACTAATTTCATATAAAAGCCTGTAAATATATACAAATAATACTTGACCATATTAAAATATCTAAAAATGCTCCAAAGCCATGTTCTGATTGCTCCAAAGTCTGCTGATCAATGCATTCCTGATGCTCCTTTCACATTTTTTCAGTCATTGTGACATCCCTGAGAGAATAAAAAGGCTTACAGTATGTGACTTTGCCTGCTGAAAATGTTGTGGGTATAGAACAAACCACAAATACAGAGGGGTATACTCCAGTCTGGCAACAGATGAAGAATGGACATCTTCCCCCTTCACATAAGCCCCATTATGGCACTGTCAGCGCTGCTGTTTCTTTAAACTCCTCAGAACTGTAACACAGAGCAGCCGGGCTGTAGACTGTGCATCTGTTACAATGCAGAATCCATTATAATATGTGCAGTATTAGTCACCAGAGTGGCACAGACTGATGTGTGGCACCTATCTGCCTCCGTAATGGCAAAAGCGTCCCCATTTAGAAGTGTCAATTGCCAAGTGCTAAATGTGCTTTGATAAATATGACTAATTAGTGCTAAGACTGAGCTAAGATGACTCCACTATCTTTATAGGAGTGCCAGACAAATGTGCTGCAAACAGTAATTCAGATTTTGAACAGAAAAAAAGGAAAAGGAAACATTGCTTATCAGGACCCCAAAAGTATTTTAGTATTTAATTAAAGAGCCAAATAGGCTGTCATGGACTGGGCATGAATATCTGCAGTAGATGTGCATATATTTCAATACTCCCGCTGAGAAGAGAGGCCCCCAGTATCAAACTATAAAGCGAATGAAAAACTGAAACAAGCAACAAAAGCAATACATGTAGAAGCTTTTAGAATCCCCCCAGTGATTAATATTGTATTGAGCAGTCAGTTGGGTGTTAAACTGTCTTCAACAGAGAGCTTAACTTAAAATGAAATATCGAACAGGAAAAAAGGTCAGATGAAAATTGTAAATTAAATTGTAATTTACAATTGTAAAATTGTAAATTAAAGTCCTCAAAACAAGACTAATGATTTAGCAATGCAGCCCTTTCCTTAGCATTAATTCATTCTAAAACTGGGCAGAGAGTTAAAGTATGAGAAACATCAGGCGTTTAACTGAAGCCAGAGGAGCACTTAAAGAAAAACCTTCTCCATGCAAATTCCCACCCGACTCCGAGCAACGGGTAAATGTGCCACAGTGAGTGCTAAGGCTGGCCCTCCTGTTTTCTATTCATGTTTACCCTCACGGTGAAAGTCCAAAGGACCTCTCAATCTTTGTTTGGCCTTTGCACTGTGGGTGTTCTGGACAAAAGAAAAAAGCAGTTGTGGCACACTGTGTCTTCCAGTTGAAGAATTCATTAATGATCTAATACTGTGCCATCTGATAGCCTCTTTTGAGGAAAGCACTGGCACTGTCAACACAACAACATTGATTTCCATAGCAGATTTTCATACACGGGACATAGCTCAAAGTGCGTTATAGGATATCCAAAGGAAAAGCTCCAAGAAACAAAAGACAAATCAAAGCAGTCAAGACTAATAATGAATAAATAACATACAAAAAATAAATCAATGCACAAAACAGCACAGTATTTCATATTATAATGAATAACAAATGCACAATATATATTTACTAATATAGCATTGATGATGGAAGTATGGCAGTGTTACAATTAGCGGTATTGCCTGACGGGTTTAAGGATCTAATTTCTTGATCAGCCACAGCCTGTATGGTGTTGACAAGTTCTTCCGCCTGTATATTTGGAGTTTTTTATCAACATCACAAAGACTTGAATGTTAGGTTAAGTCTCGTTTTTTGAGGCAGCGTGGATGTGCATATAGCGCGGCCTACAACGGACTGGCCCCATCCAGGATGGTGCACACTATGACAATACAACGATGTCGAGAAAATGAATTCAATGAGTTTGTAGCGTGCAGCCAGGGCTCTTGCCCGGCTGGGAAGCCTCCACGCTGAGAAGACCGGGGGAGCAAGTGTGGCCAGAGCATTACCTCCCCCAGGATGCTAGATGGCAACCCCCCTGGGTTGCAGCGGTGCCTCGGACTCCTGCAGGGCGGCATGGGAGTTGGAGTTTGGTGCAGCCCTGTTGGGGGTGCTGCTGCAGGAGCTGCTGAGCCCTTATGGGCAGTTCTTCTGCCACCCCTGTAAGTGCTGCTGGAAACAAGTAATCGAGCACCTGGAGCACTTCTGGGTGGGCTATAAAAGGAGCCAGTAGCAACTATTCGGGGAGCCAGAATCGAGAGGAGGAGCGATGAAGCCTGACCTGAGGAGTGAAGTTGGAGAAAGATAAAGAGAAGAGATGGATCATATTGTAAGCAATGCTTGAGCTGGGACTGTGTTATACTTGTGGGGAATGGGGAAGGCATTTCCAACAAGGGAAAAAGGAAAAATAAAACCTGTGTGCCATGAACTTGTGTCCCACGTGTGTCTATGTCGGGTTCAGCTGGTAGTGCCAGCTTGGTACTCCTACAAGTTTTAAAGCAATACATTTAAAAGCACAGAAAAGTACGAGGGCAGCACGGTGGCGCAGTGGTAGCTCTGCTGCCTCGCAGTTAGGAGACCTGGGTTCGCTCCCCGGGTCCTCCCTGTGTGGAGTTTGCGTGTTCTCCCCGTGTCTGCGTGGGTTTCCTCCAGGCACTCCGGTTTCCTTTGTCCAGTCCAAAGACATGCAGGTTAGGTGGATTGGCGATTCTAAATTGTCCCTAGTGTGTTCTTTGTGTGTGTCCTGCGGTGGGTTGGCACCCTGCCCAGGATTGGTTCCTGCCTTGTGCCCTGTGTTGGCTGGGATTGGCTCCAGCAGACCCCCGTGACCCTGTGTTCGGATTCAGCGGGTTGGAAAATGGATGGATGGGTGGACGGAAAAGGACAAAGGAGGAAGCAAAATGTCAATTACTTTTAAATAAGTAAATACTTCTTTTAAATACTCTTAACACAGAGACTGACGTAAATAAAATATGGTGAGCTCACTGGCCCTGTGGAGCTACAACACATAAACAATACAGGATCACACTCACAGTCACGTCCAGTCGGAGCAGCAGATGCTCTCAGGCCCATGTTACCCCTCATTTTAGCATCAGTGCGGTGAAGTGTGCTCTGAAAGAATATTTAACCGCAGTAATCTCCAGCAGCAGCTTTGCCAGGTATAAATATTTATATTGGCGTGCCTTACTTAATACAAAATAATGGATGGCATTGTTCATTTTTGAATTCTGGATCATGCAACTGATAATTTTCCAAAACTATGCCAGGTAAAAATTTGAGAAGAGAAACAAAAACACTAATTTGTAATCAGATTAAAGGCACGGCCACAGTGGTATCCAAGGCATCAGGCATGTACACATTCATTAACTCCAGTTTGATTGGAAAAAATAACCTCAGCATTCACTAATTCCAGATCTTTGAGTCAAAGAAAACACAAACAGGAAGCCTGCTAGTCACAATCAGGCAATCCGATAGAACAGACACAGATCAGAATGCTTCCAAAACACTGGCAGCACCTTAGGTTTCTAATCCTAAGTAATATTCTTAAGTCTGTTTTCAATTTATATGGACTCAATAAAAAGTAAATAGTGATAAAACAATGATAAAATGTTCTGCATTAGGGATTTACTTTGGACTGTAGCTTATTCCAAGGCAAGAACAAAAGTCACCCTACAGCCAAGAATAGTTCTTTTTAAATATTACAGTGCTTGTAGTGGGGGGCAGCACAGTGACACAGTATTTTGTGTAGTGTCCCCTGGCCCCAGCTCAGCTCTCATTCTCCAACTTACGTGCTTCTCTGTATTCTGCTTTTCCTCCTGTGAGCCACACTTGCACATTACGTGGACCGCTGGCTGTTCACTGGCCCAGTTTAAGCGTGTGTGTGTCTATGTGAGTGGGTCACCCCATCCAGAACTGCTGTCTGTCTCGTGCCCATGTTGCCCATGAATCAGTCTGGACAGAAAAGGAATAAGGTGTGAGGGTCTGAACACACGTACAGTATAAAGTAGTCCTGATTTAACTGCTACTCGCTGCTTGCTAGGCGATGTTAACTCCACTCCACATGTGTTTGAAATTCAGCCCCCTTGTGAAAAAAAGTATGAAACGGAAGTATACAACAAACAATTAAAGATCTCAGCCGTCCTGCTCTTTACTTTCCTCACTTCTTCCTTCTGGTAAGTGGTGCCGGATCATTAGAACTTGTACCAGCAGATTCAGCGGTTGCTTCCACCCTCAAGTCATAAGGTCAATGAACAGTAAATTATAAGAACAATACTGAAACATAACAAACAGCATGTTTAAATATATAAAACTATGTGCATATTGTATATTATTGGGTATATATGCTGTATGTTGCATGCTCAGTATACTTTCTATTCAGTTTTGTCCACTGTACCGATGAATCACAAAAGTACAATTTTCATTGTTCTGTATACTGCGTAATGACAATAAAGTTGACTTGAGGTAACTAACCTTGTCACAATATCACCTCCAGACACCTTAATAATTTTCAAGGTATAGACTAGAGCTACATGACTTGGTCCTTTGTTCCAGATTTCCACAATCCTTTGACCGAGTCAATGCTTCTGGAGTGAATCAATACCCAACATATAAATCCAACATGTGTACATATGCTGCAAATAAATTAACTGACTTCCAGTTTAAGTAAAATCTGGTGATCACTCAGGAACTGAGTTGTAACTGATGGTATCCAGTTGTTTTTAGGTCCATTTAGTCTATGTTTCCATTTTCTGAATCTGCTTTTTTTAATACAGAGTCTCAGAAAGTCAGAACCTATCATAGCAACAAGATATGGATGGCACAAACCATCCCAGGACGAGAGGCTGTAGGGCACATTCACAGACGATCACTCCCCACTGGGTCAATTGTCATTCACTAGTCAACCCAGCAGCACGTCCTTAGACTGCACACAGATGGCACTGGTACAGATGTGTGGCTGCAGTGCTACTTGGTATCTTAATGTGCCAGGCATTATAATTAAGGAAAATATGCAGTATGTAAGATCTAATTTTCTACAAAAAACAGAGCACATGCCATCTGTGGCAGGAACCTTGTAATAAGAAAGTCAACTATGCTAGAATTGCTTTAGCTTCACCGTACTCAGGCCCTCTGCTTAAAGAAGCTGGAGATGATCCCAGTTTATTACATAACTCATTATATGCTGTAGATGAGACATAATTCTCCATATTGAGGAAGAGCTTCTTAAAAATGCTGAGCAGCAAAGATACTGAATCTTGACAAGGCTACTGAACAATTTCAATCATAAAGCACACAAAATGCAGTGCCAAATTTTATTTTGTGATGCACTTTTCAACTCAAATTACAAAATACTTTGGAGAAACATCAAGGACAAAGTTACACAAACAAAGGCACAAAAGAGAAAGCATTGAGCATCAATGTAAAAGCAAAATCCTAATTGAAACATGAAAACCACCAAGGCTGTTTCATATGAAGAAGTAGTGTGTTTAGAATTCCTCTAAAAAGACCTTTGTTTGAAGACAAAAGGAGAAAAAGTAGACTGTTTAGTTTGGTTTTGAGCACTGAGAATAATGCTGTTTTTTTTGCAGGTGCAGTGAAAAGCATAACATCTTATTTAAAGTGTTTAACTCTACCTTGGCAATGCTCAGACTCTGCCTCATCTTGAGGTTTCTGTTAAATGGTGAAATGGCTTACAGAGCAGAGCCGATTTTATAAAGGTGAGCTCAACATCAGTGTCTACAAGCTCAGCACAACATAATTACAGACAAAAATGGCAATCAGCAATTTATGACTGATATACATATTGTTACAGAAGTGATATGTGGGGACACATTGGCTAGCTAGTCAGACTGACATAAGTGATATGGGATAAGTTATGTAATATTCAGTAAGTATATGTGGATAGTATAATATAATATAATATAATATAATATAATATAATATAATATAATATAATATAATATAATATAATATAATATAAGATCCTGCCCTCTCAGGGTTGGTAGCGAGATCCTGCCCCAAGTGGAGGAGTTCAAGTATCTCAGGGTCTTGTTCACGAGTGAAGGAAGAATGGAGCGTGAGATCGACAGGCAGATCGGTGCGGCATCCGCAGTAATGCGGGCGCTGCATCGGTCTGTCGTGGTGAAAAAGGAGCTGAGCCGCAAGGCGAAGCTCTCAATTTACCAGTCGATCTATGTTCCTACCCTCACCTATGGTCATGAGCTATGGGTAGTGACCGAAAGAACGAGATCGCGAATACAATCGGCTGAAATGAGTTTCCTCCGCAGGGTGTCTGGGCTTTCCCTTAAAGATAGGGTGAGAAGCTCAGTCATCCGGGAGGGGCTCAGAGTAGAGCCGCTGCTCCTCCGCATCGAGAGGAGTCAGATGAGGTGGCTCGGGCATCTGATCAGGATGCCTCCTGGACGCCTCCCTGGTGAGGTGTTCCGGGCATGTCTAACCGGGAGGAGGCCCCAGGGAAGACCCAGGACACGTTGGAGGGACTATGTCTCTCGACTGGCCTGGGAACACCTTGGGATTCTCCCGGAAGAGCTAGAAGAAGTGGCCGGGGAGAGGGAAGTCTGGGCATCTCTGCTCAAGCTGCTGCCCCCGCGACCCGACCTCGGATAAGCGGGAGACAATGGATGGATGGATGGATGGATGGATGGATAAAATCCAACATCTGTCTGTCTGTCTCTCTGTCTGTATGTCTTTCCACTTTTCACAAAAGAACTACTTAACGGATTTAGATCAGGCTTTTTCCTTTAGTTTGCTTCAACATTCTGGTTGATTTTGCGACCTCTCTTATCATGCTAAGTATCATAGTTCGCTTGCGATACCAATTTATTTGCGTGAATCTGAGAGACATGCAGCAGGCTGAGGGGAAGGGGGCAGGGCCCTCCTCACTCATGCACCAGCCTTGCAGCGTATCTTACATTCACTTAGCTAGAGAATGAGAGAACTACTTAACAGATTTAGATCAGGTTTTTTTCTGGAACTTTCCGGTTGATTTTGCAACTTCTCTCATTGCGCTAAGAATCATAGCTGCGTGTCAAGGGGAGGGGGAAATGTGACATCAGGAGTGGGGAGTTGGTCTACCTCTGTGTTTTGGAGTGTAACTTGCCTCCGCTTAGCTAGCGATACCTTTTTAATATTGATTTTTAAACTTTGTCTTGTTTCACTACTACACAGGCAAAGCCGTGGGAAACAGCTAGTATAATCCATCCATCCATCCATCTTCCAACCCGCACAGGGTCACGGGGGTCTGCTAGAGCCAATCCCAGCCAACACAGGGCACAAGGCAGGAACCAATCCTGGGCAGGGTGCCAACCCACCGCAGGACACACACAAACACACCCACACACCAAGCACACACTAGGGCCAGTTTAGAATCGCCAGTCCAATTAACCAGCATGTCTTTGGACTGTGGGAGGAAATCGGAGCGCCTAGAGGAAACCCACGCAGACACGGGGAGAACATGCAAACTCCATGCAGGGAGGACCCGGGAAGCGAACCCAGGTCCCCAGGTCTCCCAACTGCGAGGCAGCAGCGCTACCCACTGCGCCACCGTGCCGCCCGCTAGTATAATATAATATAATATAATATAATATAATATAATATAATATAATATAATATAATATAATATAATATAATAGAGGGTGAGCCAAAAAGAAGCACCACATTTCAAATGTTTATTCTACAAAAACACTACCAGATAAAATAAATTTCATAACGACACAAGAGGGTATACAATACAGATTTTTTTTCACTGTGTTTTAAAAATGATGTCTTCAAGGTGGTGGCCATCATTAGCAACACACTCTTTGAGAAGATTTCTGAACACTCGCATAACTTGTTCGGCCATTTCAAGGGGAATATTGTTGGTTTCATGGCAAATAGCGTCCTTGAGAGCTTCAAGGTTTTGAGGTCGGTGTATGTATACCTTTGATTTGAGATAGCCCAACAAGAAGAAATCACACAAAGCAAGATCAGGCGAATGTGAAGGCCACCAGACATCGCCGTACAAGAAGATCAGCTTCCCCAGAAACATCCTCCACATAACTTGTATGGATCTCAGCGGCGTATGAGCTGTTGCTCCATCCTGTTGAAACCAGGCATCCACAACATCCATTTCTTCCAGTTGGGGCTGCAAAAAGTTCTCTAGCATTTCAATGTAACATTCTGAAGTGACGGTGACTACTACTCGTCCCTCCCCAAAAAAGTAAGGGCCTATAATGCCAAATTCTGCAATGGTGCACCAAACTGTAACACGCTCACTGTGCAGGGGTCTCTGATGAAGTTCACTAGGGTTGGTTTCAGTCCAATAATTAAATTTTTACTTATTTACGCAACTATTCAAATGGAAATGTGCCTCATCACTGCACATGATGATGGTATCTCGATGAACGGTTTGCAGAATGTTCACGCACAACTCTCTACGTTTCTCCCAGTCTCTCTCAATGAGTTCCTACACAACCATCATTTTGTATAGATGAAAATTAAGGTCCTCATGCAAAATCCTCCTCAAAGACGTGTTGGAAGTGCCTAAGGCTGAACCTCTAAGAAACTGCAAAACTGATGCCCTGACAGCTTGTATGTTTCCAGGTGTTTGTACAGTCCAAGGATGGCCTGGAGATTTTATGTTCAATGTTGTACCTGTTTGTACCTGTTTGTTTTGTCACCCACTGAAGAACTGTTTTCCAATTTGGGACGTCACCATGAAGAGGAATGCTGAAGTGTTTTCAGAAGGCGCATTGCGTAGTGATGGTGGATTCATTGTTTTTGAAGAACGCT
This sequence comes from Erpetoichthys calabaricus, assembly GCF_900747795.2. Classification (NCBI taxonomy): domain Eukaryota; kingdom Metazoa; phylum Chordata; class Cladistia; order Polypteriformes; family Polypteridae; genus Erpetoichthys; species Erpetoichthys calabaricus. The sequence goes on along the minus strand of NC_041395.2, from coordinate 141,545,548 downwards.
TCAACAGTGACCGACTGAAAACTACAAGGGATTGCCTATCAAAGGACCCCTACCCCAACCCACTCGGCTGCCTCTACCTCACGCAATGACCTTGAGAAATGTCATACTTCATTTTGGCTCACCTGTATAAGTGATGTGTCGATATAAATTCACGACTGACAAGTTATATGCAAAGACACAGTAGCTAGCTATTCTGACATTAGTGATAAATTATATAATATCCAGTAAGTATATGTGGCCAATATAACATAATATAATATAATATAATATAATATAATATAATATAATATAATATAATATAATATAATATAATATAATATAATATAATATAATATAGGGCGGCACGGTGGTAATATAGGATCGCCAATGCACCAAACTTGCATGTCTTTGGACTGTGGGAGGAAACCAGAGCACCCAGAGGAAACCCACACAGTCACGGGGAGAACATGCAAACTCCACGTAGGGAGGACCCTGAAAGCGAACCCATGTCTCCTTACTAGAAGGCAACAGGCCTACCACTGTGCCACCAATATAATATAATATAATATAATATAATATAATATAATATAATATAATATAATATAATATAATAAGTCATTTTTGGCTAGTGATTCATGACTGACAGGATATAAGTGATTTGTGGTGACACAGTGGCTAGCAATTCTGCTGCAAAAATCCATAACCCCGAGACTGAGTTCTGCTTGCACACTTCTCCCCATGTCCACGCAGACCTCTTTTGAGTACTCTGGTTTCCAATCACATGTATGTTACCTTAACGGATGTATTTAGCTTGGTTTCTTATGAGTGAGGTTCATAATCATATTGGCAGCAGTGTTGACTGGTTTCCTGTCCTGGTGTCCATTCTCACCTTGGACTGATTGTGAAATAAAAATACCTTAAAGGTAATACAAAAGAATTACCTCAGATGCAAAGAAACAGAAGGTACTGAACAGTGTACATTATGTTAAATTTGTTTTTGTTTTTGGTTTTGTGGGGTTATGGCTTGCATTTCATTCATGGTGTGTATCATAATAGTCCTGGATGATTCTTTTTAAAGAATGAAGTCATTGATAGATTATTGTTAAAATAATGAATTATTTGGCTCTATTTAAATATACCAATCACAGATTATCAGTCAACATGTTTTTTTTTTCCAAGTGAATGTCATGAAAAGGCAATACTTGTAACACAAAGCTATTTTTTAGTATTTTCACAGTAGAATTAAACTTCTTCCACGGGGTTCACAGTGTTACAAAATATTGCACAGTGTGCTGCCCCGGCAAGTGCCATCAAATGCACGCTCCCCCCATTTGAACAGCTGCACTCTGACAGTTCTGTAATGATACAGGTGCTCTGTGCAATGCTAGGAATGATCCAGAAAATATTTGGCAATAGGCAGGGCTCACTGGGTAAGGCTTTCTTAAATACCAGCCAACTGAGGCAACAAAAGCTATGAATTATGCCTTGTACATAGCTGGAGCTCCGGCTGAGCAGTTTCGCTTTTGCAATGCTGCATTTTAAGTGGGTCAGCAGGATCTGAGGAGAGAAGCAGCTCAATTGATCACAGTGGGAAAAATAAAACACATGGAATCCCATTTGGTTCAGTCTTTACAAGATGAGAAAGAGGCTGAGGGGTAAAAACACTTGCATCTACTGTACCAACACAAGAAGTCCCTGCCAGTGCTGTCAGTCATCTTTATTGGTCAGCTGTTTTTTTTTTTTATTCTTTCTGTGTCCACATCTTCTAGCTGGCATTCTAAGCCCCCAGTTACTATCCCAATGCAGAGGAGTTTTCCTGCAATAAACTGGTTTACCATTTAAAGTGTTTCCAAATGGAACAACCAGAAAAAGAGTTAAAAAGTAGTTAATGTTAAAGACCTGAAAGGCCATAACCAAAAATTAGGTTTTAATTTAAAAAATTGTGGTTTCAACTTGGAGAGAACATGGAAGTAACAACAAAGGGGAATACATATATAAGACCTAAGGGGCCTTTCTGTACATCAAAGTCAAAGTCAAAGTCAAAGTCAAAGTGAACTTTATTGTCATCTCAACCATATACAAGTATACAGATAGACAAAATTGCAAAGCTCAGGGTCCACAGTGTAACAACATGACATGCAAAATATAATTTAAAAATAGAATTAAAATTTAAATTAAAATTAAAATTTAAAATTTAAATTATAATTAAAACACAAACAAGACAAGACATTGTGCAAAGACAAGACAAAAAAGTAGCAGCAATATCGATGTGTAAGATATGTAATATAATAAATAAATAATAAATAATAGATATAGATAATACAGAAATTATCAGTGTATGCTAATAGTTGTTTAAGACATGTGTAAACAATGACCGGTTAGAATGTTTCACAGCAGAAGGATAACAAGAGTGTCAAAATACTTAAAGGTCAGTTTGAGATTTTCAGTTCTTTTCTACCTACACACTCGTCTTTACAGGACAGTGGCTTGATGTATAAAAGTTCTGTTTTTAAAGTCACTATCCACCACATGGGGTGGATGATCCACTTCTCATGGAGGGTCCTGTGTGCCTTTCTTCCTCCCACTAGCTAACCTCTTGCCATCAACATACTACCTGATACCAACTGTACAGAGCAGCAGTCATCTTAAATAGAGATGGGATCAGGAGATGGATCATAAAAAACAACTAACCAAGGTCAAACCAGTAAGACAAGATTTAGTAACAAAGACTAGGACGTTTAACAAAATTGTAAGTAGAGAGTCGTAGCAAGAATGTCTGAAACCAAAAATAGTGAATAGGGCCAAAACATTAGATGTAAATCTTAGTTTAGGGACAGAAAAGATGTCAAAACTAGTTATTCTTTTAAATGCTTAAACATAAATGCTGGTATTTAGTTGTACTCACAAACTTGGAGGATGAACGCTTTGCACTGATGATGTCACTTACCATGGTTTCTCGGCAAAAAATGAAATCTAAGCAAATCCAAGAAGTGAAAATTTTTTATAAGCAGTCAGTAATTTTCTAACCCGCTTAGTCCAGGGATGCAGGGGGTGCTGGAGCCCACCACAGCCAACATAGGTTGCAAAGCAAGAACAAATCTTAGACAGGACACCAGTCCATCACAGGGCAAACACACACAGACAAACACAATTGCCAATTTAGAATCGCCAATGCGCCTAACCTGCCTGTCTTTGGACTGTGGAAGGAAACCGGAGCACCTGGAGGAACCCACGCAGACACGGGGAGAACATGCAAACTCCACGCAGGGAGGACTCGGGCCACAAACCCTGGTCTCCTTACTGCAAGGAAAAGTTTTTATATCACGCCATTAAATCTTGCATTTATATTTAAGATGATTTCGTTTATTTTAAGACTAGGGGGGCCAAGCCCCCCTGGCGGCTTTGACGCCCAACCCCCAGTTGCAGCCAGAATATTAGTAAAATCTGTAAATGTACAAAAGAAAAATGATTATTTATTGGAGTCTAAATCACAAAATTCTATAAATATGTAAAAGAAAAATTAATTATTATTTAATGGAGTAAAAATCTTGAAATGAGAATAAAATATTTACTCTCTTTACTGATTGGAGTATTCCCGTTAAACTGAGGTCCACTATGGTCGATGAGTATTTATAAGAGACTAAATAAATGATCCATTTGTCTGATATTCTTATAGATAAAAAACTTTTTAAAAAAATGACTCATTTAAATAACAGGAAAAGTCACGTGTACCTTGACCTTCTTGATATTTTAGTTTATAATTTAAAAACAGAATAAGAATCTGAAAATCTAACAACATCACATTAAAGTTCGATAAATTCTGAAAAGAATGATACCAAATATGTATATGCAGGTTTTAAAATAAGCCTGATTGAAAGCGTGACAAAAAACATCACAAAACATTGTTGCACAAAATCGTTGCACTTTTAGGCTTTGGATTTTATATATAGAAAGTAGATATTTTGTCAAGTACATTTTTTGTTAGCCCAATGGAAGATTTTATGCTAAATAAAATAGTTGTTTTGCTTTTATTTACCAAAGAAGTCTGCTAATTATGTAAATTTACTTGACAAGATTTCTTACAATAATCTAAATTATCTTAAACACAAATTTCTTGATAAGTCAATAAATCTTATAGAAAAGAAAACATGATTGAATGGCTTCATTCATTCATTTCATTTTAGATTTCATTTTTGCAGTGTTCCAGGAGACATTGCCCGGCAGCCTGTGGGTGGTCCAGATCTACAGTAATTATTCAATTATTGCATTGCATTAAAACTTGCATAGTTAGATCTGGACCACCCTATATAACAAAAAAAGATAGCACTATAAGAGAACGTATTTACTTTTAAACACATTATAAATGCGTCAGGTTCAAAAAACAATGTGACAGCCAGAATCCTTGTCCTCTAAAACGCCAAAATGTCCAGTTTGTTTTTAGCAACTAATGAGAAACTGTCAAAAAAATTAAAAGTAAACACCAGATTATGACACTAACCTTAATGCACATTTGGTTGGAAAGGCATCTTTTCTCTGGTGCACACTAAGAATTACTTTGAGTCTCATAAAACTTCTGTAGACACTGCAAATGGAGCTTTACTGTTAGAACATCTGCTAATGGACTTAGGCGCTCCTGCACCCCCATATTGGGACCACAAAAGGGAAGAGATGGAGTCTGGATAGTGTTGTCCTTAAAATGGTTTATGGGAACACAAGTCCATTGCAGTGGGATTCCACTCTGTTCTAAATTGACTTGTGGGATTGCTAATGTACTTATTTGAGTTCCTCACTGTTGGTTGACCTGAATCATAGACCCAGAGAGCCTCATTTATGTCCATCAGTACCACATATTGCCTATAAATTTGGTTGCTATTTGCCTTATTTTTATAATGTATATTAATCAGGTTGTTCTCAGGTTGAGCTCAGGTTGTTTTATAGGTCTTGTGGAAAGCCTTTACTTGCACAGAATAAATAAGGACACATGAGTTGCCCTCTTTGGTCCAGTTCCAGTGAATTTATAAATAGTTTAAGATTAAATATTTGCCTCCACAGTTCTGAAAATGGTGAGTCAGCAATAGCGGGGAGCTGCCACCTTTTTCAGATGAATGAGGTGCTAAACAGAAACTCACCCTGAGTAGAATAATTATATATCAGCTGCAAAAATAGACAGAATGTTACTTTTTATTACTTCTAGTTCTTTTCCCTGTAGAACATTTAAAAGAATATAATAAAATAAAAATAAACATCATTATAACTGATAAAACAAGTAGTATTTTTTCCACTTGAGTGGAATATATGGTATCGCAGAAACTGGTGGTGAAAGAGAACAAGCATCCTGTGCTGTGTTTGTTTTAAAATGAAAAGAAATAAACTAAAACAACTCCTGTATTTGTTAGTTTGTCATGTGGTCTTCTTATATGTGTCTTTTCCCTGCATGTTTTGTACTTGGTTTCTCGAATTGGTCTCCTTTTACCTAGTGGAAGAAGAGGTATTATTAATGATAATAACAGCTCATCAAGTACAGTAACTCTTTGCCATTATTGGATACCTCAATGTGCTTTATCAAACATCATGTTTAACATCTTTAGCCATATTAAGTTTGTTTCTGCTTGAGAATAGTATTACTCATGGCTTTCTCTGCTACTGCTCATTCCATCCCTGTCATTTCATAATCCTACAACTTCCCACAACTTTATCTCTTTTGACTTGATCCTTCTTCCTTTCTCCACTAAAGCATTTACTCTCGGGTAGCTTGTGAGAACCTGTGGTTCTGTTGAAAGAAATGTAGATCTTTTTATAGAGCTCCACAAGAGTAGCGTCTCAGTTTTCTTCATGATCCTTAAGTCATAACTGAAGATCACTAATCTTCTCTGGTCTTCCACAAGACTGTTTCACACCCTAGTTTATGGTGACTGCTTGGTCCTTGGACTCCTTGCTCATCGCCTCATTCTTGACTTTATTCCTAGTCGATCTAAGAGCTGCCTTGATTCACACCTGGAACACTGTTGAATGCTGCTTCATCTGAAGCACCCATGATACCTGAGAGCCCTGAATATGATACCCAATTCTCACTCTTTGCTCCTAAATGAGAGAATAAGAATCTCCTACACTCTGCTAATTTAAAGACATATCTTTCCATGACACCTTGAGACTTGTGCTTTTTCTTCACTAAGCTCTAAATTCCTAAAATCTTTTTCTATCCTAATATGTGCTCTTGTTTATAGATTACTCTTTTGTCATCTAGTCTTCCTGATCAACTGCAATATTACTTTAATTTTCCATTATTCTCAATTAACTTAAATTTGTATGGTGTTACCAAGCCCTCTACTGTAGAACACATCCTGCTAATTTCACATCTGTCAAAAACAGAATCAATAATTATTTCAAACAAACAAGTACCGTAGATATTCTATAGATGATAAAGTCAGCAGTAGAATTAATCACTGGAAAGTGTAAGACACAAGGAGAGAATCAAGCATTTATTTTTGGATCGTATTACAGTATTTGGCTAAGATTAGAATACATTACTTCAATCTACACATAAACAGCTGGGCGAAAAGCTATAAATAAGTATTAACAAATGACGAAAGTCATAGAAGAAACTTTATCAGAGCTTTGAAGTTTACTTAAAATTATCACTACATTCCTGTTTTCTTAAAACATTAGGTAGAATAACGCTTTTAGATAAGTTTGCTGCAAAGCTGAGCCTAGGCCAAAGACCATATTCATAAATGTTATGATTAGTTTACTCACAGAATGAGGAGAACATCCTCCATGGTTTAAAAAAGAAAGCAACACTAATTTACAGTAACAGAATTCCCATATTCCCCAATTTGAGCTGAGATTTGGTATGCAAGCAATGGAATTAACAAGCAAATGCAGAGCCTAGTTATCTAATAAGCAATTATGTATGCTGTTCAGCAAAAGAATACTTTCAAGGCTAAAACAGACTTCTTCACTAACTCTAAGGCTGCTGAGAATTTTCACAAAAAATGTGCTACTGCGTCTCAGCTTTGAGTGGAAAAACAAAATACTATTTAAAATCTAAAATAAGCTGAATGAGAGATTATCACCGTTTCTCACCCAGGTAAAAACCTCCTTGAGGATGTGAGTTTACTTGTGTGTCTATTTTATCTCAGTCCAACTAATTTTGTGAGTTTACCACATCAATTATAAAGAAGCAGATTTGCATGTTTCTGGAGAAAGGAGGAATACTATCTCAACAGTTTTAATCTGATCCATTTTGGGTTAGGGGTTTGGGGGCTAGAGGGTGGGATAGGTTTTAGTACTATTCATTACTAGAATTTTTTTTCACTGCAACATGTTTACCTGCCTTGCTTTAGGGACAAAAGTAATTTTATTTTTCAAAAAGAAGAAGAAATCTCTGCAATCTGCCATCTTTTCTTCAGTTATACCCAGACCTAAAGGAAAGAATACAGGGTGGGCAAAAAGTAGGTATACAGTATCTGTTAGTGTTTTTTTTTTATTTTATTGATTTTTTAAAAAATCAAATAACATTCCATACAAATAACTCAAGTTTTAAAAAAAAAAGGTTTGAGACAAATCCACCCCAACCCCTGAGAAAGAGAGCTAGGCCAGCAGAGTAAAACTTTAAGCTAGTAAAAATAAGTAAATAGATAAATTAATAAATGAATAAAGATAAATGGAGTGAAACAGGGGAGAGAACCTGCTTCCTCAATTTAAATGCTTATTCTAAGCCTGCCAGGTTTTGAAAACGTTTTGTACAGATCCTCTAAGTGCGAATTTGATTTTTTCCAGTTTCAAATAGTATATAACACCAGTTACCCTCGGACTAAAAAGTGGTGAGTTGTAATTCTTCCAATTGAGCAAGATACGTCTACGTGCCAGTAGTGTAGTGAAGGCAATCACAGTTTGTTTGTCCTTCTCCACTTTAAGCCCATCTGGAAGAACACCAAACACAGCTGTTAGTGGATGAGGAGGGATTGTGACACCAAGGCTGTCTGAAAGGCACTTAAAGATTTTGGTCCAGAATGATGTTAATTTGGTGCAGGCCCAAAACATGTGAACCAGTGAGGCCGGAGCTTGATTGCAGCGTTCACAGGTTGGACCTTGCACTGGAAACATTTTGGACAATTTTAAATGAGACAGATGTGCTCAATATATAATTTTGAGTTGAATAATTGTATGCTTTACGCATATGAAGCTCGGGTGAATTCTGTGCATTGATACTTTCCACTCCTTTTCTGAGATGTTGAGTGAGAGATCCTTTTCTCACTGTACTCTGGGATCTTTGAAAGGGAGATATTACGGAGATGCTGTCTGAGTCCTCAAGACTGATTAATATTTTTTCTGGTGTAGAGGTAGGTGGGAGGTGAGGAAAATTGGGCAAGTTCTATTTAACAAAGTTTATGATTTGAAGGAAGTGAAAGAAATGTGTTGCTGGAAAGTTAAATTTGGAGTGTAATTGTTTGTAGGATGCAACTATATACTGTACAGATCTCTAAGTGATTTAATCCTGAATGTTTTCCAGATATTAAAAACTGCGTACGTTTAGAGGGTGGAAAAAGGTGGTTCTCGTGCAGAGGTGCCACAGATAAAAGCTTCTCTTTCTTAAACTACTTCCTACATTGGTTCCATATTCTGAGTGAGTGAGGCACAATTTGGTTGTTAGTATATTGGTGATAACTTGCATTTATTGGAGTGCAGAGCAAGAAATATAAAGAAGTACTGCAGGATTTTATTTCTATTGCAGACAAAGCCTGTGTATGTTCATCTATTTGTGTCCATGTCCAGGTTTTTATAGCTTGTATATTTGTGCCCAGTAATAAAATTGAAAGTTAGGTAGAGCTATGCCGCCTTCCACCTTAGGTCTTTGTAGGGTCACCCTTTGGATACGTGGATGTTTTGAATTCCAAATAAATGAGGTTATGGTTGAATCTAATTCATTAATGCTTGCGACATTGTGTGGGGATTCCTCTCAAAAGCCTTCTCCTTTACAACACCCCCAAAAAAGAAGTCAATAGGCAAGCATGAGTAAATACTGTATACAGTAATCCTTCCTCCATCGCGGGGGTTGCGTTCCAGAGCCACCCGCGAAATAAGAAAATCCGCGAAGTAGAAACCATATGTTTATATGGTTATTTTTATATTGTCATGCTTGGGTCACAGATTTGCGCGGAAACACAGGAGGTTGTAGAGAGACAGGAACGTTATTCAAAAGTTTTCAAAAGTTTAAACTGTGCTCCATGACAAGACAGAGATGACAGTTCCGTCTCACAATTAAAAGAATGCAAACATATCTTCCTCTTCAAAGGAGTGCGCGTCAGGAGCAGATGTCAGAGAGATAGAGAAAAGCAAACAAATCAATAGGGCTGTTTGGCTTTTAAGTATGCGAAGCACCCGTGGCACAAAGCTGTTGAAGGCGGCAGCTCACACCCCCTCCGTCAGGAGCAGAGAGAGAGAGAGAGAGAGAGAGACAGACAGAGAAAAACAAACAAGCAAAAATCAATACGTGCCCTTCGAGCTTTTAAGTATGCGAAGCACCGTGCAGCATGTCGCTTCAGGAAGCAGCTGCACAGAAGGTAGCAACGTGAAGATAATCTTTCAGCATTTTTAGACGAGCATCCGTATCGTCTAGGTGTGCGAACAGCCCCCCTGCTCAATCCCCCTACGTCAGGATCAGAGAAAGTCAGCGCAAGAGAGAGAGGGAGAAAAGTAAGTTGGGTAGCTTCTCAGCCATCTGCCAATAGTGTCCCTTGTATGAAATCAACTGGGCAAACCAACTGAGGAAGCATGTACCAGAAATTAAAAGACCCATTGTCCGCAGAAATCCGTGAACCAGCAAAAAATCTGCGATATATATTTAAATATGCTTACATATAAAATCCGCGATGGAGTGAAGGCGCCAAACGCGAAGCAGCGAGGGATTACTGTACCTACTTTTGATCTGTCCTCATCCATCCATCCATTTTCCAACCCGCTGAATCCGAACACAGGGTCACGGGGGTCTGCTGGACCCAATCCCAGCCAACACAGGGCACAAGGCAGGAACCAATCCCGGGCAGGGTGCCAACCCACCGCAGGACACACACAAACACACCCACACACCAAGCACACAGTAGGGCCAATTTAGAATCGCCAATCCACCTAACCAGCATGTCTTTGGACTGTGGGAGGAAACCGGAGCGCCCGGAGGAAACCCACACAGACACGGAGAGAACATGCAAACTCCACGCAGGGAGGACCCGGGAAGTGAACCCGGGTCTCCTAACTGCGAGGCAGCAGCGCTACCACTGCGCCACCGTGCCGCCCTGATCTGTCCTATATATCTGAATTTCGACAGAACATTTATCTGTTGGAATGTCAAAGGATTAAATTGTGCAGTGAAATAAAATGAGTCTTTAATTCATCTCAGTAATTCTAAAGCTAATAATTCTGTTTTACAAGAGACACACTTAAATTGAAAGGGCTATATTAGAGCAAGGAAGGGATGAGTAGAACAAATGTTACATCATACCTTTCAATATAAAACACTTTTTGCATAATATATAGTCATTCTTCATTATTCAGTGTTAATCTGTAGCTGAAAACGGGTTGTAAAATTAAAATAATCTAATATTGAAAAAACTATTTCCCAAATAAGAAAAATAAGACTGCACTATTATCTGAACATCTTCAACCAATTTCCCCAAATATCACTGAAATACTTTTAAACAGATATAACCAACAGCCATTGATTTCTTCATGATATAAAACAGTCCAACCAATATAATTGTGAATGAGATCATTGATGGGAATAATTCTGCACATTAATCTACGTTTGGTATATGAGCAGATGACAAACAGTTGAATAAAGAGGGATGACTGTACTTTTATTTAGGTCAGTGAATTCAGTATTATTATATCTGGACACAGAAATGGTTTGATAGAACCGCTGCACAGCATAAGTTTGGCTTTCATCTTAGGATCATAGACAGGATAAGACAGATGTACTCACACCACCTCCAAAGCCTTCATTCAAACAAATTATAAAACACAGTTATTCTTTCTTATTGACCTCATCATTGAAACAGTTTGGAGGGAAAAATTCAAAATATTGGATTTCAAATGAAGATCATATGCTACCTTACACTTCTAACCCAGAACATTCCATTTCAGATAATAAATTGCGAATTTCCCCTTGGGATTATTAAAGTATCTATTTATCTATCTATCTATTGTGAAAGGCGCTATATAGCGCCCGACCCGGCACAGACTGAGGCAGAGGCACGAACTTAAATAAAATATTTTTTTATTTTTCTTCAGCTGTGGGGCACGCCTTCCCCGTGTCCCACAGGCCCAACACAGTCCCAAAACACTCACAATCCTTACAACAATACTCTTCTCTTCTCTTCTCTTCCTTTACCACCACTCCTCCTCAGGCTTAGTTGTCGTCGTCGTCGTCGTTGTCGTCCTCCTCCCGACTCTGGCTCTCTCAAGTGGTGGTGGCTGGCCCTTTTTATACCCCACCCGGAAGCGTTCCAGGTGCTTGACCACCTGGTCCTAATTGCATTTCCGGGTGGGGCTGAAGATTCGACCAGCCGGGCTGCAAACTCCATGCAGCTCCCCCTAGTGGCCATCCGAGCCCCCAACCAGGTAGTGGAGGACTCCATCTCCCATGGAGCCATGCGCCAGATTGGGGTATCATCGTCCGCCAGGGAGGCTGCCACCAAGCGCCCCGGGGGAGGTATTGAAGTGTCCATGGCTGCACCCCCGGAACAGATGCAGCAGGGGCGTCCCTGCCAGGCATGGGACCCGGCTGTCCTTTACACTATCTATCTATCTAAATGAATATTAAAAAATTAGTGGGTTCAAAATCAATAAGGGCAAAACTCTTTTTTCCTAAAATGTTAGTGCCTCTAGTTCAAGGTTTGAACAGTTCCTTGAGTTATACAAAACTTAAAGATCTAGTCAAGTACATGTTTCCCATCCTGTAATAAGTGTATGCTCCCAACCACCCTCTCTAGACAGCGTCAAATAGGACTTTTGTGTTGTTCCAATACACAGTACATCCCTAACTAGTGGAAAAAAACTCTGCTATGGTTTCAATTCTGGACCCACATCTGTGTTATTGGAATTCTGTCTGCATGGGTTTTCTCCAGGTGGTCTAGTTTCTCTCCCACATCCCAAAAACATACATGCTAGCTCAACTGGAACATCTAATTTGGCCTGTGCAAATGTTGGTTTGCACATCAGTGTGCCTTAAAACAGAGTGATTCTCATCTAGTGTTGGTTCTTGTCTTACACCCAATGCTGCTAAGACAGGATCTTACCGCTGTGATCCTCAGCTGGATTTACCACATTAGAAATTGAACACAGATGGATAGTGTGGTGGTCAGCTGGGGGCTGTGCCCAGTCGCGACACCTGGACGGACAGGGAGCATGGAAGCTCAACCCTGTAAGGGCCCATGGCCACCGGCAGGGGGCGCCCAGACGATGGTGGAACCTCGGACGATAGCACAAGGAATACCGAGGACACCCACAGTGCTTCCGGGTGCTCATGCGGCACTTCCGTCACACCAGGAAGTGTTGCAGGAAGTGCATCAGAAAGCACCTGGAGCACGTGTGGGTGGATATAAAAGGGACCGCCTCCCTCCAGTCAGGAGCTGCAGTCGGGAGGAGGAAGACAGAGCTTAGCGGAGAGGAGTGGAGGCAGTGAAGACTTAAAGAAGTGGGTGATTGGTGCAAGGGCACTGTGTGCTGTGGACTTTATTATAAATAAACGTGTGCTTTGTATAACTATCGGTGTGTGCCTGTCTGTGTCCGGGGCTGGACTTCCACAATAGATAGATGAATAATGAAAATAATTACTACAGTTAAGATGAATATGTATATGCACATCAATATACACTATTTCTGTTATGGTTCAGCTATCAGAGTCATTGCCCTGGTTTAAGTTTATCTCATGTATGTTTTTATATTGTTGTCATTTTGTAAGTTTTTATCTTTTGTAATTAATTTTGTTTTTGGTCTTGTTTTTTCTTGATATGGTATTATTTTTTTAATTTGTATGTATTTTGCTGTTGCTCCTTGTATTTTATTCCTTAGGAGGATGGACCTCCTTTACATCATTGCTGAGCCTAGATATTATGAATTTAGAGGGCGGGCCCCTTAGAGCTTGATTGAGGGATGTGTAGAGAATGCTCTTTGAGAGTATTGTGTAGACTTTTCTGGTTTCCTGAATTTTGCTATTATCTTTGGATTCAGTCTGTTAGATCTTAGATTTAAACTGGTTTGCTTTGGGTTGTCATTCATGCTAATATGTTTCTGCCCTATTTCTATTATTTCTTTTCTTTATCTTTTGTTTATTCTTCATTGACCATATCCTTTCAAGCAAGAGGTTTTTATGGTTTTCCTCTCCTTAAGCTGCATTTTTGTTATATTTTGGAACATTTAATGTTTTTCAAAATTTTAAATCCAAATTCAGATTTGGGGCCTATGTAGTCCAAAGTCTGCCTGTGGAGTTTGGAATTTGGGTCATTGAAGTTCCAGGCCTGGTTTGTGGGTCTATTTTGGAGTCCTCGCACTCCTTTTTGCCATGTTTCTGACTCCTTTTCATAGAAGTATCTTTTAGTATTTAGACCCTTACTTTATCATTTACATGAAATACAAAAAAGATTGTGAGCTAGCTGTATTTGTCTTTCAGTTGAGTTACTTGATGGGAAATATTCTGGCAATGGGATTTTACTGAGAAGTGTACACCACTCAAATGTTCCTTGCATGGATTATTATAGAAAGGAAATCTGCAATCTCTTCTTCTTTGTCAGCTGCTCTGTGTGTGCAACTGCCTGTTGTTATGAGGTGAAATATTGCAAAATGGTTTGAGGTCTCCAAAAGAAGCTACTCAAGCATACCAAGATCTTTACCAACCTGCTCCGAAGAAGCTCACCTTCAGCCAGAGCTAGCCCAGAAATAAGAAGCTGGCAAAATAACATAATACAGTAATCCCTCCTCCATCGCAGGGGTTGCGTTCCAGATCCACCCGCAAAATAAGAAAATCCGTGAAGTAGAAACCATATGATTATATGGTTATTTTTATATATTTTAAGTCCTTATAAACTCTCCCACATGGTTTATAAATATTCCCCGTACAGTTATACAGCATAAACCCTTTATATTCTCTTAGTTATTAGGTAAGATTCATTGATTTATATACTACTCACAAACATACGTATCGCATATCATTGAGGAGTTTTATTTAATACGTAATACAGTTTTAAACATATTGTAATTGAGTAGGTAATATAAAAATACGTGAAAAATCTATAACATGTAAATGCTGTACATAAAACCAAAATGTTATTTTAAAGAAACTGTAGAGTGTCTCCGATATCACATTTGTCACAGCCATTACGATAGACAGGCCACTGGCAATAAATACCTACAATGCAAGGAAAAAATTGTATAAAATGTGTGCACAGTTACAATAAATGTACATACATGTACTAAGTACGTAGAAGTACGTAGAAAAATAGTTTTGGGTACTCACCAACTTGTCAGATAACGATGACATTTACTACACTGTCACAGCTGTTCTAAAGGAGCCTCTTCACGCAACTGTGTAGCAGCGCCGTTGTCTTCTTCCACTGAAGGCATACTAGGCAGTATTTTACGTGTAAGGAACATCGTGATGGGCAGTTGCTGGCGCTGCTTTTTCATTTGTGTAAAGAGGTTCCTATACACTTCCGTGGCACCGTCAAGAGCATTTTTAAATTGCAAAGAATGAATCATTTGCGGGTCCCATTCTTCAACGGATGTCTGCAGATCTTTTGCCATTCGTAGAATGGTCGCGAGACGCTCGAGAGTGAGGCCTGCGTCTTCTTCCTCTGCTGGGTCGTCTTGTTCTTCCTCGCTCGCTGACTTGGTCATCTCTGCCAAATCTTCATCGCTCAGCAGCTCGGAGTGGGCATCGAGCAGCTCATTGATGTCATCACTGGTCATGTCGTTGAATCCCTCTCCTCCTAGCAGTTTTGCCAGCGTGACTGCCTTGTCAACTGGCGAGTCATGAATTTCTTCTGCAGAAAAGCCCTTCTTTTCGCCCACAATTTCTGGCCACAATTTCTTCCAGCAGGCATTAACCGTGTCTTTCTTCATATCATTAAGGGCCTTCTGCACGTTCACCATACACGATGTGATCATGTACTCCTTCAGGGAAAAGTCATCGTCCGTGTCCATTGCCTCGACCATGTGTTGCAGGCTGTTCCTTGTGTACAATGCCTTGAAAGCCCAGATAACTCCTTGATCCATTGGCTGAATCAGTGATGTCGTATTTGGTGGCAAGAACTCTATTTTTACACCTTGGTAGGATAGATCCAAGAGATGACCTCCAGCATTGTCCAGAAGTAAAAGGACATTGAAATCCAGCCCTTTATCTGCCAGATAGATCTTTACTTCCGGGATGAAACATTGGTGAAACCAATCCGACATTAGGCGTTTCGTAATCCAGGCCTTCGGATTGTGCATCCAGTACACAGGCAGCAGGTTTTTATTCTTATTTTTCAGGGTCCGGGGGTTTTTGGACTTATAAATGAGCCCAGGCTTTATCATAAAGCCCGCAGCATTGGCGCACATGACCAGTGTGATACGATCTTTGTTCGCCTTAAAACCCGGGGCTTTTGCCTCTTCCTTCGTGATAAAAGTACGAGACGGCATCCGCTTCCAAAATAGGGCCGTCTCATCCATATTAAACACGGTTTCAGGCTGATATCCGCCTTCCTCAATAATCGTCTTGAACGTGTCAGCGACAAATTTCTTGGCTGCGGCTTTGTCTGCGGAGGCAGCCTCTCCTTGCAGGTTAACACTGGCCAAGTTGAACCTTTTCTTAAATTTTTCAAACCAGCCCTTGCTGGCAGTAAATTCACGGTTCTTGCTGGGGGATTCAGCAGAAGTTCCAGGTCGAGGGTTGTCGTCGTCGTCTGGAGCATCTCCGGCATCCGCAGACCTATCATAAAGTTGCTTGGCCTTTTGTTGGATGATATTGGTGTCCACGGGGATGTTCTTCTTCCAGCAGTCTTCGATCCAAATCCCTAACGCAGATTCCATCCAGACTACCGCCTTATTACATCCACTTACACTTCGTTTCGCCTCCTGGTTTAAGGACACTGCGGCCGTAGATCATATGTCCTTTTCCTCCTTCTTAATATAACGAACAGTGGACTCGTTGATACCGTAGTGGCGTCTTACAGCGGCGTAGCTTTTCCCTTCCTTCAACATGTCCAACAATTTCACCTTTTCAGCAATTGTTAGCATCTTCCATTGGCGCTTCGGCACGGCCCCAGAAGCAGTAGCAGGAGAAGATCGCTTTGTAGACATAACGAAGAGCTTGACTACAGTACTCACAAAGAAAAACGTTGAATGAGTGAGATGAGATGCCGGTTTTAAGCGAAATCGAATTCTGCGCTCCCTGTCGCTGAGCCAGTCAGCACCCAGGAGCTTAACCGCGTGCTCTGATTGGGTAGCTTCTCAGCCATCCGCCAATAGTGTCCCTTGTTTGAATTCAAATGTGTCCCTTGTTTGAATTCAAATGGGCAAATCATGAGGAAGCGCACATATTGTAGACCGCAGACATCCGTGAAGCAGTGAAAAATCCGCGATATATATTCACATATGCTTACATTTAAAATCCGCGATGGAGTGAAGCCGCGAAAGACGAAGCGCGATATAGCGAGGGATCACTGTATATCAAAATATATCACTAGAATTCCTGAAGCCTACAAAAAGTAAAGTAAGGTAAGTAAATTTAATGCTTTTTTTTTTCCTTTGGTTATATTCTTGAATAAAAGCGCATGTGTTTATTTGATATTTGGATTAAAGTCTTCACACATTATACACTTCACGACATTATTAGTATAATATGGAAAAGGTTTCTGCTTTAGGTATGTGTTCAGCATTTCTTGCATTTTTTCGCATTTCCTTGCATGCTACAGTTACCCAGATTGTTGTAGACACAGAACACACATGAAATGCATGTATTCCATATAGTAATATACTGTATTATTTACCCTATGCAACTCCAGGCACCTCACCTCACATGCAGATAAGGAACCTTGGCTTGAGCTGGGAGAACATTTTGCCCAAGTTGAGCTCCGTCAAGACAGGGGATGGAACAGCAGGCTGCTTGCTGCTTGTGCTGATTGACACATTTACAAAACAAAAGACGCTGATGGAGAGGTGTGAAGGGATTTAAGATGGGCTGGAATTACAAGTTTTTTCGTAGGCTTCAGGAATTCTAGTGATATCAAAGGAGTAGGACAACCATAACCCCCTACTTTGTGCAACAAAAGGGCATTTAGGAATCTTTATAAAAAATTATTAACAAAAGGAAAGGCTCCAAATTCAAAAAGAGAAACAGGAGTTACCTAAAATGCAATCCGAAACATTTACCAGTATATTAAAATCAATATCCTTTAAACAAGGGCGGCACGGTGGCGCAGTGGTAGCGCTGTTGCCTCGCAGTTAGGAGACCCGGGTTCGCTTCCCGGGTCCACCCTGCGTGGAGTTTGCATGTTCTCCCCGTGTCTGCGTGGGTTTCCTCCGGGCGCTCCGGTTTCCTCCCACAGTCCAAAGACATGCAGGTTAGGTGGATTGGTGATTCTAAAATTGGCCCTAGTGTGTGCTTGGTGTGTGGGTGTGTTTGTGTGTGTCCTGCGGTGGGTTGGCACCCTGCCCGGGATTAGTTCCCCGCCTTGTGCCCTGTGTTGGCTGGGATTGGCTCCAGCAGACCCCCGTGACCCTGTGTTCGGATTCAGCGGGTTGGAAAATGGATGGATGGATGGATGGATGGATCCTTTAAACAGAGCAAAAAGAGATCAAGAAAGCCAGAAAAATCAGAAAGACAGAAAACACAATAATCTGTGTAACTCCACAATAGATGAAGAATTCTCACTCCTAGGTCTGCTCAGCTCATTTATTAAGCCAGAGGGAAGACCCAAGAGTGCTGGCGTCAGGGTAGCCCTGTCTATTGGGGGCTCCACCAACAAAGAACATGGAACATCAGTACATGTAAAGAGACACATCACATACTAAATTAACAAAAATAAGTTATAGACATGAGAAAAATAAATTACAGAAACAACAATAAAGCATAAAATACACATAACTTCTACCCAATATATGACATTTGTAAATGGCTAAAGCTTTATTAAAAACTTGAGGTTCAGAATTGAATGAAGATCTGGCATTATTATGCATGGAATTTAGAACCTGTTTTATTAGTGTCAATTGCACCATCAAAGCCAAATGTAATATTTAACATGTCTTGAAATGTCCACATAGAATATTCAGGTATGGGTAAGACACTGAAGCACAACATTACAAGACAATTTTTACTTTTCAAACAGGTTTGTCATAAACACAATTTGTAGCTGACGCATTACCTTTATTTACTGTGAGTTACAGATTTTGTTCATTTACTATACCTCCTTTCCACTATTGTATAGATTTGCAGTTATTAACTAACTGTACGGACAATGACTAATTTGTTAAATCTTACCAAAAAATGAAAACCAGTTTGCATTGAGGCCTGCTAAATTAACTTTGGGAGAAAGTGCTTAGCTTTACAATCCCAGATAATAAAAGTAAATCCACTGTTCAAAGTACATATCCTCTTTCTATTTATGCTAGACATGGACTCATACATTTTAAAATGCTCTCCGAGCTTTAAGCCTGTAAAATCTATCCATGTAGGACAAAGCACATTGCCCTTTCGCTGCAGCTCTCAGACCTCAACAGCAGTTCTTGACTACATATTAAGGAAACATCTCAGCTGAAGTCTAAATCCTCAGGAAGCTAAAGAAAGGCAGCTCAGTGGAAATGAATGGGCCTCTTCATTATTCCACATCTGGATTTCTATGCCCAGTAAAGCACTATCAATCACTAACAAATAACACTCTTCCAAGCATACCCCGGACTCTTGGGTACCTTGGTCAGTGAGAATAATTAAAACCCATAATAAAATCAGCCTTAAATGTAAAGCACTCCAGAGTATTAAGTTTATGTTCAAATTCAAGTGCAATAAAATTCTCACTCCCATCTCTCTCATAGGCTAGTGACAGCGGTAGAAGAGCAACAACAGACATCGACTACATATGCAACATCAGATGATAAAAGCAAGCACTCTAGGAAACCTATGTGCTGGTAACACCACACAATAAATATGACTTAGCACCGAAATGGAGGGAAACTAATCTTTCCATCCAAGTATTTTCTACAGGTATTCATTCAGGGTGGCAAACAGTGGCAGAACTACATTTTAGGGGCACTAAAGCTTGGGGTCCCTTTGTAACCAGCAAAGAGTTCTAGGTAACCATTGTTATCTTCTTCAAAGTGGTTGTTCCACGACAAATCACTGCAGATTTCACCACAATTTACAAATAAATATGTAACCACTACATATAGGGGTTTTAAAAAACCTTCTCATACAGTAGACACCCAAATTTCTTAAGCAATATGGACTACAGTCACTTCTGGGGCCCCTTTGGGATTAGGTGGACCTGATGCTTATGCTTCATTACTTTCATAGTAGATCCACCCCTAGATGCAAAGAAATGAAGTCAATCGCAACACCAATGTCTACCAGGCAGAAACCAACCAAAGGACAGGCACACATCAAGCACAGGGCACACTCATGGTATGCATGCACTCTCGTCACTCTCACTGAGGCAAACCAAAGGAAAACAGAGGTACTCCATGCAGATATAGAAAGAGCATGTAAACTCTCTAAAGACTGTGACCATGTTGGGAATCATTCCCTGGTCCCTAAATCTGTGAGGCAGAAGTGTTAAACCATGTGGCTTTGACCCGCCAACAGAAGCTTTTTGTTCTCTCAAGTCTTTTCTTACTTAATTAAATCACCCCACCTGCTAATCCCTATATCGGGAAACCACATGCATCTGGGTGTGGTGGTGGTTTGGCCATTATATTTCTAATTTAAGAAATTTATAGTCATGCTATTACCCCATTGGCACATCTGGTGTTTAAACAGTGTGGATGACCTCTTGTTAGTTATGTTTTCATCATCGTCTTACTAAGCTCTGATCTTTGTTTGTATCTAATTTATCAGAACTGATCACATCTCTGTGTGTCGAATTGCATTGTTGGATGACTTTAATATTCCTCATGATTCTCATTCTTGCACTTTTGAAGCTTCTTTTTTAATATTATTACAGGGTTTTCAACTCATGAAGTTGATTTATTTCTCCTCTCATACTGAAGGCCACATTTTACATTTTGTTTGTGCTTACAGAGCACAATCTCACAAATTTTCTTGGTATTGATTTAGAAGTTTTGGCTTACAGGGCCATCAATGTGATGTTACACCTATGATCTTTTGGAAAGCTATATTAGTTTGCTTCACTCTAATAACTTGTGGATTGGTAAAAAAAAAAAAGTATAATACATTATTATCATTTTCCCTGGAAACTTCAGCTGCAACAAAATCACGTTACTTTTCCTTGTTCCTTTCCTTGGTGTTGTTAAAGGTTCATTCATTGAGATCTCCGTCTAAGGAAAAAAATAAAAATTGGGGTGTGAGTTGAATCTTGTTTTGCTTTTTTTCTTCTATATTTAAATTTTTCTTTTGTTTTCTCTGTATTAATTTTAAAGCAAATGGTTGTATCTGCTAGGTTGTTATGTGTTTGATTGAATAGTATACAATTGTAATGTTTTGATGTTTTGCTTTTCTAATATTATACGGCCAGGACCCTTGCCCAGCTGGAATTTATAGTTGAAGGACCAGGGGGAGAAAGCATGCACAGGGCATTATCTTCCCTGAGTCACAAGGTGGCAGCTCCCCAGGTTGCTGCAGTGCCACGGATTCCTGCAGGGGTTCATGGGAGTTGGAGTTCAGGTAAGCCCCATTGGGTTCTGGGGGTATCACCAGGGGGTGCTGCAGGGGCTGTGGAGCCCTACTTTGTTGGGCTTCTGCCTTACCCAGAAATGCTTCCGGACCATGCTGTTCAGACACCAGAAGTACCTGAATAAAAGGAGCCAGCTGTCGCTACTCCAGGAGCCAGAGTCGGGAGGAGGTGAATGAAGTTGCTGGAGGAGGAGTGGAAGCAAAGAGACAGAGAGAGAGAGAGAGAGAAAAGAAGAAGAAAAGAAAGAATTATGTTGCTTTGTGCTTTGCTGGTGCTTTATTGTAATGTGCTGCAGAGGGGAACAATTGGGAAGCGTTTCCCCTCATAATAAACGTTTGCTGTGTAGAGAAACTAGTGCCTGGTGTCTGTTAGTGTCAGATTTGGGTGGGTGGTGTACTCCCTGCAGGCCACTATATATTTAAATATAATCACGCATGCACATCAGAGTATCATCTTCAGGGCTCATCAGAGGTATGTAATTACTTCTTTGGGACAATAGGGGGCACAGTCACTAACAATATCATCTCTTTCTTCCTCTACACCACCGAGAAGATGGTTCAAACGTTCTTGGAAGGATGCATCTCATTTTGGTTACATCCACGACAAAACAGAGGTCCACCAGGCCAGACCCATTCAACTGAGCTATTCAAATAGAACCTAGACAACTGTAATTTAATTTATGTTCTTGTTTCATATTTGCACTGGTATTAAACAGAGCACCCCAGATGGCACCCCAACATTTGGACTCGGTCCTTACTCCTACTAGACCACTATATATATATTTACACCAGTGACAACTCCTGGAATCATAAAGTAACTGGAACCCAAATTCTGTATTTTTCTCTATTTTCCCATCACTGCTGAAATCATTCATACCATGATAATTCCTCTGCTTTTTCCAGTTCAGAACTTTCCTTTAAATATGTGAATTTCTTTACAAATAGCATTGCTGCTCTAAGCTTGCAAATACATGCATTTGGCCTTGGTAATGTCACTAACATGCAAGTTTATCAGTGGCCTTCTTAGACATTCTCCTTCTGTTACTAAGCATTTGGTTAGATTTCTACCACAGATGCAGTTCAAATTACAAAGGTTCTTAGGAGGTGGAAGCAGACTTTTTCCCCCATGGACCCCTCAACTAACTGTAAATAATTCTGTTTCCTCTGGATTTGCACCATCTGTTTAAAAAAGGGTTACACTTTGTGTTGTTTTAAAGAAAGCAGGCATTAATCCAGAGTGCTTGTGAAACCATAGGCCTGTTTCTCAACTTCCCATTTGATCTCAAGTCTTTGAACATGTTGTGACAGAGGAAGTGCAGGATGATGTGCATTTAAATAGTCTGTCTGAAGCAATCAGGTCTGGTTTTCACTCCAGTCATAGCACTGAGATAGCCTCCCAAAAAAGAGCTAATAATCCCTGTTCTGTTTGCCCTCAGAGCTGCCTTTGACACAGTCTGTCATGCTGTACTGCTTGAATACTTACAGTCACTTTCATGCAGTGGTGGAGTTCTTCTGGGCTAGTTTTGGTCCTTTTTATCTGAGATACGGTTCGTTCCAATGGATTCGCATGAATGCCCAGTAGTTCTCTAGTTCAGTCTTGGGGTACCCTAGTAGTGAGGGGTTTTTAATCTAACCAATTGCATAATCAGTGCATCATTCTTAGTTTAAATGTGAATTTTCCCTTGGGGATTAATAAAGTATCTATCTATCTATCTATCTATCTATCTATCTATCTATCTATCTATCTATCTATCTATCTATCTATCTATCTATCTATCTATCTATCTATCTATCTATCTATCTATCTATCTATCTATCTATCTATCTATCTATCTATCTATCTATCTATCTAAATTGGTTTCATTGCTTAGTGATCCATCCTTTTTCTTCTCTTATTCTAAGAAGGTCTAAAAATTTTTTATTTTTGCCCAAACTTCAAATATTTAAGTTTTCTTTGCCATTTTCTTTTTTAATTCACTCTTTCCTGTAGAGTTTGCTGCTTTAATTGTATCAAAATTCTGACAACGCTGAATTCAAATGGGGAGCAGTTACCTCACTGCCACATTCAATTATCTGCTCATTTGTAGAAAACATCTTATATATAAACGTCTACGCGAGGAAGTGTGTGTGTCTGTATGTCCGACCTGGAAGTACAAGGCTAAAGCATGAAGCTTAAAGACAGTGACTCTGTTGCCAAAGTGAGAAACTCGCTTAGCCGCTAATACACAAGCGAGGTGTGCACATGGGCAAAACAAAACTGCACAGGAGAGAGAAACTCGCTTAGCCGCTGATAGATGATGGAGGCGAGCACATCTGCAAAACAAAACTTCTGGTAAAAGAGAACCTTGCTTAGCTGCTAATGCAAAACCGATGCGATTGATTGATTGAAGTGCCAGAATCCATGGTTTCTAGGAGCCTGGGCTTTTTACAGCATGGACTTACACAGCTAGTTACTTAATAAGCAGATAAGCAAAAATGGCAGTAAAATAATCATTCCCTTTAATCAATATTGTTTCCACCCTTGTCTGCTGTGCTGTTTGCTAATGATCATCATTTGGATACAATTAAAGCAGCAAACCTGCGGTGGGTTGGCACCCTGCCCGGGATTGGTTCCTGCCTTGTGCCCTGTGTTGGCTGGGATTGGCTCCAGCAGACCCCCGTGACCCTGTGTTCGGATTCAGCGGGTTGGAAAATGGATGGATGGATGGATAAAGCAGCAAACTCTGACAAGTGCAAACAGCAAAAGAAGCCCAATCATTTAAAGCTATGGCAAAGAATATACTATTTATGAATTTCTTAGCATGAGCTAAAAGTAAGAATGACACATAGACTGTGAACTAGACTGGAATGAAAAACCTGCTCACATGTGGACCCCAGGATAGGACGTGATAGACACAGGCCCGTCTTTACCTGCTGTGTAAACATCACATCATTTGTATTCATGAAAATACTTCACACCTTTGAAGGTGACTCTCAGCGTGCCTCCTGTGCCTTTACTTCCTCTCGTGTGTCTCAAGCTCTCTTGCCGGGCATTTCTTCTGTCAATCAGACCACCAAAGCTAAACCGACCAATCAGATCAAAGCCAAACTGACTAATCATATTGCTTAGAGGAAATGAACACACACACCCACATGGATGTTAGTGTTTTATTAGATAGTCAATGGTAAGATACAATTAAGAGAGCAAACTGCACAGAAAAAGGCAAATAAATAGGAAAGTTAAGGACTTAAAACTATAGGAAAAATTTCTACATGTCTCATGAATATAAACTTCAGACTTCTTTATGTAGAATAAGAAAAGAACAAAGAGCATCTAATTAAACAATGAGATTAGTTTGAGGTAATATGGCTCATTAACTGTGAAATGCGTGGGAACAAAAACCGGCAACTATAGGGGTCCCCCAGGACTGTGCTTGGAAAGCACTAGCTTAGCTGTATGCTACCTCACAAACAAAACGAAGCAGTAACAGAGCACCCACGCGCCATCCTTTTCAGTTCATTGTTGTTTCAGCAGCAGTAGCAGGAGCATTGATCAAGAACAGAGACTGGCTGAAGCCGAGTGTACAATCCAATAAATGTGGATACTCAACAGACCTCACCAGTCTGCCATTGTTTAGTTGTGAGTTTCCCTACTGCTGTGTGCACAAGGAGTTAAAGTATGAGTCACTCTTTATTCCACCCACAACTAAACAACAGTGAATAGAGTATGGTGTCAGACGTTCAAAGTCCAGACCAAACAGCTTGAACGTGCACTTTTTTCTTCCTCTACTTACAAGGTCTCACACTGCACCACCGATGGGCGTCCTTAAAAAAGAAAAAAGGCTCCAGCAAGAGGAATGATGTGAAGTACTACTTGCTGATGAACCCCCAGTGTGGCATTTTCAATGTGTCTGATTCATGCACTAAGTAGCCCAGTCAAGCAGAGTGAATTTATAATCCTTATTCTAGAAATAGAAGTAAATCCCACTCATGAGCTATTAATATAAGGGGCTGGCAGGCGCTCTTATTTACAGTAACTGACTGGCTAGCTGGCTCTTTCATGAGCTGAGCACGGGTGACACGCTTCTTTCCAGGCCAGTGGCTCTAACAATATGCATTTTGTAGGTAGCAAAGAGGAGGCAATAAATATGTTGCTTACAACCCGCCATCTGCCCGTTGTTTACACGTTTTAGTTCATAGCCAGAATGAGGCAACCTAAAATTTTACAACCATTTCCAGCTCCACAATCAAGGGATAAAAGTGAATTAAGGTAGCTTTAGTTAGGAAGGAAGTCAAAACTCTCCTTGTAAACAACTTCCTAATAAACCACCTTAGAATTCCTTTGAAGTGAACAAGAGACAATTTTGCAGTGCTGACAAGGTGTGTCCGCCACATTCCTTCTAAGAATTATCTTGTGAGAGAAAATTTTTGCAGAACACAAAGGTTTCAGCTTCTTCAGGAACTGTGTAGAGGACATTTGAGTGTTTCAAATGTACAGCACAGAATCAAATAAAGAGTACAAATGACCAGTAGGTACAGTTTTCAGCTGCTGCATGTCAGTTTGAGACAATGTATCGGGTAACTGTTATAAAAAATACAAGCATAACATTCATTTAATCTAATGTAAGGTCTGGAGCCTAGACGTGCAGCATCGGATAAGAACCAGTCATGGATGGCACAGACCTTAATCATGGGCACAGACCTTTTGGTAATCAGTGGCTGAAAAAGGAGAAGGGGCACATTATGAGACAGGTTTGTTACAAATTAGTGCCCACTTTTATTTCTGTGTTTTTAATTTAATGTGGAATTTTGATGCATTTTTGCATTTTCAATGATTTGTATGTATTATCAAGGACAGCTTTGGCCAAAAATTTGTGTCCATGATTTCTCATTATGTTAGACTGTCAGAGGAAACTACACCCCGTTAACTGGGCATATATTTTCTACATTTTTCTAAAATAACAAATCAAGATGAAAGAACAAATAATATAATTCCCATCTAGTAACACGACATACCAAATGGACAGCATGAGCAGCATGAGTCACATCAAATATTTTTTTTTTCTCTATGAAGTGTCCATTTTGGTCAAATATTCAGGAAGAACTGATTACCTGTACAATAGTTCATGATTTTGTATGCATTAGACTTTAAAGAAGGAAAAATAAAATTATAATAACACAGAATCCTGAAATACAACATGCAATGATTTTACATATTGTGACCACTAGGGGGCATTGCAGCACCCCCAAACACCAGCCACAATTGCACAGACACAAGTCCCAATGTAATAAAAGGGTTTATTAGCATCCGAATACCTTATAATGGGTTTCTCAGTTCTTACAATGAGCAAGCTTCGTCCACCTGAATCTGACTCGCGTGGCTGAGATTGGGCAAACCCGGGAGTACTTCTGGGTCAACTGGAAGTAGGGACCATGAATCCCAGTAGCTCCCCCTGGTGGCCCCCAAGGAAGCCAAAATGCCTGCCACAATGCGTGTCTTTGTGGGACTCTGTGGGGAGACAATGTTTCTTCCATTGCACTGGCCTCCCAGTCTGGTAAGGATCCTTGTTGAAACCTGGTCAGGATGCCAGTCCACGAGTGCAGTCCATTTCAAAATCCTATATGTATTAAGATCTCTTAATAACAAAAACATACAAAAAAATAATTTGCTTTCTAGGTGTTGGCAACTTTTGGGTTTTATAGCAAAATCTTTCTTTCAGATCTCATGTTTTGATAGATCACTTATATCTTTTGATAGATCTCTTATGTTTTGATAGATCAGTTATGTCATCTTTATTTTCAATGTGACAGCTTTCTCTAGAGGTAGATTCAGAAGATCAGAGGACTGATTTTGAAAGTTTTTGAAAAAAATGTTTTCAGTAGTTGCTGTTGATACATGCAACATGGCATTGATTTTCAGCAATTAAGTTCTCATCAGACTCTTTCAGCATACCCAGCATTCCTTGGGCACCATTCATTGGGCAGGTGAATGCAGAATGAAATCTTCTCACTTCTTTCAGTAGACCCATCTGGAATGGTTCTGCCAAAATCGGTCTGTCTTCACCCTTCTCAAAGCGGGCAGACGCACTCTCACAGATGCCCACGTTTTTGTGATGATTTGCTTGGTTGCAATGATAGACAGAAAATGCTGTTTGCTGTGAACATGAGTTATTTTATCAATTTCTACTACTTTTTTAAAGTGGGTACAGGCTGATAACAGACATGAGACAATACACTTAGACCACGATACAATTTATATTGCAATTCTGGCTTCAGGATTCCCACAAGATGAAATTTTTACAAAAGAAATGTACTGTATGTTTAGTGTCACTTATTATTGAACATTCATAAATCAAAATACTGCACATTAAATCAAATCAGTGCACAGATACACAAGTTTGAACATAAGTTTTTTAGGCCTTTTCTTTTTATTTACAATAAAATAATATTAAATATAACTGTAAATATTTACACTACAGTAGCATAAGATGTGATGCTATTTATTAGTATGTACAGATAAGAATATCACTAGACCATGCACACATGATAACAATCTCATCTCATCTTCCCTTCCATTTTTCCTGGTGATGTGACAATAAGATAAAACCATCTGAATTTAAACTTATCTTTAACATCGAAGATTGCTCCAGCAATGGCTGCCCTTTTATTTCCTGCTTGACTGCCTTACTGACCCATTAACTGTGGGTGCTGACTCGGTCTATGAAGAACTTATAATGTTCCTTTTAAGAAAACGAGAATGACAACATTTTACATGAGATGGAGTCCTCTCTGTTGTGACAATATCTCCATTACTCACAGATGTAGCAGGGACAGATGTTTGATTTCACCAGATTAGTAAGTAGTCAGGGTTTCTCTGTTTTCTCCACCATGCTAGAGGACTGCTGTTGAGATCACTGCAAGATCCACTGCTTCCTCCTTGCTGTAATCTAACCCTATTTCTGAATCAGAATCAGTGAAAGGTCTCATATCAGCAGTTTGTGAGAGCTGCTATAACTGCAGCCTGCTGCTTCCAGTAGTTTTGAGTATATCATGAGAACTGTGCCAATATGATGGCAAGTTCATTTTGAAACCAAGCCGTTGGGTGCAGTGGTGCATTTATGAAACAAGGCTGCAATTCGCTGTACTTGCCCAAGGAAATGACTCACTGAATTGTGTTTGTGAAACACTTAACCGGTGGTCCAAGCCCACTTCCATGTACAGTGATGTCTTTATTGTTCACAGACAACTTCCACCTTCACATCGTGATGCAGAGAGTGAGTAACAGCTCTACCAAAGTGCAGTCAATTTGGCATCTTATACCCCTGTTCTAGTTTTTCAATCAGATTTTCCAGTCCCCTGCTTTACCTCTGTTTTTCGTTTCAGTCATGGGGTAATATCATGGACTACATGATACAATGCCACAATTTGTATTGCCGGTATTTTTTATTGAGAAATTCAGTACAACAAAATCTTGTCTCATGTCTAGATGATAGCCATAAAAAGCCAATAGAAAAGCTGATTCTATAAGAAAAGTGAATACGTGCAGCCTGCTCAGACACATTACATCTACCTTCCAATGTCATTCAAACTAACTAGCACAAGGGTTTATTATAAATATTTTTTGCAGAATTAATAGCAATAATGATCATAGACCATACATTACTTCAATGAAGGATAGTAAACAGTGACTTATCTAACTATAACAAGTTATGTTTCTTATTTCTGCCAAAAGGAGGCATGCACTTGTGCTCAGAAGTGATCACTTAGGAGAAAAGAGAGCCAATGAGGAAAGTGGCAGGGGCTTGAGCCATCATAGTCACCCCTTTGTGTTACTCCATGCCACTCACACACACATCCACTCCAACACACGTCTGATTTAGAATCAACTAAAGGCGGACATCATTGATGGGAGAGGAAACCAGAGTATCTAGCGAAAAGCCTCTAAGAGACTGTACATCTTCACAAGGGCTGCAGTTGGGTGTGGGATTCTAAGAGAGAATCTGTGGATTCAGATGGAAAATATTTGTATTTAAATTGCAAAATTTGTTTAAAACATAAATAGTACTATAAAGACTATTAAACTACTTAACATGCCTAAACGCTATGGGACTGGCTCAAACGGATGCCAGGAATCTGAGAGACAGCAATGTGTCTGACCACACATCTTTTAGTTTGAGAGTCCCAAGAGGCCACCCACATAAGCACAGGAAGGACATGCAAATTCCGAAAATGTAGAAACAGCACTGCTACATAACAGCTGGCTTGTTTTTTTTTTTTTATATAAAGTCCTCAAAAAATAATGAAGTTAGCCGCTGTGGTACAGTAAGCTGCAGTGCAAACACACATCATTTGGAACCCAGTTCATTTCCTGAATGGTAGAATTTGGAAAGGCTTCCTTTGGGTATTCCTGTTTCTTAAAGAGAAGAATTTAGTCTGATTGACAACCTAAATTAGCCTGGGTGAGTGAATATGCCCTGAAATAAACTAATGTCTTGTCCTAGGAGAACATGTGTGCAAATTAAAAGGTCAAGCTTCCTTAGTTGTGTTAAAGGCTTCTTAAAGAGCTTAAGTTGGATGTACAGAATCCAGGCCGAAATCCAAGCACTGGCACTACCGAGGCAGACAGAAAGCTTGTTCAGCATCATCATTCACCTGTCATGGCCTTGGTATTTAGGAGTTGTGAATGACAGGGGTGGCTGTCGTCCCATTAAACCCAACAGACAGATATGCAGACACAGGGTAAAAGCATGAAGAAGCTCTTTTAATTATTTTTCCTTCATCAAAGTGCCTTTTAAGCACTACAGCCACCATAAACAAGTAAATAAACAGTAAATCTGCACAATACCCCTGCCTCCACACCTCCCAGTGAGCTCTGTCCTACTTCTCCTGACTCTGGCTCGCGTGCTGGGTCTCCAGTCATCCTTTTTATAGTCTTTGACCCGGGTCTAATGAAGAACTGGATTTTTTTCTTCAGCCCGGAAGTACTTCGGGGCTTCTGTCCTCGTGACTACCTCATATTTCCGAGCTATACTGTAGGGAAAGGATGAGTCCCCAGGTCCTTTGACAGCTCCCCCTGGCGGCACCTATGGCACCCAACAGGACTGAGAAGCCGAACGCCAAGTCCCAGGATGCCCTTCACCCCTATACTCCAGGGAAGCTGCCATCTAGCATTTTGGGGGAGGCAGTGTCCCAAAATATCAGCCTTCCTCCATTCTTCTCTCCTTTGGGTGTCCTGGCTGGGTTGAGCTGCTGGCGGTCCCTCACAGGGTGTGATACCTCAGTCCAGCTACAAGTTTCGAGGGTGATGGGCACCCCTTGATTGGTCATCCTTCTCTCTCTCCTCTAAGTCACACCAGCAAATCAAGCTATCCGAGTACAGTACTCCTGCAAATTTGGCTGACACCTCTATCCTAGGGGACACACATGAACAGAATACTCTGAAGTTGTTTGCATATAGATTTTTATTTTTTTTCTTTTACATTTGGAGCACAGCCAGTTTAATTGACTCTCTCAGGGTTTCACGGTGAGTCACAGACAGAAACTGAACCGGCAATGTTGTGGTTGTAAGTGTAGTGCCTGTGACACTACACCATAATGCTCATCCTTACTCTCCCCCTCATTTTAATTGCTTCTCCTCATAACAGAAAACATTCTGCTCTTAGTCCACAGCCCACCAAAAGAGCATGTGTATCAGGGGAACAATTATTTTGTATTCCCACTTGAGGTCTAAGCAAGCTTGTGTTCTGAGTGAGTGGAATTTTCGAGGCAACTTTGTAGCTTTTATAGTTTAACTTTCATAAAATACTGCTTTATATGCAACCAAAGAAATAATGTAATTTTAAGATGTCATATCGTTCTAAGAAAAGGTGCAATTAGATAAAGATGCAATCTGGATGCACTGAGCTGGCTTTAAGCCTTCAAACATGCGTAACCTACTTTATGTCTAGCGTTCCACCTTAAAGAAATGAACATCTCAAGCGCGTCACCTTAAAAGAAATCCTGGCTGGCTGCCAAGAAGGCCTTTTCTGTGCTCTATAAAAGCATTGATTGAAATGAAGGAAACAGCCTTTGCACTGCGTGGGGGAAGGGCTGAGTGGAGGAAAGGTTTTAGTATCTCTTTATTCAGCCCTGTCAGCCTGGAACCCCTCAGCGCCTGGGAAATTAGGAACACCCATGACTGCGGTTCCTATTATCTGAAAATTATTTCAAAAATGAGTCTTAGTCAGCTGTTTTGTGCTGCTGCCAGCACAAAACATGATATATATATATATATATATATATATGTATATATATATATATGCTGCTACCACCCATTTCTACATAACTGGATGTGAATAAGAGAGGAAAAATATATATAATTTTTAAAATGACTGAAGTTCCTGTTGGCTGCTTGACTGCCATTGTGAAACACAGACCTTTATCTAGAAAGTCAAATCTTATAAGCACAATCCTGTTAAAAAAATAAATAAAAATACGCCTTTGTCCTCACGCGACCTTGTATGTGGCAACATGCTAAAAAAATAAAACCATAGATGGGCTGGCAAAGTGCTTGGCCAAGTTTAATTAATACATAGCAGGGGGCAGTAAAGCAGAACAAATCACTGGAGCAGAATACACAAACAAACCAGGATATTGTGTGCTTATAAACAGATAAATGTCATGTACTGTAATAAAAAATGTATACATATAGAAACTGCTTAATCAATAAAAGATAGGTTTGTCAAAGGATTTAATTAATCATTGATAGATACATAAACAGATATATATCTAGTACACGGTAATAAAAACAAACACATATAAAATCTAACCATTTACTATAAATAAATATATCATATTTATAAATACTGTATAAAAACAAATATATAAAATAGTTTAAAGGGAGCTAAATAATAATATTTTTAAAGGGAAAAACTAATAATAGATAGATAGATAGATAGATAGATAGATAGATAGATACCGTATATACTCGCGGAAAAGTTATACCGTGAATATGTCAGGACTTGATTTTATTTATTTATTTATTTTTATTTTTTTAATTTTTTAAAAAATTTATTAATTTTATTGTAATCATTCCATACAAATAGATCAATTTTTACAAAAGAAAGGATTGAAAACAAGTCAAACCCCCCCCCCCCCACCCCAGAGAGAGAGAGCATGGCCAACAGAGTAAAACTTAAGGCTTGTAAACATACTTAAATTGATGATTTTAATAGGGCAATAGAGATAAATGGAGAAGAAAAAGAAATGCGGAGATAATTGCTTCCTCGGTGCTTTAAGAGCATATTCTAAGATATTATTGATTAGATCTTGCAAGGTTTTGAAAATAATCTGTACAGATCCTCTAACTGAATATTTGATTTTTTCCAATTTCAAATAGTATAAAACATCGGTTACCCACTGACTTAAAAGAGGACAGTTAGGATTCTTCCAGTTTAGCAAAATAAGTCTGAGTGCCAAAAGTGTAGTGAATGCAATCACAGTTTGTTTGTCCTTCTCCACTTCAAACCCATCTGGAAGAACAGCAAACACAGCTGTTAGTGGATTAGGAGGGAAGGCTGTCTGAAAGGCACTTAAAAATTTTGGTCCAAAATGATGTTAATTTGGTGCTGGTCCAGAACATGTGACCCAGTGAGGCTGGGACTTGATTGCAGCGTTCGCAGGTTGGATCTTGCCCTGGAAACATTTTGAAACCTAGGAGCTCCAATTAAAAGAAGATCTTCATTTCAACAAAAAGCCAGACCTACTGGGCCATGATCATGGTATTGTAACAGTACTTTGACTAACATTATAGAAAGCCAAGAATAGTTTGACAAAGCATTTACCATATATACTCGCGTTTAACTTCTCCCGTGGATAAGTCAGGACTTGATTTTACAGTATAATTTCTGGTATTTTATAATGTCGGTCATATAAGTCGAATGCGGAAAGCTCATGCTATTGGTACATGGGATTATGATATGCTAACACCCACCTGAGAGAGTAACCTTGGAGCACACTGCCTTTTTTTTTCTATGTGGGTGCGGCAATGCACTGTGTCAGCACGTCCTCCTAACCTCTCTCTCTGTCTGTTGTGCCTACATGACCACACAGTAACACCTGAACTATTCCAAAGCGATGTTTGCACTGTTTTGTGATTTTGTATCTCACACCGTCATACACCTTTATTGTAAGAGCATCCTTAATCTATGATGGTGCGTTTGATCAGAAGAAAATATGAAACTGGTTAAACGTCGTTGAAGTAGCAAAAGAAATTAGTAACTGCGCTGCTGCACAAAAATTCGATGTGTCTGAGAAACTGATGCGAGATTGGAGGAGGCAAGAAGATGTAAAAAAAATGAAAAATTAAGTGTCGCATTTTTGAACGGGTGTATAAGTTGGGGTCTGATTTTTTGATCGATTTTTTGGGTTTCAAGACCCGAGTTATATGTAAGTATATATAATAGATAGATAGATAGATAGATAGATAGATAGATAGATAGATAGATAGATAGATAGATAGATAGATAGATAGATAGATAGATAGATAGATAGATAGATAGATAATTCTTTACTTTTATATGTTGCTCTTCTTACTACTCAAAACCCTTTATATAGAGATGGAGGAACAGCTTCATCCACCACCAATGTGCAGCATCCACTTGGCTGATGCAACAGCAGCCATTTTGTGCCACTACACACAACACGCGTTAACGTAGGTGATTAAGGGATGAGAGTGATGGCACAAGTGTTCCCATCATTGGGATCCACACACAGACCACAAGTTAGGTGACCCGTTGCTGACTTCTCCAACATTTCTTCCAGTAGCAACCCAAGCTTTTCCTGGTTGATCTCTCCTAAGTACTGGATGGCCTGAACATGCCCAGTTTCAGGTGGAAGACTTGTTCTGAAGTGCATGTGGTATGGCTGCTGTAGATTGATAAGAAATGTACTATATACTACTATGATCAAATACTTCTGTTGCTTCTTCTTAAACTTCCAGCATATTACGTAATGAAAGAAGATTAGCTCAGTCTAAACTCATGTTGACTTTTTGCTAATACTCCTACACGCAGTATGTACTAGTCAGGGCTGTTTGCAATACTTTCTTCCATTAATTTTCCCATCAGTCACTTAGGGATTTTTTGCTTAGGATTATTAGAACTGACCCAATGTCTTTTCTAAATAATGTGACAATGTGTTTGCTAACTTCCTATCTTTGGGAATTTTTCAAGAAAAAATATTCTTAAGAATCTGTTTAAAATGTTTTTAAACCTGGCAGGAACTAATCAATAACATTTTAGAATAAGCACTTATATTGGAGGAAAAGACTCCTTTCTCTCTTTACTACTCTCTACAGTTTTGCTGTGGCTGTTGGCCTTTCTCTGGTTGATTTTGCACCTTCACTCATCGTACTAAATACCATAGTTTGCTTACAGGAGCAATATATTTGTGCTAATCCGAGACAGAGGCTGCAGACCGAGGTTGGGGGGTGTGTCGTCAGGAGTGGAGAGCCGGGCAGGGCCCACCTCACTCACGCGCCAGCCTCCGTTTGAATCAGTCTACCTCTGGCCACGTTTACCTTGCCTCTGCTTAGCTAGCGATACCTGTTTGTTTATTGATTTTAAAAGTTTGTCCTGTTTCATTACTACGCAGGTGTGACAGCTAGTCCATCATATAAATCAAGACCAGATTAAATGCACATTAGAATTCTCATAGAAGAAAGTGATACAGCATTAAACCTCTTAAGAATATTTCGGGTTTTTTTCTATAACTTTCTTGAACAAAGAATATGCCAGATCGGGGTGAAGGAGTGCACTGATCCTTTCTCTCTTTCCACTGCAGACCAGTTATGGGAAATTCCGCCTGACCCCAATTATGTCACTTCTAGTTCCGGGCCCGATGATGTCACATCTGGGCTCAGCCTGGATGACCTCACTTATTCTGCTTTACTTTAAAGCCATTATCTTTACCTCATGGAGTCATTTTTTTTTTGGATTCCAATCTGTACACATGTGTACAATCAATTTATCAACTTTTGCAGCTGGGTTCAAGTACAGTATATGGGAGGCTACCTCAAACCTTTTTGTGGCTCTCTTGTCTTTCTTTGACTATATATATACACACACCCCTGCATGCACACACACACACACACACACACCCACCCACACAGTATATAAACATGCTTTTATAAACTCATTTGGCTGTCACATTTAT
Source organism: Erpetoichthys calabaricus (assembly GCF_900747795.2). Taxonomy (NCBI): domain Eukaryota; kingdom Metazoa; phylum Chordata; class Cladistia; order Polypteriformes; family Polypteridae; genus Erpetoichthys; species Erpetoichthys calabaricus. The sequence goes on along the minus strand of NC_041395.2, from coordinate 141,510,522 downwards.
GCACGCCGTTTTCCAATTGGAGTAGAGTCAAGTGAAGTGACTTACTCGTGGTCACACTGTGTCAGTAGCAACATCTGAACTCACAGTCTCAGGGTTTGGAGTCCAAAGCCTTACCCACGATATCATACACATAGATAGCTTGATGGAATAAAAACAAAAGATTAAAAAAAAAAAAGTAACAATAGATACAAAGACTATAATAAAATATATTTTTTATCATGTTACCTAAATAAGAGAAATACATTATTTTTAACAGATTAAGCAATAAATACCATTTCAGTTTTTGATGAGTGATCAACCACACACAAAATAGCTCAACCATTTTATGAACCACACTGAAAGCAAATTAGAATTTTTTTTTGCATTTTTTAAACTTCTATTCTTAACTACAAAGAGGAACTTTAAAAATGCAATATGTTCCACCCTGATTTACAGATGATGCATTCAATTATGAGCACAGACATCTCCATTATTTCAGTCTGAAAGCTGGAACTAGGATATTATGCTTTCTTCTGGCCAAAATAAATATCACTGCTCTCAAATGGAATAAATAAGATCCATTTACACTGTGTAGGAACATTAGCTTTCCTTTTAAGTGCCCAAGGAAGGTCTAATTAGTAGTGAACAATAGGGTGTGAAATTTAACTACAGCAGTGTTCCATTTCTAAAGTCCAAATATATTACTTTGTTATAATCAACAACAGAATAATTGATGAGGGTAAATTAAACAAAGGAATACATATAAAGGAGCAAAAGTACCATAAGTGTTAAATTAAAGCAAGCAGACAAGTGTAGATTTGACTAAGATTATGTAAAGAAAGAGCCTGAAAATGTAGAGTGAGGTGTGCAGCCCAGTGTTCTATAGATTTGGGATTCTTATCCAGGTACGGTACACTCTGTGACTATTAAATCGACTCAATTGCACACCTCAATAATTATTTGTATTCATTCTTGTTATTATTTTTATGACAGTGAATAAAGTCAAACAAGTTTTTGTTTTTTCACTAGAAAAGTATAAAATATTTTGTGATTGAGGATCTGCCTAAAAAACTTAAACACTCATTATATAAAAATAGGTCTAGTACCCATAGAGATGATTTTAATACAAATGGTTGTGGTTGCATGCAATGTGTAACAAGTCTGATTGATGGAACTGATTGAGCCTTGACTGTAGAATGAGGCTTATCCATGTGAGAGTCCTGCAGCTAAGTGTGCACAATGGAAATCCCAAAGGGAGTGGTATGTAGTAATGACAAATGCATATAATCAAGGACATTTTTTTTTACAAAGAAAGCCTTGAAGGTCATGCATGGGAACTGAATGCAGGCTTGCTGGTCAATAGACTGGCATGCTATTCACTACCATTGGAACTTGCCTGGTTGCCTCTCTCATTTGAAACAGTACATTATACTAAAGTATTTGAACAAAGAATAAGAGACTGAGGTGACACCTAATTATATAATTTTACCTCATATATGGAACGAGTTCTTGAATTCATTTTCAGTCTATCTTGGGGGATGGTGGAAGGCATTCTGTGAGTGTAATAATTAGGAAGGTGTGATCTACAATCAATGCCAAGATGTAATGTTTATAGATTTTAAAAGTGCATTTATTACTAACCATCTGTATCTATTAGGAAACAAATTCTAAACTTATCATCTGGCTTTTCAATTTTCTTATAAATTGCACCCAGCAAAATTTCCTCCATACACACCATTAAAACCAGAAGGTCCCAGGGCTGCATGCTGTCTCCTGTACTGTACACTTTATATACAAGTGAATGCCAGGCTTCATCACCAGCTAGCACCTATTATACATATCCAGACGACACGGCAATGGTTGGATTCCTACAGGCTGACTCTCTGTCGAGTGAGGATATTAATAGAGATGTTAAAGACTTTACCAAGTGGTGCTTGAAAATGTTCTTTATAATAAATGTAAAGAAGTCATTGATTTTAGGAAAATAAGGACAGAAGTCCCAGGTATGGAAACAAAAGGCGAACTAGTAGAACATGTCACATCCTACAAATATTTAGGGGTGGAGACTGATATCCAGTTACAGTTCATTGAAAATGCTTTGGATACAGCTAAAAAATTCCAGAAAAGGCTGAGCTCCCTGCAAAAAAATGAATGATTTTAGTGTATTCTATTTAAAAATGATCTGCAAATTTAGATAGTGAAGGAGCAAACAGAGGTGAACCTTATACATTTGACCTTGGCTTTCTTGACACATCCTGCAATGCAAACCCAGACACATCTTCAATGATGTTCCTTGAGTCATCGGGGATTTTGGATTTTCCAACATCATACTTCCTCCCCCAAGTGACTCCGATGAAGCCTTGACCTGTGCCTGGGATGTGCATTTTCCTACAACCCTTCCTTCTTAATCCACAGTCACCAAGTTGCTGTTTTAACAGCCTCGGTGGCTATCTTTATGGCCCTTCTTTTGTTGGCCGCACAGATGCCAACAAAAGATGCTTCCTTACAGAAAAAACTGGTCAGTGAACACTCTGCAGCCTACTTCAATGTGCTCTCAACTCCCCTGCCACCCATTCTCTCTGCACTTGCTTGTTCATCTTTGTTGCTCTCTTCCTTGTGTTGGCCTCTTGGATCTGATCCTCCAATGGAACATTAAGCTCCATAACCTGACTGGAGGATCCAGAGAGCAAAACAATATCTGGTTGTGGTGTCTTCTTCTGGGAACTTGAGTTGTCCATTTAGATCAGCTGTCAATTCCCAATCAAGTGTTGTGTCCAGTAAATTTGCTGGGATCCGAGTTGGTAGCTTCTGCCCTGCTCTAAAAAAAGGGTATTGGCCACCATCACTTATTCTGGGTGGTGGCATTGTGGATGGTGTCAACTATAGCTCTCAATTTCTGATCATGCCACCAGCAATATCTCTGTTCCCTCCAGGCCATCTTGCAGCAACTCAAGATATGCTCCAGGGTGCCTTTCTCTGAGCACAACAGGCTTGCTATGGTCTCCACCATCCCCCAGCAAAGCAGGTTGGAGGGACTTAAAACATCGTTGATAATGTGGTTCAAGAACCTCAAGCGATGGGGTTAGTCTTTCAAAGCTCAGGCCAAGATACTTTGTGCTCCACTGCATGTTCCCATCTACTCCAGACTCCCTGCTACCACATTCCAACTGCTCTCCTGGGTTGCTCCTCCTCAATCACTGCCTGCACCTTCCTTTGCACTAGGGGCCTCCTCTCCTTCCCCTGTGCCTTACCATAGCACAAAATTTTGCTGCATCTCAGACCAGTCCTCCCTTGTGCATCAGGTCTCGAAGCCTCTACTGAGACGCATCCAGCTCAAACATGACATTGTCCTTTAGTGTATACAGTTTTAAGGTAGGCAACAGTTGAAGCATCAGAGAATATGTCAAGTTTTTGGTTTTGTACCTCTGTAGAGGGTACATATGAGGATGTGACATGAAGACTGGATAAAGCTATTAACTATACCCACAAATTATTTTCAAGTGGCAGTGGGTAATCATTGTTAGAGATTTCAGGGGTTATGTCCCTGAGTAAAGCTTTACCCTGAATAGTGACAGAAGATACAAGACCTAATGGACTGTACAAGCAGTTTATGGCAGACAGGACACCTCTGTGAGGGAAAGGGTATTCTTTTCTACTTACTCGAAAGGTAAAAGAGTCAAATTTTAAGTCCCAAAGAAGCCCAAGCCAAAGTATCCATTTCTAAATCGAAGTCTCTGAGATAACTGTAGTGGACTTAGGAAGGGAAAGTTTCAGTAACTTCTTTATTGTTGGAAGCTAATTTATGAAGTCTCAAGAGGAGGAGGAGGTTAGGAGCACGCATTGATACAGTGCATTACCGCACCCACCACATGACAAACCATCTCATGATCCCAGATTAGGACTGGAGTGACATCTCAGCACCATACTAGATCAAGTTTAAACAAAAAAGCATTTTCTGGGTTCTCTCAAGGAGAAGTCACATAAAAGACTGTCATTACATACTGTAAAGAAACACAAAGACCACTGTAAAGGTTTGGGGTTTTTAGGCCCCGTATACTGTGAAATAATAAAGGTTTTTGTCAGTGAACTCCAGTACAGACATCAACAACAAAAAATGGCTGGCGGACAATTTATAGCAACGGACAGGAAGTGATGAAATTGATGGGTAGTCGTGATGGTAGATTGACGTCATCAGGAAGGGACCAGAGGAAAGAAAGGAACCCGGAAGGGGGTGGGCTCAATGGTCTTCCGGGTCCGGTCATGGTGGCGGTGCTTCGTTTTTTTTTTGGAGAGATAGAAAGAGAGGTTAGTACCCCACCATTGTCCCCTGGCACGACTCGTTGAGGCGCCCGTCGGGTCTTTAAGCCGCTCCCCATGCGCTTGTGCGTGACAATACCATTTGACATCCAACCCATATTTTTACAAAGCCTGAGCCCAAAGATGGCAACTGCAGGGGGAGGACTATTACCAAAGATGTGTACCTTCATGCAATACTCTGTGATGTCTTTAGAGAGATGATTGTCTGTAAACCAAAGGAAACTCAAACTGGCTTACTCTCGAACGAGGAATCAATGAAACATTTGCTGAATGTCCACATGAGTTTTTGCTTTTTTGATTGAGATCTGGAACTGTCAGGAAGACATTACTTCGGGAGACACCCTCAAATTTGTCACTAGAGTCAAACACTGCCCTAATCTTTTCTTGGGATGGTACACTGCAAATATTGGTTGGTACCAGCATTTCTATTTAAGGATGGGAGCTATCTATGCATAAGCATTCTTAAATATTTTCTACATGAGAGAAAAGAAGTCTGTCATCTCTGGCTTTCTTTTGAAAGTTACATCTATGGGCAGCGAAACTTTTAAGTACTTGGTATTTCTTGTTGAGCCTCTGGGTCCTAAAGGGAAGAGGTGGGCGCCATCTGTTCAAATTGTCTTTGGCTTGCCCCTGTCCATTATTTCTAAAAGCATTCTGTCCTCTATAGTCATTGCCACCAAATGCTGTTGTCATCATTTGTACTTTGAAATACAGTGCACCTAGGTGGTCCTGCTCACTGTAGCAGATATCACTGGGAGGGTTTATAGATGACTGCTATGTGACAATTCTTTTATAAAGAAATTATTGTGACATCCAATAATGGAAAAGGGAGAGATGTTCTCTTGCTAGTGTATTTGTAAGCATCCTGTTAAGTTTCTACAGCATTTGAGATTGTAGACGAACAATACTGTTATCTATTTTTAAGCAGCATTGTGACTGGTTGTGGCGTTGGGTGTTAGGGGAATGATGTTATCACATGTTTTATGCTGTAGCACATGTGAGGTTAACAGGTGCATTCTGTTTTTCAGCAGTCAGTGGTCACGATTTGTGATTGCTTATATTGATTCACAGCACTAGAGTCTGGCTAATCTTGTGTAATTGCTTCAAAAACAGTGAAGAAAACAATTTTGTTTGAGGTATTTTTTTCTTTAGGGGTTATACTATTTCGGTAGTAGTAGTCTACTACCAAAAATGATACGTTTGGTATTTTAAAGATATTATTTTTAATACTGTGTAATTAAAATTAAAAATCAGTCAGATGATGAAGAAATTAATCATATCATGCAAGAGAGCTACCATGTTTTCATTTTGATAGAGACATACAGAGTTTCCAGGCTTTCCAAATAGCCAATCAAGCTATATGCTGTGTAAAGTATCTGCATGCATCTATTATCCATTACAGTAGTAGCCTGTAGTGTTTACAATTTTATTTACAAAGCAGAAACAAACTCTGGAAAGAATACCAGCCCATCGAAGGACGTAAGTCTACCCACACTTGCTCATGCCAGGCTAATTTAAAGACAGTTATTGACCTTGTTAGGGCACAGGATGAAACCAGAGTAAAGCACACAGGCAGTGGACAAGCCTTGAATTATTAAACATGGCTAATCAAGTTCTACATCGTGGCAGCTGGAATGTGCCGGATGGCAGAGCACATGCACACGCACATGCACACACACACTCTCTATCACTTACATAGGAACAATATATAGGCACTAACAAACCTAACAGAGATGTCCTTCGGATGAGGAAGTAAAACGGAGCATCTAGAGAAAGGCCCATGAAGGAACAGGAAGAACGTACAAACTCCACATGGACAGCATCTTGGCTGTGAGTCCCAATCAGTGAGGCCAACCACTGCAGCACCATGCTACCCACAATCCAAAAACATTTTAGTGATTGGGGCAGGTGACTAGTCATCTTTCAGTACTGGTTTCAATTCCAGCTCCTTAACCACTTGAACATGTTGCTCAATTAATGTGACACAATACTGAATAAAGAAGTGCACCACGATGACTTTGTTATGATATTCCCACAGTTGTTCAACTTTGGTTCTTATTACTATTCGTTTTGACAGTAAGGCAAAGATACTTTATCAATAAAAGTCAACCTGCTTTATGAAGTCCTGTGTAGGAAATCCATTGTACAACAATGTGGAAACTTTGTAATGCTTCTTGAAAAACTACCAGTAATAAACAAAAGAAAATACTGTTGTAAAGAAAAGAAAAGAATTTTAACTCGGTTAATTAATTATCGATTTTGTCTTTAGCAGTGCTGGTAATTAGTTGAATAACTTCTGATTTGTTTTCCTTGCCTTTCTAAGTTATGGGAGGAGGTCTCCGACCATTAGCCATACTGTATATTAAGGTAACTGAAGCACATTTGCTTTAAGAAACAGAATGACACAATTTATCAATAAGCACAAGGATAATAGAAATATGATAATATCACATATACAGACATTGAAGACAAGACATAAAACACGCAAGACAGACAAACATATAATGGGCTGTTTACTTGCCATTTAGAGTTTTTGACACAGGTAAACAGTTTCATGACACCATTTCTTTAAGAATAATGTCTGATGTTTTATGGAAAAGTCTATTCAGGGGTCCTGGAGAGGAGGGTCCGTCGGATAGTCGAGTCTCGGATTCAGAAGGAACAGTGTGGTTTTCGTCCTGGTCGCGGAACAGTGGACCAGCTCTATACCCTTAGCAGGGTCCTGGAGGGTGCATGGGAGTTTGCCCAACCAGTCTACATGTGTTTTGTGGACTTGGAAAAGGCATTCAACCGTGTCCCTCGGGGAATCCTGTGGGGGGTACTCCGAGAGTATGGGGTACCGGCCCCCCTGATAAGGGCTGTTCGGTCCCTGTACGATCGGTGCCAGAGCTTGGTCCGCATTGCCGGCAGTAAGTCGAACCCGTTTCCAGTGAGAGTTGGACTCCGCCAGGGCTGCCCTTTGTCACCGATTCTGTTCATAACTTTTATGGACAGAATTTCTAGGCGCAGCCAGGGCGTTGAGGGGGTCCGGTTTGGTGGGCTCAGGATTGGGTCACTGCTTTTTGCAGATGATGTTGTCCTGTTTGCTTCATCAGGCCGTGATCTTCAGCTCTCTCTGGATCGGTTCGCAGCCGAGTGTGAAACGGCTGGGATGAGAATCAGCACCTCCAAATCTGAGACCATGGTCCTCAGCCGGAAAAGGGTGGTGTGCCCTCTCAGGGTTGGTGGCGAGATCCTTCCCCAAGTGGAGGAGTTCAAGTATCTCGGGGTCTTGTTCACGAGTGAGGGAAAAATGGAGCGTGAGATCGACAGGCGGATCGGTGCGGCATCCGCAGTAATGCGGGCGCTGCATCGGTCTATCGTGGTGAAAAAGGAGCTGAGCCGCAAGGCGAAGCTCTCAATTTACCAGTCAATCTATGTTCCTACCCTCACCTATGGTCATGAGCTATGGGTAGTGACCGAAAGAACGAGATCGCGAATACAAGCGGCTGAAATGAGTTTCCTCCGCAGGGTGTCTGGGCTTTCCCTTAAAGATAGGGTGAGAAGCTCAGTCATCCAGGAGGGGCTCAGAGTAGAGCCGCTGCTCCTCCGCATCGAGAGGAGTCAGATGAGGTGGCTCGGGCATCTGATCAGGATGCCTCCTGGACGCCTCCCTGGTGAGGTGTTCCGGGCACGTCTAATTGGGAGGAGGCCCCGGGGAAGACACAGGACACGCTGGAGGGACTATGTCTCTCGACTGGCCTGGGAACGCCTTGGGATTCTCCCGGAAGAGCTAGAAGAAGTGGCCGGGGAGAGGGAAGTCTGGGCATCTCTGCTCAAGCTGCTGCCCCCGCGACCCGACCTCGGATAAGCGGGAGACAATGGATGGATGGTTTTATGGAGGTGCTGCTGTTGTCATTCCTGGTTTAGTTGGAGGATTCTTTTTGTGTTGGAGTGCACTCTTTCTCTTTACGACGTGATCCTTTGTTCATGGTATACAATGATGCTGCTTTTTGCAGCTTGTTGTTAGGCTCTTAGTTGTGTCAGCTGCAACTTCATACAGTTTATTCATTACTCTTTATGGCACAAGAGTTTAGATGCTGAAGTTCCCTTCTTGAATTAATGGATGCTTCTCAGTCTTCACTCATTCACTGGCACAGAGTTTGGCTTGGCAGAGTGGGTCTTAGCTTTTAGGTCTCCAAACAGAACAGGATTGTCAGCTTTTAGCTCCTCAGAACAGAGTGACTTATCAGTTTTAGGCTTCAAAGGGAGAGAAGGGATGAGTGCAGCAAGCCTTTGTTTGGCAGAGTGGAACATGGTCACTTCCATGTTGCTGATCTACAGAGTCTTCTTATAGACACTTTATTTTGTCCATCATACCCAAACTGGTTCAGTTCATGGTCATAGGCCTAGGATGAATGTCAATTTCCTTTGAGGAATCCTCAGATAGAGCTCAGCTCAACTCTGATTTACACCTTTGTTCTCAAATGAAGTGCAGAGCTGACCAAAGTTTGGTGTGAGCTGCAGTGTAGCCTTTAGTTTTAGAATGCAGTTTGGAGGAAGATGCAGATGCCATTCTGAATCCCTGTTAAATCTGCTGTCTTAACAGGTTGCGTGTGCTACTAAAGTCGAGCAAAATGGGCAATGCCCACTTTGGCCTACAGTGCATGCTCATTATTTGCTTTCACCTACTGTAAAAGTTAAAGGAGACATTCCGCCACCATTACACTCACTTAGGTTTGAGTGTAGCTGTTTATTCCTTGAATGTGCTTAAAATCCACACTTTACTATGCAATGAATGGCACACTAAATGTTAGCATTATCTAAATAGATGCATCTGATTTAGACGGTAAGCACTGTCTGAAAATATGCTTTTAAAACGTTCAAAGTTAAAAACCAAATGCCTAGTTCAAGGGCCCCCAACTCCAGTCCTGGAGGGCCGCAGTGGCTGCAGGTTTTCATTCTAAAACTTTTCTTAATTAGTGACCTGTTTTTGCTGCTAATTAACTTCTTTTGAATTCATTTTATTTGACTTACTCCTGAAGACCCCTAAATTGTTTCTTTTTCCTTAATTAGCTGCCAAACAATAGTGAGATACAAAATGAGCCAAAACAAGACCAGCAAACTGTGACCGTCATACAATATCTGAAAATAAAGAAACGTGAAGGTCTCAGGAATGCTGATCTGTTCTTAGAAAAGAGAAAGTCCACAATTTCAGAAATGTCTGCTATTGCACAATGAGAGCAGCAACAAGCCATGGAATTAAAGAACGGGTTTAATTAACGACAAGACAAGGCACCTAATTAAGCAACTGGTTGGAGTTTGAGGCCCTGACTTAGTTGGTCTTCTGTTGGCTCACTCACCTCACATTTCATTTCTGTTTGGGTGCCATTTAAGGAAAGAAATGAAGCAATTCAGAGGAACAATGAAGAAATTGAGGGAAACATTTCTTAAAAACCAAGTTAATTAAAATTAATTCAAAAGAAACTAATTAGCAGCAAACACAGATCACTAATTAAGAAAAGGGTTAGAATGAAAACCTGCAGCCACTGCGGCCTTCCAGGACTGGCGTTGGGCACCCCTGGCCTAGTTCTTACTAAGTGTGTCATAGTCACAAAATGTGAGACAAAAGAAAGCAGTGTATTTTATTATCATCAGTTTGATAGCAAGGAATAAAAAGCAGATTACTATTGTAAAAATTATTACATCTGACGCTTTTGGATAACCTGCCCACGTTTGAAATGCCTCATTCATATTTTGTTATTTCCTACCTTTCTAAATGTAAAGAAAGGAAAATTTTAATACAATACAGTGAAATAAATTGAGAGGAAGTAAAAACAGGCCAATACTAAATTTCAAAAGAGGACAAGGAAAGTGCAAGTTGTTCTTCAGTGACAAGAAGAAGATAGAAGGGGAGGTGGGGGGGCTTATGTTTTTTTAAAGTATACTTACTATATGGTCAAAAGTATGTGGGCACCCCTGGAAATTATTGAGTGCTGGTGTTTCAGCCACATCCATTGTTAACAGTTGAACAAAATCAGCACATAGCCATACATGTTGTTGGCAGTAGAATGGGTCATACTGAAGAGCTCAGAGGCTTTAAACATGGATACCACCTTTGCTACATTTCAGTATCTGAAATTTCCACTCTGCTAGATCTGTCCTGATCAACTCTAAGTTTTATTATTGCAAGGAGGAAACATCCAGTAGCAACAACAGCTTAGATCTGAAGCAGTAGAACAAGCAAACTGACATAGCGTGTAAAAATCGCCTGTCCGCTGCTGCATCACTCACAACTGAGCTCCCAATTCCCACTAGAAGTAACATCAGCACAAGAACTGCGCATCGGGAGCTTCACGTGTTGGGTTTCCATGTCCGAGCAGTTGCACACAATGCCAAATGTCAACTGGAGTGGACTCTGGAGCAGTGGAAACGTAAATAAATCACACTTCCCTTTCTAGCAATCTGATAAGCTAATCTGAGTTTGGTGTTTGCTTACAAAATGCTACCTTCTGGCCTGTATACTGCCTACTTTAAAATTAGGTACAAGAGAGATAGTGGTCTGGAACTAATTATCAGGGTTTAGGCTAAGCCCCTTGGTTCCAGTGAAGGGTACTGTTAATTCTACAGCATCCAAAGACATTTTAGACAGTTTTGCATGTGACCGTGTAAAAAGCCAGGTCTGTAAAGACATGGCTTGATGAGTTTGACGTGGAGGAGAGTGTCCTGCATAGAGCCCTGACCTCATCCTGATCAACACACTTTGGGATGAATTGTAAGCCAACTGGGAGCCAAGTCTACTTATCCTACCTACATCAGTACCTGATCTCACAAATGCCTTTTTCCCAGAATAGGTATAAATTCCCACAGACACAATTCAAAATTTTGTTGAAAGTCTCTGCTATTGCTGCAAAGGTGGGGTTGAGGGGGTGTTGGTGGTTGCTGTAGTTCAACTCCATATTAATGCCCATAGTCTTGGAAAGGGATGTCCAACAAGCTCATATACAGTAGGTGTGATGGTCAGATGTCCACAGACTTTGTTGTATAGTGTATATAAAATATATAACAAATAACAGACAAGAAAAACACTCTGGGGTACACAATCCAGCTCTGGTAAGTGTTATACAGTATGTCAAAAAGGGAGAACTTCCACTTTAAAGTAGAGGAGCGTATGTTTCAGCTTTGTTCCTCACTGCAGGGAAAATGGTCACAAATGGAGAAATGTAAATACAAAATTTCACACCATTTCTATTCTAGACTGCACTCAAGCTGTTAAAGATAGAGAAAGCCAATGTGATGTAAAAAAATAATAATACCCACTTTGCTATAAAAAAAGATAGGAGTGCACTATTAGACAATCGTCATGCCCAAATCATATGTTTCATGGTGGTAACAGCTATTTAAACATTATAAATAACAGAATTTAAAATTAAATTAATTTAGAGTGGATACAGTAGTGCTGCTGCCATGCAGATCCAGCATTTTTGGGGTGAATTTTATGCCCTATTGTTGTCGTTCTGGAGTTTTCATGTTCTTCCTGTGTCTTCATGGGGCTTTTCTCCCACATCAATAAGCATGTGTGTCAGGTTGACTGGCAGTTCTAAAATGGCCTATTGTGTGTGTGTGTGTGCGTGTGTGTGTGCGTGTGTGTGTGTGGGGACCTGGTGTACCGTTCAAAGCTGGTTCTTACTGAATGCTGCCAGAATAGGTTTTGGTATCCCATGCCCCTGGTTTGGATTATGAAAGGTTTTAGAATATTATGTTACAGTATTTCATGTACTTCTTTTTAATCAAACCCAAATGATCCTAATACCTAGCAAGCACAAATGTCCTAACCATTTGTATAGCACATTCATTGCTTTCAATGTTCAGAATGGGTGATTTGTTTTATTTCCTACTGAGGTGAATCTTTAATAGCTAAAGTGCACGAATGTGAAAGAAACACAGTAAAAAGTAAAAAAATAACATAGAGAACTGGATCACGTTTGTGTTTTTCCTGGGAGCTGTTGCATAACAACTGATTTAGAGTTGCTAGGCTTTGAGTCTTTATTAAATATTAACCATTCTTGTAGTATTGAACTGCCTGGAGACAGCTAAACCAATACTGGCTGGCCTTGTCCCCTTAGCAACAGTATCACTGCTTGTTCAAAATGAAAGCACAGAGATTTTCTATTAAAATGAAAAAGGCAACAGGAAATTAAGTCATCGAAACTTGATATAATTCTGATAGCAGCCTTTTTTAATCTTTCCTGAAACAAATAAAAATGGCATGCAGCAGAGCATGAAAGAAGGCCACTCAGCACTTATGGCAGTTCTCAATAATGTCCCAGCTATATTAACTAGTTAGCTTACAGCTACATAAAGAACCACACAATACCTACAGATTTTTGTTCTAATAAACTTTTGATTAAATCTAACTTAATTTAACATAACAAACATCAATTTAGATTCAATCCAAGTCTATTTTTGTACAGTGCTCTTTACTAAGTGCAGGTCAGTGTATTGTGGCAAGTTAGGTAAAGGGCAAATACCGACTTTACAACTTACTAATCACATAGTATACATTATATAAATGACATAAAGAAACAGATTGGATTAAACACAATGGAGGACAAAGCAGATCCAAATGGATTAACTTAAATGAAACCCAACAATATCTGTCCATTAACATAATTGTTGATCACTGGCCGGTTGACAAGAGGAGAGGAATACAAAAACTCCATGCAGCAGCATTAATGGAGAGTATGGGGTCCATAGTTAGTTATAATGGACAATGTCAAAGTCAGACACAGTCACAGTCCTGGAGACCTTGGCCAACTCGCCTCCCAACCTCTCCTGGGCATTTTACAGTTGGGTCCAATATGATGACAGAATCTTAATACAATATTATTACAATAACTTCAGTAAATTCTTGGTCATGTGCTTGGTTCTCATTTGAACATGCTTTCACAACTAATTGTCTGTGATTGCTGAAAGGTACCTTGAATATGTGATCTCCTCGACTTATTTTTGACATAAAATTAGAGAAGCACTTGAGAATAAAGGTGTGAATTAGGAACGTAGTCTGACTGTGCTGCCATCACCCCTCCTGGGGCTTCATTTATAAAGCTTGCGTATGCACAAAAAGAGGCCTTGAAATGCATGTAAGCAACTTCCCATGCAAACATTGGAATTTATAAAAGAAAACGTGATTGGGGAACATGTAAATATTTATGGCAACTCTGACCCATGCATACACAACATTTCAAAGAAACTGGGAAATGATGACACACTTGATCACATAGGGAAATGCAGCCAAACCAGCTAAATGATGATTTTCACGCACAATAAATTGTATCACCAAGCCATTATTATAATGTATGCTGATGTGATAAACATATTACAGCTTTAAAATGATGAATATGATGTACAGACTGTATTTTAGTTTCCTTTTATTAGGGCCAATGTTGCATATTTGCAATGAAGAACTCTTCTGTTTTTCTGTCAGTTTATATCAACTACCTGTTGTCACTTCTCTGGGATCTAACCGACAAGTTAAGAATATCTCACCCAAGCTTCACTCCATCGTACCCGTTATCTGAGAAGCCATTAACGGACTGGTGAGGCACTACATCCAGTTTTCGTATGGTGTGGGTGCACATACATTAAACGTAACACGTTTTTCCAACATAAAAAGGCAATTTGCAACAGTGTCTAGTTTTCCGAACGAAATCAGAGCAATTTATTGCACTTTTATTGCACTAAGGGCACCTAGTGAGAATGAGGCTAATTTTGTTAATAGTATAGCAATGACTTTCTGTATAATCCACAAGTCGTCTAGTGGGTGTCTATGGCCTGGGAAAACCTGTAATTCATTTATTTTGATGCAAAGTAGCTTTGTCAGATGTGACCAGAGGTGGCCTTAGGGGTGTGCAGGGCCTAGGGCTGACCAACCCCGCATGGGGCCGGTTATGTCAAACGCTGTTACCAGTATGTATGGACTGTATAAACTTGCGCATGGATTTAATAAAAATAATGCTAACATACACCAGATTTTCTTATTACAGCATTCAGCTAAATTTTTGCAAGATAACACATGGACTTTATCAAAATATAACTGAAGAATATAACTTGACAAATCCACTTGAACGGGACATGTGGAACTCAAATGCAGGGCCCCCTTAGGCGTGGGGTCTGGGGCGGTCGCCCAACTTGCCACCCCCAAACGTCGCTCTTGGATGTGATGGTTCTGTATGTGATTCCTGACTCATTGGTAAGGTAACTGGATGAACCCTCAGTTTTTTATTTGGCCTGTACTATTCATTGCAACAGCAATCATGTCATGTGCACATGTGCCACGTAATAACGGCTATCTACTTAGACGCTGGCGCCTTATGCCTTTCTCCAACCCTCAGAACACAGAGGAGAGGTGCTATAAATCCACACCTGATCTTGGACTCTCAGTTGTGGAGCACAATTAAATACTCTTGAATGTAGGTGGGGCGGCATGGTGGCGCAGTGGTAGCGCTGCTGCCTCGCAGTTAGGAGACCCGGGTTCGCTTCCCGGGTTCTTCCTGCGTGGAGTTTGCATATTCTCCCCGTGTCTGCGTGAGTTTCCTCCGGGCGCTCCGGTTTCCTCCCACAGTCCAATGACATGCAGGTTAGGTGGATTGGCGATTCTAAATTGACCCTAGTGTGTGCTTGGTGTGTAGATGTGTTTTTGTGTGTCCTGCGGTGGGTTGGCACCCTGCCCGGGATTGGTTCCTGCCTTGTGCCCTGGGATTGGCTCCAGCAGACCCCCGTGACCCTGTGTTCGGATTCAGCGGGTTGGAAAATGGATGGATAGTTGGCTTAACACATATCAGTCTGAACTTGACTTTTCATGATGCACTCTCCATCTTTATTTAAACTTTGGAAGAAATAAGCATCATTTGGACCATTGGTGCTGGCAGAGGACCGTGTGGTGAACGGTTAAGCCAACCAAGTCAGACAACGTAACTGTTTGTTTTGTTTACATCCTCCCCTCAATTTCATCCACAGGTGGAACTCAGCAGTTTTTATTTGTGGATTCATCAAGCCGTGAACAACACATTGGCAGTTTTAGGTAGTGAATCTGTTCATATACTTCACTGGGAGGGCAAAGGGTTACACTGAAGGAAAGAATCTAATCTAATGGGAATAACAGTCTTTAGAAGTGAGTGTCGTTACGTTTAAGCCAGGGTGCCTCCCTTGGTTTATGTTTAAATTCCTTTTGTGTGTCTTTTTTGTTCATTTTATATTCTGCGATTACTGCCATTTATGTTATTATTGCTATTTATTTCTCATTGTATTTATTATTTAGTTGCATAGTCTTGCTTTGTGGGTGAACCCTAAGAGGTGGGGCCACAAAGAAGAAGAAGAGCTGCTTACAGTTCATTGAATGTACTTTGGTAGAGTGGTGAATCTTCTTTGTGAGTATTTGTTTCTTTGGATTTTTTTTTACTCTTTTTGCATCTGTTTAAGAATTTTGATTTAGGACTTTATTTTGGAGTTTGTTTACTTTTGTATTACCTTTATGGCAACTCCATTTGGTTTTATTATTTTTTGTTGCTTTACATTTTTGGCTAGTTTATGTTAAATAAACCTTCTTTTATGAAGAACTTTGTTTTGAATCTATCCTACATCTAGAGTTTTTTATGGTTTGCTCTCCATAGTGAGTTATTTCTATATATTGACATTTCTAAGCACTTTTGCAAGCTCTTATTATCTGGGGCTTAGCAGTTTGAAACCTCTTAATTTCCTAGAATTGGGTTCCCATGGAGTGAAACTTATTTTTGGATGGACTATTTCAACTTCTGGCCTTTGTTTTCAACCTAATGTTGGAGGCTTCACACCTTTCCCATTTTTGAGAGCAATGAGCTATAAAAGGTGTGGTCAGTTACCAGACAGAAGCCTCACTTCCGCAAAAATAATTCAGGGAATTCCTACTTACATACCTGACTAGATGTTCCTTACTATCAAACATCTTGGCAAATGAATGCATCAATTGACTTGTGGGATATCTTTCCATACAATGCATCTCAAGACCCTTTAGCGAGAGCTCAGCTTTTGAAATCTGTAAATGCCTTCCTGCAAGATTCACCCTAAACATCAGTGAGATTTTTGTATACTTTTGTTAAACTGGGTAGCAGCTTTACACAGGTTGCAAAGTTTGGATTAAATCTAAATGAGGAACTAAAAATGAAACCTGAGCAACTTTTATGAAGATGAATGTTCTCCTACTAGAAATATTTCAGAAATCATTCTCTTATTTTGTCCATCACCAGATGTCCCCCAAATACATGCAAGTGTGCAACTGACTCTACATGAGCCTGATGCAAGACCAAGTGCTCAGTACAAGCAGCACCACTCTGATCCATTATTACCCTTCATAGGACTTCCATCTTTAACCAGAAAGTTGAGATTTCTGAGTTTTATTTATCCTTCTTTGCAATAGTCATCACGTGTGAATCTGGCTAGCTTAACTGTCAAGTCAAGGACTTTATCTTCTTTATATTACCAAATACGTGAATGGGAGGTGGAATAAGAGTATGGCACTATGGGAGAGGTGGCTATGAATGAAAACAACTTAGCTTTCCATAGCTTTGGATGGAGACTGTTGGGTACAGAAATGGTGTTTTTTTGTTCACGAAATGGGGAGTCGCTCTTTAGGCTAGGTTCCAACTCTAAAGTGTTATTTTCCCATTACAGCGGTTTGAGTGTCCTTTGCTTTTGACTTGTTCTCTGTTTTAACAGCAGTAATTTTTCAGGATGTTGCCAGACAACTGCTTCTAGCAATTTTTAAGAACTCTAGGGGAAAAAAAAAATTTTTTCTTTGCTTGCTGATTCTGGAAAGTGAACCCAAGGTAGGTGACTTTACTTTGTACATTTTCCCAAGAAATTTGATTTACAGTAATGAAGTTTTGTATTCTTTTAGAATTCAGGATTACAGAGACTTCTATGTCATTTCAATTTAACATTTTAACAGTTCACGTCTCAGAATGCAGTCTCTGCTCTACCAATGCTTGGATATTATGAGGGGGTCATTGCAAACACAAGTGATGTCTCCTGGCAATTTAAAATGATGAAATAAAAGGTTTTGAAGCCAGAAGTGTTTTTACATTTCTTGCACAGTCATACTTATAATCTTTCTTGAATCAGGTACATCACAACTTGGATTTTCTTATGGATGCTGCAGGCCTTTTTTGCACTAGTTGGAGGTGGGTCAGGGATTGGCATTGGCATTAGCATTGGCAGCATGCACTATTAGCCTCATCAGTCACAGCTTCCTCCACTTTCCCCTGCTTCCCCTTCCCTCCAGGTTGTTTGCATATAGTTGAGTCTCCAGAACAATTTGTCGAGTATATGAATATCAACCTGCATTATCTTTTCACGTAAACTATATTCTAATCTGTTGAACATTATGTTAATGAAAGTAACATTTCAGTTGTGTGATCTATTAACAGATCTTGCCACCAGCTTAATATGAGGTATACCATATTCAGGGTATAGAAGGCTGGTGATTATTTGCCAATTTCAGAAGGTTGACTTTTTTTCAGGTAAAGGAGCTGAAAGCTGTACAAGCTTGGATCACCTCCTTCAAGAAATTATAATCATTTTCATTCTCCAGCAGTTAATCACAGAAGGCTTGCTGCGTTTCTGTAGTCAAAAGCAGAGTGAGGAGAGCTGCCCAGTCATTACGGTCCCACTAGAGATGTGAATAAAGAACATTTAAACATTTAGCCAATTTGAGTTTGAAAACTAGTTTTGAAATTTAAAAAAGCAACTAGCACCTAAATGACATCCCCTCCTACCCCAAATCATAATTTTCATTTCCAAAGAAATCAAGAGTTCAATATAGCCTCCTTGACAAATTGTGGGTTGATTGTACAAATCAAATTTTCACAACTGAATCAAATCAAGTGTTATAGAAAAATGACCAAAGACCGCCTCAGGTAAAACAGGTTTTAGAATCCTTCCTTGCCAGATCTCCTTATTCTATATGCTCTAATGGCGCACACGTTCAGAACGTATTAATACAGTAAGTGCCCCCACACTGGCACCTTTTACAATACGGACATGCAGTGGGCAAACAAAGCAGAGAGAAAGCATACTTTATTGAAACTGAGATGCAGGAGTGTGTAGCTTGGGCACCCTAAGAAGAAAAATTAAGCTCTATAAGAAATGTTTATTATCCTTTATAACCATTGTCGATGTAAGTGAACACTTGCTGCTTTAATGATTATATTGCAAGAACTGATGTTACTTGCAGCTGGGTGGCTTTTTCTCCTTACAGTTTTGCTGTACGTTATATTGTTCAGCATTGTAGTTTTTGTAAATGTTTAAAACCAAAAGGTTTGTGCTCTTAAAGTTTGGTCTTACCGGAGCACAGCTTTCCGAATGCCAATGTTCTGGAGCCCATGAGTGCTTTTTGTGTTGTTTTAGTACTTTAGTGCTTCATTTATTTTTTAGAATAACTTAAATCCACACTTTCATATTCTAGTGATTTAATATGACCGCAGTCACTGCTGTTTTAAATGTTTTAATGGTGTGCAGGAGTATCCTTCCGTTTCAGAGTATGTTGAATTCCTCAGCAAAGGAATGATTAACATTTGTAAGTGTAGTCCTTCCTTACATGGGTCAGTTACTTCTTGTCATTTGCTGAAAGGTAGATGAACACTCGTGCAAGTTAACTAATAGTTGTGGTTCTCTGTGCTACATCAATAGGTCTTATCAAGTTCAGTTCACCCCATCCACTCTGTTCTGGCTAAATGAAACAAACAAAAACAGGCTAAATTAACTGCTTTATAACCAACTTCATGTGTGCCATAGAAAAGAGCAAGAGAGAGACTGGGAGAGTGCACAGTGAGAGGGCAAGAATGGGAAAAAGCATTTTAGTAGCAAATAAGGGAATTCAGGCGGCACATTTGAAACCCCACCTTCCAACATCTAAGCACCAGCAACCTACATAAGTATAAAACATGGAATAAATTGCAGGGAATTCCTGTCAGACATTCTACAGGCAGGGTGCAGTCCATGTTCTCTTCCAAGATGAAAATTAAATCTGGCAATTTTGAGCTACTGGAATTTGACACTTTGTTCAAAATTTTATGCAAATGTGTACAAGTTGCTGATTCTGTGTGGCAGGATATTCACTCAACTCAGGACGCCGACTCAGGCTGCTCCGTTCACGACAGCATGTTGATTAAACACACAGGACGTATCAGGAAGGCTTGCTTTGCACCATCACAAAGGCAATGAAGACCAGCTAGGCATGTAATCTTCAGTATTTTTTATTAAAGAATCATGCTGTGTTCAGATAACAAGTTCGATGGTGTAGTAATCGGCAACTGGACGTTTTATCCTTTCAGTTACACGTATAAAACCAACAACAGCTGCAACTTAGACATGAACTAACATAACAGTTATATTTCTTCTTTAAGTATAACATTGAGTTGCAAAACTGAACTTAACTCTGCTTTATTAGGATCGCATGTAACTCTTATTTAATGTACCGCACCACGCTGCTCACTGTACACCAGCCATTTTTTTTAAACACCCATACGCCCGCTGCATCCGCTTCCGCTGTATGCAAATTCAAAAGGCTCCACCTTTTTCATGGATTCTTTATGCCAAACATTTACCAAATTTCTTGGACTGTCACATTCCACTCTTCCACTTATTTCAAAATTACACAGGAAGCATTTTATGTCACCCACAAGAATTACAAGTTACTATTGAACATAATCAGTACTGTATAACTTCCATCATTGTTGGACTTTAGTATGATCACTAGGCCTAGTTGTGAATTTCCCATTGGGATTAATAAAGTATCTATCTATCTATCTATCTATCTATCTATCTATCTATCTATCTATCTATCTATCTATCTATCTATCTATCTATCTATCTATCTATCTATCTATCTATCTATCTAGTTGAGGAGCCTGATATGCACTGTTCTGCCACACCAGAAAGATAAGACAAAGAGACTGCATAAAAATGCATCATCTGATTAAGTGGGTACAAAAATAAATGAAATATAACTGAATTTTGTTTCCAGTTAATCATACAAACTACTGTCAGCTCATTGTGAGAACACAAGAATGATTGATTACTCATTTTACATCTGAATTGTCATCTATTTATGAAGTGCATTAAGCACGTACTCACCCAAGTTATGGAACTTACAATGTTTATGCATTAGATTTTTATCACTACATCAGTCCACTGACTTGCAGAGATCAAAGTTGCAGAGGCATAAATTGGAATGGGCTACACAGTGTATTACTTAGAGTTTTACTATAAATCTGCTGGCTTTATACAGAATTTTTTTCAAATCAAGCTAATATAACAGAATAAAGGCAAAGCAAAAATACTATAAAACAAAAAGACAACAGCACAGTCTCCACACCATTCACACAACACACTGCTTGGATATTCTCTTTCTGTCTTTTAAATCCTTGAATAAAAAGGCAAAGTTTCTGAATCTGGATGGACTGATGCTTTTAAGAAACAAACACAGTCAGTTCAGAGGACGCCAAAGAAGAGGCACGCATGAGTGTGTGTGTGTGTGTTGGAGTAGATTTGGAGGACAGACATCACACACTAGAGACACGTACTTCTTTGCTTATGAGTCCTACATGTACACTTGAGCTCCAGCCTCTGTTTAGACCAGATGACTGATTTGCTCTGATTTTTATTTGCTTTATGATACTAAAAGTAAAGGATAAAAACACACACACACACACTCACACAGAGAAAATGAAACAGTTTCTGTAAGTATTTTTTTGTACATTCTGATCTGGAGAAAGGGTTGATTTAGTATTGATAACCTTGTAAATGCTAACAAAGATAAAATGTCCTATTTAGAAAACATTTTCATATGCTTAGCAAATTATGAATAATAAGAACAGCAAAATAAAGTTCATTAAACACAACTACAAGGAGAACACTCTTAACAAATAATTTTAATTATATTAAATCTCAATCCAGATGCGTAGCTCCTAGCTCATGTAACAAGCTGCTCACCTCCGTTTGAAATTGTGACCCCCTCATTGTGTTTAAGAAGCATTTGTAGACTCTCTTGTTTGGTCAATTCTTGTCTAATGAATTAAGTTCTTTAACCTTGGAAGTCTAATAGCTTGCATTTGTTCCAACTTCTTCACTTTGGATGATCAATTCTGTAGCCTTGTCCTGTAACACTTGGTCCCAAACAGTGCTCCAGATTGATATTTACTTGATTATGTTGACTACTTTTGTAAGTCGCTTTGGATAAACAACAACTGCTAAGCAAATAAAAGTATGTATAAATAACATGGCTTAATTCTTTGCCCTAATAGCTTCTTATAGTGTTCATCAACCTTTTATCAGTAATTCATTTTAAAACAGCTACTCTTCATATACATAAAATGCTTTCCTGTATACTCCTGTCTAATATGAGAAGACATCTGTTTCACTTCAACAGTAATGTTCACCAACAAAGTATCTGAAATAGGACCTTTCAGATTCCTAGCATTACACCACAAACAGAAATACTCTAGAAGTATTATAAGGAAAACACCCTGAGCCAAACCTAACCGTTGGTTTTTCTCTTTGCTCCCAGACAGGAAATCATTCAAATCATAACAGTGATGTAAGGAAGCACCTCCCTAGATAAGCAGTCTATTTCCCAATTGCTCCATCAATGATTGTACTATTTTAACTAGCTCAAAAGCACTTGATCTGGAGTGACAAACACAGGTCCTGGAGAACGCCCGTGGGTGCGGGTTTTTGTTTCTGTGACTTTCGTAACTAGTGGACGGTTACTGCTGCTAACTGAACAGATGTCTTTTGCCTTATTTTGAATTGATCTGCTTTTTTAAGATTCATAACCCTCAAATATTTATTTTTACTTTGCCGGAAGTCAAACAATAGTGAGAAATGCAAAGAGAGCCAACAGATGATTAGCTAACGCATGGGTGTCAAAGTCAGGTTCTGGAGGACCACAATTTTCACTCTAACCAGTTTCTTAATTATATGTTTTTGCTCTTAAATAATCTTATGACTTGTTAGTACTATCATTCCAAATTCATTGACTTTCATCTTTCTGAATGCACAGTCAAATGTTTTGTGCACCAGAACACATCAATATTTTAATTTTTCTGTTACAAATATTTCATTCAAACCAATACTGGATGATGGACACATATGGAGTCAGGTTAGTTGGTCATCTGTTAGCAGGCTTTGTTTCTCATTATTGTTTGTGTGCTAGTTAAGATAAAAAGAAACAAGCATTCTGAAACATAAAAAACAAGTTAATTCAAATGAATGCAAAAGAAGTCTGTCCTGTTAGCTGCAGTAATTGGTTGCTAATTAAGAAAGTGGCTGAAATGAAAGCCTGCAGCCACTGTGGCCCTCCAGAATCACAGTTTGACTCCCCTACAC
This sequence comes from Erpetoichthys calabaricus, assembly GCF_900747795.2. Taxonomy (NCBI): domain Eukaryota; kingdom Metazoa; phylum Chordata; class Cladistia; order Polypteriformes; family Polypteridae; genus Erpetoichthys; species Erpetoichthys calabaricus. The sequence goes on along the minus strand of NC_041395.2, from coordinate 141,487,824 downwards.
TGGATCTTCTGTGCTGCTGAGCTGCACGCCCTACAATTTGTTATCCATCAGCATCTTCATTCACAGGAACAGGACAACAACTAAAGTAAATATCCAGAACATATTTCATACTTTAAAATTTAAAAAACAATACAACATCTTTAAAGCAATTAATTTCTTACCTCCTTAATCCAATGCAGAATCAGAAGGTCACACAAAAAAAGCATCAACCAGCCCTACGTGGCCTCCATTTCAAGACAGGGCACACTAAAGCACACAATCACGTCTTGCCATTTTACAACCCCCTTAATCCCAACCAGGGTTGTGTGTGCTGTGGCCTATCTCTGCTAGCATAGGGCACAAGGTAAGAGTAATCCCTGGACTGGGTGCCAGTCCATTACAGGGCAAACACAAACACATGCACACTCCAAATACACATTAAGGCCAATTAGCGCCACCAGTTCACCTAACCTGCATGTCTTTAGACACTGAGAAGAAGTCAGGGGACATGGAGGAAACGCATGTAAAAATGGGGAGAACATGCAAACTCCATGCAGGGAGGACCCATGACATGAACCTTGGTCTTCTAACTGCTAGACAGCAGACCTACCACTGTACCACCATGCTGCCAAGCTCACAGTCAAACACAGCTAAGCTGAGAATGACAAATTAAACTAACATGAACATGTCTTGGATGTGGCAGGAGAACTGAAGTACTGAGAAGAAAATGGTGTCGGCATGCAAAGTATGTTCAAACCTGACACCAAATGTGACCCAACTTGGGATTCAGACTTGTGAAGAAGCAGCATAACCTGCTGTGCTCCATTCTTCACAGCAACTTTCACATGCTGTAATCTTACGTGTGCGAATGTGAGAGCATCACTTATTATGGAATGATAAAGATAGAAAAATACCAATTAACAATGGAGTCCTTCCAACAGAAGTATGGTGTTGAACTGTGCTAAATATAACTTCAGATTTAAAACTCGAGCTACATATGGTTTCAAACGAATGTGGCAGAAATGAGAATGCTGAGATGGATATGTGCAGTTACAAAGAAGGGCCGAATAAGAAATGAAACAATCAGAGGTACAACAAAAATAGAAGAGATATCTAAGAAAGTGCAGGAAAGGGGGCTGAAGTGGTATGGCCATGTGATGAGGAGAGACAATGAATAAGTGGGCAACAGAGTGATAGCAATGGAAGGACATGGGAAGAGAAAGCAAGGGAGGCCAAAGCAGAGGTGGATGGAAAAAATAAAATAAAATCTGAAGGAAAAGGCCTTGAATGGCGAGCTGCATGAAGAAGGTTGATCAGGCACCCGGACCTCACCTAGAAGTGGGAAGAGATGAAGAAGAAGCTTAAGTGCTAGGTTTTGCAACAAGATTTGAGCGGAAATGCTGTAATCCTTTCATTTCCAAAGCAAATATCTGCAAGAGTTGTGAAACTGACACAAGACATTCTGTTAAAGACCTTTGCCCTTTACTCAATAAAAGCCAGCTAGGAAAAAGGTTAGCAGAAGTGCATATTCTTCCACTCCCTGGAAACTACTTTTAAATTCTTGGCTTCATCTACTGTGTCTAACAAATCATTTAAACACACCATTGCCCTCCAGTAAGTAGCAGGCAAAAGGCATTTCACACAGCTGCCTGAGATTCCAGACTGGTTAGTTTGTCATTTTATTGTGTTAACACATACACTGCAGGGTGGCATGGCTGCTAATATATTGGCTGATTATAAAAATCAGCTCCAAGCCCCACAGCAGTTGATTTATCAACTCTATAAAGTGCAAGTGTGACAAATTCAGGAGTACCACAAAAGAGGCAGCTGAGATAGACTAAGCCATTAGAATAATATTTCATACAATCGCAACAACTAGACATGGGATTTGCCTTTGAACAGCACACTGGTTAGCTTGTGCTTGCAATGCTATTATATAATAGCCTTCGATGATGATGTCCTCCATCATTGTGAGGTAACCTTTCTCTTTAAATGCAGGCTGCCTATGTGAAAGAAAGCTGAGTGTTTAAATTTAAATTCACAGTTTTGGCATAGGTATATCTTTCTTTAATTTAAATACAGTAACCATTATCAAAATACAGCAGCAGTGTAATTATATTGAAAATATTAAGTAATTGCAAATTTTTGGTCAAGAGCTTTCTACTCCATGTAATTATACAGTGATCAGTGTCACTCTGTACGGATGTGCACTACTCCGTATTTTAAAGTGAGCTTAAGCTGCTATGCCAATTTCATAACTCCATTTAGTTTCATTTTTAAAAATGGCCATACTTGATCATGCCTTATTATCTATTTTTTTTTTTTTTTTTAATCTCAGTGAAAGAAATAATATTGCAAGAAAGGGCAAGTTTTGGATCCTCTGACCTTCAATTGAATGTATACCGTTCAATGAAATGTAAGAGAAAAATAACTAGGTCTTCTAATATGCATTTATAAATAATTTAAGATCTAGCTGTGCCCGGAGAGCTGTCGTGTTTTATGGCTGAAAGTAGGTCTGACTATACAGATGTTCAGATGAACCTGGTAAATGAAAATATCAAGGAAAAAAAATGTGATTTTTGCCACTGCACTTCACTGGAATTGCTTCATTTTTAAATAAAAACTGCCTATTGAAATCTTCCTTCATAGATTTTATTCCTATATTTTTTCAGGCGTGGTAAAATTGTTTTCAAGAGGGGAGATGAAGATGTGAAACAGGATCTACGGCAACAGCTGGCCCTGTTATACAGTGCTGGGCAAATGACCAAAAAAGATAAGAAACAAAGTGCAGCAGACGATAATTACTCCTGTAATATATGGCATGTACAGGGTGTGACACATTTCCAAGAATACTCTTTTGTCATTTAAGATTTTATTTTATATAGTGTGCTTACATTACAACTGCAGCACAACTGAATAATATGTGCAATTAATACTTTGTGATAACATGTTGAGGAAGGACGGCCACATATTCACTCAGGGCCACTTGGTGCGGTGACATTGGCACCAGTCCGTGTCAAATAAAATAAAGCCCACCTTGACCGACTTCAGATTTTAGAATGATTTGTTTACCTGAAACAAATTAAATCACAAAGTGCCACCACATAAGGGGCTGCTTTTGGAACCAAGTTACACTTATGGAGCTCAAACACTCCCCTCTCATTCAGTCCATCACAATCAACAAATACTATAAACTGAGTAAAAATCCCACTGAATATTTTTGATGCTGTACAGTGCCTCATTTATATATATATATAAATAACTTGGCTTAAAATGGAGCAGTCTCTCTAGCAGCTGTAACCTTGTAGAAACTCAGTGGCCTCAAATCATCAGCAGCATTTTAAATATTTAATGACACCAACTCGTTAAGGTTTAATTAATATTTTATCACTGTATATAAAATAAAAATGAAATCTGTAACAGATTTTTCTAAAAGGTGCCAAGAGATTAATCAAGATTGTTTTTGTTTTGTTTTTTTTTTTGATGGAAAGGGGAAGAAAAAAAATTGTTGACATTGTTTGGTCTTCCATTATTTGTATCTTAAATGAAACAAAAAGAGGCCAATTGCACTTTTCTGAAATGAAAAAAATAAATCCATCCATCCACGAAAATTCTGAATCAAATGCAAAGATGAACAGCATTCTTGCACTTATGCAGCATAAGCATGGACAAAAGGAATGCCAGGACCCTCAGGAGTCACACTGCCTCCTTTTAAAGGCAACGTCGGGTTTTATGACAAGAACTTTAAAAGCCAGGCTACGCTATTAATGCATGTTGCTGCACGCCACTGGATCATCTCCAGGAAAGAGAGCTGCTTCCCATATTCAAAGGTAAACATTAAGTCTATAAACAGGAACAAAATGTTTCAGCAGTGCATTCTTTAGTCTTTTTGTTATAGAAACTGAAGGGACTGCTCACCAAACATTCAGTGTTACATTCACTCTTAATATGGTTGCAGTGGGTTCACTGAAGATAAGCGACAACACAAAATTATGTTCTGTATATAAATTAAGGGAAAGCTCAAAGTGTACTTATTGTACACTGCTAGAGCAAAAACTGTTTTTTCTCTAATCCTGACACACTGGTATGATTAGATGTTTTGATATCTTTATATTATTTAGCCTTATATACCCCCACACTGAAATGGAACTTAGTGGCAAACTATAATCTGTCACCCAGAGGTGTGGCTACCACATCTTCCCATATGTAAAGACTTTAAAAATTACACAAAGAATTCACTCGTAACAGGTCTTGTCTTTGTCTTGATTTGCTCCTAAAACTTTGTTTTTGGTTGCCATTAAGGTCACAAGCAGTTCTTGTAACGGACATTTTCCTTTAGAAGAGTTGGTGCTGTTTCTTAGCTTGAGCATGTGAGTGAGGGAAGTGGCTGAAGGGAAACGTTTTATATTTACTATGTAATGCAGGCAGAGGAGGAGGCACCCTGCAGAGCAATAAGTTATGTAATTCATTGGTTTCTTCAACTCTTAATCTAAAAAATGTGTATCCTTACAAAGAAGAAAATACAGCCGAAAAAAAAAGAAAAAAACCTAGATAACTTAGTAACATTGTGTTCAAGCTGGCATGCGGTTATGCTAGAAAGGGAGTAAGGGCAAAACGCACACTCGAACAGGAGAGCAACATTAAATCAACTACAGTGTAGGCAGCAGTATTTATGCTCGGAAGTAAAAGAGAGATAAAACACAGAGCAAAGGATACACAGTCATGTAGGGAACTGGAAAGGGAAAAATAAAATAATGAATGAAAAGGTAGAAGAAGTCACATATCAAGCTATTACAATATGTGAGTAGCAGCAGGGTAAAGGGCAAGGTGTGTGATAGTGTGATAAACAGGTGCTTAGAGAAGGTCAACAAGCATAAGATGGCTATTTTAGCTGCTTTAAAGTTATATTTACATTCTCAGTTTAAAAAGGTTAAACTGTTTCACCCAAACAAATTTTAAAAAAAGGTCCAAAACAATGCCAGTCTTATATGGTGTTTGTTTAAGAATTTTGTATTTTAGGAGCCCAAATTCTGTTTGAAATCCCAGCTAATTAACACCTTCAGACCAGGGTCACTGACCACGAGGACATACTAGAGAATTGTAGGAATTTGCCCAGGTCTTCTTTTCATAGATAATGTGCACTGATTGAGCGGTGTTGTAGGCATCTGTACTCCAGAAGGCTAATAGAGACAGCTAGGTCACAATTGGATGTAAGCACAAAGTAGGAGGTGGACGCTGGTCCAAGGACGGCTAACCCAGAGGTAGAGGTCTCTGACAATACTCAGGACATTATGGAGGTGGATGACAAATCTGATAACTCCAATGTGATACGGAGGGGTAAGAAGTCACAACAGGTCAACTCTAAGACAGAATCCAGAAAGCAGAAAGAAGTGAAAGGGGAAGGGGGACTTAGGTTTTAGAGTGACTGACACACAAGTTTCGTGGTGGCTCTTTTGTAGCTATATAGGGATGACCAGAAATGCATGGCGCATGATGTCACTATTGTGATGGTATAAAGGTTGGCATCACACCCTTCTTGGTTGGCCGAGATTGTGGACACTACAAAAACTTCCCTATGTGTTTTTGTTGTATTTGGGTTTTTTTTAACATAGAACCTTCATTGCTGTCTTCTTGATTTCAGTTTAGTTTTGTTGTTAAGCTCTCATGTTTTGATTTTCTGAAATCTTGGGATTGACCTTTGTTTGTTTGTTTTAACAACGTTTTAATATCCTAGTCCTTATTGACCTGCCCAAGTGGCCAGCATTGTTTCTAACATTAGGCAGAATATTGGTGTAGGATAGAGGAGTAGAGGTTTATGGGACATTGGGACACCTTTTGGAAAAGATGTGATCCATGCTGCTGATCTGAAATAAATTGGGCACTAACGTATTGGGAATGTATATGTATGGGTTGGCCAAGGATTGTTTAAACTGGTGAATGGGAGGCAGGTGGTTTAGGACAAGAAAGGTCTAAGTGTTCATATAAGAGAACCAAGGTAACTGAAATTACTAGCCTTTAGGCAATAAACCAAAATAACATCAGTACTATGCTAGACATTTTTTGTCTTAGTGTGATGATGTGGGTTCACTCCACGCTCCCATCGTCCTTCCGGGAGCCCTGAACCCAACACCATCAGTAATGTCACTGAGATGAGCTGACAAATGAGGACAATTCCCTAATGAATCCAGGAGATAGTGCAAAAGTGCTTTTATTACACAAAAATCACAGTGTCCAAACAAAAAGTGCAATGCATCTGGTTTCAATAAATAATCTATAAAACAGTGCAAAGTGGGGATAAAAACAATAAATTCTTTATATTTCGAGGTTAAAAATGCAGTCTCACTCTTCACGATCTTAGCACACCTCCTTTTCTCATTTTCCCCAGCTCAATCATAACTCGCGTAGTCGGCGGAGACCCAACAGCAACGAGCTCCTTTCAGCCGACCTTCGTCTTGGCTGCCTTAAGGACATCACTGCCAGACCGTCTGAGGTCGGGTTTCTTCTCTTCTTTCTTTGCGCTCACGTAGTCGCTCCTCAGATCCCTCGGGATGACTCCTGCCTTGCTCACCACACTGCACCTGGATGTTCAGTGTGGCGAACTAGCCCCTAGAGTGCCACAACCAAACGCTCCTTTGTGGGGCCCCAGCTTGTTCTGCTCCTCCTTCCAGGTGGCCAGATCCTCCTGGTAAGACTGCTCTTTCACATCCTTTAACCTCCTTTTTTCTTCCTCTTTCCTCGATCCATCTTGGTTTCTCGACATCCCGGTTTCTCAACATCTCCCTTTCCTTTATGCCCGCCTGTATATATATATATATATATATATATATATATATATATATATATATATATATATATATATATACACACACACACCCGCTCCTCCGGGGGCACAGCGCCATAATCACACGCCGCAGGAAGCCAGTGAAGCAATTGAGAATGATTGCACCCACACGTGCAGGTGCGACTCGCTCCAACTACCTCATTTACTCCCCGCAGTCGCGCAATCGCGCCCACAGAGAATGGCACGGCAATACGGATTTAAAACCTGGCCCTTTTTTTTGAAGCAGCGGACCCGCTATACCACACTTAATGCTATAAGTATTAAAAATAAATCAATTTGAGGCATATATACACTGATGTTATAAGTTGTCACACACGTGCGACTAGGAAGGAGCTGAGTGGACCAAGTGGAGGTAATTACCCACAAGGCCAGGGGGTGGTGGTGTGTACTAAACCTACCTCTGTTATCTCTGCAGGCCACATTTCGGAAAACCTGCCTAATGTAACATCAGTTCCTTTTCCAGCTCACAGACTGATGTCACTTCCGGTTCCAGGACCCAGACTGACATCACTTCTGATTCACGGCTTATAAAACCACTATCATCAGTTCAGTCTTGGAATTCAACCTAAGCACATCATTCTTGTTTTCTATACCCTTTTGCAGCCAGGGACAATATTACGGTTGGATTATTAAGTGAGGATTTAAATACAAGTCTTCAAATATGTAGGAGATGAGCCACATCTTAGTGAGGATATGGTGACCTGACTAGAAAGGCAGCAAAGGATTAGGGACCACATGATACAGATAACAGTGTCTAATGTGCAGCTTTTTAATATCAAAAAAGAAAGTTTATAGTTGGACTTTGGATTTAATAATCCAAATATCAACTCTTACAAATAACAGTGCACAGGAACAGGAATGTAATCAGTGACTCTTAAACCACCAATGAGAGAAGGTGCCTTTCTAGATTTGTTTGAAAATGTCATAATAACCAGGATAGAATACAAAGGGTAGAAGTTATTGAACTGTTAGGATTTATGAATGATAATAAAATGATAAATGTAACTTTAGCAAGGCAGGTAAAGAACAGATCCGGCAAAGTGCACTAACATATATGTTATTAAGAAGATTCTGTAGCATATATACATAGAATATGAACGCATCAAATGGTATTTGTGACAAATTGCTTTTATTTTTATTACAGCATGTGTAACACTGTAGACTGTCAATTCCAAATCTGGCACTGATGCTCCAACTCTAATTAAAAAAGAAAGAAAACAAATTCTAAATACATAATGCATGTATACATGCAAACAGGCTCAGGCCCTTTGTGATGATGTATATTTCTGATATTATTGATTACAGTTTCAATTCTGAACAATCAAGTCAAATGTACATTAACATGGGCATCGCTTTTGTATCTAAGAATGAAGTCAGGAGGAAACCAGCCCTGAGCTTAATGACACCATATATATACTTAAATAACCATGCTTAACAACATTGGGCTAATTTAATGTCACTAAGCATCTACTGGAATAACAACTCTGAATCGTGAATCCCCCCTTGCCCTTCATGTTGTATTAGGAGTGGTGACTGCTGAAGCGGTGATGTCTCTGCTGGTCTGAATTCATTAACAGATTTAGTTATTCAGTCACCTCTCAAGCACAACACAAACGATGATAGTGCACGTGTTTATTTACCAAATCTGACATAAAATAATCACAATTGTTACAAAATTTTTTTGAATGATAACATTGTTGTCTGATTGTTACAATGTTTTTCTAATTATATAAATAAACAAATTAGCTAAAAGGCTATCTAAATTCCATAACAACAGAAGCATCATTTAAATGTAAGGGATAAGCGGTAGGAAATATTTTGTTTTATTGTATTCATAATGTTTCAGCATTGAACACCTTACTCTTTAATAGGGTTGATTTCTTCCCTTCCTTTGTGATCTGTTTAGATTCCAGTATCTTGTAAAATGTGTAGCTTACAGAGAAATATAATAATGTGTACATTAGTTTGAAAATCACAGTCATAATATTTTTTCATTTATTACTTAATAAATTACATTGTCTATGCAAGAAAGCTCTAGTTATGCACCTGTTAATTATAGTGTATTTTGACTTTGATGATAAGGCGTTTTCTGAATTGCTAAGATTTACACTAATTAAAAGTTCCTTTACAGTGTACTTAATCAGAGACACCAGAACTGCAAATTTAAATAAAAAAAACAATGAAAACATTGTGTTTCTTCAAATATGACCAAATCAACAAGGTATAGATAAAACTATGTAACAAAAATGGAAGGAGAATACCTAGCTGTGATCTCTGAGAAAAGAGCTGTTAAATATCTTGGTGGACAATAAAGACAAGACATGTCTACCATCATAGATCACCTTTATGTCAGGAGCTAATAGGCTGGTCTTGTCTGAAACAGCCTCTTTGGGGTTAATGTGTGTTGTACATGACTTGGATCATTCATCACACCACAAAACAGTAGACAACATCTCAGCAATCATCTTACAAATTAGGAACGTGCTTGTGTCAGGATTTCAGGTGTTTTATATCCTTTCTTACTTGTTCAGCTGACCAATACACAAGGAGATGGCTGCAGTATTTCTTCCTGTGAATTGCAGTGGCTGTCCTAATTAGCTGGCTAACTAGCAAGGCTTCAGCTGCCCTGGTCCTCTCTAGGAAGCCATCATGCATTGAGCAGTGGCTGTCTTGCTTCTAGTTTAGCCTGCTGTCTCATGGTGAGTTGGTGTCTGTCCTTTTTCTGTCCATCTGGCCAGATAGCAAGCTGTTCTGTTACCGTCTAGTCAGCCATCTCTGGTAAGCAGAGCATGTCTTGCTACTGGTGAGCTGGCTGTTTCATGTTGTGAGATTCTAAACTGAGCAGATTTCATTTTTGTATTTATTCTGCAATACACTTGTTGTTTTCAGGGTGTTACATTTTATTGATATTTCTGTTTAATTGTGTGGTACTATTTTTATGTGATAATTTTTATATTAGTGGCAACACCAATTATGTTCCTGCAGCTTGGCCAGAAACAAAGCAGCTTTTCGTGTTTTCATAATGAGAAGTCAAGCAAAATGACACCTTTTATTGGCTAACTAAAAAGATTACAATATATAAGCTTTCAAGGCAACTCAGGCCCCTTCTTCAGGCAAGATGTTTTCATATGAATTCTTTAATTTAACTGCTTATTTAAATTTTAATTTCTCTGTAGATGCAGAATCCCTGATCTTTGGTTCAACCTTTCATTTTGATACTTGCTCTCATGACTCTGAGTTCTGGATGCTCTCCAAAGAAGTGACCTATTGCCTTTTAATTTATTACAGTAGTTCAATTTCTGCTTTGTTTCTCAACCCTGGATTGTTTAACCTGTGAATAATATTTAATTTTGTGTTTCAGAAAAAGTGATCATGAAAATGGGAGAAATCATAATGGTTATTGTGACTAGACTCTGCTCTTTGTCAATACATGAAATGAAACATTACCTGATGATCAGTGCACTGCCACGGGCAACACAACTGCCTGTTGCAAAATCCACCAGTCTCCCCATGGTGCTGTTCTTGTCGTTGTTCTTCTTCTTTCCACCAAACATTGTCACAGCATCATTCTATCATATCCATACAGCTAACATTAGCCATGATGCTTTGGGCTGACCACCTTGCCTACCAAAAACTAAATGCTTATTCGTTCTGAATCAACTTACTTGTTCAAATGACTAGTACCGTATATACTCACATACAAGTCGGGTCTTGAAACCCAAAAAAATGATCATAAAATCAGACCCCAACTTATACACCCGTTCAAAATTGCGACACTTCATTTTTTTTCTTCTTGCCTCCTTCAATCTCCCACCATTTCCTCAGACACATCAAATTTTGTTGCAGCAGCACAGTTACCAATTTCTTTCTCCACTTCAATGACTTTTAATTTAAAACCAGCTTCATATTTTCTTCTGATCAAACGCTCCATCGTAGATAAAGGTGTATGAGGTTGTGAGATACAAAAAACACAAATCAGTGCAAACGTTGATTCGTAATAGTTTGGGTATTACCGTGTGGTCACGTAGGCACAATAGAGAGAGAGAGAGAGAGGTTAGGAGCACGTGCTGATACAGCGCATTGCCGCACCCACATAGAAAATAAAGGCAGTATGCTCCGTGGTTACTGTTTCAGGTGGGCGTTAGCATATCATAATCTCTTGGACCAATAGCATGAGTTTTCTGCATTCGACTTCTACAACCAACATTATACAATACCAGAAATTATACTGTAAAATCAAGTCCTGACTTATCCACGAGAGAACTTAAATGCAAGTATATATGGTAAATGCTTTGTCAAACTATTCTTGGCTTTCTATAATGTTAGTCAAAGTATTGTTACAATACCATAATCATGTTCCACAGTAGGTCTGGCTTGTTGTACCACCTTTTAATATAAATTATGTTTATTTTATAAAGACTTACTTGATGTATTACTGGGTGGGAGTGCAATCTACTTTACTATATTGTTTTATACATCTTTGTTTACTGTATATAATGTTGTGATGGTGTCATGTATTGTATATTGGGTTGTTAATCATGCTACAGTTAGGTCCATAAATATTTGGACAGAGACAACTTTTTTCTAATTTTGGTTCTGTACATTAACACAATGAATTTTAAATGAAAGAACTCAGATGCAGTTGAAGTGCAGACTTTCAGCTTTAATTCAGTGGGGTGAACAAAACGATTGCATAAAAATGTGAGGCAACTAAAGCATTTTTTTAACACAGTCCCTTCATTTCAGGGGCTCAAAAGTAATTGGACAATTGACTCAAAGGTTATTTCATGGGCAGGTGTGGGCAAGTCTGTCGTTATGTCATTATCAATTAAGCAGATAAAAGGCCTGGAGTTGATTTGAGGTGTGGTGCTTGCATGTGGAAGATTTTGCTGTGAACAGACAACATGCGGTCAAAGGAGTTCTCTATGCAGGTGAAAGAAGCCATCCTTAAACTGAAAAAACAGAAAAAATATTACGAGTGGCAAAATCTATAGTTTGGTACATCCTGAGAAAGAAAGCAAGCACTGGTGAACTCAGCAACACAAAAAGACCTGGACGTCCATGGAAGACAACAGTGGTGGATGATCGCAGAATCATTTCCATGGTGAAGAGAAACCCCTTCACAACAGCCAACCAAGTGAACAACACTCTACAGGGGGTAGGCGTATCGATATCCAAGTCTACCATAAAGAGAAGACTGCATGAAAGTAAATACAGAGGGTGCACTGCAAGGTGCAAGCCACTCATAAGCCTCAAAAATAGAAAGGCTAGATTGGACTTTGCTAAAGAACATCTAAAAAAGCCAGCACAGTTCTGGAAAAACATTCTTTGGACAGATGAAACCAAGATCAACCTCTACCAGAATGATGGCTAGAAACAAGTATGGAGAAGGCGTGGAACAGCTCATTATCCAAAGCATAGCACATCATATGTAAAACATGGTGGAGGCAGTGTGATGGCTTGGGCGTGCATGGCTGCCAGTGGCACTGGGACACTAGTGTTTATTGATGATGTGACACAGGACAGAAGCAGCCAAATGAATTCTGAGGTGTTCAGAGACATACTGTCTGCTCAAATCCAGTTAAATGCAGTCAAATTGATTGGGTGGTGTTTCTTGATACAGATGGACAATAACCCAAAACATACAGCCAAAGCAACCCAAGAGTTTATTAAAGCAAAGAAGTGGAAAATTCAGTCACCTGATCTTAACCCAATTGAGCATGCATTTCACTTGTTGAAGACTAAACTTTGGACAGAAAGGCCCACAAACAAACAGCAACTGAAAGCCGCTGCAGCAAAGGTCTGGCAGAGCATTAAAATGGAGGAAACCCAGCATCTGGTGATGTCCATGAGTTCAAGACTTCAGGCTGTCATTGCCAGCAAAGGGTTTTCAACCAAGTATTAGAAATGAACATTTTATTTCCAGTTATTTAATTTGTCCAATTACTTTTGGGCCCCTGAAATGAAGGGATTATGTTAAAAAATGCTTTAGTTGCCTCACATTTTTATGTAATCGTTTTGTTCACCCCACTGAATTAAAGCTGAAAGTCTGCACTTCAACTGCATCTGAGTTGCTTCATTTAAAATTCATTGTGGTAATGTACAGAACCAAAACTTGAAAAAAGTTGTCTCTGTCCAAATATTTATGGACCTAACTGTATGTGTATGGATGTACTGTAACACCAAGAGAAATTCCAAACAACTATGTTGCTTGACAATAAAGTTCAAGTTCAGCCCTGTTCAGTAATAGAAAAAGTAAAGACCTTATTTACAGATTCATTTTAAGGCTTTAAAGAAAGGTCCAGATGGCCAGATGCAATGACCAGATGGCTAGGGAGGACAGAAAAAGATTCTTAATAAACTCCAGGGGCGAGATGCTGGAGGAAAAGCAAAATCTGCAGGGGTTCCAAGGCCCACTGGGTATTCTACCTGACATAAATGAATGTAAGTAGTTCTTTATTGTTTTGTAAGCTTCACCCTAGTGGATAGGATCCAGTGGGTTTCATCAATAACTGAAGTATCTACTTATGTTCCAACATCACAGTTGGCTGTGCAGTACTTAAATTACAGAAATATATACAGTATATGAGTATGTTTTGAGAATATTTCTACTTTACTTAAGCATATAACTGTATGTCTGCTTTCATTTTTATTTCACTATATTTTCAAACTCAAATGCCTATGTTTACTCCGATATATTTTGCTAGGCACATTACTGCAATATTAAAATTGAAAGCAAAAGAGCTACACAAATATACACACTATTTATTCAGTCAATTATCTAATATACAGGCAACTCCCACTAAAATTTGCATATACTAAGAATTTGTGGCAATTTTCAAACTTGACAATCTATGCATTCATTCCAAGTACACCTCACCACAGCTGCAGAACAGGTTGGGATTGAATGCTGGTGACACGCCAGTGGTGACACATAGTCTCAGCTATTACCACAGTGGATGCTGCTGCTGCTGCTGCTCCTGCATTCACACATTAGACGATTGGGGTGGGACAGGCTGCACATGCTGTGCGTCACTCAGCTGATCATGAATTTTGCTCATGTATCTTCTCACATTATCCTGGGCATCATGGTTTCAAAAGAGTTAATGAGCTAGTTGGAAACACCCAAGAAAAACAATACCACTGAATGTGAAACTAGAAGTCCAGGTAAATGCTTTATTAAACATTATTTAATAAAGGACAACACCTTACTACAGCTAGTTTTGATGACTAATGTTATTATTAAACTAATTCTGTGAATTTTCTTGCAGTTGGGTGTTATTTGAACAAAAATGGGGATCATTTTGGGGTCCAGGGAATGTTTCAAAAATGTTTAATGTAATTAGGTGTTCACATTACAAAAATTCATTTTATAATAAGTTTTTGACAAATTAATTACCTCAACTTAATGCCTGTGTGCCTCTCCTGTTAGTGCCTACCCCACTGAATTAGAATATGAACATTAAGATGTCTGTTCACCCTGAATGTCAGTGCTTCAAGTTGCAATTGCTTGGTCAAACTTTATTCATTTGTAATATGACTCACACACAAAATGACATCAGCCTGAATAGTTTGAAGTTTGTAAGAATTTTTTGTAGTTATAAATAAAAAAACCTACTTAAGTACAATTAATGTCAGATACTTTAAAACGGCTACATGAGTAGTTTGCTCACAGACAAGATACCTTTCCATTAAGGTGTTTCTACCTTTACTCAAGAATGGCTGTTGGGTTCTTTATACGACACTGCTCTTGTAGGATGGCACTACAATTGTAACATGTGAATTCAAGAATAGAGGAAGGAAGGAACCATTTGGGAAGTGATAACTGTATCTAGAACCTTGCTGACTGCACTTTGATTTGGCAAAGACACACATACTGAATTGTAAAAAACACGAAGCTGCCCCGGAATAGGCTCTATGAGATCAGATCAACTCACCTCTTTATACTGATGAAAGCAGTGGTTAAAATTAAAAAAGGACTGAACTGAAAGCACACAGAAAGCCGGACTCTGTTCTGTCACAACACATGAAGAGTACAAAGGGGTACAAAGGTTTTTAGAAGAATCTATCAAAGATAAATGCTGGAGTGTTACTCTTTCCAATTTATATTAACTCAGATTCTGATATTTTGGGTAACTTGCAAAATTTACATGACACAAAAACCTTGAGGGAAAGCAAATACTGAAAAGGCAGCAAAAGAAATCAGGATGACGAGAACAACTTTCAGAACTGGGTTAGTACATGGAAAATGCAATTTAATGCAGATAAAGTGTCGCAAAGGAACATTAATAATATGGCCAAAATGGCCAACACAAAGTGCTACAAACAATCAAAAGAAACATGAATTATAAATTATTAATTATAAATAAAAAAATGGGTGACACTGTGTAACAGGAGACACTCTCAGAAATGGATTTATGAGTTTACAATGTTCTCACCCCAAAGACACTTTGCAGAAACAAATGCAATTAAACAAAATAATTAAAGTACCGTATATCGTGAAAACTGTTGGCTATAAACTAAAGAACATTATGCTCAGACTCTATAATTTACTAGCTACACTACCTCAGTGTACAGAGTGAAATTCTGGATCATAATGTTCCAAAAAAACGTAGCAGCACTTGAGAAAAGCAAAAAAGTGCATCCTTTCCATGACATGCTAAAATAATTGATGCTCGTCAGGACCTACTCCACATTTTTAAATTCACAAAGGCATTGATCCAGCAGAACTTTTTCCGTTAAGCTATATATTCAAGAACGCCATTGGAAGTGTAATGGCGACAAAAGCCATGAATTGATTCTTAAAACAAAAGTTTGTGGGAATTTAGTACAACTTAGCATATCATGTAGCTGATCTTAAACAAAAACAACTTAACGATTAGCTAACCCAACCAGGTTGAGGTAATGAATGGGCCTCTCTTGTTTGTTAAACATCTTATATAAATGTAATGAATTATTATTATTATTATTATTATTATTATTATTATTATTATTATTATTATTATTATTATTATGTTGTTATGTTCATGGGAACTGATTAAGTGTAACATTTAAATCAGGACTGGAGACTCACTCCCTCAGTCTGAAGTGCTTGTTCACTGTAATATGCTTTGCCAGGCTTGTCTTCTTCAGTTTCCACAATGTATTAGAATCTATTGTCACTGTTACTGTAGGTCATTTCTGCGTTTCTCTTAATTTTTGTAAATCATGGACTTATATTTACTTAAGTAATATCTTTAACTTTGTTGTGTATCTGTTGCTTACATTGTATGATGCTAGAGAGTGGAAACATAATGTCAACATGTTGCATGTTGATTAGCACATGCAAGTAATTCCTCTGTAATTTGTGCATGTGACAATAATGACTTTATAAACATACAATAGTGCTCATAATATGAAGTAATAATCAGACTCTAAAAGAAAAGAACAGACATGCAGTAATGACACAAAATGAAGCATTGACATTTTAACAAAATTTGCAGTGCCTGGTTCTCACATTAAGCAGATGACTGAAAAGGAGATAGGAATAAAATCACCTAGTGAGCAGTCGACTGAGAAATGGAGGCTAAAGCAGTGCCTCTGCTGCCAACACTCATTGAAATGAGTTAAACTGCTGCCTAACTAAGCTTTTCAAAGCCAAAAGTCACAGCTGTTCAGTGTCTCCTTTGAGCCCTTCCAGGAGCAAATATGGCACTGCAGCTTTATCACTGTCTAAGCGTCTCACAGCTGGAGCTTTTAACCAACATTGTGTTCCTGGTGACACAGTGAAGGGCTACAGATCCGGCATCCTTAAGCTGTAAGACATTATCGAAATGGACTCTCGGCATATAATGGATTCCATTTTAAACATAAGCATACTTTTTTCTGTGCTGTCTAAAAGCCCATCTAAATGTTGAGATTTCTATAATATGCAGAGATGAACTTGTCTGGCTGATATTACAGACTCCATTGCCATATTTGTCCAAAATGATTTAGACAACCTGCAGGATCTTCTGCATTTTAAATTTATTTTGGTTCTATTTCAGAATTTATCACTTTTACTCAGGTTACTCATAGTAATAACAGAAACATTTTACCAATGTACAGTAGATTCCATTTTTGTTGTCTAACTTTCATTTAGGTCAAGTTTAATTTTGCTACCATTTTAGATTTTATTTGTTTCCGTGATGCTGTTGACTCACGTCACGTACGTTATCTGTTCTTTTGGATGTCATGATTGTTACATCATAAATCTGTGCCTGTTTCTGTCTGTGTTATCTCTCAGTGGATAGCATTGTCTTGTTTTTGTGTAGAATGGTAAACTTATTTTTGGTTTGTTTTTGGCTTTTTGCTCATGTCTTTGGATTAACATCTTTTCCTGTGATTCCTGGTTGCCTGGTGTGAGAAATATCCGGCAGCTCAATCTGGCCGTTACGGCCCAGGATGGGAAGAATGGAGAAGGGCAGTCTTTCCAGGATACTGCCTCCCCCAGGACACTAGGTGGCAGCTCCCCTGGACGGTAAATGTACCCCAGATTCCCGCAGGGCATCATGAGACGTGGAGACCATTTTCTCAGCCCTGTTGGGTGCCGTGGGTGCCACCAGGGGGAGCTAATAAAGAACCTGGGGACTCCTACTTTTCTTACAAGCCCACTGTACTTCCGGGATGCTTGAGGAGGATAATGTGGCATTTGACCCGGAAGAAGAGGAGAAACATTTCCGGGTCATGGAATATATAAAGTACTGTTGGAGACCCAGAAAGCAGAGCCAGAGTTGGGAGGTTGGATGATGAAGCTGCTGGGAGTGGAGGATTATTATTATTGTATTATTATTGATTATTGGGCAGCTGTGGCGATTGTGGTGCTTTGTGCACTTTATTTGAAGAAAATAGTTAAAAATTCTTCTTGGTGCTTTTACACGTGTGTCCGGGACAACTGTCTGTGGGGTTTCATGGGGCAACAGTGCCCTTAGCGTCCACACTGGTTAATTTTCATCTTCTGGTTTTGACCCATTTCTGCCCCTGAGTTTGATACCATATCCTGTCTTTTCATTATCACACAGGTTACATGGTACAGATTATTGGCTTATTGCAAAGTCTGTCCTGCCAAGTCAGTACGCTGCAATAACTGTACAAAAATTGGACATTTTGCTAGAGTCTGCAAAAAAATGAGGGTGAGAGAAGTCGCCGATTGTAGTAATCTTACTTAAGTGCCGGAAGTGATAATATTAAGTACAGAGACAGATTGTAATGCAGATAAAATCATGTGCACTATTTCTGTCAGTACAGTGAATGATCATGAAGCTTGCGAAGTGCAGCTTATGTTAGACGTGGGATTGGCAGTTTCTGTTCTGCCATATCCACTGTGCATTGAATTGTTTCATCAGGCTCTGCACTCTGAGACACTACCTTGTGAGTTATGGAGGTAATCCAATTGTTGTGAAGGGATGTGTTCAAGTGTCAGTTTCAGTGTCACTGGGTTTTCGTACTGCGGATTCAAAACTTTATATTTCACAGCATGGAACTGCAAATATTTGGTCAAGACCTGTTTGCTAAACTTCGGTTGCAGTTGCTAAATGGAAATGTAAAAGAACAGTGCACCTTTCCTCAAGAGGAGTGTATATCAGCTGTCGCTGAAGATTGCACACAGCCTCAAGGATTTACAAAAGGGTTGGTGCACAAAATAAAAGTACATCTAGATGTGATGCCAAAACAGCAAAAATTGAGCCATCTGCCATTCGTGGTGAGAGTGGCAGTTTCTAAGGAACTAGAGAAGCTATTACATTAGGACATTATTGAGCCAGTAGAGTCTTCAGAATGGGACTCTCTCACAATAATCCTCACTAAATGTCATTATCCAGGCAGTGCACTGTGTTCTGCAAGTCGGTACACATTTCTCATGCCCGTTTTCCTGCCTACTCTGCTGTGCTGTTGTTTCTGCATGGGGCAAAAAGGCTAGATGTGAGGAACTTCATATGTCTCTCATAATATTAACCTGGCTAAAAAAGGGCAAAAAGGGAATACAATCCAAACATCAAGACATAATACCACCACTGAAATAAGTCAAATTTGCTGAAACACAATCAAACACATACTGGTGTTGAGCAGCCACAGCAGGTTAGTGCCACTCTTAGCAATGCTATTATTGGATATCCTCTTAATGCAGCAGCTAATAGTGTTAATGGAAATATTAGTTTAACTAGACAAAGGAGCAACTGCTAGATTTTTTGATCACTTATTGTCAAAGGCAAATGCTGGGTTACAATGTATGTTTTTAAGTGACTTCACCGGCAGCATCGGCAGAGAATGGACTCAGGCTACCTAATGAGTGGAGTGAATTTTTGGTTTCCCCCTTCAGAAGTTATTACTATTCATATTATTTCTTATTTGGCTGAAGCCTTTATCCAAGGTGACTTATGACATCTGAGTACATCTCATTAGATTTCTTTTTGGTTGTTTGTTTTTATTTGTCCAATTGGAGCCCAGCCAGGTGAAGTGACTTGTTGAAGGTTTGAAATTCACAGCTTCAAGGACTATGCCACCTTGCCTGTCACAATAATGAAAAACTTAAGCAACAACATTTTATATATAAATATTTTTTATTTATACATATTTTTCCCCAAGGGGATATTGTCTTTTTGCATGACTTTTGGAAGACAGAGCACATAGTCAGCCATTGTGCAGCGACCCAGGAGCAATTTTCAGGTTAAGGGCCTTGCTGAAGGGCCCAATGGAGTATGGTTTCCCCTGGCAGTAGCGGGACTTGAACTGGAAATCTTCCAGATACTTCCAGTAACGGCAAACTGAGACTCAGAATTACAAAATAAAATCAGCAGTCATACCATCCATAAGAAGGCCCCATGTGATACAATTTGCCAAGTTGTCCAGACAGTCTATTAAATAGGTAAGTGTTGGAGTCCATTTACAGATATGCCAATTAAATAGAGTAAATAAACAGTAGGTTCATATCTGTCTTCCATGCCTCAAAACCTCTGTCTACCTTAGCCCAAAATAACTAGCTTAAGTCAAAATTAGTATTATAGCAGGAAATGTGTTGCTAAATTGTTCAGCCTGGTTAGATTTTTCCACAATTTAATGTTCCATGTTGTATTTAACAGACCTAATGAGGTTTGTGTTATGGAAAAAGTGGGTGATTCTTTAAAGCATTGTAGCCCTTAAGATACTTTTTCATTTAAATCAATAGTAATTGAGGATTTAGTAACACAAAGTACAGTTTAGGCGGGGTACAAGTAGGAGAACTAAACCAAACAAAATATTTCAATTCAAATGCAGTGTGCAAGCATGGAGCATGTTTTACAGTCAAATGAAACTTTTTTTGGAAACAAAAGACAAAGAGGGTCCTAAAGCTGAAATCTGACTGACTGGCTTTCACGCACATACTTCAGTTTACCCCCTGCTACTTCAGAGTGTGATCTCGATGGCATCTTAACGCCAAAGCTGTAGACAGATTTTCATTTCAATAATAATTAGTTGTGTAATTTCCTTATGAAACATATGTTGTGAATATTACAGTAGCTACGTCTCTTAGTACCTTTAAAAAGATTCAAAGTTGTGTATAATTTGCTGATACCAGCTGCAGCCATGCCAACAAGGGGAGCACTGGCACTTATTTTTCTCCACTTCAAGCACCGAATATATTGAAATGTAAATTTAGCTTGTATTCATATACACATATGAAAGTATGCAGTCTGTACTAGAAAACACATTTTCCTGCTGTGAAAGTTAAAATCTTTTGAAGTGTAATCCATCAAACATCCGAACACAGAGTATTTGAAAATTTCAGGTGCAAGCTATTTTTTAAACATTTCCTGGTAGGTCTGTAATGTTCCAGTAGCTGCTTAAAAGGCACTCAATTGTTTATTGAATATATTTTTGTAAACTGCATTTGTATATGGCAATGCAAAGAGCAGCTGCTACAGCCCAGTGCATCCACTGCCACAAGGGCTTAACCAAGGGTTTTTTACTTAGGTCTGAGTCACGGCCAGATTATGAAAATGATACCAGTTAAGAGGCTATAATCTTTTTTTATCAAGAAACTAAAAGAAATCGTAACTTGTCATTTCAATGAGAATTAAAGAAGGAGAAAATAAATGAGGCTCATACATTGTTAGCTCAATGTGCCAGAAGCGACGCAGGTACTGGCCAGTGATGAATGCAGGATCACTTGTTTTAATGGTATTCATGTGCGAGAACGGCAAGCCACGTGTATACATCTAGTGCACGTCGTTAAAATAAATGGTGCATGTGTCCGCGAATGAGGTAAAATCTCCACACTAGCCTCTGAAATTGCTGACAGTGAGAATGAGAGCCCAGCAGTAAGTTGGTGTCAAAGTTGGAGTAGGTTGTCTCGTAATACGTCTGAAAGTTAATATTCCTTCATCACTGAAATGGTCTCTTTTCACAGTAAACACGTAGCTTCACTCTCACTATAATTAACAAGTGTCTTTCTGTTTTCTCACTTGTTTGTCTTCCTTTGTTGTAAGGTTAGAAATAAACATTTTGGCAGTAGGACTGAGTAGCTAATCAAAATGTGGAGAAAATGTGTGGGAGACAAGAGAGCAGAATAACTTGTTTTTTGGGAGACTAGTTAAAAGTGACTATTAGCACCGATAAGGCGAGAGAAGTAGGAAAAAATAGCAAATGTTATAAGCCTCAGAAGTGCCTATAAAGATGAAAATTCTTCTTTTTTTAGTTAGCTGGGAAGAACCAATTAAACGGTAGGTAAAAATTTGCTTAAGGGACAAATTCATTACAGGGGCAACTACTTGAATATCCCTGGCTTAACATCTGACTGCCATTTAGAACATTATCCAGCTTTTGGATATCCTTCTTTTCAAACCCAAGCCATTTGTGGCCAGGTAGATGGGAGTGTGCCTAATTGTTCTTGGGAGCAAAGTAAACATTAAAAGATAAGGTAAATGCTAAGCTTCTCTAATATACAAGTATTTTGTTGTTCAACCTGCTATTTTGAGGTGTGTGTTTGAGTGTGTGAAGTACTCATTTTGAGTTTGGAGAAAGATCTAATTTTTCTGAGAGTTTGGGACCCTTGCAAAATGCAGCACTACCTTCCTACAGCTTCCTTAGGTGGTCCAAGTTACCCCTCCATTCCTGAGTTCAAATGCATCATTAAAGGGACAGGTACCATTGATAGCTAACTTGGGAGTGGTCCTTTCATGGTGTATAATAGGGGTCCCTAGTATGCTGTCCTGGGTATGACGTTAAACTGCATCCAGCCCTGCAAGCGGTCCTCCAACTTGCAGGGAAATCATGGGGGTTGGTTGCAGGATTGGCACTCCAGCCACCATAAAATAACTTCACAAAGCTCTGAGACTACAGAATGGACTCCTTTTTTGCTCTCTGCTGGAGTAGCTCTGTTGCAGTCGCCCATAGGAAGGCTGCTCGCATCATGAAGAGGATGGGGAAAACCTTCAGGAGCCCCATTCCCGGAAGAGTCGAAACCGTTGGAGAGCCAGTAGGATCAGATCTGTTGGGGATCGGAACTGGTGTGGTGCTGAGGCGTCGCCCGCTGCATGGCAGCATTCGGGTCCCAATTTGAGGCGGCCCATACGGGTGGGCGCATGGAATGTCTTGTCTCTCCGGCAAGATGATCATCTTCCTCTGCTGTCGGACGAGCTGCGTAAACTCCGCATTTCAGTGGTGGCACTCTCTGAGGTGTGCAGACTGGGGACTGGTCAGATCTCTGTAGGTGGATACATCTTTTATTGGTCTGGTCAGTCTGATGGCTGTCATACTCGGGGAGTAGCTGTTGCTGTAGCGGATTGGCTTCTTCTGATGGTGTCTGATGTCACTCCTTTCAACGAGTGTATTATTTGACTCAGATTACGGCACTCTCTGTGTATGCTCCGACCGTGGTGAGTGATGTCTCAGCAAGGGAGACATTTTATTTGCAGCTTCACTCTGTGGTTGATGGGTGCCCACGAGGTGACACTCCTCTGGTCATGGGTGACTTCAATGCAGCCACTGTCATTGACAGGGCTGGCTATGAGGATTGTCTTGGTCCCCATGGGTCTGGTGACCGTGATGAAAGTGGCTCCATGTTCCTTGACTTTGCAAAAGGTGTTTCATTTCACAGGGCACCCTGGATATCATTGAAAGGAGTCGCAGCACACAGCTCAATGGCAACTCTGGTCTGTACCGGGAACTGAGAAGGACGGCTGCGAGGGCTCTGAGGGCAGATAAAGAGGTGTTTGTTAGAGGAATCTGTGAGCAAGTGACACACCATCTGTGGTCTAGTGTCCCACGTCCTGCTTACAGAGGAATCAAAGCATTACGCACATCTGAATCTGTTCCTCGGAGAGTCGCAGTCAGGGCAGCCGATGGAACGGTCCTTATGGATGACACTGTAGTTGTGACCCGCTGGGCTTGCTACTTTGAGCAGTTGTTCAAAGCTGATACTCTGTCTAGGATGTTGGATATCTCTGGGTCAATGGTTCTTGAGGCTGATCCTCCAATTAGCTGTGAAACACCCAATCCCACTGAGATTGCACAGGTGGTGAACCAGCTGAGGGGGGGAAAGGCTGCAGGGATCTGTGGTGTCCGGGGTGAACTTCACCAGGCTGGTGGTAAGGCTGTCCTCCTGGCATTGCAAGCAATCTTTGCTTCTATTTGGGAGACTGGCATCATCCCAACTGACTGGAAAACTGGACTTGTTGTCCCTGTCTGGAAAGGGAAGGGTGATTGCCTGGATTGCAGCAACTACAGGGGGATAACACTGCTCTTGGTGCCAGGTAAGGTCCTTGCTAGGGTCATCCTCAATAGGATCTGTGATCACTTGCTCACCTACCAGCGACCGGAACAGTCTGGTTTTATGCCTAAGAAGTCTACCATCGACCACATCCTGGCACTGAGGGTTCTCATGGAGCGCAAATGCGAATTTCTTTGCAGCCTTTGTCAATTTTCACAAAGCGTTCGACTCAGTTGATCGAGCTGCCCTTTGGGACATCCTGAGTATTCGCGGGATCTCCTCGAGGTTGCTGGATATCATGGCCGGCCTGTACACTGGTACTGTGAGTGCTGTGCAGAGTGGAGGCAGGACCTCTGCGTTATTCCCAGTTGATTCTGGGGTTAGTCAGGGGTGTGTTCTTGCTCCTACTGTGTTCAATGCTTGTTTGGACTGGGTCACAGCGGTCCAGCGGCTGTGGGGCATCTGTTGGTGAAGAAAAGTTCACGGATCTTGACTTTGCTGACGATGCTGTGATCTTCACGGAGTCAATGGAGGCTGTGATCAGGGCTCTTGAGAGACTGAGTGAGGAGTCTGAGTGTCTGGGCTTGCGAGTGTCCTGGATAAAAACCAAGATCCAGGCCTTTAATGACCTCTTGAGCGCAGCCATCAGCAGTGTGTCTGTTTGCGGAGAGAGTGTTGACCTTGTTGAGAGGTTTACTTACCTTGGTAGTGACATTCATGTCTCTGGTGACTCTTCCTATGAAGTCAGTAGACAGATTGGGAGAGCATGGTGGGTCATGAGGTCACTGGAAAGGGGTGTGTGGCGCTCCCGAAATCTATGCAAAAGAACGAAGGTCCAAATCTTTAGAGTCCTGGTGCTTCCTGCCTTGCTATATGGTTGCGAGACATGGACACTATCCAGTGACCTGAAATGAAGACTGGAGTCCTTTGGTACTGTGTCTGTCCGGAAAATCCTTGGGTACCGTTGGTTTGACTTTGTGTCGAAAGAGAGGTTGCTCATGGAGTCCCGAATGAGGCACATTACCTGCATTGTGAGGGAGTGTCAGTTACAGCACTATGGCCATGTGGCACATTTCCCCGAGGGTGATCCAGCTCGTAAGATCCTCATCGTTGGGGACCCGAGTGGCTGGATCAGGCCAAGGTAACACCCATGTAACACCTGGCTGTGGCAGATAGAGGTCATTTCTGGAGGGAGGGACTGGACCGCTTGTCTGCCTGGGGGTTGCCAACAGGGATCCCAAGTTGTTTCATCATGTAGTGGGTGTGGCAATGCACTGTACCAGTGAATGCTCCTGAACTTGACTTGACTTGACTCGTCAAAAAAGTACCTGATAGTAAGCACTTTGTGAATCTAATGTATACTGCTCAAAAAAATTAAAGGAATACTTTGAAAACACATCAGATCTCAAAGGGACAAAATATATACATATATGTGTGTATATGTGTGTGTATGCGTGTGTGTGTGTGTGTATATATATATATAAATATAAGTATTTAATGTCTTAATCTTACTTTCAGCAACATTTCTGTTCCACAGTTCTAAACCAACACAAAAAAGGTCACCCACTTGATAATCTTGCTGCTGTAAAATGAACAGGAATGGTAAAGTGACCTTTCACATCAGAATAATGTAGATCCAATTTACCTTTTAAAAAATTGTATCTTCAGCACATCTTTATCTTTACTCTGTGTAAAAACATACATCTACCAAAGAGGAAATATCAAGGTCGGTGTCAAGACTGACTCAGCACCGTCCAGAATTTTGATGTTGTTAAGACATTTGCAACCTTATTATGAGAAAAGGATTATGCTGATTTAAGTGGAAAACCATCCTGAATAATGATAAGAATCATTTTGTTCTCGATCGTTATGATATATTTTCAGAATCTTAAATCAAATTTAAAAAATGCACCCCCTGTGTGTAGAAATAAATTAAAATCAAACATACCATGCCCAAGGTTTTCTTTCTTAATTTTGATTGTATGTATTTTGCATGAATGATATATTTTGGACTGCTTAAACCTATATGCTTAATAAAAACTAAAGAATATACTGTTTGGTACTGTAGAATTTACAATTATCATACACTATCATAGACTGTATTCATAAATGTATCCATAACATTATTTTCTTTGTTTATTATATACAGTGCTTTGCCAGGCAATTTGGAAAGCAACTGTGAGGTGTGTGATACACTTTAATAAAAGGTGAAGTGTACAGAGAGATTTGCGCTGAAGAAAATGATCAATCAAAGTGCGACTGAGGAAAGTCTTGTGGTTTGATTTATTTTTATGCATGACTTTGATTTCAGTTTTCTCTTTGGAAATATTGGTAATAAGTTGAACAACTCTTGTGTTTTGGCCATTGCTTACAGCAATGACAACACCTCCATTTCTTTCCAAAATTAAAGACACAATAATCTCTAAAGAATGTATATGAAACACATTTAAACTGTCATGGACACTATGTGGAATGTCCACGAATTATTGTGAACTATCAGGAAGATGGGGAGATAATAACAAAGCTGAAAGATGTTGTCATACAAGCCAAAATTCCCAATCGGAAAGACAAGAATCAAACAACCAAAGCACTAGGACAAAGACAAATGTGAAAGCAAAGGCAGAACTGAGTTCAAAATCAAAACCTAGAAGCCTAATGCTAGGACCTACTTAAAAAAAAAAAATATTAATATATAAATATATATATATATATATATATATATATATATATATATATATATATATATATACAGTAATCCCTCCTCCATCGCGGGGGTTGCGTTCCAGAGCCACCCGCAAAATAAGAAAATCCGCGAAGTAGAAACCATATGTTTATATGGTTATTTTTATATTGTCATGCTTGGGTCACAGATTTGCGCAGAAACACAGGAGGTTGTAGAGAGACAGGGACGTTATTCAAACACTGCAAACAAACATTTGTCTCTTTTTCAAAAGTTTAAACTGTGCTCCATGACAAGACAGAGATGACAGTTCCGTTTCACAATTACAAGAATGCAAACATATCTTCCTCTTCAAAGGAGTGCCCGTCGGGAGCAGAGACTGTCATAAAGACAGAGGAGAGCAAACAAATCAATAGGGCTGTTTGGCTTTTAAGTATGCGAAGCACCGCGGCACAAAGCTGTTGAAGGCGGCAGCTCACACCCCCTCCGTCAGGAGCAGGGAGAGAGAGAGAGAGAGAGAGAGAGAGAGAGAGAGAGAGAGAGAGAGAGAGAGAGAGAGAGAAAAACAAACATGCAAAAATCAATACGTGCCCTTCGAGCTTTTAAGTATGCGAAGCACCGTGCAGCATGTCGCTTCACTAAGCAGCTGCACAGAAGGTTGCAACGTGAAGATAATCTTTCAGCATTTTTAGACGAGCGTCCGTATTGTCTAGGTGTGCGAACAGCCCCCCTGCTCACACCCCCTACGTCAGGATCAGAGAAAGCGCAAGAGAGAAAGAGAAAAGTAAGTTGGGTAGCTTCTCAGCCATCTGCCAATAGCGTATGAAATCAACTGGGCAAACCAACTGAGGAAGCATGTACCAGAAATTAAAAGACCCATTGTCCTCAGAAATCCGCGAACCAGCAAAAAATCCGCGATATATATTTAAATATGCTTACATATAAAATCCGCGATAGAGTGAAGCTGTGAAAGGCGAAGCGCGATATAGCGAGGGATCACTGTATATATATATATATATATATATATATATATATATATATATATATATATATATTCCTAAGATTTTTCAAGTTTGGAATATCCAATGAGGGAAAGCAAAACTACCACACACCACCTTATTTATACTGGAAATACTGGTGATGTCACTATTTGCTGCTCTCACAATGATGTGAATAGAACCATGAAGTCAAGTATGTAAAATATATATATAAAAAACACCCAAAACATCACCAAATTCAGAGAAATGCTTTGAAATCAATGGGGAGAGGGAAAATTAATTAAATTCAAGATGATTATGGTGCAGTGGTCTTAGGTTTAGGGAAGCATTTGCCAGCTATAGTGAACTGATTATTATGGCCAAAAATGTGACGTGAACTGTGAGGCAGCAGTACTAACCACTGCACCACCATATCTTCCTGTGATAAAATTAATAAAATGAAATATGACAACAGTAAAATGTCTCTCAGACAGTGACAGCAGGAACAGGAAGTATGAATTCACTGAGGCTTGTTCTCAACAGATTTGATAGTAATTTTTTCTTTCCCTGAAGCTTTCACTTGCTCACTGCCACTGTTACCAAATAAACACAACACTATAGCATGTGGATTCTTCACTCCTTCCTGTTTACATCAACTACATAGCACTCTGGGTAAAGCTATTAAAATAATAGGCTATCCATATTACTAACCGAGAATGGTAAACCGGATGGCATGGACACAGGTACACGGCGATGGGACCATGAGACGTACTGCGCAGGCGCGTACAGCGCACGTCTCATACACCGCAAGCGAAGTTGTATCCACCGCGCACAAAGGAGTCACGGCCCAAAAACGAAAGAGCTCAACTGACGTGAATGAGAAATGAAGCAACAACGCGCCCATAGCTAACGACTACTGACACGGCCACACAAAAAAGAGGATTCTGAGCTGCAGCCCAGATTCAAACGGAAGAGGCTACGGAGGCCCCACAGGTCCACAAAGATAGTACGGAAGGCGCGGGAAAGTACGAAAGGCAAAGGCGCCTACACAGCATAGTGAAACCCGACGTAGTACGGAAGGCGCAAGCGTCACCGCCATATTGTGAGTGGCACTACTGCGGAGTGAAGGCGCAGGCGTCACCGCCATATTGTGAGTGGCACTACTGTGGAGTGAAGTTAGGAATAATGTGCTGCTTGGGATTGTACAAACTGCTGAACGCTTTACACCAAATTCAAACACAATACAGCTCAACGATACAAACATGAGCCCACTTGGATAAGATCAATGTACGCAGGCGCCTACAACGCGCGTCTGAGACTGCGGAAGCAAAGCAGGCACGGGTTCAAAACGAACGAGCTCGACTGACAGATATACAAACACGAGCCCGCCTGGATAAAATCAATGAACGCAGGCGCCTACAACGCGCATCTGAAATGCTGCGGGCAAAGCGGGCATGGCTCCAAAACGAACGAGCTCGACTAATGTATTTCGGGATACCCAACGCCGGGGGTAGGCGAGCGAAGCGAGCAGGGGGCGGAGCCCCCTTGTTTTATTACCTAAAGGACACATACAAGTCCATGCAAAATTGCATTACTTTTAAGACACAAATGCACCAACATGTGTCCATTTACCTTCTGCATCCAGAGTTTGTGTTTAAATGTATTTGCAAGTTTTCCACTAAGTTTTTGCCCCTTCTAGGATCAGCATTATATACTTTGGAGGGGCTGCGCCATCCAATATTGGCTTGGTACAGTGATGTCATCCAGGCCTTGTAAAGTATAATGGGGTGCTGGGAAAAAAAAGTTAATCTAAGCCAGTCACACAGTGAATTTTCAGGATAATATTTGTTGAACAAGGTCACCAGCAAACCCAGAAAATTCACTGCAAAAAATGTTTTGATGAATTTCAGTGATGAACATTCTTAGTGGTCAGAATTCAAACTAAAAATGTACGAAAATAACGCTAGGATTTTTAGGTTATATTCACAAATCTGGACAAACTAGGAAGTGTCTGGGGACGATCTTAATACCTGTGACATCATGATGTCATGTGTCACACACTTCCTGTTGACCTTGCCTAGCAACTGTCTAGCAACAGGGACAAAATAGCTCTATGGGAAAAAATTAATGTGTTTTTAAGTCTAAAAATAAATGTAACGACTATATTCCTTCACTCTAAACCCCCTAAAATGAATAAAAATGAATATTTTTAGAAGCACAGGAATGACTATAAAAAATTAAAACCAAAGCCCAGCTCATTGCATGTGCCTTGCAATGGACTGGCACCTTGTCCAGGGTTTGTTCTTCTCATATGCACAATGCTGCTGGCATTGGTTTTGTGACTCTCAACTGGAGAAGCATGCAAGAAACTAGATGGCTGGATGGAGGAATGAATGGATAGATGGACAGACTGATTAACATATAGACGGCATATTTCAAAATGTTTTGGAATACCTTGTAATTTATGTCTGAAATGATTTTTCATACACAACAGTGAACATTCAGCACATTTTTTAAGCACAAGCAAATACATCTGTATGCTATAATGTTCTTTGTAAAGGCAGTCACTGTTAATCTGTTTTTGAAACAGAAGTCAATGTCTGAACATCAAAGCTTGTACATCACAAAACGAACATTTTCAGAATGGTTCTCCGCCAGTTCAGAGGCAACTTGTCAATTCAGAAACTTTCCAAATCACAGCAACAAAACATGAAGCCATGACTAATCGCCAACATTCGTATTACCAGAAGGGAGACGGCATAAAATGTTAATATCAAGACAGTGGTCAAAGTACTAGCCTGCAAATGTGAAACATGGTACAAACAGGTGAAATATTTGTTAGTCTTTCAGGGTGGGGGTCTTCTGAGTGCAGGACCCCTTTTTATTTTTTTTAGTATGTTAATGTGTTGTTAGTAACTATCTGTACTTTATTTAACATGATCAAAGCACTTACTTGGATAGTGTAAAGGCAATTGCAATAAAAAATTGGCAGAGTATTAATTTACTAAAGGTAATCTGGGAAAGTTTTCTAAATGACTTCCTACAAAAGTAGATTACCCTGTACTGAAAAGACATGTCATAATGTAACTGAAAACAGCAAGGCAACATTAAATAAAGAATTAAATAAGAATTTATAAGATGAATGTATTACGGACATTGCATGTTATTGTTTGTCTAGATCAGCATTTCATAACCTGTGGGCCTCTTGATTCATAGTCAGTCCTTGATGACCTTCCCAACCCTTGTCCTAATGATCATACCTGAGTCATCAAGGAGGAAACACAGTGATGATTCCACTTGATTCTGCTAATGCTCTGATGATTGTGCAGGACCGTTCCCCGCCACCTCGCTTTGATGATTGCATTCACTGTGGGTGACCACCTCATTCCTACTGTTGAGACAATCACGCTAAATTCATGGAGGGGGACACCCAGGTGGGTTGCACACTGGGTCATGACACTACAAAGGTTGGGAAACACTGCTCTAGATGTCTAGCATTAAGATCTTTGACTATTGTTAATGGGGACTGTAGCTGTGTGTTACTAGGTTAATTTGAAGTAATTGAGTATGGAAGGGACAAAGTGCAGCAGGGTTTCTTTGTGGGAATAATAAACACATGGCACTGTCATGAGTAAGGCTATTTTGATATTCCGGGTTCAGCTCAAAAGTACAACGGTGACCGCATGCTTAGCAAGTTTTGATAGGTTACAAAAGGTTTTTAGAGTAAGGCAATAGACAAGAGCTACACACAAGACCCACGACATCTGAGAAAAGCCCAAAGAATTGTTACTTTAAAGACACACCATTGTCCACTTGTAATTAATATTTTTTTACTTGTTATTTTACAATAGCAAAGACTAAAGAAGGTGAAGGACAATAACTGATACACATCCATGCTAGGCAAGGTGTTGTAATAGTTAAGGCTGATTTCAGTGTAAGCATTGAAATGGATTACAATTACATGCAAAGAAAGAACGGATTGATAAAGGACAGGTAATTTACTGGTGAGAGGGAAGCAATTTTAACCTTCTGTAACAAAATGTTTTGGATGGAATAATTTCTATTTTCACCTTGGAAATCACTTTCTTTCTTAATGAGTGATTTCACTGTGTAGCACATTTCTATTTAGCAGATATCAGCATCAGAACCGTTCCTGCTGGCCCAGCATCTGGTAGTCACAAGGGCAAGATTTTCCATTAACCCATGTACTCTGCCAAGAAAGCAGAGTTAGATTTAAATTTAAAGCAAATACTGTTATTGTTCCCCTGGGGTCTCCTCATGCAACTATGCTCCATGCTACAGTGCACAAAAATTCTCATTTCACAATATTAGGATTAAAAGGAGTAATTACCTTATGCCTAGCTGTTTATTCTTATAATCATCCAGATCAAATAATTAAAAAATAAGTTTAGAATGATTAAAAAAAATCAGGGAATAGTGACTGTTGTTCATAATCCCAGTTTCTAATGTGTTTTATATTTGTCTCACCCACCAACTGATGGATTAGTAGATGCCATAAGGAATTTTGGAAACACCACTATTATCTGGTGATAACGTTCTCCTTTCTTAGACACCTCCTGACATCTTTATCTTTTTATGAAAGATATTGAACCACATACTGTATGTAACAACCCTCTTGAAAAGTTCATGTCTTAAGCATCTTTTTACTTAACTGTGTAGGAATAGTCGCTTTTTCTTGTTTTGTCATTTTTGTATGCGATCAGTGGATGTATGCTTTGAAACTGCGAACTGCGAACATCTAATCAAGTCTATAAAGAACCACAGTCTATCTTAGGAGCACTAAGGAACAAAGGAACCACCAGTCCAATGTAAGATCACTCACACACTCACCAATTAAAATGGGACAATGAACTTAGTATGCACATATTTGGGTTGTGGGAAAAACAACGGAACAGAGGAAAACCCAGCCAGACATGGGGGAATATGCAGACTTTACACAGAGCGCTTTAGGTATTTATCCATCTATCCATATTCCAACCTGCTTATCCAGTTTAGGATTATGGTGAGCTGATGCCATTCCCATCAGCCCAGAGCACACGGCAGGAACCAGCCATGCCTGGGGTGCCAGTTCATTGCAGAGCATACTAATGAACACCCTGTACCCATGATTCTAGAGGTCTGAGACAGTAGTGATCACTGTGTCACCATACCCATGGTTTAATTCTTGTTAAATTCAAATTATAATGATTTCAGGTTCAACAGTTAGATAATCCAACTGGAATAAAAACCGGAATACCTTCATATGCATCATTTAGTAATTAAATATAGTAGGTGCCCTCATGCTTTAGTTATTTTTACACTGTTTTGCACAGCCTGGTTTTTCCACTGCCTTCCATACCAAATCAAACATCTGGCAATCCAGTGCCCATCACTCCAATGTACCATTGCCATTTGAATTAAAATGAGCCAAGGAGAGAGATTTCTGAAGGGTAGTGACAGTAGTGTTTCATAAAACCCATGAGGAGTTTTCAGTTTGTTATTTAGTAATATCCACTGTCATTAGCTATGGTGTATACTTCTGATATTTTTCATTAAATTTTATCCCAACTTAAACAAATGATAATAAAAAGTGATTTTCACAACTTTCTGTACACAAATCCTTCACCTCTCTCTCTCTCTCTCTTTCCCCCTTTCTTTCTGCTCTTGCTTATTTCTTTTTCCCTATTGTCTACACATTTCTAATATAAAGAAAGTAGATGAGTTACATATTTGGTCATTTGACTGTGGCAAACTTAGCTGTCAACTATTATATGTAATTTCATTGTGTTCTCTCCCCCTGTGGGTCATTACCAGATGCACAAATATTAACAACTGAAATGGAAATCAAATGTGTCCAAAAGCGTGAAGAACTAAAGTAAACTGAGTGACTGAGGTAAGTAGTGGGCCAACAATGGAGAAACTCCATTAATGTCACTGGCATGGCATGGTATTAGTAGAGAGCTAAGGTCAGTGGATCACAAGGCTACTTACATTTGGTGCCATGTCAGTACAGTATGCACGGTTAGCCATCCAATGACCCTATTGTGCTTTTATTTTTTTGCATTTCTCTTTAGATGCCTTGGCCATTAGCATTTCTCCTTAGATGCCTTGGCCATTAGTTTTCCTACCCTGACTCTGCACAATGGTTCACATTTTGATTAACTTTAGATTTTGACACAACATCAATCTGTCAACGTCTAACTCTCTCTCACATTAGGAATGCAGTGACTGTTACTGCTGGGCTAAACCATTCTTTACTAACAGTAATTTCAGACCATAGTGCAGTGAGAAACATTCACAGGAAATATCAGCAGAATTGTGCTTTGTGTACATGTTATTGGATATGTAAAGCCTTTGACTGATAACCAGCAGCCAATTCTCCCAGTAGATGTGAGATCACACCACCTTTACACTGCAACAAAATCCCAAATACTTTATCTTCATCTCATTAGCCCTTCAGATTTTGTTACACCTATTGCAACACATAATCATCAGTTTCCTTTTTATGCATTATTATAAATAATATTTTATCACAAACTGGATATTAAAGTGGCAGAATAGGCGATGAGAGAAATTAATAAGGCTTAAGGCCAGAGGCACTGTAATAAGAAACTATGACTCAATATTGTTACTAGATGTAAATTATTTAAGCTATTTAGAAAACTTTGCAGACATGCCAAAAAAACTTAATTATAAACAGTCATTAAAATGCTGATGTATATCACAATATGTCACTTATGCAATATGTATTGAAGTGCCTGGCATCAGTAAACGACTTGCAGAATTTGTATGAAATGTTAAAGTCAAAGCAAAAATGTACTAAAGCATCTTATGATCCCCTTTAGCTCCTTAATACTATAGATATGTTATAGGTGACACTGTCACATGGAGGAGAATAGACGGTGATATTAAAATCCTCTAACTAACCCTTTCTGAATAATATGCCACATTAAAAAATGGAAACAGTAAGGAAACAGAACTGATTTTACTTGGGATAATTGACCCCAAAAAAAAACAGTCTGATACAAATCCTTCTAATATTAGAAACAATACTTTTTTGGATCTTTAAAAATGCATAATTTATTATTACATTTATCATTTAGTTTTAGTGTTTCTTCATTAATATGCACCACTTATTTGTTAATCCATCTACCATTGATATTAAAATTGAAACCACCAATCTGTCGCATAGAGGCAATGAACTATCCATCCATCCATCCATTTTCCAACCCGCTGAATCCGAACACAGGGTCACGGGGGTCTGCTGGAGCCAATCCCAGCCAACACAGGGCACAAGGCAGGAAACAATCCTGGGCAGGGTGCCAACCCACCGCAGGCAATGAACTAAACTGTGGAAAAAAATAACTTTTGTACTTGGAAATGTAATAATTACATACTTGAGATATTAAAGATGTAATTGATGTATCTTTATTTATCAATACTATTTTGAATCCCTTTCTATTGGAAAAGGGTGAGCTTTTATGATTTACTGTGTTTTAACTTTCCCTTTGAAAAGTTGCATTGCTTGTGTTTTGATTGGATTGTATTTTATATATTGTAATATGACCTTTATAATATTATGTGTCTGATTGCTTGGTATGGTTGGTCATTTAATGTAATGCATATATTTTGAAACATTATAAAACATTAAAAAGGAAATGTACTCATTTATTTTAAACACATTTACTTTTATTCCAACATTGGGTCAGAGAAGCACAAATCTATTCTTGTAATATCAGATGCCAGGCCTGCATGAGATCCTGTATGGAAGCTGGTATACTGCACGTCCAATTCAGATTAAATTTAACCTTAAAAGAATTATAAAGTAATTTCAAGCCTATACTTATATATATTTATATATTAAATATATATTTATATACATGTTGTCACACACATGCACATGGGAGGCAGCTAAAAGGCCTGAATGACAGTAATTCCATGCCAGACCAAGGGGTGGCAGAGTGCACTTCCTCCGCTCTCCTTTAGAGCCGCCATCTTTGAATTATTTGTCAGATGCTGCATAACATATATAATAACATAATCGTGCAACCTTAGTATTATGTTATTTATTTGTTTAGAATTGTGTGTCATCTGTTCAGTCGTTTCTGACCTTCTGCGATTCTATAAGCTAGCTCTCTCCACGCTTTTCGATCTTGCACAGCTTCTTTGAGCTGTGTTATGCTCATGCCCGTGTCTGCTTTGATGGTGTTAAGCCAACGAGTCTGCTGGCGGACGGGTCTTCTTTTGCTGCTCACCATCCCTAGCATGACCTGTTTAGAATTAAGATGAATGTATGTTGACTTTAGGAAATGCCATTCAGAAGCTTAATTTTTATTGTTATTCGTATGCTGATGACATTTTTATCAATAAAACCCAGTAATATTTTAATTATGACGTAAAATGATTGTAAGAATTTGGCTGAGTTTCCATCCCAGCCCTTCCTTTGACCCCTGTCCTCTAATTTAAATATTTTCTGATGCTCATTCTTGTACTTTTCAAGAATGTCTGTGATTATTTTTACTTCTTTTATACATTGCGAATAATGAATTTTGAGTGTGCCACACATATAATGCTATAACCAGACTTGACATCTCCTCCCCTCTAAAGAACAAGAAAACCAATCACTCTAAGACATTGAGGAATCCTAAAGTTAGATGACTCTCACCTGACAAGGATAAGTTTGATATGTTTGAAATGTAAGTGTTTTTTCACTTTGAAAAAATGAAATTAGGTATTGTAATTGTAAGACAAAAATGCTTAAAATTACAGGCATAGCACCAAACATAAATTATAAGTCTTGAGGACATGTCCTTCAAAAGACAAAGTTCAGTGTTAAACAAAGCAGGCCAACTATAATGACACAATCCAGGTGAAAAGAATGTATTTTATCACAGTTTGTTCGCAATGTCTTTTCTGAGAGGAGGTTAACAGACCTCTTCTTCATACACTACCAGTTATACGAGTGGAGTTTTAGAGTAAACAGCAGGTTACACTATGGATGCAATGGAGCCGGCTGAAAGCTACTTCAGGGAATCATGTTTAATTTAGAAAGAAAACAGGTAGCTTTGGCTATTTTTTGGAAAATAATGCTATAGCTAAAACAGTGTGCAAAAGCACACACTCAGGATGTGAAAGAGACATTATTGCATATGCTTAATGATTGCTGGAACTCTTCAGTAATAAAATTAATGGTCCTGAGGTGTCCAGGAGGTGTTCCAATGCCAGAACTAGTAAGGCCCACTCCATACAGCATATACATTTATTTTTCATTAAAATAAGTGAATTAATTTTGCAGAAGCACAAGACATTCTTTCAAAGAAAAGTTAAAACTTGAATGTTCAAGAAGTTAGAAATCAGTAACCACAGTGTGGTAGTTCAAAGAAGTCAAATTACACTGTGAAGGGGAAATCTAGACAGGCTTCAGTAATAATAGAGACTCACATACATTTAGTACATCTTTCTGAACACATTTTGAGTAAGCAATTATTTCTTTTATGCTCAACTTCAAGAGCTTTGGAGTAGACCTTGTCACTAAATTATAACTCTTTTGTTTCCCATTTAGACTTGTGACCTATTGGTTTTAACTGTTGGCCACTCCAGAAGACACTTTTTTTTAAATAAAATGACTAATTACGACTTCATTTAACAAGGCCACTGACAGCATGACATTATTTTGAAAAATCACTTTAACTTCAAAATTACCAAATCTATACTTTAATTAACCTTTTGAGGTAGACAATTACTTGCTTTAAAAAAACAACAAAGTTCTATTGCCATGTGCCAATTTTGTCAACAATGAGTCTAAACTTAAACTCTTAAACTCTATTAGTTTTGGACTGACTGCTATCTGTGATGATGACCTTTCTTTTAGTCCTCCAATTACTGGATTTCCAAAGGTCTGTTTTCTCCATTTTAGATGACCTAAGAAAATTAAAACAGTTTCTATGCAGAACACAGAGCAAACCTTCATTTATTTGTTTCCAGCAGAATAGACTGATGTAATGGTTCATTATCAGGCTTGTTCAGATCACTAAATGTTTAATTGAAATGTTAATTCAAAAAAGTGCCGTGAGTATCATAATAAGACTGTTTAACTTGAAGTCTTAAGTCACTGCATTGCGTTCCTGATAAATTCATGGTCTCTAAAATCCTAAATGGCTTAAGTCAGGTTTACTTTATACATCTTATTTACTAGGGGGATCCGCCCCCTGCTCACTTTGCTCGCCCACCCCCGGGTTTGGTTTATTGGATATACAATTTAAAGAGATTGTTATTTTCATGGGAATTTTTACATATGCATTATTTTCACTTTTACTTTAAAACGTCAGTTAAAACAATATTTGGAATTAACTTTTCTTCAAGATCACATTGAATTTTGATTCCATGTTTGGACTTACATCGTGACAACACAATGCCTGTGAGTGAATTTAGTTTCTTTACCTGTAATAAATTGCCCTACTTTTTCGAATGTTTGTCCCTGCTGTTTCTTCATTGCTTAGTTGTTGATGTGTCATTTAGAGCGTATAAAATTATTGTTCTGATAAAATTCATAAGAGCTGAGAGCGCAGGATGTGTGTCTGCCAAAAGCATTCACACGACTGAGAGGTTAGATGACCGTGGTCTTCTTTAAAAATGGTTTTAAGTAGGGCGTGACTTGAAAGAATCTAATGGCAAAGTCTCCGTCTCGCAGGACTTCATTACAAAAAGTGTCTTCAAAAAGTTATGTCTCATCCCAAGATTTTTTTATTATAATAGAGAGATGTCTATGTTACCAAATTTTTGCAATCACAAGACACAGTTTTGCACATTTCTGAGGATACCCGAGTAGTAGAGTTCAGGTGCAGTGAGCCTGCGATGTAAAAAGACAGCCTGCCTAACAACGCCATAATTAGTCACATTAGCAAAATGGAGATCCTCTTTAGTTTGCCTGGCTTAGACAAATGCTCTCAACACAGGGTGCATGAACATCTGAATTTTCTAGCTAAGTAACTAACACCTGACGTAGTGCCTTTGTACCACAAACCACATTTGTTGAGCATGGCCATGAGAAGTACCTTTCCACAGATGTTGCAATGGTAGAGTGTTGCATGCTCAAGTGGAGTTAGTCTGCAAAAGAGGACAGTCACCCAAAGGCCTGATTAGTCATGTGAGTTGCACAGCTCTCCTTTAGCCTACATGGTGTGTCAGACCCAAGTTCACATCACTCATACCTACAGATAGAAAAGCACAGTAAAAGTGTCTCTTGTGAAAAACAGAACCATGTAACCTGCTATATTTATGCCAGGTAATAAACAATACAATAAAATACAATTTATTTTTGTATAGCCCAAAATCACACAAGAAGTGCCGCAATGGGCTTTAACAGGCCCTGCCTCTTGACTCTCTAAGAAGACAAGAAAAAAACTCCCAAAAAACCCTTGTCGGGAAAACAACTTGGCTGGTGGGCCGTGGCACCAAGTGCCACATTTGAGTACCGAGAAGAGAAACAGAATAGGCGAGGGTTAGTAACAAATTCTAACTATCATGTTACTTATGTTTTAGTGCTAATGACTAACAACAGAGATGCAGTCTGTACAGTTAATCAGCAGCTCTAGTCAGGATATGCTAAACTGAAGTAGTGAGTCTTCAGCCGGGATTTAAAAGCTGAGACCGAAGGGGCATCTCTTATAGTAGCAGGCAGACCATTCCACAGTTTAGGGGCCCTGTAACTAAAAGCTCAAACTCCCACTGTTATTTTATTAATCCTTGGAATCATAAGCACACTGGCATCTTGAGATCTTAATGTGCGGTCTGGTTTGTAAGTCATGATAAGTTCAGACAAGTAAGCCGGACCTTGGCCATTTAATGCTTTATATGTTAAAAGAAGGATTTTGAAATCTGCCCTAAACTTAACTGGGAGCCAGTGTAAGGATTTAAGAACTGGAGTTATGCGTTCATATTTTCTTGTTCTTGTAATAATTCTTGCAGCAGCATTTTAGATTAACTGGAGGCTGTATAAAGAACAGTTTGAACATCCAGTGAACACCACATTGCAGTAATCAATCCTACTAGAAATAAATGCATGAATTAATTTCTCAGAATCCTGTTTATTTAGAAAGCGCCTTAATTTCCCAACATTTTTAAGATGGAAGAAACATGATTTGGACAACTTTGTAATATGTGCTTTAAATGACATACTAGAGTCAAAGATAACTCCTAGATTGTGGGCTGATTCAGTAAAATTAATGGTGATTCCAACTGAGTTAAATGATGACAAAATATTGTTGTGATCAGCATCATTCCCTCCAACAATTAACATCTCTGTTTTCTCTGTGTTTAAAGACAAGTAGTTCTCATCCATCCACTCCTTTAATTCACTAACACAACTAATTAAAGACAACATCGGAGAAACTTCATTTGATCTAAATGAAAGGTATAACTGGGTATCATCTGCATATGAGTGAAAATTAACATTATGTTTCCTAATGATAGATCCCAGAGGAAGCATGTAAAGTGAAAACAGTAAAGGTCCCAGTACTGAGCCCTGCGGGACACCATATTGAACTTCTGTGTATAATGATAGAGTACTGTCAGCACATTTCTGTACATATTGGAATCGATTTGATAAATAAGAACTAAACCAAGCGAGCACGGTGCCTGTAAGCCCAACATCATTTTCTAGCCTGTGCAGTAAAATAGAATGGTCAATGGTGTCAAATGCTGCACTTAAGTCCAACAACATAATTACAGTGGAGTTTCCTTCATCAGAGGATATCAGAATGTCGTTTACAACCCGCGTTAGTGCCGTTTCTGTACTATGACCAGTGAGGAAACCAGACTGGAATTTCTAAAATAAATTGTAATCTGTAA
This sequence comes from Erpetoichthys calabaricus, assembly GCF_900747795.2. Lineage (NCBI taxonomy): Eukaryota > Metazoa > Chordata > Cladistia > Polypteriformes > Polypteridae > Erpetoichthys > Erpetoichthys calabaricus. The sequence goes on along the minus strand of NC_041395.2, from coordinate 141,447,796 downwards.
GGTGTGACTGAAGCTGATTGGCGACTACTTTTTCTAGTATTTTAGAGAGAAAGGGTAAACTTGAAATAGGCCTATAATTATGTAGTATGTGTGGGTTTAGATCTGACTTTTTAAGTAATGGTTTAATGACTGACACTTTTAGTGCATCAGGTACTGTGCTATGCAATAATGAACTATTGATAATGTTTAGAATAGGCACTGCAAGAACATCCATTGCACTTTTTACTAGTTTTGTTGGCACTGGATCTAGGGAACAAGTAGTGGGTTTCATTTTAGAAATTAAAGTTAAGACTTCCTGCTCAGTTACAGGATTAAAATTACTAAAGTGCTGAATGCAATGTGAGACAGGGTCTGCTAAGCTAGTATGAGGTTTGTACTGTGATGCTGAGATCTGGGATCTTATATTTTTAATTTTCTCATTGAAGAAGTTCATAAAGTCTGTACTGCTAATATCTGTTGGTATTTTGCACTGTAGAACTGAATTCCCATTTGTTAATTTAGCAACTGTTCTAAACAGTACCCGAGGATTTTTATTATTGCTATCTATTATTGTAGAATAGAATTCTGAGCGAGCTTTAAAGAGAGCTTTTTTATATTTTTTAACACTCTCTGTCCATGCAATTTGAAAGACATGTAGCTTTGTTGTTCTCTATCTGCGCTCCAGTTTTCGACACTCTAATTTAAGAGGTCGAGTGTTGTTATTAAACCAGGGAGAGTTTCTATGTGCTTTGATCACTTTGTTTTAAATGGAGCCACTGTGTCCAGAGCATCTCACAAGGTCACATTATAATGTGATGTTAGCTGATCTAAATTGTTTTCCACGTTTACATTTGATGTTAACTGATCTAAATGGTTTTCCACAATTACACTCAACTTACTCAAAGTATCTATAAATTTTGAAGCAGAATTACAATCTAGATGTTGCACTGTCTTTTTTTTAATCTGTGAGTGCTTTAGCAAGGGAAGGACTAAATCAAATGTAATTAAGTAGTGATCGGAAATAACTTCATGTAATGGAGTAATATTTAAATTTTGAATTTCAATTTTGTCAGTTATAATTAAATCTAATGTGTGGTTATGATTATGAGTTGGACCTTTGACAATCTGACAAAATCCTACTGAATTTAACAAACAAGTAAAACATTTGCCTGCGGTGGGCTGGCGCCCTGCCTGGGGTTTGTTTCCTGCCTTGCGCCCTGTGTTGGCTGAGATTGGTCTCCAGCAGACCCTGTAGTTAGGATATAGCGGGTTGGATAGTGGATGGATGGATAAAACATTTGCTAAAAGTGTCAGTTTCCACATCAATGTGTACATTAAAATCCCCCATCAGTACTATTTGATCATAATTTATAGCCAAATCAGATAAAAGGTTGCTGAATTCAGTCATGAACAATGAATATGGCCCTGGTGGTCTGTAGACTAACACTGTAATTGTGTTGGAATCTGTTTTAATATTTAAAATGAATGCCTCAAAGGATGTAAAGTCACAAAAATTTTTAGCCATGATTTGCATTTTGTTACAATAAATTATTCCAAGGCGTCCTCCTCGACCAGAATCTCTAGACTTATGAAGGAACGAGTATCCATCTGGTGACGCATCAGCTAGGGGAACAGTGTCACAGCTTTACTGCCAAGATAGTGAATTTTCAATAAGCAGTATTTAAAACTGCATGCTTCTTTTTGAACTGGTGATACATTTTTTGTTTTAATTTGAAGTAAATTTCTATTACAGATGCTCCTGGTGGAGGGTCTGGTTTTATCCCTTGGTCTAATTATACACCTTATTTTTTGGTTATCAAGTAATTTAAGGTTTGCATCAAGACTAAATTTACTGGATGCCCCAAAACAGGGATTATGGGTAACAGCTTCAGGATAGTAACAGGTGGGATAAACAACAGCCTGTGATTTAAGATCACATGACTGCAGCCTGGATGGTGCTCTAATCAGTCAGCCAGGCAGTTTTGCTGCCATATTTTGGGATAATACATAAGATCCCCTCCAGTTAGGATGAAGACCATCTCTTTTGAAAAATCCAGGCCAAAAATCATCCCAATTGATCACAAACAATATGCTTTTATTTGCACACCAGGTTTCTAGCCAGCAGTGAAGGGAATGTAATCTGCTATAAATCACATCCCATCTATATAATCTTGGTAATGGGCCAGATACAACTAAATTCCAACATTTTCTTTTAGCTTTGGTGCATAGAGAGATGAAGTTCCTCTTTAATACCTCAGATTGCTGAAAATAAATATCATTAGTGCTGATATGCAGTAATAAGGTAGATACTTCAACATCGGTGACATGGTCCAATGTAGCCTCTATGTCAGAAACCTCGGCACCTGTGAGGCATTTAACATTAACTGCTGGTTTAACATAATTTGGAATTCTAACATTCCGCCAATTATGAGCACTTTATTATTCTCAGTTTACAGAGGTATGCAGCAGAGTGCTGAGAATCTGTTCTGGGTCCGAATTGGTGACCTCGGTGCCGAGGGACTAAATTTTGGCTTCTTAGACCCCTGTCTTACTGTTACCCACTCGCCCTGTAGCTGAATTGGTGCTACTGATTTCGGCCACACACTGACTACAATGGGACCTGGAGAGACTGAAGCCGAATCAGAAGTAGCCGAATTGTCTAAACAAACCGAGTCAATCCAATTTTCAGTTTGCCTAATTGCTATCAGGTTCCTAATGTGGTTCTCCAATTTGCGTATTTTCCCGACCAAGTCTAAATTAACTAAACACTTTTGGCAGGTGAAGCTGTCTACATTGTCGGCTGGAAAACCTGAACTGTACATGCTACGGGACACACAACATATAAACGTGCCCACGACGGGCAGAGAGAAGATAGAACTTATGTTTAGCGCTGATATCATCTTCTCTGTTTTTGTAATAACTTCGGTGCTTCAGCATTTTCCGCGTTCAGCTGAATCACTAAGAGACCATTGGCTTTAAGTTTCCACCACCTGCTTTTCTTGCAGTCTCTCTCTGTAGTACAGTGATCAAAGTGCCATTTATAACCATGCCATGCTGTACTAGAAAATGCACCAATGCCTTTGTATTCAAAAAAATCACTGTTTTGTTCTTCCTAGATGCTGATGTAACATTCTTTCTTTCCAATAGCTTACCGACTTCAGTCAAGAAAATTTCCACAGAAAATATTAGGTCAGCTCTTAGTTTTACAGCATGGCATCTATGGATGGCTGTAAACAAATAAAAATGCAATGAGAAAAAGAGAGAGAAGGAGAGAGAGACTGCAAGAAAAGCTATCTATCTATCTATCTATCTATCTATCTATCTATCTATCTATCTATCTATCTATCTATCTATCTATCTATCTATCTATCTATCTAAATAGATAGATAGATAGATAGATAGATAGATAGATAGATAGATAGATAGATGTCAAAGGCACTATATAATAGATAGATAAATAGATTATTTTCCAAATAAACAAAAACTATCAAACGTGCATCCTTCTTATGTTTTTATGAAACCGAGCCTTTATGGTATTTCTCTTAAGGCTGCTTAGAACAAGAATAATGGATGGCTTCAAACAATCATCATATAATCAAACAAATAATATTAGAGGTCAAAATTCACAATAAAAAATTAACTGAAAAAATCAAATCAAAGCGCAATTAATTCTTTTTTTCCTTAGATTTAAATAAAGTTCGAGTATTGTTGGAAACCAGGTGATTTAAATATCCACAGGTCCAAAAAAGGCCATCATTATATAATTTTAGGGACAATGGCACCATATAAACTGAAACAATAATGTGATTAAAATGGCATAATATATGTGTAAACAAAACATAAAAGTAAAAAAAAAACAATATTTATTCTATAACACCTTGAAATTTTAAAACTCAGAATTCTTATTATCCATGTTGAAAAATAATATAACATCAGGTTAATTTTTGAGAACTGCAACATATATAGTAAATTGACACATGCTCTTCTTAATTTGTGTAATAGATTACATAGATTGCAATTGGAAGATTTTGCACATTTCCTGTCACTGTGTTACAAAAAAGACTGCGAGACTGGACTGTTTATTATCAATCATCAGCCGCAGCAGAGATACTCTTTATGAACCGAGAGGAAATAACACTAGTGGAAGGCAGCCAGTGATAAGAAATGACATTTAATCATTAACAGGGGAGGAAAATAATATTTATCTCTAGACAAATGGAAGGCAAAGCTGTCTCACTTTGGCTTAGAAGGTGAGGATAAAGTCTCTGAAAGGCTATGACAAAAAATGAAACAAAAAATATGGAAATCTGGCAGTTATGCTCACATGTGTGGGGTTGGAAATAGGATGCAGATTTATCTGAGGGAAAGAATAAAATATTTCATGAACAACAGATAAGGGACAGATAAAATCAGCTCATAATTTGACACTTTTGAGAAAGATCTGCAGCCTTATTTACCAAGCAGAACATGTTATTTAATCAATCAACATTTTACCCTATGTGTGCTTAAAATGTCTCTTGGAGATTTTTACCTCACACACAACTAAAACGGAGTCTAAGGTTAGCATTCCAGTGGGTACTGGAAAATATTACAAAAGGAGGTTGCCCTTAAAATCGAGCTACAGTTACTTCAAAATAAATGACAAAAATCATAGGAGAAGTACTCAAAAACCTGAAGGCACCCAAGTTCTCTTCCATAAACAGTTTGCGTGTGTATGTGTTTATGTGTTTAGTTCTTTTGGCACATGAAATCTGTCAGGAATTTGTAAAGAATTTTTCATTTGTTTATAATGTTACTATTATAATGATGATGTCATCATTGGTGGAATTTTAAGAGTTATGATCCATCCATCCATTGTCCAACCCGCTATATCCTAACTACAGGGTCACGGGGGTCTGCTGGAGCCAATCCCAGCCAATACAGGGCACAAGGCAGGAAACAAACCCCAGGCAGGGCACCACACACACCCACAACACCAAGCACATACTAGGGACAATTTAGAATTGCCAATGCACCTAACTTGCATGTCTTTGGATTGTGGGAGGAAATCCACGCAGACATGGGGAGAACATGCAAACTCCACACAGGGAGGACCCGGGAAGCGAACCCAGGTCTCCTAACTGCGAGGCAGCAGCGCTACCCACTGCACCACCGTGCCACCCAAAGTTATGATATTTTATGTTATTAGTATTGAGCATTTCCAATATACAAAATTAAGGAGAATTGTACAGAACACTTGCCCTGATGATGCCCAGCCCCGACAACCCTTACACCAACACCAGTTTTGGGACAGTGACATTGAGTATTTCTTGTTTTTATTCTCAGCATGCTATTGTGGTGAGCACTCATCCTGATTGCTATTATACTGTCAGGATTTTGCTGGAGCTCCACTCCTGGACCCTCCTTTTGCCTACATTTTGCCCTGACCCCCTTTTGTCAGTGTCTGTTACTTTGAAACATTAATCCTACTACAGTCATGTGATGGGAGGGGCACTGACAATAAAAGAAGGAGCCTACCCAGAGGTCTGTGCTGTAGTATTGTGTTTTCTTATCTTATGAAGGCCTCTATTCCTTGTGTAAGGTTTGTGCTTTAGGAATTTTCTTTTGATGTGTGCTTGGCAAACTTGATTTTAATATTTTGTCTTGGGCTTTTGGATACTTTTGCCTATAATGTTTTGCTTTTATTCTGATCTCCTATCTGCCTGCTTGGATATTCCTTTTGGATTATAATGTTACATAATACGCCAAATTGTAGTTTATACTTCATCATGCCTGTTTCATTGCTGGCTAACTGTTTTCTACTTTGACTGTGCATATCTGGTTGTGCTTCACAGAACAACAAGCTATGATATGGACAGACAGCTTGGCTACTTCTTCATGTGGTCTGACGCTTGTAGGCTATGTAACAGGTACTGCTGTTTCTGTGAACATGTTCATGTGATCCATGACATCATAACAGCCATTTTATATAGGATAGCCATGCAGTTAAAGTAGCAACAGTAGCAGTAACAGTAATATTAGAAGAAGTAGTAGTAGTTGTGGTATTGCCACATATACAGAGTTATTGTTCTGTTTGAATGGAGGAAGGAAGACTCAATAATAATTCCCATAAGGACCATGAGATGTAAGATAAAAATATAGTCTCGGATGGCCAAAGGTCAAAAGCCAAAATGATTGTTAAGGCAAAATATCAAAGCCCAATACGCTAATCAAATTCAAAGTTATTGAACCATGCAAAGTCTAGACTTTTGAAGAATGATTTTTGCTATCTAAATGCTTGTGAGAATTCTTCCACAAATCCAGAAACTTAGATAGCAAGGGTTGTGTAAAGCCATCTTAAATGATATCTGAGCAAAGCTGTCATGTGACACAAACTTTTGAACTCATCTGGAAGCGATGGGAGGCCATTAATAACATCAACATTGTCACCGCTGCTAAAAAAAGAAATGCCTTTGACTAAAAACAATTTGGCCATTCACTAAATAAATAAATATAATGATTGAAAATATAGTCAAAAAAGACATATTTACAATATAATTGAGAGCATACAAAACCATAAATTCACAGTTTTTGCCAATTATTCAAGTTAGTATTACAACACTTACTATGTTTCTTTTGACTATGATTTGGTTTTGACGATAACACTGATGATAAACTGTTTTTCACGTTGGCTAGTTCTCTCGCTGTGACTCTGTTTGTTAGGGATGGGTGGATCGATACTGACGTATTGATGCTTCTGATCCTGACCTTTTAATTTAAACATTAATGTTCACATTAAATATATCAATATTACACATTTTAAATATTATGCCACTTTATTAGAAATTACTTTTAATAAGCAATTGATGGTGAGAGTATGATTATTAAATTAAATAAGTAATATTGTGTAAAACGGGAGCTACTTTTCCTTCTGCGCTTTTCATCCGTTCTGCATTCACACTGGCAGTGCTGCGATCCACCAGCTCAAGCAGTGGGACTGTGCATGTGAGGCAATGGCAGAGAGAAAGCAAAGCATTGTTTAGAGTTATTTTATTCAAATGAACAATAATGAAGAAAAATGTGATATGTGTTAGAAGGCCATACACCAGAAACCTGGTAAAACATGTGCAAGTCAGTCACATTGCTGAACATGAGGAGTTATAACTGAGGCAATCAGAAGAGAGCACAGACACTAAGGCTAAAAAGCCTGGCACAGTTACTAAAAGGCTGTAGCCTACTTTTAAAGAAGCCTTCCAGAAAGGCAGACAGTACCCTGGTAGCGTTAGTACTGTAAACTGATGTAGGATTGTTGTAATTGTTTGAAAAGAAAAAAGTCAATATCTGTTTTATATTACATTTATAGGTTGATGAATGAACATACTTAGAAAAAATTTTCAAACTTTCTATTTATTATGTCCATTTTGTAAAAAAAAACCATATTATTACTTAAATTAGCTTCACTCAGGCTGTAAAAACAATGCTAAAAGCGGTAGTTCCAAGTGTTACCCAGGCAATGTTATTGGCACGTCTCCTCCTCTTGCCAGTACCATAGTATTACCATAGTAATAATGGCATCTTGTAAAAAAAAGTTTTCAGCAGTCCAAGTGTTGCATGCTCTTAACAATGATACAAGCAGTGATGTTGAGGAGCCTCTCATCAGCAGTAATGATGAAGTCTTCAAGCAGTACAGTTGAAATGGACAGTGAATCTGAAAGTGCTTGATTACATCATTACTATACTTTTTACACTTTCGACTACATTTAACAGTAAAAAATAAAAATTTCATATTTTGAGCCAAAATATGCAACCCTTTTTAAATGTTTTTTGAGAAAAAAATCTAACCCTAACACTTACTTTTTGTCACAATTGTTCTAATGCTCTAATTCAGCTAACACAAAGCAACCCTACCCCTAACCCTAAGCCTAACCCTAATGTCATGTGTTAAGTAAAGCAGGTCAGAACCATTGACAGCTTTTAAGTTAAAACTGAATAAATCTACCTAAAACAAAACTTGAAGGCAATGCAGACACTTAAGTGCAATCACATAGTTTATACCTCGCAGTTCTAATAAATATCCTAGGAGCAGGGTTTTAAATTTTAGTAAGTACAGACTGGAAATAGTGTGATTTAAAACACTGAAGTAGCCAGATCTTCAACAAATAAATGTTTATGGTACATACATAGTGAGAGCCAGACATATTTTTTCTGCTTTTTTAGCAACAAAAGCAGAAAAAAAAACAGTCTTGAATATAATGAGAGCAGTTACGGGTATATAACTGTAAAATGTGTCAGCTGTAATGAGGCAAATGCAGTATATCAATGATAATATTTAAGTCCTTGGAGTTTCAAGTTGATAATAGCTTGCAAATATTGGCAGAATTGCTGCCCAATAGCAGAGCTTCAGATTTTTTTCTCATGTTGTTATTACTCATCCATCATTCATTCAGTTCATTCATGAGAGAACAGCATAAACATCATTAAGTCTGATAAACAAGTACAGCTGAGTGCCATTGGCAAACAAGGGAAAGCCAATATCAGTTTCAATTTATACATTTGAATAGTTGCACATTAAGAAAATGTATTGGTTAAAGGTTTGAACATTGATGTGCATCAAATCAGACAGTTTATTTAGGGAGACAGATTGTGGCATTATGGCTCAGAATCTCCAAACCTAAGGGTAGGAATCGAGTTTAAAATGAGGCCATTAAGGGCAAGTCAGGTGCCACAAGTCCTCCAGGCTATGACGTGGCAGTTTCTGTAGATCTTTAATACCAGCAGGCCTTTTAGATCCTGTCTGAGAGTCCCAATATACCCAAGTCTACAAAACAGTCAATAGTGGAATTATACCAGAAATCAGAGGCAGCTCTAACTGTAGACAAAGAGGGCAGAAAAAGGTTTTAGGCAGTGGTGCAAAAGTGAACCTCTTATGAGGTTTAAAAGCCAGAAGGATCACTGAAGGTGAAATCAGAAAACCAAATTAGCATGGGGAGACTCACTGGTTTGAGGAAAAGCATGACGAGTTAAGAGTGAGATAAACAGAATGTTGAGAACTGAGTGGGCTTTGTTGTACTCAGACATTGGAAAAGTGTTTTACTTTAGCTGTTGTTACTTTGAGTTCTTCGTGGTGCTGCTCAAAACCAGTTAAGAAGCCACTAACATATTTACTTTCTAGTATACGAAGTATAGAGTAAGTATTGTAATCATCCAAAAATTAGATGCTGAGATTTTCATGAATTTCGACATTTTAGACCTCCCTGAGTCTGAAAATACCATTTTTAGAATTATGTCTGTGTCTGTCTGTCTGTCTGTGTGTGTGTGTGTGTGTATGTAAACACAATAACTTGAGTATGCTTTCACTTAGGTCAACCAAATTTTACTTACAGATATTAGGTACAAAACAAAGATTTCTATCAGCTTTTGGGCTATTTCCGCTAACTGAAAGTGGTACTTTACCTTTTTTCATGCAACTGCAGAGTCCTGTTTATTCAACTTTACTTTTAGAATTTTTCAATATACTTGTATTATTAATTTAATTTGATTTGTTTTTGATGGCTCTTTAATGTACATAATATAAAAATATAATCATTGGCTTGCAGGTTACTCCTCAAATATCCATCCCCATATCTGAGTATATGAAAAAGTCTAGGGGAGACCACTCCCAATTTTTTTAGTTTTTATTACTAAGGAGTCATTACAAAAGCAGAGCTTTAAGTGAGTTTTCTGCTGCTGAAGTTGACAGACATTTTTGTAAGCATTGATGATAGTTCAATGGGAAAGTGTGCTTGTCCTATCTTTGGCCTTTGCACATATTCAGTACTCATTTCAAGATTAAATGAGTATTAATTTCACTGTTAAAGGTAAGTGGTCAGTGATTTTTTTATAATACTCACAAAACAAATCACTCATTTTTTCCTGGAAAATTAATTTAAGGGATCATGTACCTTAGAGGATAAGTTCTTCTTATAGTGGCATACTTCATCCAGCAATGAAGAGAATACAAGCATGCATGCCAATATCTCTCTTTTTCAAAGGGATTGTTTTAACGTGGAGTATTCATCTGTAATGCAAAGTGTGAGTTATCAGAGGGCTAATTTATTCAAGGACACTTGGGAAAAATATTATTTACTAGTTACGGCACTTTGCTATGCTAGTGAGAGTGTGTAGCAGCAGTGGTTTAGTGAGAGTATTTCAGTCTATAGAAAGAACCAATTAAGCAAACTGATTAACTGCTTAAAATAGAATGCATTTATTCAATTAGCTAATCTAATTTTCCTGATTTCATAAGCAGAATTTTATGTTTGTCTTGGTGTGTGTTAGACTTAGCACATAAATGTATACATAATAACTCAAATGTGTTGTGCATTTGATTTCTTAAAACTGAGATGCAGGTTTCTCTTAACGTTCTCTCTTAGTCCCAGTCAGAGTATCAGTGGTTAGAGCCTCTCCTGACAGCATCAGACTCAAAGCTGGAATCTGGATGCGGTGCCAGGCAATGCAGGATCCTCTCATGTTCATGGTTCACACGCTGTTACACAGGGCCAACTTAAAATGGATATGGAAGGAAAGGCCTCTTACTTTTTATTATTAGTTTTGAATGTATTGTAAACAGAATTAAAACAACTGAGACTTTGTCTAGACTATGTAGTTTTGTTTTCTGTATAAAAAATTAACTTATAACCTTGCAAGAGAAAGTCTACAGTTGAATGTCTTGACTAACACCATGTGTAGAATTCACACTATAACATGACGTAAGCACAAAAGCGGAAATGTGCTTACACAAAAAAAAATCCAGATGCTTAAATCTGTGCGAACGCCAGCTTCCACGTTCTTCCGCTACATAAATCCCGGTCAGTATGAAAATTAACGCACGCGCCTGCTGTCCCGCCCCAACTCCTTCCAGAATTATGCTTCTTTGAATATGCAAGTCAATATAAATAGCCCTTAAGCTCAGCCTTCTGTGAAAAGACAATGGCAAAAGTACAAGGGAAAATAGAAGAATTTCAGCGAATACCAAGTGGAGGCAAAGAAAAACATACTATTTGTTGGTTTAAACAGTGGTATAAACAACAAAAGGAAGTTGATTGAGTCACATTGCGTGTCAGAGAAACTCAAAAGCTCAAGTTCACAAAGTTGCACAGTGCCCGAAATAAAAAAGAAGTTATCAGATATCAAAGTCGCCGTGAAAAGGTGAGTCGTAGCTCACCATCTCAGTGTCATATGAAAGCTTATTAGGGTACAGCGAAAAAAAAAAGGCACACAGTGTGAATAAAGCACGAAATGTCAACTTTAATCTCGAAATTTCCACTTTAATCACGTAGTTTATTTTGTCATTAAAATAGAACATCATAGACTTCATCTTAAAATCGTTTAATTTACTAGTTTCTCAAATCCCATTGTAACTAAAGTAGCACATTAAATGCTTTGTTTTGTATTTGATCTTCTGTGTGTGAATCACTACGTGCTTCCGGGCTTTCTCTTCCTCTGACAAGACACAGAATCCATTACATTCGTATTATTACACCTTTCTGAATAATTAAAATACTGAGAAGTATGCGTGATATCATTTTCATGATGATAGGAGTTAAAGCATGTTATTAAACATGGGAACATGGTGGCGCAGTGATTGTTCATGTCTCACACAAGATGCTTGCTGTGCCATGCGCGACCTTCGATGAAATACTTAATTACAGAAGTACTGTTTCTTTCAAACATACTAACCCCCAATTCCTGTCCTTACTTTTCTTTCTCCAAATACCCAATCACCACACAATAAGCTCTGTAATAAACGTTAAGCCATCTATAAGCTCAGAACACCGATTCTTCAAAACTTTTAAGGAACATTGAAATATCTTCATAATGTTTAATTATTCTATCCATCTATCCTTCCAGTGTTGCGCCAGCCCCAGCAAGAATACAGCGCGAGGCATGAACAATCCATAAATGAAGCTCCAGCTCCTCACTAGTGCTGCGGCACTGTTTAGTTAAAGTTAAAGTTTTATCTGTATAATATAATAAACATATTTTGCTGCATGTCATCTTAAAAATGATATTGTCATCATATGTAAATACGTGCTTTATAAAGTGGCTCAGGTTGTGCAATATTATAACTGTATCGCAAGTTTACAGTGAGGTAATTGTACTTATAAGTACAAACAGTTCTACAAGGAATTAAGAGCATTAAGAGTTCTTGGGATGAAACTGTTTGTGAACCGCGAGGTCTGTACAGGAAAGACTCTGAAGCGTTTGTCGGATGAGAGCAGTTCAAATAGCGAATGGCTGAGGCAGCGTGTGCTTGATGCTGTATATCAATAATTCTCTTTCCGATCAGCTGCTATACAGCTGTGATTCACACTCAGATACAATGATATAAATACTCCTAGTGGTGCAGTGAGAGTAATATGGAAAAAGATGATCTGCTGTGGCAACCCCTAACAGCAGCAGCTGAAAGAAGAAGAAGTTGCAATGAGAGTAACAACGCTAAAGCAGTTATGGTATTTGGAATAGTTTGACCATTCTGTGGACCATTATATTGTTACAAGTTAATTACAATCAGATACATTAAACTAATAAACAATATGTGGTTAATTTCAGTGTATTTATAAAGCCGCGTCAGGGATGTGGATCTGAAAAAGAAAGGATAACCACACAGGAACAGTAGCACTGCTTTGACAGTGCAAAACCGAGCAGAGAACTTGCGTACAACAGGGTATGAGGTACCGTGGAAAAGTGCGTGGCTTTATGCCAAGTTTAGGTTTTATACATCACGATCTGAACGTGGAAACATTCTTACGCAACATTTTTGTGCGTACGAACCTTTATACATGAGGCACCAGGTCTGCAGTGGTATGTTTGCAATATGTACATTTTACGACAGTGTGTGCTTGTTTCCTGTAAAGTGTTTGGGGTTTGGGGTTAGAGGAAGAGTTTTGGCAAGAATGAGGATTCCAGAATAAATGTCTCTCTGAGACAACCTGCATCTGTCTGCTCTCATGTTGTATGCAACATCAGGGTATGAAGGGAGAAAAAAGACTGAAGAAACTGAACCATTTCAACTTAAGCAAGAAGAGATTCACAAGAGACAAGATGGAAGTAGTATAAATTATTAAGGGAATTAGCTGGATACTAGCTTTTGGTTTAAAATGAGATTTTTACCAAGAATACAGAGGCACATGTTGAAGTTTATTAAGAATTTATGCAGAATAAATTTCACCCAAAAGGATTATAGAAACGCAGAATAAATTACCAAGAAGTGCAGAAGAAAGTAATACTTTAGGGACCTTAGAATCTCAACTTGACAATATTTTGTAGAGGTTAGGTGAAGTACCTGTTCTGATCAAAACTCTTGTTATATTATTCACTTGGTTTTGTTATTATTTTTTGGAACTAAAATAAACTAAATTGATTTGAATTGAGATACCCGCTCTTGTTTCTTGAATGGGTGCATCAGGAGCTTGTTTATTCCTGTGTTGCGTGTGCTTTATTGTTTAAAATATAATAAATGTTTTTGATAGATCTCCCATAACACAATGACAAATAATTCTCAGGTCTTTAAAATAAAAAAAAACTGTGGTTAAAACTGCAAAAAAAATACATTTAACTGTGAAAGTGTGACAATTGTAATATATTCTGCATGGAAAGAGGTTTGAATGTTGTTAATGACATGAGTGTTGGGTGGTCCTGTTCTGTGAGGGGGGCTACTGTATATCTAGGCTGTAACTTTTCAGAAAGGTTGTGCTGTTTAAAGAGTCTAAAGACTACTATTCTGTAAGTGACTTTGGTCAGCAAATCCATGTTTGAAGTTGGTCTATAAATATAGTATACCTTTGGGTCTACATCCCATTTCTTCAATGAATGTCCAAAAATGACCATTTTAAACAGGAACAGTCACATTTTTCTTTCTTTTAATAGTTAAAAGTACTGTTTCGTGCAGGAGCTCAGTACTGGTCTAGCACTGAGCGGGTGGAAGAACATAATTCCCAGAACACGGCTAGGCATACATGGCATAACTAACACTATGGTGTTGATTCTTGGCATTTTGAGTTCTTCAGCCATGACAATGCTTGACCAGTGATGTTACAACTCCAGTATTACCAGTTCACTTTTTTCTGACGATTTAGAAGAAGATGGCTGCATCATTTCAAGCTGCAATTGCAAAAGGGCGATTAGAACACAGAAAACAATGACAGTATGATTCTGTTTCAAAGAGCAAAAATATTTTATTGTCTTGCCATAGACAATGATTCTGTACTAAAACACTGAATATCTGCAAAAATATTGTATATAATATGCAAATATTATAGTGCCCATTTTTATATAAAAATTCTAATTTATCAAATGTATTATTTCCCATATTATATTTAAACATATAAAACTCTACCATTAAACACTTTCCTATATTTTAATAAAAGTTCCATAAAAAAGAAAATGCTATAAAATATGAATGATGTTTTACATTTAGTTTAATGTAATGGCTACTAAACCAATATAGTGGTTTCTAATTGAAATAGTTTAATCTAGTGATAACTGTGATAACATTTTCATTGTTTGCTGCATTAATTTTACTGATGTAAAATGTACAGGCTGAAAATGTATCAGTTGGCCAGCTGCTGGTCTCCATTGGCCAGTTGCAAACATCTACTAGTCTTAGATAGATAGATAGATAGATAGATAGATAGATAGATAGATAGATAGATAGATAGATAGATAGATAGATAGATAGATAGATAGATAGATAGATAGATAGATAGATAGATATACATTTTACAGAAATTCTATTATAACAGAGATAATTCCCATCTTTGTTGTGGCAAAGTCAATAATTAGTTATTTGGTTTTGCAGACAATTCTCTTTGCACCAAGAAACAAAGTTCTCCACCTGACCATTATTATTATCTCATCCCCTATAAAAATACACCGCATTTATGAAGAATCATCTGAAAATTTCTGCAAGTGACATGATCTGGTGTTATACTTAAAGGCTGAGGTCTTTAAGATTGTAGTGCTTCAGTGCTGTTCATATCCACATCACAGACACAGCCTGGTCTGCCTGACAGATTATCCATTATCCAGGATGCCATTGGCTCATCCACCTACGTATTCCTAAGTTTACCTCTTTTTAGGGCTGGCTGGATGGTGTTGAAGGAACTGGAGAAATCAAAAAACATAATCCTTACAGTGCCGCCAGCTTTATCCAGATGGGAATAAGCCTTGTGGAACAGACAGATAATTACATCTTCAGTTCTAAACTTTGTCTGATAAGCAAACTGCAGTAGGTCCAGGTGGTGTTTCAGAAGAGGTCTCGAATAGTCCAGGACCAACCTCTCAAAGGTCTTCATGATGTAGTACATAAGGGCCACTGGTCTGTAGTCATTAGGTGAAGACCAGAACAGGTGTCAAAGGACACTACAAGGTTGGTCAGCACAGGCCTTAAAAACATAAGGCCTTAAGTATATGTGCAACTCTGGTAATTATGAATTATATAGTCTCAAGAAAGCCTAAATGTCTCCACCTACGCTCTCAAGCTTCTGCAGGTGCTCAGTGAAGTTGGTACGCATTGGTTGCAGTCATTGGAACCTGTTCAGCTTAGACTGCAAAACACTACAGAAGATGCTGAAATCGGCACACAATGTTATTTGTATGCAGCCCTCATCTGCTCCAGACATATTGTCTGTATTACACGCAGCCTTAGAAAGGTAAACAAAATTATTAAAGACCTCAGCCTTTCTGCAAAGTCACTCCTCCTTTCTGACATAAGGTGCAGGATAATTTGCACCCCCATCACTAGCTTTAGGGACTGATTTTAACCTCATGTTTATAAGACTACTCTCATACTGACACCTGATGTGTATCTCTCACATATATCACCTTGTCCTTTACCCCAGCTAGCATAAGGCACAAGGCAGGAAACTAACCCTGGACAGGCTGTTAGTCCATCACAAGGCAAACACACACCTTCACCAAACACACACTAGATCAGCGTTTCTCAACCTTTAAATATTTGCGACCCGAGTTTTCATAACAGTTTTAATCACGCCCCCTAACGTTTTTTTCGAAACCCTAATAAAATTTATGCCTATATGTTTTGCTGCCGATACACCGCTACAAATTTAAAATTTTCCTACGAATAGTGAAATTACGCCACATATGGCAACATTCGTGCCCCCTTTATTGTTAATTCAGGGGCGCGCCCCACAGTTTGAGAACCACTGCACTAGATCCAGTTTAGCACCACCAATTCACTTAACCTGCATGCCTTTAGACAGCGGGAGGAAACTGGAGCATCCAGAGAACATGCAAACTCTACACAGGGAGGACATGGGACATGAACCCTGGTCTCCTTGCTGTGAGGCAGCAGCAGCACCACTGCGCCACCATGTGGCCCCACATAAATTTGGTATTTATATTTGTTTTTCTATTCATTGTCTGTTATATGTATTATATTACAGTTAGTAGCTAGTTGGAGAAATACAAAAAAGAATTTCTCTGTACGGTGTATATTACTAGGGTGTTGTTCTGTGTTAGCCATTATGGATGTAGTGAGACGTTAGGCAAAATGACACCTTTTATTGGCTAATTATAAAGATTACAATATGCAAGCTTTCGAGGTAACTCAGGCCCCTTCTTCAAGCAAGATGTACAGATTACAAGATTACATCTTGCCTGAAGAAGGGGTCTGAGTTACCTCGAAAGCTTGCATATTGTAATCTTTCTAGTTAGACAATAAATGGTGCTATTTTGCTTGACGTCTCATTACATATGTACTGTGTACATACTGTATGATAATAAATCTGAGCGTGAACATGGGACTTCATGGATTCAATAAGTGCTTGACTTCATTTTAAAAATCAGTTGTAAAATGTCCTGCACTTTCATCGAGTTAGCAATGCTAACACAATGTCCACCAAGGTATGATAGTAATATTACATTGTGAAGTGGTGCTTTCAATGTGTAGTCGGAAATGCTGGGATAAAAGTACCTATTATAACCATGATTTGTTGATGGCATTATTATTTTGTTTGCCAGGAAATTATGATGTAAAACCCTCAAGTGTTTTGTAGTCATTTCAGTGTTGGTTCATATAGAAAGTGGTGAGTTTCGAGGAGTTGTTTTGAACATACAGTACTTCACTGGATAATTGTTCATGTCATTAGGATTTTTAGAACTATTTAAACTATTGGGCATTTTCAAACACATTTTAATATATTTCATAGATAAATATGAAACAAAGATGTGCTTATACTGATTTTGAAATCAGGCATATTTTTTTTAAATGGGAAAATGTTACACATTCTGTTAGAACACAGTAAAGGAAGGTACTAAAGATACAAACTCTTTGAACTTAATATAAAGAGAACAAAGCGTTATGATTATTATGTACTATAACACTCTGTGACAGTATTATGTGAGGAACCAGACATACCCTTGAGAAAGTGAAGGGTTATAAGAAGCAGATGCACATTTTGGTTTGATTTTCTCAGCCGCTGAGAGAGGCCACCAAGAAGTAAAATCAGGGAAGATGAACAGAACCTTTCACTTGTAGTCGGGCAGTATGGCCTAATCACTCAAGGTTTGGACTGCCAAGTAAACATTTCCTGGTTCATTCCTGACCACTGATTCACTGTGTGATCTTGATTGAGTCTCTTAACCTGCTCTTACACAGTTTAGCATGGACAAATAAAGCCCTGGACTGGATGTTCTGTTGTGTTAACCATTTAGTAACATTCTGCGGAGGGAGTAGTAACCACTGCCCTGCCACCGCCATACACCCCTTGCAATAAAAGAGACATACACTGTTACTGAACTGTGCCCACTTATCAGGCAGGTGAAAGGTGAGAGGGCTGTGTTAACAACTGTACCTTGCTGTACGCATTTTCTGCTGTGTGTAATTCCACTTCTTCTGAGTTAACAATGTTTTTCATGGCAATGCAAGCAAAGATGAAGATGGTAACTAAATATTTCACAAAGTCTAAATGTCTTGGATGAAAGCCTTTTGGGTTTAACAGAATGTTTACCCAGCAGGGCCTGATTAAACAGAGCGGGCCAGACTGCTCTTTTCCAAAGTATTTTCATGAATTTATGGCACACTTCAGCCATAATCAGTACTCTTCAGCTTTCTGCTGGACTTGAGCATTTAATCTGCACCATTGTAACATGTCATCCCATTTCCTACCTTTCAATAGATAAAACTCTTTAGGTTGCAAATAGGTTATGCATGCTCACGCCACAATACAACTATTTTCGTTATCCTTTGCCTTGTCAAATTACAAATATTACCACTGAGCTACACAAGGTTCTGCTAGGCCTTCTTATGTTTGTAAAAAGAAAATGTTCAAATTCCATTTCATCCAATGAATTAAGTAGAGCCTTTGAGCTCAGCACTAACAGTTTACACAGTCCCAGGGTAGCATGTTGTGATCCTTTGCTAGTGTTCTCTGGCAAGATCAAAATGAATTTCATTTCTTTCAAACAGCAGCAGTGTTTAACCATATATTGGCATAGCAACTGTGAACAAAACAGTGCAAGTGCAAGGATGTGTTATTTTTATAAAGGTCCTCTTGAAATGTATGGGGAAACAATTTACACATTGTCTTAAAACTACTCCACAGAATAAAAAAAATACCCTACCTCTCTATACAGTATTGCATGTTTGAGTATTGAAGACAGAATATTTACTTACAACATCATCTCCTTGACACGCCTGGGCACAGAGCAGCATCTCCCACTATGAACTTTGGTGGAGTTTATGTCTTGGTGGTGAATGCTGTTGTAGCAGTGAAGGCCACAGACTTAAGGATCACAGAGAAGCTACTAGCTGTGGTTGCCAATGACCTTTTATTCAGCTGGTTAGGTCAGTTATATGACTGCCATTCAGTGAGGGTGGGAGGATAGGTCTGGTCTATGGTTAATGCTACATTTAAAAGTGGTGGGTAAAAGTATGGTCCATACATGGGCAACACGAGTAGTGAGATTATTCAATGAAGAAGCCTGTTATGGAGCTGTGACAGGACTTTCCGAGCTACTGATGCTATTACTTAACACAATTGCTTGGTCTGTTTGAATGTCTGTGAGGGTGAGTGCCAGGGTTCATTTTAAGGTGGCACTGTGGATGAGGTTAAACACAGTTCTAATACTAACATTAGGTTTTCTATTCAATTCTTGAAATTGAATGACTAAATTTGAATTGTATCCCCACTCTACTACATCAACAGGATTGTCCTGATGAAGTGTGTTTTATTTTACCAGGAGTCAGAAAGTGTTTACTTTAAACATACCATGTGAACTAATGGTACCCAAAAAGTTGGTTAGGGTAAGGAAAACAACTTCAGATATCTGGTCCCACGCTCAGTAAATCTATCCAATTTCTAATTAGAGTGTAAGCATGAGATGTTTCCTTTTAGAAAGAATGGTCACAGTAAAGAGGCACACACTCGTTGCTATAAGACTTGAAAGAGGAATTGTTCCAACTACAGAGGGATCACGCTCCTCAGCCTCCCAGGTAAAGCATATGCAATGGTTGGGATACGGAATAAGAGGGCCACTCTTGCACACTATTCATTCCCTATGTGAATGTGAGAGCTGTGTCCCAATACTTGGCGCTACGTTGAATTTGTTCTCTGTGGGTGTCAAAGCGGTGTCTTGTCACCAGTCCTGTTTGTGATTTTAATGGAGAGGATATCATGGCCGGCGGCACGGTGGCGCAGTGGGTAGCGCTGCTGCCTTGCAGTTAGGAGACCTAGATTCGCTTCCCGGGTCCTCCCTGCGTGGAGTTTGCATGTTCTCCCCGTGTCTGCGTGGGTTTCCTCCGGGCGCTCCGGTTTCCTCCCACAGTCCAAAGACATGCAGGTTAGGTGGATTGGTGATTCTAAATTAGCCCTAGTGTGTGCTTGGTGTGTGGGTGTGTTTGTGTGTGTCCTGCGGTGGGTTGGCACCCTGCCCGGGATTGGTTCCTGCCTTGTGCCCTGTGTTGGCTGGGATTGGCTCCAGCAGACCCCCGTGACCCTGTGTTCGGATTCAGCGGGTTGGAAAATGGATGGATGGATGGATGGATATCATGGCCTACATGAGGAGGTGAGGGTGTCCAGATGGGGAGGCTAGGGGTAGAATTTGTTATGAATTCAAGAGTTCCTATGCATGCATGTCCCACATAATACTCAAAAATGGCCACTAGAGGGGGAAGGGGGCCACACGAAACCGACCAACACGATAAGGGCAACTAGGAATCTTTATAAATACAAAGTGCTCTGTGGCACAAAAGTAAGTTCCAAGGAGCACAAGGCAAAAAGGCACATAAGACAATGCTTTTAAAATAGCTGATTCCAAAAGTAAGCACAGTCCCAATATGAAATCCAAGCATGGTCAAAAAAAAACAGAAAGGTTCCAAAATCCAGAGAATTCACAAAAGTACATAATAATCAGAGAGAAACTCACCACAAGCACAAGTGCATTCACATAAGGGACTGTGGTCTTTAAATGGCAAAAGGTGGTCCATTGATGGAGATGGGTAGGTGGCTTTGCCTCTTGGAGGACCACCCACAATACACATGGCACATATCAAAAGATGCTTAGACATAAATAAACTAAATAATTCACAATGTTGACATAAAGAATGAATAAAATTAGCATAAAAGAAACATTTCAAGCAGAGCCAAGGGGGATGACTGGCGGAAAAATAACAGAAATATAACAGCATGGTTACTTTATGCAGATGATGTTGTTCTCTTTGCCTCAAATAACTTCTGACCTTTGGTACAAACTCAATGATTCACTGCTGAGGGTGAAATGGCTAGAATGAGGATCATGTTTGACATTTGCTCTCTCTGAAAAGAACAACTGTCCTTAGTGGAGGAGTATGTTGAGATTTTGTTCATGAGTGACGGTAAAAGGGAGCATGAGATTAACATTGTGGAATGGAGCAGGAGCAGCTGTATCTGTGGGTACTGTTCTGGTTTGTGGTGCTGAATTGTGAGCGGAGTCTAAAGACAATACTCTTGGTTTACCAGTCAGTCTACATCCCTGTCTTTAACTATAGTCATGAGCTGTGGGTAACAATAAAAAAAAATGAGACTGCGAGTACAAACAGCAGAAATGAGGTTTCTTCGCATGGTGACTGGGCTGACCCTCTGTGACAGGTTGAGAAGCTCAGCGATTCAGGAGAGCTTCAGAGTAGAAGCGCTGCTCCTCCAGACTGAGAGAAGGTGGTTTGGGTATGATGTAAAGATGCCCTCTAGGCGGCTACCCCAAGAGCTGCTGCAGGCACTACCCACTGGGCACTGACTCTGAGGCAGGCCCAGGACACTCTGGAGCGATTATATGTCTCAGCTGCCTTGGGAACACCTGGGAGGAGCTGGAATCTGCAGCTGGAGTTAGGCTGGGCTGACATGCTGCCACCGTGACCCTCACCAGGAAACGTAGTTGAGAAGATGAGATGAAATAATTATGACATGAGATGCGATGTGATTGATTGAAGGAAAATAATGAAACCGTTTGGACAGAAAACAATGCAATGTTACAAAATGACACAATTATGTTGTATTTTAATGTATTTTATTCATATATAAACTTTATAATTCTGTTTCTTAAAAAATCAAATAACACTTAGACACAAAATGTTTACTACTCCAAAACTATTCTGTGCCATGGAAATTGGAAAAATCAATGGAAAAGTCATTAATAATGCAAACCTCCATGATGAATCAGAAAAGTATAATGAACATGTATTAAAACATGCTTAATAATACCATTAAAAATGAAAAAGAAAAACCTGCAACACACAGTAATATGTAAGACCATGATATTGGCTTGCTCTCCCACTATTATGCTCAAGAACAAGCTAGCTGCTGTACCTCACCACACTGGTGTACCTGACTGTGACTCCATTAAAGCAGGCTAAAGGAGAGTGAGTAAGTCACGTGAACATAATGAGAGGCTCATTTCTTTTACTCATGGGATGCTCATAAGCTTTTAATATCATCATTTAGAGATTAAAGAAATCTGGAAAATAATAACAGAAGTATTTGTTTCTTTGTATATTATGCTACCTGTACATTTCATTTACATTAAGAGAATACAACATTTTTATATCTGTCACTTTACAAATTTCTCACTTATTCATTAATTTGTAATAAGGCTCTTCCACTTTGACAACATCAGGGCATAGCGTTTGGCAAACCTGATTACAAACTTGCAGTTCAAGAAGGTGATTTACTGTCACCATGTTTGTCTTTAGACCACTTTGAGCACTTCAGGTTTGACTGAGTTCAGATCTTATGTTGCATGGGTACTGTTGGCCAAAATTGCAAATGGAATGCACGCTATAGCCATGTTATGCCAAAGTCAGTCAAACCCAAGGCATCTCAGCTGAACCGTACAGTAACAGCTCGGTTTGATGGTGGATGCAGGCCCTTTGGACAAAAGCAAAATTTCCATATAGTCACAGAATAAGTTGCTTTCTTGACTGCAAAAATTAATCTTCTGGGCTTTGTTTCATTCTACACACCTTGGGACTCTAATTGAATTCTGGGTATCATTTGGTTGTTTCCCTGTCTTCATTGACTTTGGCTTAAAGAATATTAATTACCATTGCACGGCCAGTAGTCCATGCTGCAACAGTGCAGGTCCACTGTACATTGTGGTGTAGTAATTTGCTTTAAGCACAGGTTGTCTATTGAATCTTAATCCAAGAGAGTTAAAAAAAAACAATTATATGAAGAACCATCAAAGGTTGACAACATTATCCAAGGCAACTTCCAACATTTTAGATATAATTGGTTACACTTCTTTTTTCTAGTGGGAGCGCTGGCACCTGAAAGGACTTGCTTATGTATAGACAGATACTGAACACATAGCTTCAGGGCTTAAAGTGCAAAGCCTTAGCTGCCCCCGAAACTGCCATACTGTGGACAATCATAAGCCAGTCACTTTAACTCTGGGCAGGGCCGGATTTATATGAAAAGAGGCCCTAGGCTATTCCACTTATGAGGCCCTTTCACTTTCCATTTTTAAGTTTGTAAATTACATGAGAGATAATAAAATTTTGCTAACAATTTGAATGTAGGCCCCTCTTGATCTTGAGGCCCTAGGATGAAGCCTAGTTAGCCTATAGGAAAATCCGGCCCTGACTCTGGGTGTTCTGGTCCTTTATTTAGATGTTCTTACTGAAAAATAGTCTAATGCAGTACTGTTTGTGAAAAGTTTTGAAGCCCCAATAAGAATAATAAAAAATACGATATTTGACGGAATCAGGTAAGAGTGTGTCATACTTCTACTTCAGTTTGTTTCATGTGGACTGTCAAAAACATTTGTTACAAATGAATGAAAGGAGGGCAGGCTCCTTCGATTCTTCAAGAACCAAGCAAGTGGCTACGTCTTTGACAGATCAGGTCAGCAGTTAGGGAGCTGACACCTTATTACTCATGATGATCTACAGCTTATACTACAATTTAATGGCCTTAAGACCTCAGTCTGTGAAAACTGAACAAGATATGGGGTGTTTAAAGACGAGGAAATTGAGTAAATTATTCTGAATAGTTGAAGTTGGTATATTTATCCTGTGAGCTCCACATGCATTAGAAAAATGCTGCAGTGATTTACTACCTTTGCTCATGTTTATCAGATTTCTGTAGGCCTGTAACAGGAGATAAACTCATGTCACTGCTCCCACCTGAACTGGTGGGTACACCATTTATTTCACCAAGCTGATCTGCAATGTTGTCTTGCTCTGGGATGTGCGGTCACTCATTTGTATGGCACATGGGCCAAGCATGCAATGCAATATAGCAATCAAAGAGTTGATCTACACGGATGAAATCATAACCGTGTACCTGCTTTAAGAATACATTGGATAAACGTTAACATTGTTCAGCCAATATAGTAAAGTTTATGGTAGGAATCATCCATCCACCACTTATCCGAGGTTGGTTCGCGGGGGCAGTATCCTAAGCAGGAAAGCCCAAACCTTCCTCTCTCTAGCCACCTCCTCCACCTCCTCTGAGAGGACCCTGAGGCGTTCCCAGGCCAGCTGGGAAATATAATCCCTCCAGCGTGTCCTGGGTCTGCCCCGTGGCCTTCTCCCAGTGGGACATGCCCGGAACACCCCCCCCAGGAGGTGTCCAGGGGGCATCCTGACCAGATGCCTTACCACCTCAACTGACTCCTCTCAATGTGGAGGAGCAGCGACTCTACTCAGAGTCTTTTCCAGATAACTGAACTCCTCACCCTATCTCTAAGGGAAAGTCCAGCTACCCTGTGGAGAAAACTCATTTTGGCCACTTGTATCCGCGATCTTGCTCTTTCGGTCACTAACCAAAGCTCGTGGCCATAGGTGAGGGTAGGAACGTAGATCGACTGGTAAATCGGCAGCCTCGCCTTTTGGCACAGCTCTCTCTTTCACCACGATGGACTGTTGCAGAGCCCGCATTACTGCGGATGCTGCACCGATCCGTCTGTCGACCTCCTGCTCCATTCTTCCCTCACTTGTGAACAAGACCCCGAGATACTTGAACTCCTCCATTTGAGGCAGTAATGTGTTCCCAACCCAGAGAGAGCATTCCACCCTTTTCCGGCTGAGAACCATGGCCTTGGATTTAGAGGTGCTGACTCTCATTCCCGCCGCTTCACACTCGGCTGAGAACTGCTTCAGTGAGAGCTGGAGGTCACTGTCCGATGAAGCCAACAGAACCAAACCAAACAATAACAGAAAAGCACTTAGCAACAGCCATTTGTTTGCCTAAATATATATTTTATTTCATTAAATGATTGTACATTCCTACAGCTTGCCTGCAAATGTCATTTACAATACAGAAACCGACATTTAAATTTTGTGCATTGAAATATTTTCTCCAGATGCCGCAGACAGGATCACACTAGGGATTACGCCTGCCCCTCATCTCCAGCAGTGCATTCGGAGGAACTGTCCAAGTAATCTATTCTAACTGCTTCTTAAATAATGTACGCCATTTGCTTTCTGTGTGATGATATTCTTTAAAATGCATATAAAGTAGCACGTCTGACATGTGTCTTTTGTTATCTGTGTAGTGGTAAGAAAAAGTAAGTACAGCCCCAGCAAAGTGTTATCTTTTAACATTTGTGAACATATGGGGATCTGATTTTCATTTCAAAGCTATCAATAGATTTAGAAGACAATATAAGAAACAACACTGAATGATTGCTGTGTGCAATTATCAAACCGACTAAAATCGACATGCAGCACTTCTCAGTCAGTTGGGGTTTTATTTGTTATGTGATTGTGGCCTAATGACTCTGCTTATTATTTTCAATAAAATTTGATTCATTTGTTCTGTGTAAGACCCAGGTGCATTTTAACAAATTCCTACTCCAAACATAAAAAAAACTTTTATATTATCAATAGAACAATTTATAAACGTACAAACAACAGCAGTATATGTATCAAAAGGGTGTAATGATATATGGATGCCACATTCTGATACACATCATGGTTGTGGATTCATGATATGAAAATTTTTGTCACATCTATTTTTATTATAATTAACAAACAGACACAACTGTTGTTTGGGGTTTTCTAGCTCTGAGGTACACAAAATAAAACAGGAGTGTATGGAAAACATAAAAACAGTGATGGTTAGAGGGCAGAATAGTCAATCACTCCTGAGTGTAAGTTTGCTAATGTAATGGCAGTCGAAAAGTTCATTTAGCTGTTTTTTTAAAATGTATGAGTACATTTTGCTTGCAGTCTCACACTTTATTTTAAATTCAGGACATGGAAGAGCAAATGCAGTAGCAGAATTTCATCAGTTCGTGTATCACACTCCTATCCTTCTGTGACGTTTCCTAAAAAGCTGTACTGCAACATGCCATGTTGTCATAATCTTAAAATTATTTTCAGAAAATGTGATTGATATTTAATTTTTTTTTTTTTTACATGAGACCCCCTTATTACAACCATAACCAACACCACTGAACTCTGATGTTTCTCCTACATCTTGCACTTGACTGCTTTTGTATGTCCTTTTTACCTTGGCAAATCCTCTCCTGTCACTATTATTTGATTTACATTATTGATCATCGCTGCTCTTGTGTGAATTTCTGAATCCCTTCTGTAGACAACTAAACAAACATCACTCACATTATTTCATTATGTGTGATAAAGAAAATAATAGGTAAACGTGGAAAACCATCAGTGCTACAGTTATTTCAGTTAGGTAAATATATATATATATATATATATAGTGAAAAGGCGCTATATAGGTGCC
Source organism: Erpetoichthys calabaricus (assembly GCF_900747795.2). Classification (NCBI taxonomy): domain Eukaryota; kingdom Metazoa; phylum Chordata; class Cladistia; order Polypteriformes; family Polypteridae; genus Erpetoichthys; species Erpetoichthys calabaricus. The sequence continues at coordinate 141,421,610 of NC_041395.2, read as the reverse complement.
CGACCCGACACAGACTGGACACAGAGGCACACAGAAAATAAACTATTTATTTTTCATCACCTGTGGGGCACGTCTTCTTCGTAATCCCCACAGGTCCAACACAGTACCAAGCACAAATATACCAAATAAAACACACCACAAGAACTCTTTTCTTCCTCCACCACTTCTCCCAGGCAACCTTGTCCTCCTCCTCCTGATTCTGGCTCCTCAAGTAGTGGCTGCTGGCCCCTTTTATAGTTCACCCGGAAGTGCTCCAGATGCTTGATTGCCGAGTTCCGACTGCACTTCCGGGTGTGGTGAAAACACTGCCCACAAGGACTCAGGAGTTCCAGCTGCAGCCCTCCCTGGCGGCACCTGCGGGACCCAACAGGGCTACCCCCAGCTCCAATTCCCATGGAGCAATGTGGGAAACTGAGGCACCGCTCCAACCCAGGGGGGCAGCCATCTAGCGGCCAGGGTGAGATATTGCACCATCCATGGCTGCTCCTCCTGAGCATATAACGAAGGGGTGTCCCAGCCGGTCATGGACCCCAGCCTTCCGCCACAATATATATATATATATATATATATATATATATATATATTAGCCATCTCTCTATTGTGGAGTATGGCCAGGACACAGACAGGCGGACACCGATGGTTCACCCAACACACGTTTATTCACAAACTCCATATTTGCAAAATGCCACACAACTCCTAAACTCCCCCAAAGTTGAGGCCTCTACAATGCCTTGCCTCTCTCTTCAGGCCGCCTCCTTTCCTCTCCTCCCAAGCTCCATCTCTCTTCCTCCCAACTCAAGCCATCGAATGGAGGGAGGCGGCCCCTTTTATACACACTCGGACGTGCTCCAGGTGCCTCCCGATTAGCTTCTGCCGGCACTCCCAAGTGTGACAGCAGTACCAGTTGTACACCCGGAAGCACTTCCGGGTGTCCCTGGTATTCTTCCCCCCATCACTTCCGGGTGTGGCGGAAGTGCTGAGGGCCAGGGTTCCTCAGGCATTGGGACACCCCCTGGTGGTGACCACGGGCCCCTATAGGCTTGAGCTTCTAAGCTCTGTTCCCGTGGTCCCCAAAGCCAAACAGTGTGGTCGCCCTCTCGTGGTCTGGAGGTGGCGTAAGCCCTCCTCCGATCCTTCTGGGCATCCCGGCTGGGTGCCACCCCCAGCCACTTGCCACTATATATATATATATATATATATATATATATATATATATATATATATATCTGCGGTGGGTTGGCACCCTGCCCAGGATTGTTTCCTGCCTTGTGCCCTGTGTTGGCTGGGATTGGCTCCAGCAGACCCCTGTGACCCTGTGTTCAGATTCAGCGGGTTGGAAAATGGATGGATGGATGGATGGATATATATATATATATATATATATATATATATATATATATGTATATATATATATGTATATATATTTATATATATATATATATATACAGTATATAAAAATTTATTACATCACAATGCTTTCAAGCAACTTAGAATAGGATGTAGAGAACCAGCATCAATTTGATGAGGGGAAGGGAGAGCACGTGAGATGGCACATTGTGGACTTAACAAGAGCTCAGTGCTGAAAGGTGGCTCACTAACAACATTTTCACAGACACAGTAGACTAGATAATGAATACATAACAATTTGCTTTCTTTGCTTGTACTACAAGAAGATGCTAACACACACCCAAGATTGTACAGTGTCAGAAGATGGAAGGACTGATGGAACATATGATTTGCTGTGAATGCGCTGCTGCTTATAGAAAAAAAAAATATTTCAGAGCAGCTGTATTGTTTTTCTGTCCTATGTATTAAATCACAAACCCACGGGCAAATATACTTGTATCCAGATTGTGAAGCATAAAAGAAACCAAAGCCTGAGAAAATAATGTCCCACAATTAAAACTTGTACTGACTGCACGTGGTAAGTATAAAGTAAGATGGTAACAGAAGACAGATTGTACAGGTAATAACTCGCCAAGGTTTTTACCGGGAGTGCAGAATTTAAATAAATAAAGGTCAGGATCTTAGGCAAAATTAAATATTGAAAAATGTGGCAGAAGAATCAGTAACAAGACAATTCCATACATTCAAAGCAAAATGCAAAGAGAACAGAATAGAATTTGTAACCAGAGAGAGCTTTAAACAATAACACTGCACAACAATTTTTTTGAAAAGTCTTGCTTCCTGAAAAGTTTTTGCTGATTGTGACAGGTACCTACTGGGTAGGCACAAATATAGTTTTGGTTTTACTGCATCACATAGGAACTCTGAGAAATAGACATTTATATGTTTACTGACAATAACGTATTTAGTCACGTTTATGTTTCGCATAAGCTATTAAATTCAACAGAATTAAAAGTGTTTTGCTCCTGATTTTCTTTTGTATTCAATGTCTGGTGCATCACGTTGCAGTGTCCAACAGTAGTCAGCAAGCACTGACGGATTCCAGTTGCCCTGGTATCGTTTCTCTATCGTAGCAATGTCCTGGTGAAACCTTTCACTGTGTTCGTCACTGACAGCACCAAGATTTGCGGGGAAGATGTCCAAGTGTGAGTGGAGGAAATGAATCTTGAGTGACATGTTGCACTTCATTGTCTTGTATGCTTTGAGAAGTTTGTCTACCAGCTGAATGTAGTTAGGGGCTCTGTAATTGCACAGAAAATTGTCAACAACGTCTTTGAAGGTTTTCTAGGCAATTTTTTCAGGCCCAGCTAATAGACCTTCAAACCGCTTGTCACTCATAACATGTCTGATCTAGGGGCCAACAAAAATGCCCTCTTTGATCTTGGTGTCAGTTATTTCTGGGAACATCTGTCTTAAATAACGAAAACCTTCGCCTTCCTTGTTCAGCGCTTTCACAAAATTCTTCATGAGTCCCACTTTTATGTGAAGAGGAGGCAAAAATATCTTTGCTAGGTCGACAAGCGATTCATGTGCCACATTTTTCTGTCCTGGAACTAACTTTTTACAGAGTGGCCAGTTCTGCCGAGAATAGTGTGACTCTTTGGCACGGCTGTCCAATTCACAGATGAAACAACAGTACTTTTTATAGCTGAGCTGCAGCCCTAGTAACAGAGCAACGACTTTAAGATCTCCACAGATATTCCAGTTGTACCTGTTATACTGGACGTGCTTCAGCAACAGTTCAATATTCTCATACGTTTCTTTCATGTGTGCTGCATAGCCAACAGGTACTGAAGGATAAACGTTGCCATTGTGTAGCAGAACAGCTTTCAGGCTTGACATGAAAAGATGCCACTCTTCCGGGTTGTGATCACAACCCAAGGCCGAGAACAATCCTTCAATGTCACAACAGAAACAGAGACTGTCGACTTGTGCAAAAATTTGGTTATATCATGATGTCGGCCTTGAAACACAGAAATTTTTGTACCTGGTGACAGCAAACACCATTCCTGCAGTCTTGAACCCAGCAGCTAGGCTTTTGACAACACAAATCTCTGACCAAATCGTTCAGTTCAGACTGTGTTATCAGTTGTGGATCGCCTGATGAGCACAGTTCAAAATCTGGGTCAATGTCACTGTTAGTACCCTGCATTGCAGTTTCTTCATGTGGTTCGTCTAAGGTCCAATCCTCTGGTGGTTTTGGAATTGGAAGACTGTCATCATGTGGCACGGGTCTCATTGCTGAAGGCAGATTAGGATATTCAATTGACTTCTTTGTTTTTGGCAGAGAAACCAGACACATTAGTCAAACAGAAGTAGCAGTCCGTCACATGGTCTTTCTGTTCTTGCCATATCATTGGAACAACAAACGGCATTGTCTTTCGAGTGCCTCTGAGCCAGGCTCTCAAACTGACAGCACATGTCGCACAGCAAATGTGAGGTGCCCATTCCTTGTCTTGATCACCAATTTTGCAGCCGAAATCCAGATGGTAAGCTCTTTTCACAAGAGCAGTCATCCAACGTCTCCAAGCTGAAAGTGTATATTCACCACAGATATAGCAGAATGTATCGCGCCTGTTATGACATTGACGAGACATATCGCCCGACACCAAAAACGTCTATAGCATCAAGCTTACTTACTGTTATATTGCTACAGATACTATACTTTACTATATTGATACTATACATACACACTGACTATCTATATTAACCAAATGAGCAGGATCTGTGTATGCAAGCCACCTTTATAGCATGCTGAGACAGCGTCAAGCTCATTCAGACCTGCCTAGGCATGCCCAGGATGTCAACTTCCACAGAACAGCTTCCAACCTGGCCCAACCCAATTCCATGCCTGGACAAACCGTTGTTGATAAGTCACTTACGGAAGCGAAAATGTTTGGATACAAATATAAGAAAAAATCATGACAAAATTGAAGATTTCTCTGAAAACGGTACATGATGGGTAAATTTTGATGTGATATTCGTGATCAGCACCCAAAATTCTATAAGAAACAACAGTGTTCAAGAAGCAAAAACTTTGTTGTGCAGTGTAATCACAAGAGGGTTTTGTTTAGTTTTCATTTCCCCAAAAGCTTGTACAGGCAGGTAGCGTATGGTGCTGACTTTTAAATGATTGCAGCAATGATGTCACATGTTGCACACTTCTGGTCATCCTCACTAGCAACCCTTCATTCCAAACAGTAAACAACATGGTGTCATAGCAAGATGTGTTTTCAAAATGATTGTCTTCAAAAACAACCTTTTTATTAAATTCTTTAACCTCTAAAACACCCCAGATAGTAGCTACATTATTTTTTGGAAGCCAAGTCGAGATCATCAGAAAATTGCACTAACACATGCTGAGCTGGGTGAATACAAAGACATTAAGAAAGTTAGAAGAAACCTGAGTCTCTTAGAAGAAAAACCATGAAAACTAGTAGTACATGGAAACTCCCCATATAGGGGGGAGTCAAACTAGTAGCTAAGAGCAGTACTTGTGTGTAGGGGTTGTCTGATGCAGCCAGCACTTTAGGTTTGAGTCACAGGGCATGGCGCAAACTTCTGTCCTCTGCATATTAAGTTGAACAAAAAAGAAAGTCTTTGTTGGTCACAGAGGTACGTCTAACTACTCTTAGAATGTACTTTTCAAGCTGCAGAACAAAATTGTCAACAACTGAAGTGATTTTCATCATCACAAAACTATGTTTCTGGGGATCAAGAGTCCTGGTACATAATTCTCTGAACAGATGATTGAAAAATGTGACTTTTTTCTTACATTTTGCCTCGTTATGTCTAGAGAAAATCTAACACTGAATTTCACAGTATTCACAATTCACAATATTCACAGTATTTCACAATTCCTACAGTATTAACAGTCAAGCATATTGGAGGTAGCATCATGATTTAGGTTTGCTTTGCTGCATCAGAATGTGGATGTGGAATCCACAGAGTCCATCAGAGAATCCATCAGAGAATGTGGATCCACATCAGATGATCTCATAGAACTTGATTTGAGAAAGGATGAAGTTAAAGAAATTGGTCAACTTCAGAACCTATTTTATGGCAAAAAGTCAGGGCGAAAGTGAATAGTTTATGCTCAAAAATCTACCAGCTTCTATGTGCTAAAGCAGATCTGGAAGGAGAAGCAGGCCAGAATACTTTCATGGCTTGGTAATCGACAAATCAATAACTCCTGGAAATGTCTGGTTCCAGTTATTGCTGCTAAGAGAAGTATAAAAATATATTGAGTCCAAGGCTTACATTTTTGAAAAGGGGGTAAATGCTGTAAAAAGATAAATGAGTTAAACATCAAAGTTGTGTTATTTATTAACTCAGCATTCTTTTTAATCAAATATTAGGCTATGATTAAGGAATTAGTAATATCCATCCATCCATTATCCAACCCGCTATATCTCAACTACAGGGTCACGGGGGTCTGCTGGAGCCAATCCCAGCCAACACAGGGCGCAAGGCAGGAAACAAACCCCGGGCAAGGCGCCAGCCCACCGCAGGGAGGAATTAATAACATTCACTCTATGAAACATGCAACAATGCAAAATGTTAGACTGAAGCAGAAACATTCATAGTACTATAGCCACAGAAGCAGCTAATCAAAAATAACAGCTGGAACAATTGTATTATTTATAGATTGTAAGAAGCAATTATAGCATTATAACAGAAAGCAAAGGATTACAGGAAGGAGATCCAGGAAGAGGCTGCTCTGTGGCTGGTGAGCTGATTGTTGCTTGGCTCAAGAAACCACTCCCTAACACTCTTCAGCCATTACTACTAGTCTGTTTGAGTTAAATGATGGTAAGTTGTTGGCTGGCATTTAAGGTGGATTGCTGGAAGGCTTCTGGAATTGTGAGCAACAAATCTGCAAATGCCAAGGGTCAATTTAATTATAATGATGATACAGAATAATTCTTGACAAAGCAAAATACATTCTACATTATATACAGTACATAACATTTCGATATCATAGCATGGTTTTCAAAGTATTGCCTTGATGTTCTATATTTACAACTTTTTTATTTTATAGTTTCATATTGTTGATTTCCTTCTAATACTTTTATTACAGACATATGCATTACATCACAGCATTTTAATGGAGCACATTCACACATTATTTGGGGCTTTAGTTCATATATTAGCCACATACATTTTTTTAAATTATTTTTAAGGACAGTGTCACAATTCACAACTTCTTTTATTCATTATTCTTTGTGATTATCTGAGAGGTGCATGTAAGGTTAGGCTAGTGTCACACAACCAAACTCGACACAACTTCTAGTTGTTCTTAATGACTGCAGTTGCTAGATCTCATTGCCTTGAGGATGTCAGATTACATGACTTCATATCACAGTTTTTCATGACTTTTCAAATTTACACTTGTGCCATGAAAGTATTGTAATATTGCTGTATTTTGATAGCCAAATGTGTGGCATGATTATACCAGTGATTGTACAAATGCATTCCAGGTATAATAAATTCATCCATATCCCTCAGCCCATCTTTATCCTTTTTCCATTCTGTCATGGCATAACAAACACAACACATTGGACAGATGAGCCTTTCTTCAGTTTGCACCGTCTACAACACCAGCTATCCTTTTGTTAAATTAATTCTGTTAAAATTAAATCTGTTAGATTTTTTCATAGCAAGTTGTAGAGGACTATACTTGAGTATGTCACAATATAAGACTGACCACAACTCGAGCAGATTATGTGAATAAAGGATTCAACTGAAAATCCCCCGGAATAGTCATGTAGTGTGACTGGGATGTACAGATACATTTCACATGAAGTTGTTATTCTTCTTAGGCACATCTTGCAAATGAAAATGATTTGTACAGGTTTGTGCTGTATGATGCTGCTACATTCGCTATGTGCTGCTATGTGAGCAGCTCCCTTCTCCTGCCGCTTTAGGTAATTTAACTAAAGGAGTACACAGGAAATAAACAGAAGAGCAAAATAATTATGTAAGTATATACAAGAATGAATTGACTGAACAATATTATCTGCAGATTATTATTATAAAGACCCAAAATTACCAACCTGCAGCTAAATAGTATTTAAGCTAATTAATAACACTGGAAAGGTGCAGCTGCCCTAACTGATATAAACATAGGATAGGACAGTGGCATTGGGAGGTGGGATCTTCAGTGGCTTAAGACCTTGATGTATACCCTCTGATTTTTCAATCGCAGATATACGCAAACAATTGCTGCTGATCTTCATGCACATCATACAATACCATTCGTATTCCCGTTATACAGAAAGAAACTCAGTTCCTTTTCAAGTTCTTACTTATTGATATAATTTTTAACAAATTACTGTGTTTTAACTAATATTAATAGATGGATAGGGAACTTCTTTTAGTCCCTTTTTCTCCTTTCATAGGGTAATATTGATACTGATTTTAAACTTGCATTGGCCATTTTGTATTAATATATACTTTCAATAGTTAATTATTGGATACTACTCTATTGGGTATACTTTCAAAAATGGTATGTTTAAGAAAACTGAACAGCAATTAGTCACAGAGACTCCACCACTAACGCACACCAATCGATGACATTTTCACACCACTTGAATTGGAATCTGCGGTCTATGTAAGCTACAAGCCTGTTTGTGCTCCGTTTTTAACTCCATTGTTAACTCCTTCTGATTATTCCTCACTTTCTTAGCTTTTTTATCGATTCATTGACACCCTATCTAGAAAAGGGGAAAGGGAAGAGGGCATCTTTGCCTGAGGAAGAATTATATTATTGGGTGTTTACCCTTCATTCAATATGGAACTGGTTAAGCCCTCCCATTAACACACAACAATGGTAATCATTAACATGGTCTTAACAAATCTCTCTCTGTTCTTCCCCTTATACCCTTGAAATTAAAATCAGGTCATCCTACTGTATTTTAAAATCCCTTAGTTTCTTATGCTATTCAGATTTTGTGAAATCTTATTATGACACTTGATGATATTTATGATGACTCCAGGATTAGAACATTCCAATCACTGAAACCCAGAGTTTCTGTCTCCTTTGTTCTTCTTGTTCTATTTTGAACACAAATCATTCATCAAAGAAAATGTTGTCCCAGTATCCCCTCTACCTTCTTCCCACCCCCTTAACAGGTTTTAATTTTTGTTGTCTCCACACTTAAAGCCAATGGCATCCTGTATGCAACATTAAGTAAAGCGTTTGCTAAAATTCCACCTTTAGTTTCAGTCTGGTAACATGAGCTCTTTTCTTCCCCAAATCTAATGGAAAGAACATGTAAAAATTCCCAATTTCAGCATGTTTAAATTTGGACATCACTTACACCGTACACCTGGTAACCTTTATGTTATGCATTCGGCTGCAGATCCTGGCAGTCAGTTTTCACTTTTAAATGTCCAGGGTACACTTCTTCATATATTTTACAGGTGGCACAGTGGTAGTGCTGTTGCTTTGCAGTAAGGAGACTGTGGAAGATTGTGGGTTCACATCCCGGTTCCTCCCTGTGTGGATAGCGCTTTGAGTACTGAGAAAAGCGCTATATAAATGTAATGAATTATTATTTTTTATTATTATTTTGGAAAATGTCTGCCAGATTCTCCTTTGTGGTGTGCTGCATCTGACTAAATATCTTCTATTCACTCTGTTAATACTAATTTTTGTCTCAGTACATTACTTCTGCTCTGATCTTACCTTCAACCTTACCCAGCAGCGCATATCTTGTCTGGTTATGATCACTGTTATGCTTAGCCTCTCGCTGGAAATCTCCTAATTCTCCTTTTGTAAATCTCTGGTAATCTCTTTCTTGAACTTTGTCTCACTTGAACTTTCAGCGGTGTGGATCAATGGATCATCTGGCTAGGAGTTGGTGGGCTGATGGTTGATGTTGTATTGCCAGTCTTAATTGCTGATTTGCTCCTTTTGCTATGTATCTTCTTAGGTTTTTGGTTTGCTTTGTCTGTTGTGTCTCTTTGGGCTAGAATGCATTGATTTTAGATCCTCTAAGAACCTCTTTTACAAGGTGGTTTACATGGGACTGGCGACGGTTGTTTTACAACACATTCTGATTTTCAATTTTTGACTTTGTTACCATTTTTCATAACTGTCATTATCTTGTTTAGGTTCAATTTAAATTGGATCACAAAACAGAAGGTACAGCACCCAACCAAAGAAGGTCCTATTAAAAAGGCTAAAGGTCTGAATGGTTTTAGCATCTGCCAGGCAACACTTCATTCCATTATACAATCTGAAATAAAATCATTACAAGAAAACAAAAACATGAATGAGGCAACAAGGTAACTATGCTAAATATGCAGGAATACATGAATAAACAGTAGTGCTGTGGTTAACAACAGCACCTCACAGCTCAAGTCCAGGGTTCTAATCCCGATCCAAATGCTGCCTTTGTGGAGTCAGCATCTTCCTTACCCATGACTGACTTGGTTTTCCTCAAGATAATCTATTTTCCTTACCACATCTCAAAAATGTGTACTAGGATGATTGACCCACATATGGCTCTGGCCAGATTAAGGAGGCCTGACAATAATTGAATACAGTATATAGTACATTTCATAGTAAATCATGACACAAAGCATTCTACAAAGTCAACAGACATTTTACAAACATTCCCAGCGTCTGAAAATGACTTCCCAGATATGTAGAATGAGACGTTTTTTAAAGCAAACAACTGAACTTTGTTTTCCTTAACACCATCTTAAGACATTCAGAAGTACACAGCAATAGCAAAGTTGTATATATTTTTACTTCTGCAGTCTATTAAGTGTTTTGCTTAGAGTTGTCAGAGGAGTAAAACATAGGGAATGAACCGACAGCCATGCAGTTTACAGTGCATTTTATCATTGAGGTCCCAGACAAGGTCTTTCCCTTATCGTTACGGATGACCCTTCAGATTTCACCAATATGAATCTTGTGCCTATATTCCCAAGCAGCATATACCATAAACTTACCTATCATCTGGAAATTAATGCATTTCACAACATGCGGATACACACACCTAAAACTTCATTTTGGACAATCTGTGTAAAAATACAGATTTTAAGACTGATTCAGATCTATGTGTTTAGAACTGTAATACTGCATTCATTTTTGTACTACATTTTGGCGTGTAAGCACACGTGCAATTTCCTCCTTCTTTAACTTACGATATTTTTGGTATTTATCATTGTGGGTTTATGCACATTGCTAAGTATATGGGACTTGGTCTAAAGCTTTAATATGTTATTTAATTCCAGGGGGCGTAGCAACACCCCAAACCCCCAGACTCAGCTACACAAAACAGTCCTGGGTTCAAACACAAGATCTTCTTTATTTACAATCCCCCCACCAATCTCTAAATTCTCTTCCGCAGAAATACAACACGACAAATGTTTTCTTTCCTCCTTCCTTGAATCCTTGTCCACATTTCTTCTGGTTCTGATTGACCATGCAGGACACTTGGCTTCTTCCTTTCCAGAATACTTCCGGCACCACAGCAATGCATACTGGAAGCATACTCCAAGAACCCCAACAGGGCTGTCCCAATTCCCAGTCTACCCTGCAGATATTCCTCTGTGTGACCCACCAACAGGATGCTGCCACCATGTGTACAGGGAGAGAATATGACTTTGAAGAGCAGACATCCTGCTCTCCTTAATAATAATTCTTTGCATTTCTATAGCGCTTTTCTCACTACTCAAAACGCTCAACAATTACAGGCTAAGGGCCTTGCTTAAGGACCCAACAGAGCAGAGTCCCTTTTTGGCATTTATGGGATTCGAACCGGCAAACTTCCAATTGCCAGTGCAGATCCCTAGCCTCAGAGCCACCACTCCTTCCATTGTGGTCTCCCTTCCTGGCCAGAAACCAACTTCCATCCTGGTCGGAATGCCCGTCCCTCGAACACGGCATTCACAGGAGTTACATAAGCATACAAGTTTATATGCAAAAAGCATTTAAGCTTACAACTTGCATGTATACATGGAAGTAGGTAAGCATGCAAGTTATTTATTAGTTTTCTCATCGTTCTTTTGTACTTCCTGCTGTAATTGCTGTGCTCCTGTCCAATACAGTATTACAGCATTCTTTCCATGTTACGGCTGCTTTTCTTCGTCATGACAGAAGGATTTTACTCTTTTTTGTGTTACCACATCACAAGTAGTAGAGTACTATTATTAACAAGAGTCAGATATAATCAGATCACTACTGACAGATATAGGTATAAACAGCGTCATTTCAGTTATGATGTAACATTTTCAATAATTAATTAACTGTTGTTTTAAAGTGAGTACTACTTTATCAAAATGTTTTACAAAGAAGTTTACAAGAAAACAGATCAACAAATATTGAATATCTAATAAAGACTGTAAGCACCAGATAGGGAGTCGGCAAAGTGAACTGAAAAAGGTTACAAATATATAACAGCACATTAATCACTTTACGATTAAAATGTCCATGTCAAAACAACAACCTTTACTCTGCATATACCTTTTTTTTTTTAAATTACCATCTTTATTTCCTCAATTTTCCAGCACTGAAAAAGGCATCAGTGGTGAAATGCATTTACTATGTGCCAACCAAAACACTTCATCACATCCTCACTTGCTGGCATTTTAGTGGCAACTCAGTTTCACTCCTTTTTAGAAAGAATGCTTGCTTGACCTTGGCTTTGAGGTCAATGCATTTTCAGGCAGCTTAGCCAGCAGGGAGCAGAAAATCAATTTAAAACGTATTAGGGATCTATAAGTGTAACAGAATGCTGGGAAATCATGTTGGGCAAAAAAAAAAAAAAAAAGAGAGACACCTTAAGGAAGCAGCCAGCTTACTCTTGAATGTTGGTTGTTAAAAGACCAGCGCCTTATAATTACTGGGGTTATGTTTCATGACTGTGACCATTACAAAATTGTCAATCACTAGAACCCACTTAGTCACAGTCACTGGAGGTTTTTTTTAATCATATTGAAAAGTCTCAGGAAATGCTGAAAAAAACAAAAGGAAGAAATAAAATAACAAGGAACTCTTAAAATGCCGATGCCTTTGTCAGATGTTAATTTTATTTAAAAAAGTGAGATTTGGAAAGAGGAAGTTGCAGATTTACAAACAAGTTGACATGGGCTTCTCCATATAAATAAAAGATCATCATTTGAAGCTTTGAAAAATAAAATGTATGTCATGAGAGTAAAACTCAAAAAGGAATCTAAACAGCTTCAGACCATTACTTTAATATTTTAACCTGGACTGGCACAGCACACATTGGATATAGTTTCAATATATGGAACATTTTTACTAACGCTAGTGCAAACATGCTCTTACACACACTAGAAAGATTTGCAGATGTACACTTGGTGGACAAACACTGGTTTAGTGGGACTTGCGCCTTTCCTTCTGCGCTCTTCCCAAATCGGCTGATTCGTAGTTCATTTACACTTACGCAGCTGCCTGCAGTTATGCTTCTGCAAGCAGGGATGCAATTTCCAAAAATGTTTTTTGTAATCCGGTTTCAACATAGAAGTGAATATTTTTACAGGCACTTTAGAGTCTGTTCTTTTTCTTAGGAAGGATATTCAATTTTGCAACGTGCGCAGCAAAGGACACACAATCCCTCACAAATCACCTTCAGTTAATTCAATATGAACCTGCAGGCTGCTTCTGATTCCCGGTGTGCCAGCACTCATATGTGGTGACAACTGACGGAAAAGATATGTGAATGGCTCTTATTATAGCAAAGAAAAATTCAGAAATGGGGTTATACAACTGAAAAGATCAGGTGTAGATCCATGAAATCTAAACAGTGCTGCCACTTATGGTCAACTCAAGAGTATAACAGGATTATTGGAGCACCGTTTGGTCAGAAATCCAGTGTTGTTTGGCTTTGGATGTGTAACTTGAGCTTCCACCCTCCATTCTCCTCACATCTTCCGGGATGAAAGCTACTAATTTGATTATGGTTAAAAAAAACAGTTTCCTCCCACAGTCCAAAGACATGCAGGTTAGGTGCATTGGCGATTCTAAATTGTCCCTAGTGTGTGCTTGGTGTGTGGGTGTGTGAGTGTGTCCTGCGGTGGGCTGGCACCCTGCCCGGGGTTTGTTTCCTGCCTTATGCCCTGTGTTGGCTGGGATTGGCTCCAGCAGACCCCCATGACCCTGTAGTTAGGATATAGCGGGTTGGATAATGGATGGATGGATAAAAAAACAATAAAACCAAGCAATCTCAAATCAATCTGAAATCTTAGAAAAAAAAAATATGTGAACCAGCAAAGATGTCATATTATCACCTAGTAAACTGGGTTGTCAATACATCTCCTTCCTTTATCATGTCTTCTCAGCTGAGATGACAGTCACCCCATGTCTTCTATTACAATATTCAGTATACTTCAGAAATATGAAGTAAAACAAGTAGCTGATGGTAGCTGCTACCATTTTGCCACTGTAAAAGCAGTCTTGACAGAATTGTCTACTTGTAAAATGTATTTGAATGAACTAAGCGAAACACTAGCACTTCATATCAATACTGACAGATTGCCCCTGTTCAGTAGTTCTAGAGTCCATCTGTGGTCACTTCTAGGTAGAATTTTGGAATTACCGTTTTTCATTGGAGTTAATCCAGGTTTGACCAAGCCATCATCTGTGCATCAATACCTGGAAGAATTCATAAAAGATCTAAAAACTGTTATTCAAGATGGAGTACATTTTAATGGGAAACATTTTAGAATTGCTCCTACAGTTACTTTTATTTGTGATGCACATGCCAGAGCATTTATCAAATGAATCAAAGATCACTCTGGTTATTACTCATATAAACGTTACACTCAGAAGGATGAAGATGTTAACAGCAGCATGACATTTACTGATATAACTACAGGGTGGTGCACTGATTCTAAGTCCCATGAAATGGTTTATGAAGAGCACCAAACATGGGTTTCACCTCTTAGAGAATTGGGCATTGGACTAGTGTTGTTTTTTTTGTTCTGGACTACATGCACCTAGTATGCTTATGGGTCAGGAGGAAACTGATTTATCTTTGGATTAAAGGCCCTTTGAAGTGTAGAATTTCAGCAGGTATTCTGCTCATTATTTCAGAGTACAGGGTCTCAATTAGACCAAGCGTACCCAGGAGCTTCTCACTAGGAAACCCCGATCTCTTTTAGAAATCAGTTTGTAGAAAGCCCCTGAATTAAGACGCTTTTTAATATATACAGTACTGGGCCTGTGTTTAATTAATTACTTGCCATTACAAACTTATAGAATCTTCATGCTACTGTTTGTTTGAATGAGAATTGTACATAGCTCTGTGCCATGTCTACAGTTTTGTGACTATGCCGAGGAACCCTTGAAAGCATTTGTAGAGAATTTTGCACTGATATGCGGTTCTGAGATTGTGGTGTAAGACATACAGGTACATTGCTTGACACATGTCACATCTGGTCCAGGATACAAAAGAAAGTTTGGATGTCTTGACTGCATTTCCTGATTTCCTTATGAAAATTTCTGGGCAAGATTGAAAGGATGGTTCAGAGGCCACAAGATCCAGTTCAACAAATAAATAATAAATTATTATTTCAATTTCTTATAAATAATGTGGTTGTTTTCTTATTAGTTTATATAATAAACAATATATATCGGCTCTTTAGTCTTATTTTTCGATATAGAAGTGGTTACTATATACAGTACACACCCAAAATTAGCGGGGGTTACGTTCCTAGACCTCCCGCGAATTGTGAAAAACTGTGACTTTTGGATGTGGTTTAAAAATGCCTTTTCAATGCCTATTTTTATAATTTCAACCCTAAATACAGTATGCCCCCAAAGCACTTTAATTTAGTTGCAAACTCAGCTTAATACATTAATACATTACCTAAAAAATTACCTTAATACATTACCTAAAAACAGAATGTAAAGGTAAACCCATATACTGTACAGTACTGTACTGTTATGTCTCCCGCGGTGCTAGAATGTAAAATACCAATGTTACCGCTATACCTACTGCAATTCATGCAAGCACGTTTTCTTTGGTATGCGCTGTAGTTTGCTTTGTTATAAATAGAGTAAACACATAATATTTTCATTTAATTAAAATACAGTAAAATGTACGGATACTCACCAATGATGAATGATATTGATGATGATGATGAAGTAGCTGTGCAGTACGATGCAGAGGATTTAAAACTCCTCGGGTGGTGCCTCTTCTTCAGACGCTTCAGGAGGAGTCGTTTCTTTGTACGGGTCTTTTTCTGGTGGGATTTCGTGCTGGCTTTTCTTTATAGATTTCAGGAACATTGTGATAGGAAGCTGCTACATTGTCTCCTGTAGCGAGCTACAGGTACAATTTCCGTGCTTTCTCACGGATGATGTGACCGCCCAAGGGGATGTTCTTCCTGCAGTCGGTGATCCACAGTGCCAAGGCAGATTCCATCCTGACGATATTTTTATTCCTTACGGTCGTTACCTTTTTGGCACTATCACAGAAACTTACTGATACGGTACTCCAGATCGCTGTTTTGTTCTTCTTTATGTAGCATACGGTGCTTTCCTTAATGCTGTAGTGGCGCGCTACTGCAGCATAACATTTTAGTTCTCGGAGCAAATCCAGTAGTTCAACCTTCTCCTGGAGTGTTTTAAACTTCTTCTGGCACTTAGGTTCTAAGAAAAAATCCGCGAACCCTGAACCGCGACTTGGCGGGGGTCTACTGTAATAAGGTAGCCCATGCAGCCCATGAGACACCCTTGAATTGCCCACTTACAGCCCATTCAGGAACCTATACTGTATATACCCTATACCGAAGATCCACAATACCCCACATAAAACCCATGTGAAGCAACCATGTTTACCACAAGGTTCCCTCTTGTGACCCATTTGGTATCCATCATTATTCCATATGAACGTCCACAGGTGGGGACCATCTGGAACCTGCAGTAAAAAGTTAGAGGGGCCCAATTTGGCTACTAGATGAGTCCCACTTTCAAGCCCATATGGGACCAACATAGGAACCATGTAGAAATACTGTCTGGGTGATCATATTGCCTGGTTACACAACTTATGTTGATAGTATGGTAAATTACAAAACTATATTTCCAATATATTGCAAGCTCACTTCTTTTTCTGACACTCAGTAGAGTGTTGCCTGATGGAGCTGTTGTTGTATCTATCCTTTATAGGTACAGTGAGTTCACCTGCAATCTCAGCCCTTTTCTTTTCCTTTTTTCCATTCTGTCATGGTATGTAAAACATGAGACATCAGACAGACGAGCCTTTCTTCTGTTTGAGAGTTCCAAAATACCCACGTCTCTTATCCCTTGTGATTGCATTGTACTGCACTTGCCTCCGACTTTCTACGATCATGTAAAGGAAGTCTGTGACTAAAAAAATACGTGGAAAAATCATGTGACATGGCCCTTACTATACAAGACAAATAATGTCATACTGTTTTTTTGATATATATGGCTCCAGGAACTGTGAGAAGGACAGGTTGTTAAGTGTTCACTATGGTTTTATTGTATATTCATTTTCTGAATTGTGAACTTTGTACTTGAAATGGTATTTTGCTTCTTGTGGTGTGATTCTAAGCTTGATAAAATAAAAAATAAGTCAAGGAGGTAGACCTGAAACCAAATATTAAAAAAATCACAATGTACTTAATGCACACAGTTGAAATAATTTACTGTATATATGGATAAAAACTAGTGTGTGGGTGTGTGTAGGGCACGTTAAATAAAAGATTACTTAAATAAATAATTCTCGAGTGCTGATTTTCAACTCCAACTCATTGTTTGAATATTTCCAGACGCTGTGTGTGTCATGACCCAATTCTCAAGGACTGCAAACTGCTGCAAATGGAAAAGAGTACATTGAGATTCTGTCTGAAAAAACAGCAGTTGGAAAATGTCTGCATATATTTACAAAAAAAAAAGGTTGAAATATCATTGGAAAAAAGAAACTAAGAGAAATTTGAAAGAGCTAATCAATGGAGGCCTACTATGTTTGCCTAAGAATGGAATGTTTGAAAAAGTTTAGAATATCAGTTAGAATGCAAATAGGTCAAATTTTCCAAACTACACTAAAAATAAAAAAATTGACTTTTCTAGTGAATAATGAACTGTACATAAATTCTTAGCTTCAGCCTGTTAATGATTTTAGAACAACATTTCTCTGGGCCAAACCAAAGCAAAGGCTGGAATCCGGACAGCTTTTATACCTAGTAAGTAAATTACTCTCCATGTCTGTAAAGGTTTACTCTGAAGGCTCATAAAGATGAACAACAAACACTAAATTGTGGCCTGGATAATGGTGTATGATGGATGTGGGCCATGCCTTTTAACCCCAGATAGAATAAGTACGTTTAACAAGTTGATTGATAGCTATAATGATCACATAATAAAGTAGTAAAAAGGTCTTTCAGAATTCAGAGATGATTTTTTAATGTTTACATTGTTATATCTAACAGTCAAGTGTAATATTTAAAAATAAACAATAGCTAAACTTCAATTTCAAAGAATAACAACTGAGTAAAAATTAATAAAAAAATTAGGCATAGTGTGAACAGGTAAAGGACTTCTTTAATTTACTGAAGATGGGAATGACTCTGATGTTTAATATTCATCAGGTTACCCCACTAAGTCACAGGTCTGAATGTGATCACGTTTGATCATCATTTCACATTTTTATCTGAACAGTTAAATTTTATTATTTTGGCTTCTTTACATACATTCTGCATTGTATATTGTGTGCTAATAATGTCACTGAACCACATACTGGAAGCAAAGCACTGCCACTGCTATGATGCTTGCATTGTTGCAGAGAGTGTGACCTCTCATTGGTCATCTCTTTAAAGATGAGTTTAACAAGCACAAATCACAAGTTTGTTCCAAAGGAAAAACTCAGTAACTGCTAGAGATCATAAGCCTCAACCAGTTTACTTAAGGCCTTTCATAATTCAACTAAGGAATTATTTAGTGACTCAGAGTTTTAGTTTGCCCTTTAATTAAGTGGCTTACGGTAGTTACTTTTCTGGCATCTGATCCTGCTTATAAAAAACCACGAGTCTGCCTGGTGTTTACATTTATAGACACTCTGGCACACAGTCCTAGTAAGGGCATAAAGTATCACAGTATTATAGGATTTGAATGTGAAAAGGGCAGAGACAGGGAGTCAGTGGGGAAAGAGAAAGAGAGAGATCAGAAAGCAATATTTCAAGAGAACCGTTTTGGAAATTATACACAAGGCCAGTTATAGCAATCTGGATCAATGGCAGAGATCCAATGCTTCGCATTAAAGTCCATCAACTTGGCAAATGAAACACATCTTGTGAAGTTTGTATTGATAATGATTCCCAGGTGCTCTTGACTGTGGTATGTACCCTTAGGTGGGGTGGTTTGTAGGTCCACTGACATCTGGGTGATAACAATTTTCTGATTTCTTGAAAGTTATTCATCTGCAGCTAAAACAATAAAGCGAAGTGTAGGATATCCCTGATAGGTAAAATGGTCATTCATTTACACAGCGGCTCTTTTAGATGGCTTCTTTGACTACTTTACAATGCTTTACTTAATGCATGCGTTCATCTGTTAGCTAATTAAGTTCTTTAAGCATATGAAAGTGCTATATAAATAAAATGTATCATATATATGAGCTTTTACAGCAAACTGAAAAGAGAGAAAAATACGAACACATGGGTTCGCAAAATTAAACAAAATTGTAAAAAGTGAAAAAAGAGTGATAACTGAGAAGTTAACAGACACTTTCACCAAGAATAAACACATTAATCAGAAATTGCAGCCAAAAAGAGAATCAAGGAATTGCAATCAGAAACACTAACAGAGACACACATGAAGGACTTTGTGTTAGTGGTTTGAAGCCAATTCACCAATGATGAGAAAGGCATCAGCTGGTATTTAAACCGCTGTATAACTGACCTTAGATGTTGAGATGTACCAGGACCACACTCTCCCAACAACTAGGAACAGCAGCCGAACACCAAATTTCATGAAATGGCAGCACCCATAACAATACACAATATTATATTGCCAAACATTAACAATATATAAATAACTAGCAAAATACCCGCGCTTCGCAGCGGAGAAGTACTGTGTTAAAGAGGTTATGAAAAAGTAAAGGAAACATTTTAAAAATAACGTAACATGATTGTCAATGTAATTGTGTTGTCATTGTTATGAGTGTTGCTGTCATATATATATACATATACACATATACACACATATACAGATATATTATATATACATATACACATATATTTTTTATATATATATTTTTTATATATATATATATATATATATATATATATATACACATACATACATACATACATACATATACACACATAGATGCACTTACAATAACATAGAAATCAATATAAACAACATTAACATCATTATCATATGAGAATATGAAGTAATATATAAGAAGCACATTTCATATAAATATAAATTATTAAACAGTAAAATCTTCTTCTATAATTTGCTACCGTGGCTTTTCGTTGGTCTGTCCAGGATTTTAAATCACCTGTAGCTTGCAAACCGTTTCACCTATTGACTTGAAATCTGGTACACATATAATACGTCACGTCTGCTATCCGCTTTATGGGTGATGATTGTATTACTCTTTTTATGTTTATTTTATTTTAGAATCAACTCCTATCTGCGCACACCAGGGCGGCCGTGGGCAGATGCGTATGGTGTATTCACTCCATGTTATCGTGCATTGCGCTGTCACTGGTATTTTGATAAA
Organism: Erpetoichthys calabaricus; assembly: GCF_900747795.2. NCBI lineage: Eukaryota > Metazoa > Chordata > Cladistia > Polypteriformes > Polypteridae > Erpetoichthys > Erpetoichthys calabaricus. The sequence goes on along the minus strand of NC_041395.2, from coordinate 141,401,469 downwards.
AGAATTTGAACAATATATAAGAAGCGTATAAATTATTAAACAGTAAAACATTAACATTTAAGAAGTAAAGTTACATTGAGTACTACTGCAGTGCCTTCGGGTATACCTCATTTTTTCTTTGCCCATTACATGCTTAAATGTATAAATTTTTTGGTGTACCTACCCGAGAACACGCGACATATAACCGAGCGTGGGAGAAGCATGGATTTTAAACACGCGTTGAGTTCATCTGCTGGTCTCCCTCGTGGAATAACTGGTAATGTTTGACTAAAATGTACAGCGAGTAAAACGACATTACCTCCTTTTTTTTTTTTTACGATCTCTGAGATATTGCTTTTTTCGGTTCAAGGCTTCATAAGCTCTTTTATGTGCCATGGTGTACTTAATAAGTACTAATTATCCCAAACCATGATCTTTGAATGTTGCAAGACTTTCGCCTTGTATGTAGATCGGGGTAATTACATTCATTGCATTCCTAGTCTGAATCACAATCTGATTGTATGGGTGGTTACCTGGCACTGTAGGGTTGCCACCCGTCCTTTAAAATACGGAATCGTGCCGCGTTTGAGAATGAAATTGCGCGTCCCGTTTTGAATCAATACTGGACGGGATTTATCCCGTATTTTTTTTATCATTTTTTTTTTAAAGCAGCGTCTCATGCAAATCATCCCACACGCATTTTATGAAGATGCCTCCTTTCCTACTTTTGATTGGGTAATACTTGATGTCATCGTTAGTTTGATTGGTCTTTTTAACTGTCCAGTGAGGAGGGCGTGTCTTTTAAGTACAGTCTGCAAAGTGTTGGCACTGAGATGTGGCGTCAGCGCCATAGTTGAAGCCCCTAACATTGCGGTCAGCAAGTCGGCTAACATCCGCCATGTGCCGTCTTTCAGTTGCGAGAAGCAGATCATAGAATGGTTGAAACTGTTGCCCTTAACGTTGCGCCACGGCGTGTGGTTCGTTTATACCTCGTGTCTTCTCATTAAACTTTTATCTCGCGAATATGTTATTGCAATCCACAGCGGGAGTGTTTCTATAAAGTTAATTTAAACTTACGTTTTACACCGTGCTTTGTTTCCCTTATGAACATGCTTGTATGCTTCACTCGCTCCGTTCTATTGCAATCCTTAACGGGAGCGTTTCAATAAACTGATTGAAAATAGTTTTGCATTTACCTTTTTAGTAAAAGGTGAGCTTTTAAGCCTGAGAAATCACCCCGTAAATGCACACGTTTAATTGCACATGTGTTAATATGTATGCTTACACAGTATTAAAAGACAGTCAAAAATTAACGTCATTTACCTTTGTTCCCGCGTGTGACTCGTGCTGTAAATGTCTTCCTTGTTTTTAGTTCACGTGATTACGTAGGAGGCGTGATGACGCGATACGTGACTCCGCCTCCTCCATTACAGTGTATGGACAAAAAATATGTTCCAGTTATGACCATTACGCTTTGAATTTCGAAATGAAACCTGCCTAACTTTTGTAAGTAAGCTGTAAGGAATGAGCCTGCCAAATTTCAGCCTTCCACCTACACGGGAAGTTGGAGAATTAGTGATGAGTCAGTCAGTCAGTGAGTGAGTCAGTCAGTGAGGGCTTTGCCTTTTATTATTATAGATAAAGTGAACATTTTTTATAGAACACATCAAAAATTAATAAACCAGGCTAGAAATGTTGTTTTAGACACACACAAAAAATATTCATTACTCAAACCTCTCAAAAAGCTAAGATCACACAGAAAAAAATGACAACGGTGTCACTCATAATATTATCACACAGTTAAATTCCTTTGAGACTTAGGTAGACATATTTACGTACTTACCAGCGCTCTTTCTTAGTGTTGTTTTTAACAAATTTCTTAGTAATTCTTATGTCCTCTAACAATTCTCTTTTTTCTTGTGGTCATTTATTTTTTGCCTATTCTATTGATCACAATTTGTTTTAGCTCTTGTGAGTTAGTTATTACTTATTTGCATGTCAAGTCAAGTCTGTTAAAGAATACACACTGACTTTCACATAACTGTTTATCTGCTAATTCATATTCATATAAAATTACACTGGGATAGAAGCGTGGTGATTAGATTTTTGCTCAGTAATTTGCTCAGGGAAATGCCACCCCAATCTCTGCTACTTGTCCTCTCTAAGGCCAGGGATATAGTTAAAGTTCCGCAACATGTGCACTTGAGGATGCTGCTGCTACACAAGCAATGTACTGATTATACGTACTTTAACACTAGAATTACCAGAGCCTACGAAAAAACTCATAGATCCGTCCAACCTTAAATCGCTTCGCACCTCTCCATCAGCGTCTTTTATCCTGTAAATGTGTTGATAAGCAACAAGCAGCCTGCTATTACATCCCCCACCACTACAGTTTTCTCAGCTTAAGTCTATTTACCTGCCTGTCAGTTGCTTAGAGTTGTATAGAGTGAGAAGTCAAGCAAAATGACACCTTTTATAAATACTATATTGTTATTTGGAAAACATGCATTTCATGTGTGTTCCATGTCTACAACAATCTATGTACATTAAACACATTGTTAAAACAGAAACGTTTTTCATGTTTTAGTAATAATTGACAAAATGTAGACATGAAGTGTATAATGTGTGAAGCCTGAAGTCCAAATATCCAATAAACACTTTCACAAAAGGTACAAATATAACAGAACAAGTGCGCTTCTATTCAAGAATGTAACTGCAGAAAAAGAACCCGCGTTAGGGTACAACATTGACATGCATTTGCTACGACTGTTTCGGTGGCGCAACAGTATCAACTGTTGACTGGTAATCCAGACTTCACAGGTTCCACCCCAGACGAGTCCGTTTTGAGAAGTGAACTGCTCTTATTCTTACTATCTTAGAATAAAAACATACATTTGATTTCAGTCTGTAACAGCCAGTGTAAATTTATGATACTTGTAAAGGTTAGCTTTGTTTTTGTTTTATTTAGTTTTATTCTCTCTGGATGCGTTCACGATTCCACACCCCCTCCCCATGTGACACTGCCTGTTTTCACATAAAGACGCGCTATAACAGAGGTGAACTCAGATGATGACAATGATTCTACATCGGAGCAAGAATGCACGTCACACTTTTGCCATCGCTGTACTTTGTATATGTACATGGGAAGCTCTGCAGTCTACTTGTGACTTTACGCTGTAGTACATATACAAAGTACAGTGAACCCGTGAAGTTTTGATTACTAGTCAACAGTTGATACCGTTGCACCACCGAAGCAGTAGCAGCAAATGCATGTCAATGTCGCACCCTAACACGGGTTCTTTTTCTGCAGTTATATTCTTGGATAGACGCGCACTTGTTCTGTTTAATTTGTACCTTTTGTGAAAGTGTTTATTTGATATTTGGACTTTAGGCTTCACACATTAAACACTTCATGTCTACATTTTGTCAATTATTACTAAAGCATGAAAAACGTTTCTGTTTTAATGATGTGTTTACTGTACATAGATTGATGTAGACACGGAACACACATGAAATGCATGTGTTCCAAATAGCGATATAGTATTTGTAAAAGGTGTCATTTTGCTTGACTTCTCACTCTATACAACTCTAAGCAACTGACATGCAGGTAAACAGACTTGAGCTGAGAAAACTGTGCGGCGGTGGGGGATGTGATAGCAGGCTGCTTGCTGCTTATTGACACATTTACAGGACAAAAGACGCTGATGGAGCGGTGCAAAGCGATTTAAGGTGGGACGGATCAAGGAGTTTTTTCGTAGGCTCTGGTAATTCTAGTGTTAAGTAAATCTGGAGTATTCCACCAGGTAGCAGTGTAAGAAATCATCACGGTGAAAAAACAACATTCGTTTTCACTATGTTATTAGTTGAGCTGAGAAATTCTTTGCATACTGATGTTGTTGCAAAGGTTGAAAAAAAAAGACAGCAACAGCAACACAGAAGATGGTATGTGAGACCTTTAAATGTACTGCACCATTATGATGGTGTATATGCAACGCTTGTATTTCCTATGCGAGAATGGAAAGGACCTTGGATACATGTCTGCATTTAAGTTTGATGCATTGCGGCTTGCCATCACACGTTAATAGTAAACAACGAAGCTGATATCACATACTAAAACTTCAACACACACGCCACGCATATTTTTGCTGGTAGCGCAACTTGTGCACTCATTTGTTAATTTCTGACAATGTGCTCAGAAGATGCAACAAAGGAATACTGGGAATATATGGCAGCCATGATATGTGCTCGTAAGTGTTCTGAGTGTGAAGTATAAACTGGCCTTAAGAGAGCAGCAGGGAGATTTGAACTTCTGGGCCTTAAGATTGTTGAACCGTCTACAAAGCCCCTGGACCCAAGGTGATCTCCTATTGCACAGCAAGCTAAAAATAATGTTCTGTATTACAGCCAAGTGAGCTTGAGTCCTTCTGCTTCTGCCACTTCAGGAAAAACAAGTGTCTGAGAAGGAGCATCACCCTGAGTGAATTCCTGAGCAGAGTCAAATGAAGGTAAGTGGTGGGGCGAGTGTATTGGTAACGGTAGTCCCATAATGCTTTCTAATTTACATTCTAAATCATTTCAGAATCTTCCAGTGGTCATGCCCGTCATGTTAGGTGGCTGAGTGACAGCTGTTAAAAGATGAGGAACAGTTGTACTGATATACTAGTACAAGACAATATGAGCCAAAACTTCTTAAGGTTTGGAAGCAACGTGGTGATGGGAGCTGTGTTCAAGTGTTGCTGGAGCCCATGTCCATTAACCCAAGAAGGACCAGATTTTGGAATAATTGTAACAGAAGTATGTGCAGGTTACGGGTGGTGCTTATTTTGGAAAAAAAGAGTAAAAAGAGAACTTTCTCAGATGCACTGACTTTTAAATGAAACTTTCCTGGTGGTGACTCTCCATGTTATTGTTCTTGTGTTTATATCTAATGAAAATCATTTATGATTTAAAAATCCATCCATCCATTTTCCAACCCGCTGAATCCAAACACAGGGTCACGGGGGTCTGCTGGAGCCAATCCCAACCAACACAGTGCACAAGGCAGGAACCAATCCCGGGCAGGGTGCCAACCCACCGCAGTGATTTAAAAATTATTTATTTATTTGCACTGCACATATGCATGATTTGGATGCTGAACTACCATCTATGTCTCTTTACTCCTTGATTACAAACTACTGATGCTTTGAAAACAAGGGGTGCGATGGGCTTCTAGGCCATCACAATATGGTGACAGCAGTGGGATGAACCAGTGTCCAGTGAAAAGATCCTAGTGGGATAAGTAATCTCTGTTGGCTTAGTTTTCCAGTATCATTGCCAATCAGGCTGAGTGTTCAACCTGACAGTATGAACAGGAATATTCAGATGAGCGTGTGTGATACCCTGTGGCTCATGTTAGACGAAGTCTCACAGTTGAATTTGTTTACTTGGCGCTATCATCTTCGCTCTTCTACCATCACCAGTATTACTTTCTCTGGCCAAAATATTCCTCTTTCCACATCTGTTACTAATTTGGGTGTTAGAATGGACTCCCAACTTACTTTTGACACCCACATCAAATATCTCTGTAAGTCATCTTTTTACCATCTCAAGAACATCGCCAAACTCCGCCCATTACTCACCCTGGCAGATGCAGAGAAGCTCGTCCATGCCTTTGTCTCTTCCAGGCTGGATTACTGTAATGCACTCCTCATTGGGATTCCTGGCAAGAGTATCCAGAGACTCCAGTATATTCAGAACAGCGCTGCCAGGATCCTGATGAGGGTGCGAAAGTATGATCACATCACCCCAATCCTGAAAACCCTTCACTGGCTCCCTGTTTCATTCAGAATAGAGTACAAGGTCTCCCTTCTTACCCATCAGTGCATTTATGGACATGCCCCCTCTTTATCTACAGGAACTCCTTACCCCCCATAACTCCTTACGTTCCCTCCGCTCTGTACTCACTAACACTCTTCAAGTCCCCAGAACTAAGCTCAGCAGCATGGGTGACAGGGCGTTTTCATCGGTGGCGCCGAGGCTGTGGAATGCCCTCCCTGATTACCTGAGAGCCCCACAGTCGACTGAGGCCTTTAAGCGAAACCTAAAAACTCATCTTTTTAGAAAGTCATTTTGTTAAAGTATTTTATAGACTCTTCTGTTCTTTTTTATTTTATTATTCTATTTTTACTCTGTAGCACTTTGGGATTGCTAAAATATAAAGTGCAATATAAATAAAATTTATTATTATTATTATTATTATGTCTGAGTAATTGACAGAGGGGCAAGCACTAATTAGCTCAGTGGTTTAAAAAGTAGACTGAGTGCTGGCAGAGAAGAGGAACAGAGAGAACAGTAATCAAGAGAAGAGTACTGACAGAGAGGATAACGGAGTGCGAGTGTGAAGGGACAGAGTTGGTGTCCTGGCATGGAGATGCCATGATTACAGAAAAAAACCTGGACCTGTTGATTTATTTTGGAGGAGCAGCAAAGGACTGAGGGCACGGCTGGAGCGAGAACATTAGTCCGAGAAGGGATGAGCTTTGAAGGAAATGCGGTGACCAGAGCTGTGTGTGAATACTGCTGAGGTTTTTGCCCATTATCCAAAGAGGGTCCAGATGTCAGAAGCACTGTGTACAAGACTGTTACTCTGACGATTCTCTGAGTGAAATGAAAAAAAGAGAACCCTTTCAGATGCACTGACTTTCAAATGAAAATTTCCTGGTGGTGACTGTCCAAGTTACTGTTTTTATCTAATGAGAATCATTTATGATTTTAAAATGATTTATTTAGTTGCACTGCACATATGCACTTCAACAAAATAGTCACTGTTTGGACACTGAGCTACTGTCTATATCTCATCACTTGCCATTGGTTCACCCTCAGTTACGAACTACTGATGCTCTGAAAGCAAAGGGTGCCATGTGTTGCTGGCACAGGGCATCAGAGTAATAAGGTAGATTTATTTATTTTCCATTCATGAATCACTTCTAACATATTCTACTTTTCGGTTGATTTTCGTAGCACTTACATTTCATTGTTATTTACACCTTTCTTCTACCAAACTCTTCCTCCCCCAATGTATTCATATGTAAAAAGTTCAATTTAATGACATCTTCCTGCTTGGCCTTGCTGTCCATTTTGCATAGTAAATCTTTACAGTGATTCTTGGTCTAAACCCGACTTCGCATTTCCTGCTTCTATGCATGTGAACACTTTTCCAAGTCCGTTTGTCATTTCCTGCTGAGCAGTGATGTACTTTATGCTACTCATCATTTGAATAAAATCCTAGGTTAATGTAAGGGATTATGGGGATTTCTTTTTTGTACAACAAAAGCAACATACTTACTGTAAAGCAGCAAAAAAACTCAAGCAATGTGTTATGAGCAACCACAGAAAGAAATTTGGTGTAACAATCATAGTCAAATTTAATAATGCATAAATATGAATGAATGCCATTGCTATTTTAATCATGCAGAGGTGAAAGAAGAGGTGGGTGGCAATCAGTTACTTTTCTGGTGCAGACCTTGATGTCAACTTATCAAGTAAAAAAGGGCCATTTTCTTCTTTTAATAACAGAATTTAAAGGATGATGAAAGATTCTCTGTGGCAATGGAATACATTTAAAGAACTTGGGTGTCATTGTTTTTGCCACAGTACAGAGGTAGAGTAGATGTTAGCTGGCATTTAGACAGTTCAGCACGTAAGTGTAGAGTGCTAATAACATTACAATGAAATGACACACTTCCACCTTAAAACATCTCCCCTCACACAACACAATTTCATAACAAAACATTGAGTTTAACTGAAAAGTGTTAACAACTGAATCCGACATTATTTAAACAACAGTTTTCTTTTGCCTGTTTAAAAGTTTATTCCAGAAGAACTGACTTTTCGTACAGGTAACATTTATTCTACTCTACTCACTGCCAGTACATGTTTCCCTAAACTGTTCAGAAGGATGAAATTCTTCCATTACCTTATAAAGTGATATTAAATGTGGTCGAAGTGTTAAGGCACTTAGTCAGAAAGAGGCAAAACTAATGGATTCTGAGTCGTCTTTGGCCAAAGAAGTATACTTCCTTATGGATTACTAATACTTTTCCATGTGTAATTCGACTCAAAGCTTATTGTGCATGACAACTATTTGTCTTAATAGAGTATAAATTGGCAAAGCTTCTAAACAGAATCTTCAAAACAGATGGTGTGGCTTATGTGCAATTCATTTATAAAAAAATTACAGTTTCACAATACATCTAAATATATTGCCATGTATAACGACAATAACAGCAAAGACTTTGTTTCTTTAAACATGTCTGTGCTTTTTCTGTACTACAACAGAAGTATTCCTGAATACATAACCTATGCTTTCACTTAACTCGGTAAAATCTAATCTTTATGGTTGCTCGTAAAGATTGTAATTATGTTAGTACTTTGGAGATCTAAGCTGTTTTTAAAATATATTTACAGAGAAAGCCTACACGAGGGGATAACCTGAAGAAAGGAGAAACAGCTATGGATCATAGCAGTAAAACTATAATTAAAGGAATGTGTTGTAACAGATGAAAGGTATCATCTTCAAAGGTAAGAAAATCATCACTCTCACCTCTTTCTATGCACAGATATGTCACATGTTCATGACAGTCACACGGATATGGAAACATTTTGTCAGATAGCACATGACATTATATTTCTGGCAGCGGGCCAGTCCCTGTAAGAATAAAAAAAGCAAACAGTGTGCCAAAAGCTTCCTGACAGATTATGACAGGTTGCAGCACCTGATCTGTTCCTCTGCAGTATCATAGACTTAACCATTTATAGATGGTAGAGACAGGAATTCAGAACCCAACCAACAGATATGATAAAAAGAGTGAAATCTTTGCCGAACGTGAAATAATCAAATTAGACAATGCCTCTTTATATGTAACGAAAGACTGTGAGACAAGGAGTGTAGGCAAATCATAATAAATTGAAAAAATAACAAATCTGCTTCCCCAGTGGGGATATTTCAATGTTTCTCTTGCTCTCTTGAGCCTGGCCACGCTTATTCATGCCACCTTCTGACACTCTATAAGCTTCTGGTCATGAGGTGCCTTTAAACTCCGTCTCGGGGCCACTTCTATTCAATCTCAATAGTTACTTCCAGAAACATTTGCTCTCCTCAACATTGTAGCCTTCAGCTGTCTTAAAGAGCCAGGTCTCCAAGGCAGCCTCCTGGTTAGGTCAGAGGGACATCCCAACCCTGTATATTTTTACCAGAGGCAGGGTACCGTTTGGGGGTACACTGCATGCTTCTTTTGAGATTGCAACAATTGTGATTGTCCCCTGTGAATTACTCTTCCAGGGCACCAGCTCACATACAGAGCATACTGATGCCTAATGGTGCTCAGCTTAACGCACTGGCATTGTGGCTCCTAAATAACAGTAAGCCCTAAATGGCAACTTTTTCATCATTTTTCTTTTTCTGGATCATCTGGGCTAATTCTCCAATCTATTTTCTCATTCCTCCTTTTTGCTAAAGACATCTTATTCTTTTGACAAATGAGTAACACATAACTTTATCTTCTGACAAATAACAGTCCAGTTTAGTAGTTTAATATTGAATTTTTCTTCAAATAATGAACAACACATTATGAGATGAAAATGAGTAACAATATTTGTCAACCTATTTCATTTTATTTCATATTCTGTTGTCAGCTTCAATATCTTAATGAAAGCACATTTTTTCCAGGAAACACTTTGTGGTTACTGGTATCTGACACCAGTTGTCTGCAAAAGCCTAAATTTAAAAAGCAATCCAAACCAGTACTTAAGACATGTTTTTTAAACCAAAACGCATTTCACCACAACTAATGAACTCAAAACAATAAAAAAAAAAAAATCAGTTAGATGTGATGTCTGTTTCAGGCTTTCATCAAAATGAGAAGTACAAAGAAATATAAATGATGCTAAATTAATGGTGTCACATTCTGGTTGTTTATTGCAATTTCGGCATTTGGCAGAACTCCTTCCTCAATTAGATAAGACTTGGTACTGTTTCAGACAACAGACACTGGATCCAAAAAGGAAAAATGATCTGGCTTTGAAACCAAAGTGCTGCGCATTCACAGCCTAACAACTGGCTCCTGTGTTAGCCACATGTACAAACAGGACAGAACATTAATTAAACCAGTAAGAAACCCTAAAATGCAGATATGATAGAAATTATCGAATGAAGTAGTAAAAATTATATTTCAGAAAAGACATCCTTTCTTAATATAAAAACTAGAAAACCTAATTATCTGGAACAAAAAACATTGTGTCTCATTTTGCCATATTACTTTTAGGAGTGTCAAAATTAAACAACAAAATGTATTCCAGATGGGTTAAATAATTATTTATAAGCATGCTAGGCTTGACCACAAAAAATGATAATTGATCTTAAAAACAACATGAGCTGATATTATGAAAGAAAGAAATATAAAAGAAAGGACAGGAAACCAATGAAATTTAAAAAGTAGGCCCGAATGCTTAACGGGAACTGTCGTCTGACAACAATTATTTAATTTTTATTTTTTTAATTATTTTAGATAACTATTATTATTTTAGATTTTAGAAATTTAAACACCTGTAGAAAAGATTTCTATGATTCAGATCATACAATGCCCCCTAAATAAATGCTGAAAGACTAGCCAAAGCCAAAGAGAGGAACATCCAGATTTAATGGTATGATCGGTGGTGGACCATGAGGGAGTACACACAGGCCTTCTCATGCCTGAGTGTCAAGAATATGTGGCATGGTTTGAGTTATGTTTTAATTATTGTTTATACCAGTGGTCTCAAACTCCCGTCCTGGTGGGCCACAGTGGCTGCATGTTTTCATTCTAACGAAGTCTCAGACCCCTCATTTGTTTCTTTTTCCTTAAAATGCACCAAAACATGACCAGCAAACTGTGTCCATCACACAATATCTGAAAATAAAGAAAAATGAAGGTCTCAGGAATGTTGATCTGCTCAGGTCCACAAAACATTTGAACAGTGCTCTTAGAAAAGAGTTTGAGGCCCTGACTTAGTTTGGTCTTCTGTTGGCTCACTCACTTCACATTTAATTTCTGTTTGGGTGCCATTTAAGGAAAGAAATGAAGCAATTCAGAGGAATGATGAAGAAATTGAGGGGAACAAATCTTAAAAAAACAAGTCAATTAAAATGAAAGGAAAAGAAGTTAATTAGCAGCAAAATCTGGTCACCAATTAAGAAAAGGGTTAGAATGAAAACCTGCAGCCACTGTGGACCTCCAGGACCAGAGTTTGAAACCACTGGTTTATACTCATTTAAGAGTAGTTTGAAATATATTTGTTATACTTTTGAGTTTTTGTTACTACTTTTTACACTGTGTCACACACGAGTGCATGGGGAGTGGCTTAAGGACTCGACGGGCGCCGCGACAAGTCGTGCCAGGAGACAATGGCGGGGCACTAACCTCTCTTTTCTTGTTTCTTCAGAAAAAACAAAGCACCGCCGCCATAAACATTCCCAGAAGACTCTTGATACCACCCCCTTCCGGGTTCCTTTCTTACCTCTGGTCCCTCAATGATGACATCACTTACCCATCAACCATCACGGCTTTTCCCCATCGTTTCATCACTTCCTGTCCTCCATTATAAATTGTCCGACCTGATTTTGTTTCCCCGTCTGTTGTACTTGGATAGAAAACACTGACGAAACCTAATGTTGCTTTACAGTATACGGGGCCTAAAAACCCAAAATCTTTATGCTTGTGTCTGCTTTTTATTACAGTGGCATAGTTGGCAGGATTGAAAGCCTGAGAGATGTCCAAAGGGCAGGAGCTGAATGCAGTCCTGACCACCATGGCCAACGAGCTGCAGGCTCTGAAGCTGGATCAGGCTGCCACAAAGGCAGAGTTGGTGGAGACCAAAAGTCGGCTGGCTGCAGCAGAAGCCGTAAAACCTGAGCCCACACGGCCTCCGCCTCCTCCTATCGTACCACTCTCTGAGGCGGATGACATCAAATCCTACATGTCAGTTTTCGAGAAGACTGCCTCTCGGAACCAATGGCTGAGGGCGGAGTGGGCGTCCATCCTGGCGCCGTATTTGAAAGGCGCACCTATCATGATCTCCCTGAGGAGGAGGCCACCCAATACGACCTCCTTATGACAGAGATCTTTAAGTGCTATGGCGTACCCTCGGGCCAGCAGGCGAGGGAATGGAGGCACTGGAAATCTGACCCCTACAGTCCAGTGAGAGCCCAGGCGTTCGAGTTCTGGAGCGAACTCGGGTGCTGGCTAAGGCCAGAGGTGAACCAGGCCCGCCAGGTAGTTGAGCAGGTGGCCTGTGAGGGGTTGGTAAACGCCATGCCGGACGATCTTGCCCAGCAGGTCCGTAGGCACTCCTACAAGGATATGGACGGCCTTTTGGAGGTCCTGGAGCGCCAAATGGCAGTTCTCCAACTCGGGGGTCAGAGAAGCCTGCTTGCGGGGTCCGACAGGGATGCATTGCCACCCCAGAGCCCACCCGTTGTGCAGCGGAGCCTCTACCAAGACCGACAGAGAGGGGGGCCACCGTGCCACGCTGTTACAAGTGCAGTGAGGTCTGTCCTCTCAACCTCGCGGAGCCAATGTACTGCACTTGGGCAAAAGGAGAGAGGTATCACATCCCCTGGCGGTTCCTAATACGGGCGTGGTGTTGGTAAATGGACACTCGGTGGTGGCACTGTTTGACTCCGGGAGTAACATTTCCATTGCTGCTCACCGTTATGTTCTACTGTGACAATGGGCGGCTCAGAGAATGAACGTGACTTGTGTACACGGAGAGACCAGATCCTATAGGTGTGCGAAATGTTACATCTCCCGGAAGGGGAAGCTGAAACAACTGCTCGTTGCTGTTTTGCCTGAGCCCCCCTTTCAGCTTATACTCAGACAAGACTGGTCAGAGAGTAACAGCGGTAGGACAAAAACCACTCCCACACCTAGCCTGGGTCTGATTGTGGAGGGTCAAGGAGCTTTCCCAGCTGGTCCCACGCCGTGCACTTCGGCAACTGTTGATGACGTGGACAGCCAGGCAGAATCCTCCTCGGCAATGGACCCTGACCCGGAAGTGCAACCGGGTGGGGCTCCAGGTCGGACAGGAGTTCCCTTGGATTGCCCACCTGACCCACTCGCCGGCATAGACCATCAGTTTTGCTTTACGCTGGCGTCATTTAAAAGAAAGCAGTGGAACGATGATTCCCTGAAGTTCGCCAAGAATGCCATCATTTCCGTAGACGACATACCGTCGGTGGACTCCACACCATCAGGACCCCACTTTGTGTTAGAAAATGATCTGCTGTACTGAGTTGCAGAACACGAAGGTGAGAGACGGAAATTGTTGCTAGTACCACGGACCTACTGGCAGGAGGTTTGTGAACTGGCTCATGCCCACCTCTTAGGCTCCCATCTTGGGGCTGAAAAAACATTGGAGAGGGTAAAACTCCGATTCTACTGGCCCGGAATCAATGAGGAGGTTCAACATTTCTGTCAGTCTTGTCCGACCTGTCAGTTACGTCAGATACCCCGTAGGGATCATGCTCCTCTATTTCCGATTCCCCTGATAGACATTCCATTTGAAAGGATCGGTGTCGATCTAGTAGGATCCCTGGAACCTTCAATGCAAGGCCATAAATATACTTTAGTTATGGTCGATTACACAACCTGGTACCCAGAAGCGGTTCCTCTGCGAGCCGCTAATACAAAAAATATCACATGGGAATTGGTACGGCTTTTCTCCCGAGTGGGCATACCCAAAGAAGTCCTTATGGACCAAGGTACACCCTTCACTTCGGATACGTTCAGGGAGGTTGCCAAGTTACTCCGCATTTAGCATCTTAAAAATATCCGTTTACCATCCTCAAATGAGCGGGTTGGTGGAAAGGTCTAACCAAACCCTCAAACAGATGCTCCACAAGGTAGTCAGCGCGGACGGTAGGAACTGGGACCAGCTGTTACCCCTGGTGCTTTTCGCCTATCGGGAGGTGTCCCAGGCCTCCACGGGGTTTTCCCCTTTTGAGTTGCTATACGGACGTCAGCCCTGGGGCATTTTGGATGTCCTAAAAGAAGGATGGGAAGGTGAGGCACTTCCCTCCACCAATATATTAGAGTATATTGCACAGTTACACGATTGGGAAAAATCATATTTTTATTAAAAGACCACATGTCGAAAGCTCAGGTAGCGCAGGCGCAGAATTATAATAGAAACACCTCCTTACGAGAGTTTCAATTGGGGGAACGAGTAATGGTGCTTATGCCCACTTCCCACTCCAAACTGCTGGCACATTGGCTTGGCCCTTACGAGGTGAAGGAAAGAAAAGGGCTCGTGGACTATTTGGTAAGAAAACCAAATCGTGGACCGAGCAAGAGGGTATATCACGTCAATCACCTGAAGCCGTGGAAGGACAGGGAAGACCATCCTCTTGCCGGCCCTACCCTCTCCCTTTTCTCAAAAACAACTGACCTTAACCTCGGTCACAATCTGACTCCCCTCCAGCGACAGGAGCTTGAACGAGCAATCCTGTCTGTTCCGGAAGTGGTCAGTGAAGCACCTGGCCGCAGAGGAAGAATTGGAGGTCCAGCACATGCTAGACATGGACATCATTGAGGAAAGTCATAGTCCCTGGTCCAGTCCCATCGTCCTCATATCTAAGCCAGACGGGTCATGGAGATTTTGTAATGACTTCCGCTGTCTTAACCAAGTCTCCAAATTTGATGCCTACCCCATGACCCAAGTGGACGAGCTCCTCGAACGGCTGGGGACGGCCTGTTATTTGACTACTCTTGACATGACAAATAGGATACTGGCAAAATCCCTTAACGGCATCCACAAGAGAAAAAACGACGTTTAACACCCCTAGTGGAAACTGGCAATACAAGGTCCTCCCATTCGGACTGCATGGGGCACCAGCGACCTTTCAGCATCTGGTAGCTAGAGTGCTACAGCCACACCTAACTGGATGACGTGGTCATTTATTCTGGCACCTGGGAGGAACATGCGTTGCAGGTTTATGCTGTCCTCCTGATGCTAGCAAAGGCCGGGCTAAGGATCAACCCACGGAAATATTATTTTGGGTTGGACGAGGCTCCCTGGTGGGAGGAGGGCTGGTGAAACCACAGAGTTCTAAAATCAAAGACATCCTGGAATGGCCTCGTCAAAAGTGACTACCGCCTTGGTTTTCAGAGGGCAGCCCCTTTGACGGACCTTCACGGGCCCCTTCACATGTGGTGTGGAACGATGCTACGGAACGGGCATTCAATGACTTCAAAATGACCCTAACAACGGCACCTGTTTTGAGAACTGCTGATTTCTCTCTTCCTTTTCTCCTCCAGACCGATGCTTCGGACACAGGTCTAGGTGCCGTGCTGAGCCAAAGCATTGACAGTGTCAAGCACCCCGTGATATACCTGAGCTGGAAACTGTTGGACTGGGAGACCAGGTATGCAGCAGTGGAACGGGAAGCCTTGGCCTTCTAGTGGGCGGTAACTTACCTGCGGTACTACCTGCTGGGCCATGAATTCACCCTGATGACGAACCATGCCGCCCTCTAGTGGATGGCCCTCCACAAGGATTCGAATTCTTGGGTCACTAGGTGGTTTTTGGACTTGCAGCCTTATAAGTTCATGGTTGCTTATTGCCAAGGTAACCTTCATGCCAATGCTGATGCTCTCTCCCGACTTCATGACCTCTCGGTTTGGGCCGCCCAAACCGGTGGGTCTGGGCTGGTGGGGGGGTCATGTCATGCATGAGCGCATGGGGAGCGGCTTAAGGACCCGACGGGCGCCGCGACAAGTTGTGCCAGGGGACAATGGCGGTGTACTAACCTCTCTTTTCTTTTCTCCTCAGAAAAAGCGAAGTACCGTCGCCATAAACATTCCCGGAAGACTCTTGATAAAGCCCCCTTCCGGGTTCCTTTCTTACCTCTGGTCCCTCAATGATGACATCACTTACCCATCAACCATCACGGCTTTTCCCCATCGTTTCATTACTTCCTATCCTCCATTATAAATTGTCCGACCTGCTTTTGTTTCCCCATCTGTGGTACTTGGATAGAAAACACTGACGAAACCTAATTTTGCTTTACAGTATACAGGGCCTAAAAACCCAAAATCTTTATGCTTGTGTCTGCTTTTTATTACAACTGCCATTTTGTTTTCACAGTTAAGGCTTAAGGCCATTTTGCAATATTTAGGTATCAGCACTGCCATGTTCTTTATGGTAATGATGTCTGTTGTATGAGTGTTGTGGCATAGGCAGGGTTTCAAATTTACAATAGAACAATAGTACTAGGGTGTGGTACCGTGTTAGAAATTATGAATGTAGTGAGAAGTCAACCAAAATGACATTTGGGAGCCAATCCCTGAGATTATAGGCTTTCCTGGGTTCCCTTCTTTGTGGATTTTAGGAAGCACATAGAAGAAGGGGCCTGAGTTGCCTCGAAAGCTTGCATATTGTAATGTTAGCCAATAAAAGGTGTCATTTTGCTTGACTTCTCACTACAATAGAACAATAGAAGTTTCGAAAGACTAGTCAAATCCAAGATTTATTCATTAGATCCATGGTGGACCAAGAGGGAGTACTCACAGGTCTTCACATGCCTGACTGTCAAGAACATGTGCCTGGGTTTGTGTTATATTTTAATTATTGCTTACTCATTTTAGAATAATTTGAAGTTATATTGTTATACTTTTGAGTTTGTTATTACTTTTTACACTGCCATTTTCTTTTCACTGTTGGGCTGATTTTGCAATATTTAGGTATCGGTAGTGACATGTTCTTTATGGTAATCATGCCTGTTGGTGGTGTTATGGTATAGCCAATGTTACAGATTCACAATAGAAAAACAGAATCCAAAGTCAAAGGAAACAAGAAAATCGTAAAAGTACTCAAAAAATTAAAACACTTAAGCCAGCACTGCAGCTTCCATACGTTTATATAGACCTGAGGGAAATCCCATAGATGTAGCACTGTTAGACTCAACATATAAAAGACAAGGAACATAAAAAATAAATATACAAAACAATACTCATTAAAGAATCATAACACACAAAGAAGAAGAAGATTCAGAAACATAAATCACAGAAGAATATCTAAAAGACAGTAAAATAAATAAAAATGAAAAGACCACTGAGCCAGGGATGAAACCCTATTAGCTCCATAACATTGGGTGTGGCTTGTCCGGGAGTATAATGTCACCATGTCACCACTATTTAAGATGAAGACATGCATTGACACACATCCTTTTCCTTAGATTTCTGATGATAGCACTGGCGATTACTTAAGAGGGCATTGACCAGAATTAGGATCCTTGTTTATTGCTATTTTGAGTTCAAATTTTGGGTTTAGTTATTAACATTGGTGCTTAATTTTGTGATATTTATTTTTTGCTTTGAACTTTTCTCATTTAAATATTCTCAGTCTCTGGAAAGTTCTTAAAAGTAGACTTTGATGTCCTGATCTTTTCTTGTTACATCTTGTCCTTGTAGCAGGACAATTACACCAGACACTACACTGACACCACAGTAGCAGAAAAGGCCTAAGCAGGAAATGTCACATCAGGGTCTAACTAAGCTAAAATACTTGTTGATTGCCAGGCTTCATAATCTTAATTTCTTCAACATTATCCCTACCATCAACTGCAAAAATTTACCATACTCCACTAGAACATAAAAAAATAAGGTAACAAAAAATAAAGCACCAAGTTTGACACAGAAATGAAAGACTTAATTAATAAGGGAACTTAACTTTTAAATTTAAAGAGGAAATAACAAGACCTCAGAGAGTTAAGTGTTGATAGATAGATAGATAGATAGATAGATAGATAGATAGATAGATAGATAGATAGATAGATAGATAGATAGATAGATAGATAGATAGATAGATAGATAGATAGATAGATAGATAGATAGGAAAACTATTATAAGGAACAAGCACATGCCCACCCCCATTTCCAGAAGACTTTTGTTATTAAATTTAAAAAAATTTCAGGATGAAAAAGATTTGCTTTGCTGCACAGGTCAGTAAGGCTGCAGTAGACTATGGCCCCCAGACTGAAGGTGACGAATAGAATACACGCTGAAATGACCTTGGAAACACATCTTGCATGCTGAATAATTAAAGTTTGACTGGCAACATAGAGGTAAGCTGAAGAAATACCTCTTCACCATATCCTCTTGTAATACTATAGTAATAGTTATAGTAAAGTTTAAAAAAGAAGTCTGGCTAAAGTTATTGATGAAATTATTACTAAATGCTGTAGTTACTTTCGCTTTCTTCCTAAGATTGTAAAATATTACTATCATCATAAACTGCTAAGGAAGAACTTTGACCACAATTCATATAAATACTATATTATAATTTATAATGTTACGATACTGATATTATTGATAGATGTTATTATTACACAGTTTTTTGTTGTTTTTTTATTACTGTTGACAGAGTTTCATTTAGGAGCACAGGCTTCATACGTACAAATTATTCTCACAGCTAGACATTACACCTCGGATATGCTGAACAAAATATAGCACATTTTCAGGGTCTTACTAGAAATAACAGAAATTGTTTTTAGTATTCATACTGTCACTCTGCAACGTCCTCTTTTTATTCAATTACTCATTTATTTTTTATGGTGGAAAATAATTAGTGTTGTAACAATTATTGTTATTACATGGTTTAAATGTTAATACTTTCAGTACTGTTCAAAATTTTTTTTTTATTTAACATTGCACAATGTACTCTTTTCCTTTTCGAAATCTTTGAAAATGCACTCAGTTAGTATTTCAGATACTAATAACATTACAGCAAATAACCTGCCTGTTGCTATTGCCACTACATGGCTTCTATATTGTTATTTTCAGCTCTATTCTCTACCAATGCCTAAGCACCGTTAAATACATGAACTCCTAAGAATATTTACAGTATAGTATTAGAAGCGTTGACCTGTCAGCATTTTAGCTATATCATGTTTCTTATTTATCAGGAACTATCAACTATCAACCAATAGCTTTTCATAATGATGATGTCAAGTGAGACATAGATGCTTCTGGTGTGCCATGTGGTGCACCATGGTAAAGGACTGAGAACATGAACTTACACATTTTGGGGAAGCAAACATGGGGAGCGAATTTAATTTTTTCTTATTCCCTTTTCATTTTGTGATGTTACTGGTTAAATTGTTTAGCATATATAACAACAGTTAAATGCAAGCATGACAAAATATAACTTTCTAAGAAAAACCCCATACCTACAACAAGGAGGGATACCAAATATCTATGTCATTAAGAAATATGAAATGAAAAAGCATTAATTGTGATTGTGCAATAAACCGTATTATTTGAACTACCAAAGGTTTCAAACCAAGAATTGAAAGAATTACATTTTTTAATATCTTAACTTATTAAAGTTAGTTATACTTTGATATAATATTAAACATCAACTGAGGTTGCACAATTGAATGGGTGTTAATTATTCTTTTACAGAATATTGTGCAGATTCACTGTGCGGTTGTGTGCCTGTTGGCAAAACACACACAATGGTTGTTTTGGGTGTGTCCTCAGAGCCATGCACAATGGAATAAAGAGCTGTGGATAAAAAAAAAAATTCATTCTCTTACTAAAACAATTTTTATGTTTTTTTTTTTTTTTGTGCATTGACCTTTTAGTTGTATTCCTTTAGTATGTTTTTGTTGCACATTTTTCTTTGATCTTCCAGTTTTGACCCATTTCTTTATTCGCATCCTTCACCTGGTTACTCCAAATCTCATCTATCCAACAGTCATAACAAGTAAGAATTTTATTCCAGTTATACTTGTAAAACCAGAGGAGTAGGAATATTGTAATTTATTCTGTTGCCTCTGACTCAGGAGAGCATTACAGTAGTGAAAATGAAAATGAAATGAAACTAGAATAATTAAAAAAAACATAGCCATTTAACTGGGATTAAAACAAATACAAAAAAATATATCCTTTCTTTTGTCCCCAATATGTACATTACAAACTTAAAATGACTGGAAATAACAATGTATTTGACCCAGCTTTAGATCACTTTTTTTCAGCCACAAACATATAAAACTATGTGAACAAGTTTACATTTTGAAAAAAATAAAAAATATACTGGTTGTCACGTGGAGGTTTCTCTACTCATATCCAAGACAGTATTTTTTTCTCGTCAGTGCTTCATAGTTACTAATAGATTGATAAATTCTCTTGCAATGCTCTTTCAAAATGTCACATAAAATCATTGCACTTTTAGGCTTAGGATTTTATATATACAGAATAGATTACATTAATCTCCCCAAGAAATGATGGTTTTGTTGAAACTAATATGTCTCTGGAGATATCCTCTTTATTTTTCATATAAAAATAAATTGTGAAACTAAAGGAACAAAAATTTCAAATTTCCAATATAACAATGAACATGAAAGATGTCTTGCTGCTGAGCTCTAGAAAAAATTATTAGCTTTGCTAACACATTTTAGTTTATTGACCACAAGAGAAATGGACCCATTATAATGTAACATAAATTATCATTTAATTCTTAGTATTAATAAAGGAAGAAGTGTGAAAGGTTATTACAGAAATTACAAAAACTCCCTAACGATCAACTGATTTTCAGGCATTTTTTGCTGATCAAAAGTGATCAGTAATATTAAATAATTACCATTCTCTATTATTTTTTAAATCACAGGCTGGATTTGAATTTAAGAAAGTGAAGCATTGTTGGAAGGCTTAAATGGTTAAAATGTTTTAGCAGCCAAGCAGAAAAATGTTTTTTTTTTATCAACTTCTGGTATGCTATAATGAGCAGCCTGTTTTATTATGCTCAGTCTTGTTTAGTGGAAGTAACGGACGAGTCTGAGTAAATGAAAAGGCTCTCTATGTGCACTTAGTAAGTAGGAAGAGTGAAGGTAATGGTTCATCCAGTCTCATTAAATTGCCACAAGAGTTAAGGAGAAGGACTAGTGAGATCTAGCATTTTGGGAGCTTTTAGTAATTTTACTAATTTTTTATTTAAGTATCTTGTTGATTTGATTAAATATATTGGAGGTTTATCAAAAGATAATACTAAATATAATGATTTATACTGTATATTTTTAATGCAATTCCCTGTTCTTTGCAAATACATTTCTACTAGAAAAATGTGTGCTTTAATTAGTTGTCTTCTTTTTTAGAAGGCACTTAAACTCTTAAATTCTGTTAATTTCTCATGAGCTCAATTTTAATAGATACAGCATATATTGGATACATTTATTCATTTTAATAGATACAGCATATATTGGATACATTTATTCATTTTTGCTCATTTTTGTTCTCATCCTTTGTCAAGATCCAGCACTTTTTTTAGTCCTAGAATTCGAATTAAACCTTGGTTTTTTGTTTTGATACTTTCCTCTGTTTCTGTTAATTTTTTGTGCTGTTTTTGCCACCCTTTTGTCTTTGCAATATAAAAACTGCTCTCCTATTTTTAGGGTTATGTCTTCAGAGGTCACAACTCGTGGTTAAAGACGCAACAGGATGATGGACACAGTGGGCTTCATTTCCCTATCTGAGTTGATGGATTCAAAACCTAAATCTAAATCATGTGTGTTCTTGTGCCTTAGCCCTCAAAAATATCTAATTTAAGTAAAGGAAACTGTCAGGATTAACATGTACAAATTCAGTCATTGATAGATTTGCATTGTACTGATAAATACAGTGTCCTGCGGTGGGTTGGCACCCTGCCCAGGATTGTTTCCTGCCTTGTGCCCTGTGTTGGCTGGGATTGGCTCCAGCAGACCCCCGTGACCCTGTGTTTGGATTCAGCGGGTTGGAAAATGGATGGATGGATGAATGATAAATACAGAAGGTATTATACAGAAGCAATATATATGGACAGTGCGTCTACAACAGTCAACAAATTGTGTTTTTATGTGAATTTAATGTTAATCACTAATCTCATGTCTTTAAATTAATCATTAATGTCATGTGGTTAAATTAAAAACATTTGCTTCATGTTTCACTCTTTTTCTAATTGTGGCAATTACAATGTTAGGAGAAGATGAATTACTTGTTGCTGCAGCATAAGCAAGATATGTTTGTTAGAAAATTTTGAAAAGTATGAGATAAAATTAAAAACTGGAAATACATCTGTATTAAAAAACAAAGTTATATATGAGGGCATGATATCTCCTTGCTTGTTGGGGGAAGTGGATTGGACCTTTCAGATTGTAATTTGGAGAGGAAAATGCAAATATCCCACTACAGGTTGAGGCAAAATAAAGAAAGGGAACACCTCAATCATATTTTAGTTAAATAGCTGCTTCAAAAAATGACACAATTTGGTTATTGTTTTTATAGAAAAGGTTTTAAATAGTTTTATCATTAAGTAAAATGCTAAATTTTAATATCCTTTTCTAATTCATGCGACACTTGCAGACTTTGTAGCACGATGAAATCTATTAGCAAATTTAGAATTGACTAAATTTTGTTAAAGAAATCAAAACTCAGTACTGGCTATAAAAATCATAATTAGTGCACAGCTAGTATAAACGTGTAGAAAAACTTTTAACATTCTCCTGAATTTTCAATGCAGATACATCTCCACAGAGTAGAAAAGCTACAGTCTTTACTGATGCTGAGACGCAAAGTTTGAAAATAAGTATAATAACAAAGGACATGGAGATGAGAGACTAAATGTTGTGAAAGTGACTAGGGTCAAAACCAGGAAAGAAACAAATGCTAAAAATACCAAAGCCTAATAGGTTAACCAGAAATCAAAGCTGATAACCATACAAAGTCCTAACTACATGAAAATGTTGTTTACTAGATAAACAAACAAAATGGACACTACTGATAGCATGCTGCTGTCTGAAATAGCGCCATCCTGATGACATCATGTGCTGCAACTTACAGCAGCCACAAGGTAGTTGTAAGAGCCAAAGTTAGAAAGTTAATGCTTTAAGATAAACTCATATTAGTGTTTGCTTAATTTGAACAGAATACAATTTTCTCTCATAGCTATAGATTATGGTATAGCCTTTTACCCCCTGTAAGTTAACGTGAGATAGAATCTTCTCTGCTATATCTGTGATACAGTGTGTTAATTAAGTCAGTTCTTTAGAATTAGTCTCATTACTAGCATGGACTGAAAGACCCACTTGCGGTTTGTAAGTGGGATAGGCATACAATTTTCTGAACGTTTAGAAATGGTTCAACTATATTAGAAAACCTAAAGAAACAAACTAGATATATAAGCCTTAAATAGAACTTTTCTTAAAACCAGAACTTTTCTTTACTTTGCAATACCAATTTTTTTTCTTATTTTTGTGTGAACTGTTTTGCCTTGAATTTTTACTAAAGCTTTTGAAAACAAAGATATTTTGTCTGTGAATTTATTTCAACGTGTGAAGATATTGCTAGAATCAAACTAAAGCTGCAGAACTTTGGTAATTTTGGGTAAGCGCAGCTACAGTAATGGCCACTGCTATGAGCAACAACACTACTGACTCATATCACAAAATGCACAAAGGGGCAGTGCCAGTGAGTGAAAATGAAATGCAAAACAATGGCAGATATTATAAATTAAACGGACATAACAGTTAATCAAGACTTTAAGATGAAAATAAAATTGCAAACTACAAACAAAACTGTTATCTGCATACTCCAAAGCCCCAGACAACAATCCAACAAAGCTTTGTTAAATTAGGTCCATTTATGATATGTATATTCATTAAAATTCTAGAGATCGAAAAAAGTTTTCCCTGAAACACTTATCTAAGAATTACTTTCTATTTTTCTGAATTAAACTGGAAAACATTCAAAATGTGCATTCTACTGACTAATATGCCCGCTAAACAGCAATCTTATATTCTAGACATAGTTAGATAAAGATAGCGGTTCATTCCGTTATTTTTAAAAGATCAAACTGAGTTTTTACAAGGCAAACCATTCTTTTAAACTTCAAAATATGTTTAATGTATCAGACATCTTAGGAGTAACAGAGTATGCAAATAGTATGAATTGTGATTTCCTCATTTAGAAGGTGAGATGACCGAAAAGTGTCCTTTATCACAGTATTTTATTCACCACTGCCACCATGCATCTCAATGTCTATTTCTTTCAAAACAACTCAAATGATCAGGGAAGGTCTTGAACAAAAATTTCTCCTTAGACAGATGACATGGAGTGTCCAAAGTGCAGTGTAGTTCAAAAAATCAGGTAAGTAATCATTCATAAAAGCAATGAAGTGGAAGAATAAAACAAATAGACAAATCCTATAAATAGTTAAAACCAAGAATAAAATCAGAGTAATAATTGACCCCTTCTAATTTGTCCCTAGTGCTTCTTTCTCTTGCTCTTGTCTCTCTTTAGGTCTCCCCTTAAGGTATGCTCTGCAGGGCTGAGACACAGGCTAATATGGTCCACTATCCAAATTCTATCTCAGCCACCTCTGTTGGTACCTGCTGGAACACACCGAGTCTATCTCCCTCTTCCTGCCACCTTTTTCTTTACCCCCTGGACCTCGAAGCCCATGATTATCCCTGCTCCAAAGGCTCAGCAGGGTTCATCCATCCATCCATTTCCCAACCCGCTGAATCCGAACACAGGGTCACGGGGGTCTGCTGGAGCCAATCCCAGCCAACACAGGGCACAAGGCAGGAAACAATCCTGGGCAGGGTGCCAACCCACCGCAGGACACACACAAACACACCCGGGCCAATTTAGAATCGCCAATCCACCTAACCTGCATGTCTTTGGAATGTGGGAGGAAACCGGAGCGCCCGGAGGAAACCCACGCAGACACGGGGAGAACATGCAAACTCCACGCAGGGAGGACCCGGGAATCGAACCCAGGTCCCCAGATCTCCCAACTGCGAGGCAGCAGCGCTACCCACTGCGCCACCGTGCCGCCCTCAGCAGGGTTGACATGCCATTATGCATTATGCTTTGCCTCCTCTTCATTGCATCGGCCAGTCCACCCAATCCTGTTCTTTCTCTTTTCACTTGGTTTTCTGTTCCTTTTCCGCCTTTCTGCGTTTACTCAGACTATAAATCTCTTCCCGTGTAGGTGCTGCACTCACTGACCGGCAGAACTGCTAATGAGGGATGGCTGCACAAATCACTCACTCGCATGTGCATAATTAATAAATTCATTCCCTCATTAGTGCTCCGTGACTTTTCTTTACATCCATACTCATCTGCTTGGCATTGTTTCTTAAAAAAACCTTGACATGCTCCCAATAGTTCCCTAATATACTAATATTGGAAGAATTTTATATAATTTCAGGGTTCAAGATTAATCTTAAATTGAAATAGTTTTCTGTATCTCACAGTTATTCCCATACCAATGCATTATAATTACACAATTATTTTAAAATCTTTTCACATTAACATTAAGCTTGATACATAATGTTAAACAACATATCACGAACTGATCATGTCTTCATCCTCCACTAGCATGTAATTTAGTAATGTTAAATGATTACCCTCTCAATATGTTTAAACTTCGTCAGTGTATTCCATTATACATTAACACATTTTCCTTTTAAAAAATGGACATAATTATAACTTCTTTCTGTTGTGAAGTGGAGTCTTAAACACAGTAAAAATGTGTGTGATGCCTCCAAAAATAAACCAAGAAGCAGGTCAGATGCTTCACTGGCCATCCTAGAAGAGGCTCACCCAGTCCAATAAAGACCCCAGTCAAGGGGAGCTGGTGAAAACAACACAAAAATGTCCCAAGATAAAGCAAAAGCCCCTCTCTCATAAGTCCAGATAAAATTATTTTTCCCTGCAAAATAGACATTTTTCTAAGGAAAACATTGTTCTCCAAAGTATACTTTTTTAATGTGGAAAATGTAGTGGGATGTATTGCATTTGTCAAGGAGGCTGCATTAAAAGGTTAAATATTTAATGCCATTGTTTTAATTATACAACAACCGCATTTTTATTGGTTATAATTGCTGCCATTTTGTGGCTTCATTGCTACATGTAATGTGACATTGCTTTGGACATCTCTGCAATGGTATAAAAGAGCGCCATTTTGAATAACACACAGTTCAATTTTGAAGATACTTAAAAGAACGCTTTCTGAGTGTTGGTTTGTAATTTGTGGTTTTGATTTCTGTGTGTCTTTCTACTAAGAATAGACATTTTTGGGTGGTTTTGGATGCTTTCAGTTTCCTAGAAGTTCACTGCAGGTATCCTGTTGGCCTTACTGCATGGTCCTTTTTTCCTTTTACTTTGCACCTTTCGGTGCTGTAATAGAAAGCCTACGATTTTGGACTACTAAAATGAGTGGCTGCATAGTAAGAGGAATACCCGATGAGTTGCTACTTTGGAATGGCAGCTAGCTGACCTAATCTCTGCCTTCAATAGCTTAGACTCTGCATTCAAGTTGAGACAAGAGCATGACTACCAGCTGCTACTGCAGACTTGCCTGCCTCCACACTTCTTGGAGGATCAAAGAAAGCTTCACGGATTCACAAATCGGTGTAAAAAGGTGTTTGATCAGCAGCCTTGTACTTATGCACTGCTGCTACCATTATGCACCAATGACCGCGCTGCATTCTATAGAATTAGTATCCAACTCCTTCATGAATTAAAAATGTCAATGGTTTTCCTATTTATTAAGCCTAAACTTGTATCTATTGGCGATCCCTCAATTGGTTCAAATTGTCTTGGAAACATCCAAATCTGTAGTCAATATGAATGTGGGCTCTTTTTCATTCTCAACAGATTACCTTTTTTGTTGTAAACTGCAGCAGTCCTAAAATCATTCTAGAGTACCCTTGGCTTAAAAAACACAATCCCACAACTGAATAGGAATGTAAACAAATAATTAAATGGGGTTCAGGGAGGTGATTCAAGAGACCCACTCCCCTATTGTAATGTGTGGTTTAGTCAATCTCTAACCTAATTGTTATCAAGAATTCCCGGATGTTTTTAATAAAAAAGGCCTGTGAACTGCCATCACATAAGGCATTTGATTGCTTAGTAAAATTGTTAGCTGGTGCTCTGTCATATATGGGTAAAATTGAAGTGTTATCGAGACCTGTGGCTAAAGCCCTGGATGAATATGTACAGGAAAATTATTTAAAATGGCTTCATAAGACATATGGTTAGCAGACAAGCCTTGCCATTTTATATACAGTATAGTTAGTTGTTCCAGAAATAATTTTTACTGAGATAAGGATATGACATTTTCACTTGTCTGTTTAAAGGCCCCTGTCATGGGTGGAGTCTTCATGAAGACCAAAGAGTTAAGCAGTACAAAACTGGGCATATGTGTCAAGCTGCTTATCGTGACTTTGCTTTTCTCCCTAAATATATATTGTTGGTAAAAAATGACAGTACAATATATTGCAGCAATTTTTACAGTAGGAATGTTCACCAATGCCTTTACTTCGCCAGATATTTGATGAAGCAAGGATTTCTTCACCTGTTCTCACTAAGGCACCTACTCAACTCAAAATCATATCAGGAGATTGCAGGTGGCACCGATCCTTACACATGCGTTTTGGAGTACTCCCTTACCAGCTCAGTCGAGGTATGTAGTAACCCACCAAGACGAGAGGGGGTGCTGCCACTAATGTTGTCATCTGCTTCTTTTCCCATAGTGCCAAGAAGCCGCCTGGTAAAGGCATTTGACCCTGCCCCTTCTGATCCATCTGCCATAAAGTCACAGGAATCCCAGAAGAAGGCATCATTATTGGCTATAGCAACCCGCCAGACAGAGTTCCACTAGAAACAAATGCAACCCGCTACTATTGTTTTCTGTAATTCCCCCATGTGGGGCGCACTCCAATTTGCATTATTTTGTTTGTTTTGTTTCTTTCTTTGTCCACAGACAATAAAAAGGATGACACGATTGACACCTGAAAACTTCCTTGCTGTTTCCAGATCTGTCATTCCCGTACCCAAACAGAAACTATGCAGGGTAATTAAAGATATCAACTATTCCACACACTTGGTTTTCTCACTCCTCCGTTCTGACAAATGGTAAAATACTATTCAGACCTACACCAGTAGTTTCAGGGACAGTTTCAATCCCCTGATCATAAAGTTACTAAACAGCCAGTCATAATAACAAATGCAATATTGGTATACTTTTATAACACAAAAAGAAAATAATGTCCTGTTACTTGTTACTTACAATTAGAAATAAATCAATTCACTTAACAAGGAACAGTACAAAAGTTTTTTTTACAATCTGAAACACTTTATTAAAGTTGCCTGCAGTTAATTAAGTACAGTGGAACCTCAGTTCACGAACGTCTCGGTACACGTACAAATCGGTTTACGACCAAAAAGTTCGCCAAACTTTTGCCTTGGTTCACGACCACACACTCGGTATATAAACAAGCCAGTTTCCCTTTCGGTTTGTACATGTTCAGTCTCTCCCTGTGCATTTCCTGTGCAGCGAGTAAGAGAGAGAGCGAGACACACACACACACAGAGGCAGCACGAGAGAGAGAGAGAGACACACACAGGCAGCGCCAGAGAGAGACAGACGCACACACACAGGCAGCGCGAGAGAGAGAGAGGCGCACACACACAGGCAGCGCAAGAGAGAGGGGGCTGGACTCATAAGGTAGGAAGGCAGTTAAAGAATGCACTGGGCTTGATTTTGTTTTCACTTCTGTTTACAGCAATCGGCTCGTAGCGTGCATTGTTGCAATGTTACTTTTCTTGGTGGTTTATTAAATTACGGATTTTTTCAAATGTTCATTTTTTTTCCCTGTGCTTAAAACTCATTAAAAAAAAAGTGTTTTTAGCCAGCAGTTGGTAGCGCTATAGCGCGAACTCTTGCAGTGTTAGTTTTCTCTGTTGTTCAAGGTTTTCTCAATGTTATTCAATGTTTTTACATTTAGTTTACTATTACGCTGTGCATTCTGTGGTTTAATTAACTATATTTGTGCTTAAAAACTTAAAAAATATATATATTTACATACAGTTCGTATGATCTGAAACGGATTAATTGTATTTACACACAATCCTATGGGGGAAATTGCTTCTGTTCATGACCAAATCGGTTTACGACCAGAGTTTTGGAACAAATTATGGTCGTGAACCGAGGTCCCACTGTATGCTGAACCAATCGATGTTTCAGTAAATGAATGATTGCTTCATATTAAGTTTATTCTTCTGCTCTCTAAATGAGTATGGAAGATAGATCTGACCTAATTTACATAAGATGGAGTACTGTATCTCAGCCTTAAAATTTACTTGTAATGAAATCTTTGAAGTCAGTAAAATTATATGGAAATGAAAAATCAAAAAGAAATGAAATGAAATAAAAGGATGACTTGTAATGCCATAAATAAAATGCCATGTGCCGTGTCTCAGTGCAGTAATTGTTTGAGTTGCTAGGCACAATTATACTCAATATTTAGCCAAGGGTCAGAGAACAAAGAGACGATTTACAGTTGTCAAATCATTTCAGGGAAAACTAAATTCAAGGCTGCTTGATGGTTTAAAGTAATTTTATTAAATATCTTTATTAATTTTTTTTTCTAGAAAACATTTTGTCTTACTTATTTAGCCCTCTCATACAAACAAAGCTCAAATGAGTTCTTAATGGTGCCTTCGTCCTTAAGGAAGAAAATTTTATGACAATATGACAACAAACACTGGTGTTTGTGCACAATAGGCAGACATATAAAGCAAACAGTGAAGTCACCAACAAGCAGGAACTGAAAAAAAAAATCAACAGTGGTCTCTCCTAGACTTAATCAGATATGGGGATGGATATTTGAGGAGTAAACTGCAAGACATTGATTATATTTTTATATTATGTACATTAAAGAATCATCAACAACAAATTAAATCAAATTAATATATTGTACAATTATTATAAAAGTAAAGTTGAATAAATCGGACTCAGCATCTGCATGAATAAAAGGTAAAGTACCACTTCAGGATAGTGGAAATAGCCCAAAAGTTGATAGAAATCTACGTTTTGTACCTAATACTTGTATGCAAAATTTGGTTGACCTAAGTGAAAGCGTACTCAAGCTATCATGTTTACATAAACACACACACAGAGACATATAGACAGACATAATTCCAAAACTGTTATTTTCGGACTCAAGGGAGGTCTAAAACGTACAAAAATCCTGAAATGGAATTTTTGGAGGATTCCAATACTTTCCCTTGACTTTGTACACGAGAAAGTCACGGAGGTCTAAAATGTTGAGATTCATCAAAATCTTGACATCAAATCTTTGGACGATTACAATATTTTCCCTGTACTTCGTATACAAGAAATTTAAAATGTAAAGAGCAAAACAAAAAAAAAAATATTTCTACTGAATTAGGAATAGTACTCTGAAAAGGTTATTGGCCATACCTGACAATATATGCTCTACAAAGGCTTGCAAAATAAAACTGTATCAAGAAGCTACAGGCCGGAACTATGGTCATTGTTTTGAAAAATTGGTTATAAACTCAATCTTTTATTTTAAGTGTAAAATTGAAGTACATAGGATGTTTGTGAAAGCATATCAATGTTCAGAGGAGCCTAAAAAGTGAATACTTAATCCTCTGAAATGCTGTGTACTTTATTGACTGAATATTGTAAGAGAAAGAGAGAGACATTTGAATATTAGTGTAAATGTTGAATGGAGACAGTGGATCAAAGACTAATGTTCTACAGTTATTAACAAAGCTGAAGAGATGAACGGACTGAATTTCTTTACATCTATTTTTCAGTATTTTTCAATAATTTTAAAACAGTTTAGGATCATTGGGACAAATATATGGTAAATGTGTTGAAGTAGAATCCTGATCCACAAATATAAAAAAATATAGCATTGTTTATGGTCAGGGTCTGCATAAAGAGAGCTGGGTTGATATGTGTCAGATTTAGTATGTTCAAAAGAGATACAGTATATGTGCCATATGGAATAATAGACTAGAAAATAACATCTAAAGGAAGAATCTCAGAAAGCAAATGACCATAATTTAGAAGAAAAATGTTTGGTG
The DNA here is from genome assembly GCF_900747795.2 of Erpetoichthys calabaricus. Taxonomy (NCBI): domain Eukaryota; kingdom Metazoa; phylum Chordata; class Cladistia; order Polypteriformes; family Polypteridae; genus Erpetoichthys; species Erpetoichthys calabaricus. The sequence continues at coordinate 141,370,528 of NC_041395.2, read as the reverse complement.
CTGTAAAGAGTAGAAATCTGGGGGGAAAGCTGGATTCCTGCAAACTCTCCTTAAAGATGACTAGTTGATTTAATGCATAACTTGCATGAGCTGTGTTGCCATTACTGTGTGTTTGAATTATGCCTGCTTATAGTTCTACTGCTGTGCTCATCCACCATACCAGACATCTGTAGAGAATCAAAGGACAAGCCAAAAATAAAGTTTGTTCTCAGCTGGAGATAAGCCTGTTTTTGGATGGCTATTTTCAAAATATGCCTGACCAAACCAGATCCAAGTGTGACATATTACATAAAATCAGGTTTTATCTGAATATGACAATAAACTGCAAGCAAAAGAGTGTTTACTAAAAATATGTTGTACCTGATCAGCAGGTTCCAATTAGACTTATGTTACTGCAAGGCACTACTGCACAAAATGTTCTACAGTTTGGAGGTTAATAGTACATTTTGACAAATCCTGGAACTCTCATGGGACTACAGAATTTACAGCATTATCAAGCTAACAAGATGCCCCTAGCAAAAGAATTTTAAAATTAAATCAAGAAGTAAAAACTTACTTACCACAAATTGTTTCATGGCAATCTTTATTATAATATTAACAATAATACATTTTATTTGTTTATCACCTTTTCCATGCTCAAAACGCTTATTTAAACAACAGTACATATGTAACATTGGCTGCAAATATTTCTGCATAGAACACTAAATAGATAAATACAGGAGATACAAAGCATTACATAGAATAAAAGACAATAAACCAGAGTAAAATACTAAATTCAATGCTACAAGAAAAGATAACATCATTTGTGATATAACAGACACACAAATTATACTGGACAGAGAGGTAAACTGAAAGAAGGGGCAGAATGTTAGGTTAAGTTAAAAGCCTTCCTGAACAGACGAGTTTGAAGTTGTTTTTTAAAAAGAATGAATAGAATCAGCTGATCTAATTAATTTCGGGAGACCATTCCAAAGACTGAGCGCTATACAATTGAAGGCCCTGTCACTAATAGAGTGCAGGTTAGTAGGGGGCACAAAATGACTGCCAGAATCAGAGGACCTTAGTGGGCAAATAGGAGCATAGTGATGGAGAAGGTCACAGACGTAGTCCGGTGTGAGGCCATTTAAAGCTTTGTAGGTTAATAATAGAATTTTATATTCAATCCTGTAAGACACAGGGAGCCAGTGGAGGCGAACCAGGATGGGTGTTATGTGCTCACTGTTTCTGGTTCATGTAAGGATTCTTGCAGCAGTTTTGACTCAACTGGAGCTGTGATATAAGATTAGTAGCGGCACCTGCCAGTAGAGAGTTACAATAATTTATGCAGGATGTGATAAAAGCATGAACAAGTTTCTCAGCATTAGAAAAGGAGAGGAATAAGTGAATATGGGATATGTTGCGGAGGTGAAAGTAAGAAAATTTCTTAATGTGATTTATGTGGGTGGAATAAGAAAGAGAGGAATCAAAAATGACACCAAGATTCCTTGCATCAGAAGAAGGTCTGATGAGATCACCGTCAAGATTGACTGAGAAGGACCTCATTTTCCTAAGTTCCAATTTGAAGGAGTTCAGTTCTGTTGCAGTTTAATTTTAAAGAGTTTTAAAGGTTTTAATTTCATTGAGGCAAGTTGTGAGCTGAGAAAGCCCTGATGAAGTTTCGTTTTTAACACTGAAATAGGGTTGACTATCATCTGTACAAAAATGATAACCCAGTCCAAAGCTACGAATGATATGGCCAAGGGAAGCATGTAGATACAAAACAGCAGAGGTCCGAGGACAGAGCCCTGAGGAACCCCTTGTATGACCGGCACTGAGCTGGATCTGCTGTTGCCAAGACTAACAAACTCTTGCCTGCCAGTCAGATAGGACTTCAACCACTGGAGGGCAGTGCCAGAGATATCCAACAGATTCTCCATTCTGGACAGTAGAATGTCATGTCTGACTGTGTTAAATGCTGCACTAAGATCTAACAGAATTAATATGTTGGTCTGTCCAGTGTCTGCTACCATAAGCAAATTATTGATTACTGAAAGCAGAGCAGTTTCACAACTGTGCTGAACCCCAAAACCGGACTGAAAGGGTTCCATTAAATTATTAGAAGTTAAGTAATTGGTGAGTTCAGAGGCTACAACACGCTCAAGAACTTTTGATAGAAAAGGTAAATGAGAAATGGGCCAAAAATTGTTAATATTGTCAGCATCAAGACCAGACTTTTTTAACATTGGGGTTACAGAAGCAATTTTAAAAGTGTCTGGCTCAAAGCCAGTGTCGAGGGATGTATTTATTATTGTTGTAACAATTGGGATTATGGCATGAAGGCAAGATTTAAGACGTGTGGTGAGAATGGGGTCCAGTACACAAGTAGTTGGCCTCATCTTACAAAAGTATTCTAAAAATAATTGTTATTATACAAAATAACATTGTCATACATACTTAAAGGATTGCGGGAGAGAGAGTTTGGTGGGTTTGCTGGAGCCTATCCTGAAAGCACTGATCATAAAGCAGCAAGCTGCCCTGGTACAGGGCCCCATTCCATCCCAGGTCCCATGCAATGACACTCATTCATACCAGTGCAAATTAAAGTTAATTAAATTAATTAAAGAAATGTTATGCAGACATGGTGAGAGCATGAAGACTCCACACAGGAAATAGTAAGGCATGGGATACCAGATTTGTGAAGCAGCTGTGCTAACTACTGTGCTACCATGCCTCCCAGTCAAGCTTATTAAATTGCAAATTTATAATCATGCGGCAAGGCAAAGAAGGCACCCTTTTTCTCAAATTAAAGCTGTTTTGGGTTATTAATCAGACTGCACAACTGGAGTCTCTAGATATGAAATGGCTGGCGTCATTTCTAGTAAAGACAGTATCGATTCAGACAGTACTGTTCAACTGGATCTCATCTTAACAGAACAAACACCACAAAATTTCAAAGAAAGGATATCAGTCTTCATTTTCAATCAAGTTAAATTTTAATGGGAATGGTTCTTGAGCTGTGTCATGTTGGTGATCAGAACATCCATTCATTCATCCTTCACATAGTTTACTGAAACCAATTTCCTATTCTATATATCCATGTTGTACACAAAATTCACAATCCAGCTAATCTAATTTAGGGTTGTGGACACTGGAAATTACCCTTGTAGTATCTGGCAAAGGTAAGAATCCCCCCTGGATATGGTGTTGCTGAACTAAATTACACACACTTAACTTTACATATCTTTGTGATATTTGACCAAAACTGGTTTATTCATAATTGTTTGTGATTACCCAGCTCAAAACAACTTGTACGTGGGCAGCATGTCAAATTTAATGACAGAAGTTGCTGAATCTCATTGACTTTGAGCGTAACAAATAATACAACCAACAATTACAGAGAGTGACTGATTACAAAATTCCCGTTTAAATTTTCTTCTTGTTTTTAAATCTCTTATAGCTGTATAAAGGTATTGGTAAGTCGCCTAATTTTGGAAAATAATCAATGCAGAGTACACTAGGAAAAAAAGCAACATGCTGCACCAAAGTAAATAAACAATATGCAGAACAAGCAGGTCATAGATTATGTGCTGTGTTTCGCAACAAGAAAAAAAGAACAAGGCATGAAGTAAAGCCTGGAGTAGACCACATTTGCGTGGTTGTGGGTAGTAAGCTTGCCCACATACTTACCCACAGCATACATTCTGGGCATAGCAAGAAGCAACCATTTTACAGAAGGTCTGTATTTCTCTCTGTTTTTCTTTCTGTTTCAGAAATTGTTTTACTAGTAGTTACTAGTCTTGATTAATATTATATTTGACCTGGCATCTGGCTTTCCACTGATAGCAACCACAATAAGATAAATAGATTTTAAATTTACTGCATTTAACGCAAACCCATCCGGTGGCTCAACTTGACTACCCTTCGAACAGGCTGCAAATTTGGGACGTGTCGAGAAGAGGACCAGGAGGCTACCCTATGTATGCAAAACCTGGAGATGTAAGAGACACAGGGAAAATAAAAGCAGGGCGTATTAATTACTGTCATAATCAATACTTACACTGCATTTGCAGGGGCCTAAGCAGTTCAGTTTCCCTGTACCACAAGAGTTGTTTGTACGAAGATGAAGAAAATTACGTGCTGGCATGAAAGTAAAAGCAAAGCAAAAATGATTTAGAATTGGTGTGCCTTCTATTGTAATGGGCAATGTTTGATCACTCTCATATAAGATGGTTGTACTATTTTCTCTCATAGCTGGTCATGGGACATACAAGTACAGTGGCATTTTGTGTTTTATGAAGAGTAGGCTTAAACCTGATATATGTGACACGGTCTTAATGCTAGAGAGATTTTATCTAGAGACCCAGTGCAGTGTGGAAAAGGGAGCATATTACAGCTAAAACTACAGTTTGTAATTCAGATATTGAATTTCTGGCTGTCTGAATTTGTCTACATTAATTACCTAAAGAGATAAAGTACATCATCTTTGTTAATGTTTATATTCCGCCCTCTGCAAATGGTGACTCAGCAATGGAAATCATTCATTCTGTCACCAACAGTTTAATGTTAACTTATTATGACTCTGCAGTTACAATATGTGGTTAATTCAACCATGTGAGTTCATAAGGAACAATGACACATTTAAAATGTTAAAGATGCCTTTAAGAGTCAACTTCCGACACATTTGGGCAGATCTGACCACAACCTGATTCATCTTATTTTCAGCTACAAGCCTTTAATTAGAGATGGAGGTTGAAATGGCTCTGAATGACTGCTTTCAAAGGACAGACTGGATAATGATGTGTGAGTCAAATGGGGACAATATTGAGTGATTCATTCATTGTATAACACACTATGTTAACATTTGTGTTGACACTTTGGTATCCTCAAAGACAATGTGTTGCTTTCCAAACAACACGCCCTGGATTATTAAGAAGGTAAAAGATGTCTCCTGAATAAGAAAAAGACAGCATTCAAATCCACCGATGAAGAGACTCTGAAGGATGCACAGCAAATACTGAAGAAAAAGTGGAAGGATTCTTGCAAAGCTAAAACAGAAAATAAACTCACTCAGAATAACGTGAAAGAAGTATTGAATGGACTGTGTATAATTAATGCACTCAAGCAACCAAGGGCACATGTGCTAGAAGGAAATGTGGACAAAGCTAACACCCTCAACCAATTTGTTAATAGATATTCTGTTCCACTGTCACCTTCTTCGCTATATCATCCCTACATCAGCAAACCCTACTACTTCAACTGGAATGGCTGGTGACAAATCCACCTTATTCAATATAGATAGCTTTTGTGGTTGAATGTCATTATCAGAAGCCTTAATTTTTGATACTTTTTTGGTTGATGATGTCCCTTGTCAGACACCAGACAGTTGCCAGTGTGAGGTGAGTCTCTTGTGATCAGCTTAGATGATTCCGAGGCATCTTCATCACCAATACCCAGTTGTTTTACATTTACATTTACATTTACATCATTTAGCAGACGCTCTTATCCAGAGCGACTTACAACAGTATTTGTTAGTTTTTCACATACCCCTTGGGGTCAGAGCGCAGGGTCAGCCATTGTACAGCGCCCCCTGGAGCAATTACAGGTTAAGGGCCTTGCTCAAGGGCCCAGCAGAGTAGGATCTCTTTTGGCAGTGACTCGAACCGGCAACCTTCGGGATACCAGCGCAGATCCTTAGCCTCAGAGCCACCACTCCGCTGCTTAGGTGTCAAACTATGGTGGCAAGCTGAATACACAGGAGTGTCTCTTCTCTTTCTGTGGAGACCAATATGCCTGCTTTCTTCTTTTTCTGGGGTCATCACTGTTTGTCACAATTTGTGGAAATTGTAGGCATTAAACTTCTGTTTGTGTGCTCATTGGCTGTCTCAAACACAAGATACCACCGTGATGACTAGCAAGTCACTATAAGAAAATTAAATGAGGTTGATTTTGCCTTAGCAAGTCGCAGATCACCATGTTTAAGCTACATGGAGGTGTCACACTATGAAACTGAACATTCAGGGGCAACTGGCAGACAGACAACTCGGCAAAAAAACAACTCGGCAAAAGACAATTCAGCGAAAAGACAACTCGGCGACAAACAACTCGGCGAAAGACAATTCGGTGAAAAGACAACTCGCAACATCCTTTACCAGTTAGGTAATAGTTAGGTTCAAAGAGATTTTTTAATGATATTTAAATGACAGCATAGGGTACCAGAAAATCCACAGAATCACCTGCTTTATGAGAGTCCCAATATGTTGAAAGTAAAGACATTCCTTAAGCCGTACTCGCAGGTCACCTTTTGTATTCTAAATAACGTTATCATACGATTACAATCAATACAATTTATATAAAGGATTAGCAATTTTGTTTGCAGAAGATAATGTAAGATAAAGTTTGTTCCATCTGCAGAATAAAGTTAATTCGTCAATTATATAAATTTATTTTCAACATTTTAAATCATGTTGTCATTTAAATATAATTAATCTCTTTGAACCTAACTGGTAAAGGATGTCGCCGAGTTGTATTTTGCCAAGTTGTTTCTTCACCGAATTATCTTTCGCCGATTTGTCTTTTTGCCGGGTGCTCTTTTGCTGACTTGTCTTTTTGCCGAGTTGTCTTTCGGCGACTTGTCTTTTCTCCCAGTTGCCACTGAACTGAAACTGAAGTCTGCTTACAAATTGCTTGCTTTTCTTAAGATTATATAAATGACCGCTGCAACTGAAAAAGTCTTTTAGTATGGCACTGGTTTTACCTGAAAGCTGAAACAAATGATAGAAGACATTATTCAGAAGTGTGGGCACAAGACTAATTGCAAGGGCAGCTATTAATCCAGAAATTACTTCCTAGGGAAGACTGCGTTAAAAATCAGAATGAAGGGAAAAGAGAGAGTTAATAGCTTGATGTTATGAACAAATTACAGATTTGCAACTTTCTGTGGGAGGTATCTATTGTGTATAATACTATACATACTATAATCAGAACTGGAAACAGCAGGAAATATCCACTGTAGGTTTTAAAATATAAAATATGCACCATGAAAACGTTTTCTTAATTGCATACTTTTTAATTATTTTTAATCTTTTGTCCATATTGAAGGTTTTTCTAGATTTTTTTTCCCAAAAGGTTTACATAAAATGATTGTGTCTTTAAATTTTACAGCCTACAGTTCATGTAATGACACATTTAACTTCTTGATGAAAACCAATGGAACTTAAGGTACAGTATAGCATTTTGTAACCGTTTACATACATGTGACAAAGCAAGTGCATGAAATGTTTTTTTCATTTTTAAGATATGTGAACATATAAAGATTTCATCTTTATTGAAACTATCTATAGATAAAGGTCATATATCAGACATCATGCCACATTTACATTTTGTAGTTCATCTATTGTAGAATTTAAATAAGCATAAATGCTGACTTTTCACATGGAAGAAGTAGGTATACCTTGTTACATGTGTGCATATGGGAGACAGCTTAAGAGTTAGTAATTTCCTGCAAAAACAGGGGATGGCGCTGTGTTCTAATGCCTTCTATCTTCCTTCCTCTGCAGAATAGAAGACTGATGGCCATTTCACCACTGATTTACTTCCATAATCCAGGCTCCTGGACCAGCCCCTTCCAGCCTGGAACCCATATGACCGGAAGTTCGGCCATTTGGAGCCAGTTCAATTCTGAGCACCTGTCTGAAAGGACATTATCCACAACTTGTTGCATGTTTTTCATTGTTGCCTTATTTCAGTTATACAGAATCACCAGGGTGGTGTCCCAACACTTTGACATTGTTTTATCTCCTCTGTACAACCTCTACATTTATCACTATCTTAAATATCTAAAACTAGAATCCAATGCGCAAGATCAAGTGCAAATGATCAGAGCATCATTAAAGAGGATCTTGTCTGAACCTGTCTTATTTAAACTTCAGAAATTTAGTTTTTGTTGCTTTTTGTTGTTGAAATGTGCATTATCACCATGCCTGCATCAAAGGGCCTTCAGAAAGAATGTTAAAGATAACTATTGAGTCTAGGAAGGGATTTAAAAAAATCCCCAAACAACCAGAAATCAATCATTACACTGTCTGGAAGACCATCTACAAGTGGAAAAGATCTAAAACAACTGCCAACTTGTCCGGGCCAAGCCTCCGCTGAAAGTTCAGCCCAAGAGCAGAATGCAAAATATTCAGAGAATCTCTAAGAAGACAAGAATTTCATCATAGGACCTACAGGTAGCTCTTACCACTGTTGATATCAAAGTACATGAGCCTACCATTACCGTAGATCTACATGGAAGGTGTTGCAGGAGGAGGAAACTTTTGCTCTCCAGAAATAACATCAGGTTCAGAATAAAGTTTGTCCATGAACCCATAGTCTAAGACCAGGACTTCTGGAACAATGTGCTATGGACAGACAAGACAAAAATAGTGTTTCTTAGATACAGAAGAACATATTTGGCAAAATCCAAAGAGAGCATCTGACCTGAATAATTTGATACAAGCAACAAAGCATGATGGTGGAAATGTTATGGTTTGGAGCTGTTCTGCTGCATTAGACACAGCTCACCATCATAGAATTCACAGTGAATTCTTCATTGTACCAGAGGATGCTTCTGAATATTGTGAGGCTATCTGTCAGAAAACTGAAGTGCAATTGAAAGTGGACCTTGCAACATGACAATGACCCTAAAAATTCCAGTAAATCCACCAAGAATAGCTGAAAAGAAATAGTGAGTTCTGGAATGGCCAAGTCAAAGCATGAATCTGAATTCTTTTGTGATGCTATTCTGAATTTGAAATGGGCGGTACATGCATGACATCTTTCAAATATCACACAGTTAAAAGAATTCTGTTTCAAGGAGTGGGAAGAACTTTCTCCCAGTCTGTATTGGAGACTGGTAGACAGCTATAGGAGATGCCGACTTGAAGTTGTTTCCGCCAAAAACTGCAATACCAGCTAAGTGTCCACTTACTTCTCCCACAGATGGAAATGGCATATCAGTTCATTTGTTTGTTATATAAATGATTTTTTTAATTACTCACCTTTACCTAAAGGTATTGTTTATATATATATATATATATATATATTGTGATGGACGGCAGGCGTTTCAGCCTGGCCTGGACGTTCCTCATCAGAGAAAAGCAGCCTTTTCAAGGCATTACATTCCCCGGGACGCTAGAGGGCAGCTCCCCTGGATTTAAAGGGTTCCTCGGGTTCCTGCAGGGCAGCATGGGACATGGAGTCCATTTTTTCATTCCTGTTGGGTGCTGTGGGTGCCGCCAGGGGGAGCTCACCAAGAACCCGGGGACTATTATGGTTATGCTGGGACACTTGATGAAAGAAGATGTGGTGTTGACCCAGAAAAACACTTCTGGACTGTGGGAAACCCCACCAGACTGAGCTGGAGTTGGGTGGGAGTGTGACGGAGCTGCTGGGAGTTGGAGGACTGAATTATTGATTATTTGTGTATTATTATTGGAAGAATTGTGCAGTGTGCAGTGCTTTGTGCACTTTATTGAACAGAAATATTAAAAGAATACTCTTCTGCTTTTACACGTGTGTCTGGGATGTATGTCTGGTGGGTTCAACGGGGCGCTATAGAGTGCATTATTCCAATATATATATATATATATATATATATATATATACAGTACTGTGCAAAAGTTTTAGGCAGGTGTGAAAAAATGCTGTAAACAAAGAATGCTTTCAGAAATATAAATAATGATTGTTTATTGTTATCAATTTACAAAATGCAAAGTGAGCGAATAAAAGAAAAATCTAAATCAAATCAATATTTGGTGTTACTACCTTTTGCCTTCAAACCAGCATCAATTTTTATAGGTACACTTGCACAAAGTCAGGGATTTTGTAGGATTATAGTCAGGTGTATGATCAACCAATTATACCAAACAGGTGCTAATGATCATTAATGTCACACGTAGGTTGAAACACAGTCATTAACTGAAACAGAAACAGCTGTGTAGGAGGCTTAAAACTGGGTGAGGAACAGCCAAACTCTGCTACCAAGGTGAGGTTGTGGAAGATAGTTTCATGTCATGGCAAGATTGAGCACAGCAACGAGACACAAGGTAGTTATACTGCATCAGCAAGGTCTCTCCCAGACAAAGATTTCAAAGCAGACTGGGGTTTCAAGATGTGCTGTTCAAGCTCTTTTGAAGAATCACAAAGAAACGGGCAACGTTGAGGATCGTAGATGCAGTGGTCGGCCAAGGAAACTTAGTGCAGCAGATGAAAGACACATCAAGCTTATTACCCTTCGAAATCGGAAGATGTCCAGCAGTGCCATCAGCTCAGAACTGGCAGAAACCAGTGGGACCTAGGTACACCCATCTACTGTCTGGAGAAGTCTGGCCAGAAGTGGTCTTCATGGAAGAGTTGCAGCCAAAACGCCATACCTCCGATGTGGAAACAAGGCCAAGCGACTCAAGTATGCACGAAAACATAGGAACTGGGGTGCAGAAAAATGGCAGCAGGTGCTCTGGACTGAATAGTCAAAATTTGAAATATTTGACTGTAGCAGAAGGCAGTTTGTTCGTTGAAGGGCTGGAGAGCGGTACAATAATGAGTGTCTGCAGGCAACAGTGAAGCATGGTGGAGGTTCCTTGAACATTTGGGGCTGCATTTCTGCAAATGGAGTTGGAGATTTGGTCAGGATTAATGGTGTTCTCAATGCTGAGAAATACAGGCAGATACTTATCCTTCATGCAATACCATCAGGGAGGTGTATGATTGGCCCCAAATTTATTCTGCAGCAGGACAACGATCCCAAACATACAGCCAAAGTCATTAAGAACTATCTTCAGCGTAAAGAAGAACAAGAAGTCCTGGAAGTGATGGTATGGCCCCCACGGAGCCCTGATCTCAACATCCTCGAGTGTGTCTGGGATTACATGAAGAGACAGAAGGATGTGAGGAAGCCTACATCCACAGAAGATCTGTGGTTAGTTCTCCAAGATGTTTGGAACAATCTACCAGCCGAGTTCCTTCAAAAACTGTGTGCAAGTGTACCTAGAAGAATTGATGCTGTTTTGAAGGTAAAGGGTGGTCATACCAAATATTGATTTGATTTAGATTTCTCTTTTGTTCATTCACTGCATTTTGTTGATTGATGAAAATAAATGATTGCTTTCAAAAATGGAAGTGTTATCCATCCATCCATTTTCCAACCCGCTGAATCCGAACATAGGGTCACGGGGGTCTTCTGGAGCCAATCCCAGCCAACACAGGGCACAAGGCAGGAACCAATCCTGGGCAGGGTGCCAACCCACCGCAGAATTTGCGACTTCCCAATTGCATATCAGAATATTCTTTAAAGGTATTATTGATTTTTCAGATATAAACCTTTTTGTTATAAGAAATAAAAAAGGTTTTGAAAAATGAATACTGGGTTAATCCAGAAACATTCCCCATTAAAAAACAATAACTTCAAAGTTGCATCTTTACCAGAGGAGCAGTATGACATCAGTGATCCCAAAAACCTTTTGTGATTTGAAAAGGAATTTTTAGGAATTGTGCCAAAGACATTAAAGGCTGAGGTATATGTTAAACTTTTAAATGCAGAACAGAACCATTAAAACCTTCAGAGGAATGGGTGGATGGGCAGCATGAGAAGAAGTAAAAGGTATGAATACACAGGCATTCAGACATATGCAGAGCCCTTCCAATTTCATAGGATTATTCAAGAGTTTTGGTTTTTAAAATCAACATTTTATAAAATTACGTTTAAATTAAAGTATAGAGCTAAAATAAATAACAGTGCTGGATTTTTTATGCTGGAGCTTAATTGATTTTGAATCACTTTACCAGCAACTATGGCAACACTGTACATGTTTAGTTTTCATTAGACAAAAGTGAAAGGCATGCAAAGGAGCAACACAATGAAAGTGAAATTTCACACAATTATTTGTTCAGAAGAAAAGAAGACTAAATTATATTTTCTTAAAATCAAGTAATATTATTGACTTATCCCTGTGATAAGCCAATGCCTAATCTAAGGTTGTATACAATACAGGAAGTATAGGCTGGGACCCCTATGACCAAGAACTGGATTTGATGAGTCTGATAATGGTGGAATGGAGCACCATATAATATCTAACTCAGCATTTGTTGATTCTACTGTACATTTTGCTGCAAGCAAATAAACTTATGGGATTCAAAGCCAGGAAGAATGGTGGCACATTGGTAGCACTGCTGCATCACCACAAGGAGGCTGGGGTTCACATTCTGGGGTGTTTGTATGTTCTCCATATGTGCACATGAGTTTCTTCCAGGTCCACTGGTTTCCTCCCACAGTTCAAGAACAGGCAGATTAGGTGGATTGTTGATGCTAAATGGGCTCTAGTGTGTACACATTGTGTGTATGTGTTCACTCTGCAATGGACTGGCACCCTGCCCAGGGATTGCTCCTGCCTTGTCCCCTAAAGCTTGCTGAGATGGGCTCTAGCTTCCCTGTGACTCTGCTTAGTGGGTAAGAAAACGGATGGATGGATTCAAAGCAGCGTGCAGTCTGAAGTAGCTGGGAGATGTTTGGAATCTATTCCGGCACTATAATTATAGCATTCTCTTTTAGAAGTAGCCTGGATATTTTATTAAGTTACCAACTGATGAAAACATGGATTTCAGCCCCTAGTAAACTTTACTCATACGTTAATTTTCTGAACCCACTTTTCCATTTAGTGATGAACCAAGATCTGTTTTATTGTATCAAGCCCAAAGAAGGAAAGAACCGTGGATAAAATGTCATTTTATACCTAAACTCACTGACCACACTTACACATACACCATGCCAATTTACAGTGACCAATCTGCAAAAAATTGGTGGACTTTATTGAGAATGTGAAAATTCTATACAGACATTGACTGGGCCAAGAGTCAAAGTCAACTTTAACACCATTCAGATTAAATAAAGTTAATTATGCAAAATCTTTAGTTAACAAGAACCAGGGAGATGTCGATTTATTTGCCAAATGGTATATTGATGCTTACCCAGTTTCAACACCCAACTTTCTCCCCTGAAGAGGGCTCTTACTGGAAACAATGTGTTTGTTTTCCCACAAACTAATTTTTATTTTTATAAAGCTAACAAATTCTAACCCTACGCCAACCTGCTGACAAGGCAGCATATTTAAAAAACCTTGAATGTGATACATGATAATCTACCAGTAATAGCGCAGTGCATGATAACGTGCAGTGAATACCCTTGACTTGAGCATTCCTAGTTTTCATCCTCTTTCTCTGTATGTTTACCATTCATTTGCTCAGTGCTTGATGCGCTTGCTGCTTCCTGAGCAGCTCTTCTTTTCTCCACCCTAGTGGCTCACTTCTTCTCTTCTTTCGTAGGCATCTTTTTGCGTTAAAACTGATTAGGTCAGTGTTTGTATTGCAATTACTTAGTACGTTTTCTTTAATTTTTCACTTAAGCTGGCACTTAAGTCTTCAATCTGCCTCAAGAATGATTTAAGATATGAAGAGGTAGGGGAAGTGACAGAGAAGGTGGTAAGGATGAGAACGGCGCCCGTACGCATGTGCTGCATGGCCGCCTTGCTGGTCACTGCCGAGAGTTGATTCACAATAAAATAAAATAAAAAAAAGAGGAATAACCTTTCCTCCCTGCGTGGAGTTTGCATGTTCTCCCCGTGTCTGCGTGGGTTTCCTCCGGGCGCTCCGGTTTCCTCCCACAGTCCAAAGACATGCAGGTTAGGTGGATTGGTGATTCTAAATTGGCCCTAGTGTGTGCTTGGTGTGTGGGTGTGTTTGTGTGTGTCCTGCGGTGGGTTGGCACCCTGCCCAGGATTGTTTCCTGCCTTGTGCCCTGTGTTGGCTGGGATTGGCTCCAGCAGACCCCCGTGACCCTGTGTTCGGATTCGGCGGGTTGGAAAATGGATGGATGGATGGAATAACCTTGGAGGTCAATCATCACCCTGCAAGGGAACAGTAGAGGTCACGTAGTATATGTGTACCAAATTTCAGGTCAATAGGTCATACGGTTTGCGAGCAACATCCATCCATCCATCCATCCATTGTCTCCCGCTTATCCGAGGTCGGGTCACGGGGACAGCAGCTTGAGCAGAGATGCCCAGACTTCCCTCTCCCCGGCCACTTCTTCTAGCTCTTCCGGGAGAATCCCAAGGCGTTCCCAGGCCAGTCGAGAGACATAGTCCCTCCAACGTGTCCTGGGTCTTCCCCGGGGCCTCCTCCCGGTTAGACGTGCCCGGAACACCTCACCAGGGAGGCGTCCAGGAGGCATCCTGATCAGATGCCCGAGCCACCTCATCTGACTCCTCTCGATGCGGATGAGCAGCGGCTCTACTCTGAGCCCCACCCGGATGACTGAGCTTCACACCCTATCTTTAAGGGAAAGCCCAGACACCCTGCGGAGGAAACTCATTTCAGCCGCTTGTATTCGCTATCTCGTTCTTTCGGTCACTACCCATAGCTCATGACCATAGGTGAGGGTAGGAACATAGATCGACTGGTAAATTGAGAGCTTCGCCTTGCGGCTCAGCTCCTTTTTCACCACGACAGACCGATGCAGAGCCCGCATTACTGTGGATGCCGCACCGATCCGCCTGTCAATCTCACACTCCATTCTTCCCTCACTCGTGAACAAGACCCCGAGATACTTGAACTCCTCCACTTGGGGCAGGATCTCGCTACCAACCCTGAGAGGGCACTCCACCCTTTTCCGGCTGAGGACCATGGTCTCGGATTTGGAGGTGCTGATTCTCATCCCAGCCGCTTCACACTCGGCTGCGAACCGATCCAGAGAGAGCTGAAGATCACGGCCTGATGAAGCAAACAGGACAACATCATCTGCAAAAAGCAGTGACCCAATCCTGAGCCCACCAAACCGGACCCCCTCAACGCCCTGGCTGCGCCTAGAAATTCTGTCCATAAAAGTTATGAACAGAATCGGTGACAAAGGGCAGCCCTGGCGGAGTCCAACTCTCACTGGAAACGGGTTCGACTTACTGCCGGCAATGCGGACCAGGCTCTGGCACCGATCGTACAGGGACCGAACAACGATGATTTAAAATCCTGGACAGACAAACAAACAGCCACGGTAGCGTATTATATGTAAAGATTATATTATGGATTTTACGTTGTAAAGGACAGCGCACATGGGCAGTCGTCCTGGCAGGAAAGAGGCAAGGATCCTTAACCTGGACAGGAGGCCAGCCCATCCAAACCTCAAGAATAAAGTCAGGATATTCCCTGCCTTAGCCCGGAAGATGGCAGAAAATGCCAGTTTGAAACTGGGTACGCTGGGGTCCTGGCAGAGTTGGACTGAGGAGCCATACCCAGCCAGTAGGCCAATGTGATACAACAACAACAACAACATTTATTTATATAGCACATTTTCATACAAAAAAGTATCTCAAAGTGCTTTACATAATGAAGAAAAGAAAAATAAAAGACAAAATAAGAAATTAAAATAAGACATTAGTTAACATAGAAAAAGAGTAAGGTCCGATGGCCAGGGGGGATAGAAAAAACAAAAAAAAACTCCAGACGGCTGGAGAAAAAAAATAAAATCTGCAGGGATTCCAGGCCACGAGACCGCCCAGTCCCCTCTGGGCATTCTACCTAACATAAATGAAATAGTCATCTTTGTATTTAGGGTTCTCACGGAAGGACTTGATGATGATGGTCATGCAGACTTCTGGCTTTTAATCCATCACTGTTGGAACATCACGGTGCTTTGAGTAGATGGCTTGCGCCACCACCAAAAGGACACCGGAAAAATAGATAGAAGGACCAGATGAGACAACTGATCAAGGTGACATGCTACTCCAATACGTTAAGTTGGCAGCATCCCTGGCCAGCACTACCAATATGGACACCCACAAGTCATGCTGAGAACTGTAGTCTTGTTGGGTTCCAGGGGTGCCACCAGAGGGTGCTGTGAGGATTTGTAATCCTTAATCTCAGGGACTTCCACTCGACCCAGAAGTGCTTCCTTCAGGCTTTGCTCTAGTACTGGAGGTACTCCCGAGTCTAAGAAAGCCCCTCGACCTCATCTAGGCGAGTCAGAATCAGGAGAGGAGCTGGACAACACTCGCCCAGGGAGGAGTAGAGAAAGAATGAGGATAAGAAAGCATTTGTGGTTATACAACATATAAGAAGCCTTTTTATAAGATATTTTTGTAAAATAAACCTTTTTTATTTATATTGGGGTTAATGTCATTGTGATTGAGTTTGGGATGCTGCAATGCCCCTACTGGATACACAGTTAGACGTTTTAATGAGCAGTCTTTTATTCCTCAGACATTGTCTTCTAGAATTTCAGTAAAAATTCTGAAAGGTCTTGAAGACATCTCTTCCTACATCTTAGCTCTACTTGAAAGCTATCACAATATGAGGAGAGGACAGATTGAAGATTCAGAGGTTAAAGAAAAGAGTGCAGTAGAAAACAGTGCGTGTTTAATTTAGATGTAAAAGACTCTGACAAAATGTGAGAAATTTTTTGTGCTGGGGAAGGAGAAAAGCTGAGAATGTAGTCATGTCCTGACACATTATGAGGGTTAGCTAGGGTAGTAATCTTTCTGTTTGTACCATTTATGAGCGTTAGAATGCATTCCCATGGTAGCCTTCCTTTTACTGGGAAAAAATGTCTCTCCAGTGAAGAAAATAAACGAATGTTTTATTGTAGAGGAATGTTAATTTTCTTCTTAATTAATAGCACTTTCTCTGTGCTCTGCTATTGATTTGTTTGCAGATGGTGAAGCCTGAATCTTTCATCTGAGTAGGCAATACTGATTGCATAATAAGTTTAAATAATTAAATAAGTATTAAAATGTAAGTGCACCTAAATTAATTTATTAATCTAGTTACAATAAGACTTCTGCAGGCAGGATTGTGCATGCTTTTCATTTAAAATGACTTACTTATTAAAGTCAAATGTGAACATTTCACTTAACTACTGTAACAGTAAAACACTTCATGATAACGCATTAGAATAGAAGTTTAATTTTTGCGATATTCACGGTGGTGTAATCTTAATGGTGTCCACTCTGCACAACATTATGAAGAGGTCTGTCAGGAAGGCCACATAACTCATTGACTGTCATGATTCAGTGTTTCTGGGTGATTACAACAACAACAACAGCAACATTTATTTATATAGCACATTTTCATACAAATGATGTAGCTCAAAGTGCTTTGCAAGATGAAGAAAGAAAAGTTTATAAAAAAAATAAAAATTAGATTAGGCAATACTAAGAAACAAAGAATAAAGTAAGGTCTGATGCCCAGGAGGACAGAAAAAATAAAACAAAACAAAAAAACTCCAGAGGGCTGGGGAAAAAATACTTAGATTAGATACTGTTTGCTATGATGCATTTTCGGATGTCACTTATTTTTATCGTTATTGTGATAATGTCCTCATACCTCATATTTATGGTATTTATCCAGGTCACTTAAACAGAGTGTATGGTTGTCTTTGTACAAACCCCTTCTACAAACTCATCTTTATTTCATCAGTTGAAGTTAAAAGGTGCTTCAGTGAAGGGTTTAGTATTAGGCATTTTCTTGCTTTGACAACTGATTCTATTCTCGTTTGGCTGATATGTTTTGATCTTTTGTCTGTTTCTGATGACATCTCTGCCTAATTCATTTTGGTTACCTTATGTACTTGTCATCTATTTCCTCCCTGCCTCCTGGCATGTTCGTGCCCCTAATTTTTTTTCCTAACATTGATCATTACTCTTTGTATCCCTGCAATGCAAACAGAGTTCCCACCCTTGGATTGTTTAGTCTTGAGGACAATTACACATTTTCAAAAAAGAATAGGACCGTTGTTCTGGTACTCTCATATGTTTGCATGCCAAGGCCTGACTCACAGAGGTTTGTAGGAACATTACTAGGATGGAAAATCCAATTATTTTATGGATGTTAGGCTCTAAAAAGCAAAGCATGTTTTCTCAAAAATGAAATAAAAGTGATGATTGTAGATTCTCAGATATGGTAGAACGTGTGTACTTTGGAAGATTAAAGGCACAGATGGCTATTACAGTCAGCACAGATCTAATAGGAGGATTCCAAAAAATATTGTTATTGTTAAATATTGTCATTTTGCCTATCTAGACAGGACATAAAAAAGCAATAATATTTTCTGGAGTTTTAAGGTAGAACTCTGAAAAAAATTGAATAAAATTCACTATTACTGTTCAAAGCCTGGTTCCACAGACTCTGATGTTTGTAATTAAGTGGACAACCTTATATATGGAATCAACAGCAACACTGAGATACAAACATAAGTTAGAATACATACACGCTATGATTCAGTTATAATTACTGCTGTTTGACCGTTTAAATTATTTTTTGAAAGCAATCCAAATCTGATGTGAGCCGGAATGTAGCACACAAAATAAAAATGCACAGCATTATAATGAAAACAACATAATGGATAATGCTCTATTTAATTTTTTCCTAAGCACAGACCATCTGCAATTTCATCTGCTTCTGACAGTAAAACTTAAAAATCATACCTCTTGTTTTGAATGCAATTGTCCCTAACCTGTGGACAATATTGAGGAGCCAGGAGTGGTGGCACTGAGATGTGATGTTCAAGCACTTATGTCATAATCTGTCTGCAAGACTCCCTTGGCAGCACCACCATACCGACTGGTGATGGACGCAGAGCCTCTTTGGCGTCTGCAAGTCGACAGTGTGTTTGATCATTGCCACCCTGCGCAAGGCCTTATGTATAGTTTTAACAGTGAACTACCACAGGGTGTCTCAAGGAGATGACCTCTGGGATGTACTAGTAGACTTTCAAATGCACTGGGGATTAACACAATGTGCCATTGGCAGGAGTAACATTTGCACTATTGCCATGTCCACTACAACAGTCATTCTGATTATTTGAATTATTAAGGGGTGGCAAGATGCTGCAAGGTGGTGGTAAGGACATTTGAATAATATTTCAGTCTTATGGGTTGCACAGAAAGTAACAACACTAGCTTACGTATCCAGCATCCTGTGTTGGCATCCCATGTTAATGTTTAGGTTTTAGTAAAAAGTCATTATTAGCATATAATAAAAAAGTGCAAGTTGTAATGTCACTGGTGATGTTATTGAAATAAAAGCTAGTTTGCTTACATGTAATAATTTATCTTTTTAGGGCACCAAGGAGATTAACACTACCCAAATATTACTCATGCTGCATGGAGACCCAGTATCCTCTTCATACATGGCCAATGAAAGGGTAGATTGATACCTGGAACATGACCCATGAAAATCGGTGCCTCAATGACCAATTCAGCAGTACCAGGAATACTGTGAAATGCGTATCTGTCTGGCTGAAGGAAGGTGGAAATCCTTGATACCGATATTTCTTCAGTTCCAAACATCGACAGCATCCATGTGAGATTTATGGTGAGGTCTGCTAAGAAACTACTCAAGCTGTAGCTCCTCATTATGACAGAATGGTAACAGGAAAGGCATAGAGTGCTGCAGACCCACTGAAAATGATGGAGGCCCTGACCTGACGCTGCTGTTTTGCAGTTGGTCTTGATGTATACCCACATTCTAGAGCAGGGATGGATGGCCTTATTCCTGGAGGACTAGTGTGGGTGTAGGATTTTAGGATAAACTCTGGGTTGAAAAGGCTTTTGAGGCAAAAAGTTTGCAAAATCTGTGAAGTGATAAGGGAGGGCAACAAAAATATCAGGATTGCCCAGTCCTGCTCTTCCATAAGCATTGGCTTTAGATCTTTACAATTTTGAAAGTCAATGATACGCCAATGGAAAATCATAACATTTTATGTAAACGGTTACATGGACGCCGTGATCATCAGAGGTGACTGTGTGCAGATGGTGCAGACCTATAAATACCTGGGAGTACAGCTGGATGATAAATTGGACTGGACTGCAAATACTGATGTTCTGTGTAAGAAAGGACAGAGCCGGTTATACTTCCTTAGAAGGCTGGCGTCCTTCAACATCTGCAATAAGATGCTGCAGATGTTCTATCAGACAGTTGTGGCGAGCGCCCTCTTCTACACGGTGGTGTGCTGGGGAGGCAGCATTAAGAAGAAAGACGCCTCACGCCTGGACAAACTGGTGAGGAAGGCAGGCTCTATTGTTGGCATGGAGCTGGACAGTTTGACATCTGTGGCAAAGCGATGGGCGCTAAGCAGGATTCTATCAATTATGGAGAATCCACTGCATCCACTAAACAGTGTCATCTCCAGACAGAAGAGCAGCTTCAGCGACAGACTGCTGTCAATGTCCTGTTCCACTGACAGACTGAGGAGATCGTTTCTCCCCCAAACTATGCGACTCTTCGATTCCACCCGGGGGGGTAAACGTTAACATTATATAAAGTTATTGTCTGTTTTTATCTGCATTATTATCAATCTTTAATTTAATATTTTTTTGTATCAGTATGCTGCTGCTGGAGTATGTGAATTTCCCCTTAGGATTAATAAAGTATCTATCTATCTATCTATCTATCTATCTATCTATCTATCTATCTATCTATCTATCTATCTATCTATCTATCTATCTATCTATCTATCTATCTATCTATCTATCTATCTATCTATCTATCTATCTATCTATCTATCTATCTATTTTTGTTATGTTAGATACTCATTGCATTTTTATTTTCTTTAAAAACTTGAACAGACACATCACAATTTTAATTGGCCTGGTGCTTCAATGGTAGCGCTGCTGACTCGAAGTAAGGAAACCTGAGTTTGCGTCCCTGGTCCTCCCTGCGTGGAGTGTGCATGTTCTCCTCATGTCTTTATGGTTTTCCTCCAGCTGCTCAAGTTCCTCCCACAATCCAAAGAAATGAAGGTTAAGTAGATTACCAAGGCTACTTTGGCCCTAGCGTATGTGGGTATGTGTGTGTTTACCCTGCGATGGACTATCACCCTGTCTGGGGGGTTTCCTGTGTTGTGCCCTT
Source organism: Erpetoichthys calabaricus (assembly GCF_900747795.2). Taxonomy (NCBI): domain Eukaryota; kingdom Metazoa; phylum Chordata; class Cladistia; order Polypteriformes; family Polypteridae; genus Erpetoichthys; species Erpetoichthys calabaricus. Next base: position 141,349,618 of record NC_041395.2, on the reverse strand, counting down.
TGCTGGCTGGGTTAGGCTTCAGTGCCCAGGATTCTTCAGGACTAAGTGGGTTAGAGACTGATTGACAATTTTTATTAAAGATATTTCCAAAAAAAGGTCTGAACATTGAACATTCTGCACCTAAAAGGCACATTGAGATAAAAATGATTCTAAATACAGTACTGATATGAGATGATAATAACAATAATACAAATGATAAACAAACCATCATGTATATCATTTTAATCATTATAACAACATTAAACTTGTCTTTTACCCTCTGTTACCAGAGAGGAATTAGCTCATGGCGATGCCCCTCTCTCTTTCTCTAAGATGTTGTCTCCTGTGGAAATTGAACATTGGCTGCTGGAATCACAGCTACTGGTTCTGCTACTCAGGCTAAGGGAAATCTCTATTTAACCAGTTCAGGTAGCTATCATTACTTGTTACATTTACCATCTTTCAGAGAGAATCCGGACAAACCCATAGTTGTCACCCATGAGAAATCTGCACAGAGTAAGGCCCTTCTTATTGTTAGGCAATTGAAATCGAACACAGGTCATTGAAATCTTAGCTGCCAGTTCTACTGCAGAGCAAATTTCTCCATGGTGACACCTTCTGAAAAAATAAAAATGACATGGAGTCAGGGAAATGGCAGATGAAATAATGTACTGCTATAATGGATTCAGAAAGTGATCAGACCCCTCAACTTTTTTCACATTTTGCTATGCTGTAGCCTTGTGCTAAAATCATTAAAATTAATTTATTCCCACATTAAGCGACATTCAATACCCCATAATGACAAAGCAAAAACAAGATTTTAAATTTTTTTGAAAATGTATTAAAAATAAAAATTGAAGTATCACATAGACAGAACAATTCACACCCTTTATTCAATTGAAGCCTCACTGAAGTATATATTGGTATGATGTAACAAGCTTCTAATCTGGATTTGGGGATTCTCTACCATTCTTCTTTATAGATCCTCACAAACTGTGTCAGGTTGGATGGAGACCATCGATTGACAGCTATTTTCAGGTCTCTACAGAGATATTCAATTGGATTCAAGTTTGGACTCTGACAACTCAAGGACATTCACTGGGTTATCTCCAAGCCACTCCTATGTTGTCTTTGTTTTGTGTTTATGGTCATTGTCCTGTTGGAAGGTGAATCTTCATTCTAGTCTGAGGTCCTCTGGACCAGGTTTTCATTAAGAATATCTTTGAACTTTGCTCCATTGAGCTTTTCCTCAATCCGGTCTAGTTGGCCAGCTACTACAGCTAAAAAACAATCCCACAAGATGATGCTGCCACCAGCATGCTTCACTTTTGGAATGATATTGCACAGCTGATGAGCGGTGCCTGGTTTCTTCTGTAAATGACATTAATCTTGGTTTCTTTAGACCAGAAAATCTTGTTTTTCACAGTCTGAGAGTCCTTTAGGTGCCTTTTTGCCAACTCCTAAAAGCCTTCCATGTATCTTTTACTGAGGAGAGGCTTCTGAAGATCAGTGAAGTTTTGTAGTGAAGGCTGTTTTTGGAAGTTTCTCCCATATCCACACAGATTCTCTGGAGATCAGCCATAGTGACCATTAAGTTCCTGGTCAGTTCTCTTACCATTGTCATTTTTCCATGATTGCCCAGTTTGGCTGATTGGCCATCTCTAGCTAGAGTTGTGGTTGTTTAAAAGTTCTTCCATTTGAGAATTATATGTAACACTTTAGTTTAAGTCCTGCAAAAATACATCTACTACTCATTTACTCTTATGTAACAAGACCTTCATTGCACTTACAGTATAATAAAACATCAGTAGATCGGCCATAAAGATATGGAAAAAGATGATCCGCTGTGGCAAACCCTAACAGGAGCAGCCGAAATAGAAGAAGATCGGACCATTCATCTCTGTGTAGTGTGGCATATTACGACCTCCTGATATGATAGCAAACTTATTTGTTAATATGAAGGACTCACAGGTCTTATACTGAAGTACGCAATTGCAAGAGAAATATGTCTCACGTAAGTTACCTTGGGCAATTTCAAAGTCAAGTTATTTTAGTATGTTGCATTGTAGAAATGAATTACCACCTCACTGATGCTTTGTAAACATTATTAATACAAAAGCAAGCCTCTGTTATGGTCTTTTTACATACAGGTAATTGAGTAATAGATGCATTTTTGTGGTATCTAAACTAAAGAGTTACCGAATTACAAAAGTAACTCATTTAAGCCTTCTCCGATCTGTGCCTTGAAACAATCCTGTCTCTTAGCTCTTCGGGCAAGTCTTTTGATATCATCACTCGGTTTTTACTCTGATAGGCATTGTCAACTGTGGGACCCTCTATAGACAGGTGTGTGCCTTTCCTAATCTCGTCTCATTGATTGAATTAAACACAGGTGGACTCCAAACAAGGTGTAGAAACATCTCGAAGATGATCAATAGAGCGTGATCTACCTGAGCCAGATTTCAACTGTCATAACAAAGGGTCTGAATACTTGCATCAATGTGATATTTCAATTTTTTATTTTGAATATATTTGCATACATTTATTAAATCCTGTTTTCTCTTTGTCATTTTGAGAAATTGAGTGTTGCTTGATATGGGGAAAAAATGTAAATGATGTTAGCATAACGCTGCAGCATAACATAATGTGAAGTGTTTAAATATTTTCAGAATCCAATGTGTGTAAAATAAAATCAGGGCCAGGCAAATTAATTATATATATTACAGTAATATCAAAAAGCTAATACCTGTCTAGCTCAGTATAAAACAGGAATGATTTCTTAAAAAGTCCCTCAATTGGAATTTTCTGGCTCCTTATATTTTTCTTTAAAGTTGCTAATTTTTATTTGGAAATGTAGCCACATTGTCTTCTGGCCAAGACTGGCCAACTCTGCTGCTATACCTTCACAGATGAATTAACTGCTATAGGTTTCCTTCAGTTTGTTTCAAACAGAACACTCCAAACAAATGCTCATTAAGTCCATTGTTTTGCTGTCCTTTCATTTTGGCACACGTTATTATTTGTCTTCCATCTGGATTGTTAAAGCAGAGAGGACAAAAGTTGCTTAAATATGTAAAATAAGCATAAAACGTATATGAAGTGCCCAATTCAAGCGGATCATAAACAAGTTACATGCAAGTTGCCTGTCAGATATAGTCCCACAAATGAACATTCTCTAAATTCAATGTCATCTCTTTGAAATTACAAAAGTTATAGTAACAGCGTTAATGACACTCAGCCTCTTACTGGTATGTACTGTTTGTGTCTGGGATAGCTCACTGGCCTGTCAGACCGTCATGTGTTTAAATAGCGGCTGCAATGTGAGATGGGGGCAGTGAGGCAGGGCATGAGGTTGCTATGGCCCTCCATTTTGGTCTGCCTCTTCTTGTAGGGAGAAGATTGTTTGTTGTACCACTCTCAACTCCTGTTCCCCAGAAACCTTTTTGTTAGAAGGAACAGACATTCTGATCACTCCATTTTCTGAATATGTCTGAAAAGTTTTGATTTCATGTAGCTTCTGTTCACACTAATTGGATCAGATCTAGGTCACATCTGAGTAAAACATTGAATTGAGTCACTTTTAGCTGCAATGAATTTCAGTTTAATTTAATTTAATTCAGTTCAATTCAATTTAAACTTAAAAGGTGTACTTCCACTTACAATATGAGAGTAGCATGGTGTGCACAATGCTAAGTTACATGCAAAACAAACATGCATACATAACACATATATACATAATCTACAGTGTTTTTATCAATTGTCACACACATGCGATTAGGAGGAAGCTGAGTGGACCAAATGGAGGTAATTATCCACAATGCCAGGGGGTGGCGGTGTGCGCTAAACCTACTTCTGTTGTCTCTGCAGGCCAGAAACGAGAAAGCCTACCTGATTTAACAACAACAATGCCACTTCTGGTACTGGCGGCAAGAATGATGTCACTTTCGGTTCCGGAGCCAAGAAAGATGACACTTCTGTTTACGGTGCCAAGAATTATGTCACTTCTGGTTCCGGTGCCCAGAACGACGTCACTTCTGGTTTCCGGCCTTAGATGACATCACATCCTGTTTCAACCTTTAAATCCACCATCTTTTCCACCACTAAAACAGTTCAGTCTGGAACTCAAGAAGGACACTTTGTATCAATTTTCATACCCTTTCGCAGCCAGGGACAATATACAGGTGGCTGCCCCAAACCTTTCCAGTGTGTTGAGACTAATTCTTTTGCACAATGTTAAAAATAATCTTCTTAAATCACCCAAATGACAACAGAAAAGAAAAAACAAAATTCAGATATGGTTTCCAATTCCAATTGTTTTCCAGGACAGCTTTTAGGTTTATTAAAAATGTTACTTTTTGTTTTATTATTTATTATTATTTCCATTATTACGGTGATGTAGCTTTGTTAGTATTTTGCTCGTTTGCTTTCATAAGTGCTGCCATTTTAGACTATTATTTCTCAGTGAGTGGTTTTACATGTGCTTTAAATACCTGGTTATTCATAAAAGCCTGGTTTATAAAATGCCACATAAGCCCTTATTACAGCTAGAGAAACTGGGTTATTGGTCTCTGAGAAACCAGTTTACCACATGATTTGTCTGCAAGTAACCCACTTAATTTGACCATGTAAACCAGGGTTACAGTTAAGGATTTTGTAGTCAGCACAAGTCCTCTATTCTCTGTTTGCTTGCACACGCTTTCAGCAGACACAAGTAGAACTGTCCACAAGATAAATTTACTGAAGCAAATGCTCAGTCAATCACATAATTTTTTCTGAGAGTTGAAGTAATTTGTCTCAATATTTCAGAAATCACTAAATTTATGTTGATTAGCTACATATTTAATAATAAACTCAGCAATACAATCTCAGAATCAGTGTAAGGGATATCACATTAAAAGTAAAGTGCGTTATGTAGTCCAACAACTTTTCAAAGTAACAAGTAATGTAGCGCAATACTTGAAATACATTGTTATCCCAGCAGCACTTGGTGTAAAGCAAGAAGCTCACATACTGGTATGACAGTCCTTTGCAGGGCTCAATCGCATAGCCAACAGAAACCTATGAATAAAGTGTCAGTTTAGTTTTAATCAGTTTAGTTTTAATCAAGCTATTTGCTATAGACGTGCAGTGTATGACGTGTTGAATTAGTGTATTTAGTTACTAGCAGCGGCAAGTGTTCATACTGCAAATCACTGGTCGCTCAAGTCAAGGGTATGAAAAGGGGATGAATGTTATTTACATCACAGCACCTGAAAGACTAAATGTATTAAGACTAATCCAAGAAAACTGTCACATGCTTCATGCTTGTTTTTGGATTTATGGAAGCTGATGATGACGTTTAATTTTTTCCGCGTGGTTTAATGATGATGGAGTACTTGCACATGTAAATGGAGGTTTTTAAGAAACCAGCCGGGTCACTCACCTTATCCTGGTTTTGTGTGTGCATGTAAACAAACTCAAAGAGAGGGTTGCTAGTCATGTGAAGTATATACTATGTGAACCTCGTCATGTTATAAAGAAAGACCACGGGCATTAAATGGTGTTTGAACTTTGTAGTGAAAATTTTGATTTCGAGTGTTTGTCTTTTTAGGAAAAATCAAGTTAGAGTAATCTCTATTACTTCAAAAGCAATCTTTTGCCTAGCAGGTTTCAATCTTGGCTGTGCTTGTCGACTCTTTTCTAACCAGTCCCATAAAATCTCTGACACTAAATTTAAAGTGTTCAAACTGGGCATGGACCCTTCTCAGTACTCTACAATGCAGGTAAGCTACCAGTGTGGATCTGTCTCTGAGGATGACACAACTACCACAAAGGTTAGTTCCAGTGCCTGTGAATAAAGATTGCAAAACTTTCAAATGAGGAAGGTGGTGTCCTGAAATCTTCAGCTTTTTTTGCTCCAAATTGGCAATCATCAAACATTTAAGCAATAGGCTCCTTCTTCCTAAGTGTTCCATTATGTTCATAACCTGCGGGAAGCTGACATCACAATCTGAAATGGAAGCTACAGCTCAGTCACATGTAAAAGTAGGCTAATAGAACTACTATAATTAAATATCTATGCTAGGGATTTCCTAACATTTTCTACATTTTGAAAAGCTGACATTTACATGTGGATTCATTTTTTAAAAGTACAACCTGAAGTTGAAGAACAAGGCAATTACATTTTTTATCATGCAAAATTGTATTTTATTTGTATCAATGATATATTCATATTTTGTACTGAATCTGTTAAGTGTTAATGGCAAAACTAGGGTTTGAATCCAGGTGTCATAATGCACAGTTGGCATCTTTTCCTCATGTTCATATATATATATATATATATATATATATATATATATATATATATATATATATATATATATATATATTGTGGAGGATTGCTGGCTTCCCAGTCCGGCCCTCACCCCCAGGCCGCTAGGAGGAGCCCTCCGGACAGCATATTCATGCCCCGGGTTCCAGCAGGGCATCATGGACTTTGTAGTGTTGTTACACAGCCTTGCTGGATACCTTGGGGGCCGCCAGGAGTCGCTGTAGGGGGGCTAGTGGGCCCTTACGTGCCCTATAACCCGGGAGTGCGTCATCACCACGTGACTACATATATATATATATATATATATGTATCTATATCTATACTAATAAAAGGCAAAGCCCTCACTGACTGACTCATCACTAATTCTCCAACTTCCCGTGTAGGTAGAAGGCTGAAATTTGGCAGGCTCATTCCTTACAGCTTACTTACAAAAATTAGG